>NC_138339.1:119534049-120141549 GCF_046562875.1 Panthera onca
AATGCTATAAGCTCTGAAGACAGTTCTGCTCATTGGTTAACACCATGGCATTTGGAGTTAGAATTCCTTTACTTACAGAAAGTGATTTCACACAGAAGCCAGAGCAATCAAAATAAAAGAATCAAATTATGCCACTCTTCAGTTCATAACCTTCAGTGGTTCCCCTTTTCTTTTAGAACCAGTACCAGAATCCCACAAGACACTCTATCCCTGATCCTGGCCTTTAGCTCCAGTCTCAACTTCTATGTGGCTTTCCTCATTTGTCTAATCATCCTGGGTTCATTTAGACCAGTGATTTCCAAACTCTGATGTTATCCAAGAGACATTTTTAGTTGTCACAAGGTGGCAGTGGGGATGGGAGTCGTACTATTTGCATATAGCTGATAAAGTTCAGGGATGTTGCCAAACATTCTACAGTGCACAAGGCAGCATCCCCTGTCCCCCTCTGCCCCACGAGAATCATTTAGATTAAAATGTTAATAGTGCAAAGGTTACACCTTTCCTCACACCATGTTTTCCTTAACCCTAAGCCTTGCACACACTATTTTTACTGCCTGAAATATCCATGCCCTTCTGTTCCCCTTTTCACTTTTCTTTAACTCCTTTTGATCATTCCCTTCTCAAAGTACCTTTCCAGATTTTCCGTCCCAGATGAATATTACACTCTTTCAAAAAATTATAGAGGATTTAACAATATTAGTAACCATTTTACATATATTTATGTGTTAACCCCACCCCAACCAATCCCAGGTGAGCAGTACCATTTAGCTTGCATTCATCATAGTATCTCCAACAGCACAACTAGGAGAGATGTCATGCAACACTGCATTCAATGTTACTAAATGAACATTTGACAGCCTCACTTACAAAAGGAGAGTAATAGCGTGATCATCTCATTAGGGTGTAAGGATTAAATAATACACCTAAACTCTGTAACACTGTCTGAATTACACTAAGTCCACAGAGACCGGCGTTCTGTGGTTTGTGGACAGGAGACCGGCTCCGTCCGCTTATTAACAGTATTTGCAAACCCCCCTCCAGGTCTCCGGTCTATTGAGGAATTCTTCCTCCAGACAGTAACTAACAAATTTCTGCGCTTGCGCCTTTCTGCCTCTGTCGGTAACCAGGCTTCGGGAAGTATTTCCCTTCTCGTTGGCCCGCAAATAGACTGATCAATCGACACTGCGCATGCTCCGCATCAGGTTTCCCCTTCCCCGGCCCGCCCAAGGGCCGGGACATCCGACCCAAGAGAGGCGCAAAGTCTATCAACACGCCTGCGCGAGCGGGCGTGCCCCGGAAGCGGTTCTTTGGCCCTGTGACACGTAGCAACGCAGCCAGTTCAGGGCCCTAAGCGGTGTTTGGGGGTTTTGGGGGTTTGCCGGAGCCGCTGCCGCCGCTTCTCCGTTTGGTGAGTGTTTCAGCTTGTGGCACACTGTTCGGCTTCTCCGCAGTCTAGTGCAGCGCGGCTTGTTGCCGCCTTTCGGCGCAGCGTTCCGGTCCTTTCGCTCAGACCCTCGCTCCCTTTCAGGTCCTTGCTTTGACGCGTCCCCTATACCTCAAGCGTGGCTTTCTAGGAGTCTGCACCGTCGCGGCAGGCTCAGGCCTTATTTTGCAAAGAGGCAGTCGCATTGTCAGCGGCAAAGCCCTTCCCCCGAGGTGAGGAATCGTCTTTATTGTTTTTAGACTTCCAAGGAACCAGTTCTCCCACGACCCTTCCCCTAGTTGTAATGACAGTTGTAATAACAATTTGATGATAAGGAGCCTGGGCATACTGGCTCCTTGTAATGGAGGTGTCTTCCCAGCTCGTGATTTCGAGATTAGACGTTTCCTTTGTAACTGCCACCCAGATCTATCGTCCAAATGCTGGTGCCTCAAATTCCAGAAGAAATAATTTACTGCCTTCTGAGGCTTTTTGCCTAGTATCGAAACGAATTCAGTAGGACCTTGGGTATAAACAGTATTTGCCATTCTTCTTCTCTTGCAGATCATTTGCAATGTCAGGCTTTGATAACTTAAACACGGATTTCTACCAGACAAGTTACAGCATCGATGACCATTCACAGCAGTCCTATGATTATGGAGGAAGTGGAGGACCCTATAGCAAGTAACTTGTCAATTTTGACCATTTATTTAGTCAAGATTAAAGTGAAAGCATGTATCCTGAATGTTTGGTATTGCCTAAAACTGAATGTGGCAACATTCCCTTGTCAGGAAGGTGATTTTTCATAATCTTCCTTCCTCTGGAAAGATCTATGACATTGGTTTTGGTGTGAAGGGATTGCCCTAGTTAGAGTTTGGTGCCTTCTGCAAAATCTTTGGGTGGGCCTGAGTGCAAAAGTTGATTGTTAAAGAACTGTTTCCTCTTAATAGTATTTCTACATCATTTAAGATATGGGTAGGAGCTTGAAGGACCTAGAGGATACCTAGGCTATTTAGTCCACAGAACCAGTTAAAATTTTAAAATCTTGTGATGGCTAGTTTAGAAGTTAAATGAGTCCAGATTTCAGACCTTGTCACTGTTAACTCAGAGTGCTTAGTGACACTGTTTAGCAGTGTAAGCTGCCTGTTGTGAATCATCAGGTGATTTTATATATCAAGTGATAATCATTTTTATTACTCTTCTTACCAAAACCTTGTGCTCAGTACACACAAGTTGCCAGTTGCAGACGGAAGAGGGATCTCAAAACCTTTCAGCCCTGAACTTTTAAGAACAAAACAGAACAAAACACCCTGCTTTTTAAATAGGCTTTGGTGTTAGTGGTAGAAATACATTAGCTGAAAAAAAAACAAAACAAAACAAATACATTAGCTGAGGCATTCTACCAATCTCTAGGACATCATATTCTTAGCTTCTTAGAACTTTGAAAGTAATGTCATCAGGCATTAAGTATACCAGGGTGGATTAACCTTGTTTGGGTGGTCCAGGACTCCTTCAATGAGCAGAATTGGAAACATCATGTTGAGAAATACCCATTCCTTTATTTACTTAAAAACGTGTTTTGTTGTTTTGTTTTGTTTTTTAATCAGTGTACAAGAGGGAAAATCAATGCAAGATTGGTCAGAGTGCAGCCACAGGGCTTTGGAAAACCTGCCTCTGTATGTGGGCCTGTTTTTAGCTAAATGGTGTTTGCATTCAACAGAACTGTGACATTTGGATTACAGCCTCCTAGGGGTATTTATCTCTGCCTTTCTTTCCTGCCCTGTGCGTGTTTGCATCACTTAAAGGTGTGGCTTATCTTTGCATCCCAGTTAACATCTTCTCCTTTCAGTTTTCTGCAGGGAGGTGGTTTACATATTCTGTTGCTAACTATTCTCAATTCCATTACAATCAAATCGTGTACCAGTAAGCATTGTTTCAGTGTAATGAAGTTTTATTCCAGGTACTTGCATACCCACTATTGCAATTAACAAATAGGAGTTTATAGATGAAGCCTAGGAAAACAGAAAGCTTAATGTATTAGCAGTCACAATTGGGTTTCGTTTATAAGTATCATTTATATGTTCATATAACGACAACAACAGCAACAAGTGAAAGGCCCTTTGATCTTAATCTATTGAGCTTTATGACTGTCATATTGGACAGGTCCCACATTGTGTGTTAGATATGCCTGTAAAATACCAATTACATATTTTTAAAGTATTTAAAGCTAGTATTTTTTCATTTTTGACTTAACTGGTAAATATCTTTATGGAATACAGTGTTGATTTAGTCAGTACAGATCGTATTTACCATACTGTGTTCTAGTTTAAAACCAGCAGGAGCAAGTCAGGAATTTTTCCCAACCAGGTCCTACCAGAAAAGGAAAACTGTAAAATTCCATGGCGTTGTCTTTCTTGCATCTTAAAGAAGGAATGAAGACACCACTTTTGAAGCAGTCGTTTTCTTGGGGACTATTTCTCTTCGTTACATGACATTTATGAGTCTTACATCACCATTCTAAAGTGTGGCCTTCAGACCCTAGAGGGTTGTTGAGACCTTTCAAGGAGTCTGTAAGGACAAGACTATTTTTATAACAGTACTAAGACATTATATACCTTTTTAGGTGTGTTGACATTTGTACTCATGTTTTAAAAACAGCGGTTGATAAAATTGCTAGTACCTGAATGTGAATCAAGACAAGGGCATCAAATCGTTCCAGTAATCATTATATTCTTCATCGCCACACATTTGCTGGGGTGTAAGGGGGAACCACTTTTATATACGGATGCCCTTGATGAAGCAGTAAAAATTACCGTGTTATTAAATCCTGACCCTTCAGTGCACACAGAGTGGCACTGTGCTGCATGACGAAATGGGAAAAGGTCCTAAAGCACTTCTGGTGTGTACTGGAGAGCAGTGGTTAGGAAAAGACCCTGTGCATTCTGAATCGCAGGCTGAAGTAGCTGCTTTTTTTTGAAAACCATTTCTATTGGAAAGAACATCTGACAAACTATGGTTAGACTTCAGTACTGGGCACATGTTTTCTTGAAGATGAAATAGTTGAGCCCCTTACTTCAAGAAAAAAAACTGACAGTATGTGTAGCCAGTGGTTAAATTCAAGTTTTCAGGTAAAAATGAGGATTTGGGAAAACTGTCCATAACTGTCAGCTTCCTAGTAATAACCATTTTTCTGATTAAATCATTGGTCATATTAACAAATGTGATTTTCTTATACTTACCCTTCATATATATGTCTTTATATTAAATATGTTAATATTTGGGAGATAGGTATAACTCATACTAATATTTTCTAAATCACCAGTGAAGGTTACGGAATCAAAAATGAGTAAAGAAAGGATCCGTTCAAAGTGCAAAGCACATTACTGTATTCTGTGAAACAGTATAAAAAGTTTATCAGTGGAGCACCTGGGTGGTTCAGTTGGTTGGGCATCTGACTCTTTTTATTTTTTAATATATGAAATTTACTGTCAAATTGGTTTCCATACAACACCCAGTGCTCATCCCAAAAGGTGCCCTCCTCAATACCCATCACCCACCCTCCCCTCCCTCCCACCCCCCATCAACCCTCAGTTTGTTCTCAGTTTTTAACAGTCTCTTATGCTTTGGCTCTCTCCCACTCTAACCTCTTTTTTTTTTTTTTCCTTCCCCTCCCCCATGGGTTTCTATTAAGTTTCTCAGGATCCACATAAGAGTGAAACCATATGGTATCTGTCTTTCTCTGTATGGCTTATTTCACTTAGCATCACACTCTCCAGTTCCATCCACGTTGCTACAAAGGGCCATATTTCATTTTTTCTCATTGCCACGTAGTACTCCATTGTGTGTATAAACCACAATTTCTTTATCCATTCATCAGTTGATGGACATTTAGGCTCTTTCCATAATTTGGCTATTGTTGAGAGTGCCGCTATAAACATTGGGGTACAAGTGCCCCTATGCATCAGTACTCCTGTATCCCTTGGATAAATTCCCAGCAGTGCTATTTCTGGGTCATAGGGTAGGTCTATTTTTAATTTTCTGAGGAACCTCCACACTGCTTTCCAGAGTGGCTGCACCAATTTGCATTCCCACCAACAGCGCAAGAGGGTTCCCGTTTCTCCACATCCTCTCCAGCATCTATAGTCTCCTGATTTGTTCATTTTGGCCACTCTGACTGGTGTGAGGTGATATCTGAGTGTGGTTTTGATTTGTATTTCCCTGATGAGGAGCGACATTGAACATCTTTTCATGTGCCTGTTGGCCATCCGGATGTCTTCTTTAGAGAAGTGTCTATTCATGTTTTCTGCCCATTTCTTCACTGGGTTATTTGTTTTTCGGGTGTGGAGTTTGGTGAGCTCTTTGTAGATTTTGGATACTAGCCCTTTGTCCGATATGTCATTTGCAAATATCTTTTCCCATTCCGTTGGTTGCCTTTTAGTTTTGTTGGTTGTTTCCTTTGCTGTGCAGAAGCTTTTTATCTTCATAAGGTCCCAGTAATTCACTTTTGCTTTTAATTCCCTTGCCTTTGGGGATGTGTCGAGTAAGAGATTGCTACGGCTGAGGTCAGAGAGGTCTTTTCCTGCTTTCTCCTCTAAGGTTTTGATGGTTTCCTGTCTCACATTCAGGTCCTTGATCCATTTTGAGTTTATTTTTGTGAATGGTGTGAGAAAGTGGTCTAGTTTCAACCTTCTGCATGTTGCTGTCCAGTTCTCCCAGCACCATTTGTTAAAGAGACTGTCTTTTTTCCATTGGATGTTCTTTCCTGCTTTGTCAAAGATGAGTTGGCCATACGTTTGTGGGTCTAGTTCTGGGGTTTCTATTCTATTCCATTGGTCTATGTGTCTGTTTTTGTGCCATGGGCATCTGACTCTCGATTTTGGCTCAGGTCATGATCTCATGGTTTGTGAGTTCAGGCCCCACCTTGGGCCCTGCTGACAGTGTGGAGCCTGCTTGGGTTTCTCTCTCTGCCCCTCCTCTGCTTGCATGTGTGTGTGTATGCACACACTCTTTGTCTCTCTCTCAAATAAACTTAAGAAAGATGTTTATTAGTAGTTCCATCTTCTCTGTTGCAAATTAAGTTTAAAAAACTACCATCTTGCTTTGAATTTTGATGCAGAATGAAAAGAATATCCATGATAATCTGAAAAAGTTGTTAAATAATTTTCCAGCTACTTGTCTGCCTCACTAGATTTTCTTCAGATACTTCGACTAAGACAATATATTACCACAAACTGACAACAGAAGCAGATACAAGAATTTTTAGCTGTCTTCTGTTAAACCAGACAGGACCAAGATTGTCAAAAATATGATACAGTGCCACTTTTCTCAGTAATTTTTTAAAGAAATTCTTTCATAAAAATTTTATGCTAATATACGAAAAGTTTATTGTTACTTTAAATGAACTAATATTTAATTTTTTTTAATGTTTATATATTTTTGAGAGCGAGACAGAGACAGAGTGCAAGCAAGGTAGGGGCAGAGAGAGAGGGAGACACAGAATCCAAAGCAGGCTTCAGGCTCCAAGCTGTCAGCCCAGACCCCGACATGGGGCTTGAACCCACAAGCCATGAGATCATGACCTGAGCCAAAGTCAGACGCTTAACCAACTGAGCTACCCAAATGCCCCATTAAATATTTTAAAAATTTCTCAGTTTTAAATTCTAATATGATAAATATTGACAGATACATCCCACAGGAATAAAAAATATTTGAGTTTCCCAGTAATAAATTTTGAAAGTGAAAGGGGATCCTAAGAACAAAGAGTTTGAGAACCACTGGTCTGTACCATTTTTTTTTTTTTAATTGCATACACATTCATATTCTCTCTCTCTTTCTGTCTGTCTCTGTGTGTGTCTTTCTGTGAGAGAGAGAATAAAATACATTCTGTTGATGCAGATTGTATCAGCCTCCATATGGAGCTTTTCTAGCTGTTTCATAAACCCAGTTTTAGATTTATGATACATTCTAACAGAGATCAACATAATAGCATATTGTACTAAATCAGAAAATGTGAATTCTTCCCCTAGTTCAGTTCAACCTGCTAATCCTGTAGGATATGTGTGTGTGTGTTTAAGTAAGTAGAAATCAACATATTTCATACTAAAATGGAAAAAGACATATATGGGAAAAAAAGATATTATAGCTATCTCCATAAATTAGGATTTGGGGGTGATTATTATTATCATTGTTAAAAGTTGGTCCCCGGAGTCAAAAAGTCTAGTTTTGAATCTTGGCACCACCATAGGCAAATCATTTTAACCTAAATATTAGTTTATACATCTTTATAATGGGAAGGATGTTAAAAGCAACCTCCTAAAGTTATAGTGGCGTAATATGATATAATGCACATTAAACACTTAAAACTGTGCTTTACAAAGTAACATTCAGTTAGGTGACTTGTATTTCTGTAAATTTTCAGTAGCTAATCCGTACCTATATGTTATCTGTAACATATTTTAGAATGAATTTTGATAAATAATAAATGTACAACAGTTTTAAAGATGCAGAAGTTTTTAATGTGAAAATTAAGTCTTCCACTTCCCCTTGCTTCCAAGTCCCTTTACCTGTATAATTATGTGTATTATATTAAATGTTACATTATACTTAAGCCTATGTAATTATACGTAATGTATGTATATGTGTATAAAATACACATATTCAAATATATAGATACAGATGTATTCTAAAAAGTACAATCAGAGTGGGTGCATATGGCATATACTATTCTGAACATTGGGTCTTTTTTGTTTCTGCCCACTAAGTATTTTTTGATTATCATTCCTTATTAGTTCACATAGAAGTACCTCATTTTTTTTTAACAAGTGCATAGTAATTTATGCCATATTACAGGATATTTACTCATAACTGTTTATTTTGTTTTTTATCGTTTGCTGTTAAAATAATGCTTTGGGACACCTGGGTGGCTCAGTCAGTTAAGCATCCAACTCTTGATTTCAGCTCAAGTCATGATCTCACAGTTTGTGAGTTCGAGCCCTGTGTTGGACTCTGCACTGACAGCACAGAGCTTGCTTGGAATTCTCTTTCTCCCTCTCCTTCTGTCCCTCCCCTGCTTATATGTGCGCTCTCTCTCTCTTTCCCTCTTCCTCAAAATAAATAAAAATTAAAAATTAAAAAAAATGCTTCATCAAATTCTATATTACTATATAGCCAGAAAACTAAATAACGTTTTTTTTTAAGCTTGGATTGGACTAGAGTGGTAAATAAATCATGAGAGTCCCATTGGACTCTCCAGAGGGTTATGTATATTTGAAATTTTCCCATTATTTGGATTTGCTTTTATTTTATTTTTTAAATGCTTACTTATTTATTCAGAGAGAGAAAAAGAGAGGGGAAGAGAGAATCCCAAGCAGGCTCTGCTCTCTCAGAGCAGAGCCAGTTGTGGGGCTCAGTCTCACAAACCATGAGATCATGACCTGAGCCAAAATCAAGAGTCAGACTCTTAACTTAGTGAGCCAACCAGGCGCTTCAGATTTGCTTTTAATCAAGATGTTCAGTTAATTTAAGATTTAATTTTAAAATCTCAAGTAATATTCATGGCAGTCATTAGTCTTATATTTATCAAAAGGAAACTATAAAATTTTAAAAGGTAATTAAAGGATCTTTAAGCTTTCTCAGTTCTTTTTAAAATAATTATTTTACTTCTGTATTTCTTACTGTGTATTTAGATTAGTCCCATTGATGGGTAAGTCATATTTTTCCCCAGAACATGGTAAAACAAGTTTTTAAAGATACTGCTTCAATGTCCTTCTGTTCACTGTTGTTTTTTTGGTTTTTTCTCATCACTAAAATAGCCATGGTAAAGCCTCTTTTTCTACAGTGCGGGATTTTACTACAGCACATATCAAATGAGACAGTAAGCGTATACCTACTTTGAAAAATTTTAAGTGCTATTAAAATGCAAGGTAATACTAATAATGTTTTGTTATATTCAGAAAGCTTTCGAGAAAGAGGCTTGAATTTTTCCACTCTGTGTTTGAAATTGATGGTTGTTCTTAAAGAGATTTACACATTTGGAAAAAAATAACATACTACAGAGAGTAAAGAATGATTGAACATTCAATGGAGATTCAAACCACAGTGGGAAATTACATAACTTGTAGTACAAAGTCTATCATGTTCAGTTTTCATCCATAGTCTTAGGTATAAATTTTATTCCTCAGCTATCTTTATATTATATATACTACTAGAGGGGGAGAAATAGATAAGATTTCTAAGTTTTCATTTTTTGACCACCTAATCTTTAAAAGTTTCATAGTTTATAAAATTCTTAAGCGCTGTAGAAGTGAGTGTTGGCATCATCAAGTAGATTCTCTGAAAAACACTGACAACTTACCATTGGAGATAATCATATTGATCCTAGTAATCATTTCAACACCATTTGCGAAAACTGGCCAAGTAGCTATCCTAGGAGTTGTGTGACTGTGACTCTCTCGCTCTCAGGGATATCCACTGTTGACGTAATTCTCAGAAATGGAACTCTGATTTACAGGCAGTATGCTGGCTATGACTATTCGCAGCAAGGCCGATTTGTCCCTCCAGACATGATGCAGCCACAACAGCCATACACCGGGCAGATTTTCCAGCCAACTCAGGCATATACTCCAACAACACCTCAGCCGTTCTATGGAAACAACTTTGAGGATGAGCCACCTTTATTAGAAGGTAGGATTCGTTGCAGAGTACTCTGTAGTGTCCAGCTGGTTAGTGAAAATAAATCAGAGTTGGGAGAAGTTATCCCTTCCTTTGAGAGAATAATGTTACAGAAAAAATGTTTTCTACTAAGTAACCCATTTTGAACAGAGTGTGTATGAAACCACACTGAGCCATAAGGGACCAGATTTTTAATAGATCTTTATAAAGTGATTATTAGGTCAATATGTGAACATTGACTTTTACTTCACATTATTGATTCAATTCTGTCAGTGGAAGAAATGGAAGGAAATAGCATGGTAGTGATTATTCTATATGGAAGAAGTTGGCAAAACTAGTAACATCATTGAAAAATACGGTGATTTTCAAATTCTGTTCCAAAACCCATAAAGCAGTACTTCTGAACATTTTGGGCTGGGGGGGTGGGGGGTGTCGGATACCCTTTGAAAGTCTAACGAAAGCTATGAATCAAACAAATACTCTTCTCAGAAAAATGCACACCTGTGCATAGAAACATAGTTTTATATACAATTTCATAGCATCTCCAGGTATTGCTGAAGCCCCAGGTGAAGAACCCCTTACTCCGAACCCTGTCCATATATCCTTTTTACGCAGTCGTAGCTGAGAATGTCTTGTTTTGTCACATCCAAACACTTTTTCCATCACCAAAGCAGAAATAAGACTTTTGTGGAGTAAACACCACAGTCAGGGAAGACTGGTATTGAGGACTCCCCACAATAATGTCTCATATTGCTGAGTGTTTCATTCTGTCTCCTGTTCCAACATAGATTCTGGTAAACTAAAGATATATCAACAAATCCTAATTGACTTTCTTATTTTCTCTTCCTTTAGAATTAGGTATCAATTTTGACCACATCTGGCAAAAAACACTAACAGTGTTACATCCATTAAAAGTAGCAGATGGCAGCATCATGAATGAGACTGATTTGGCAGGACCCATGGTTTTTTGCCTTGCCTTTGGAGCCACATTGTTACTGGTAAGATTTTAGTTTAAACTCTCAGTATGAGATTAAACAACATTCTTTAATGGCCAAGAGCCATTTTTGAGACTGTTTATACATCAGATCTTTCATGTGTTTTGAATGGTATTGAATTGCTTGAAATTATACCCATTCATCACTTCTCCGTTGATAATAAATGTAATATATTTGGAAATACTTTTTTATGTTTATTTACTTATTTTGAGAGAGAAAGAGAATGCAAGTGCACGTAATAGGGGAGAGAGAGAATCCCAAGTAGGATCCGCACTGTCAGCGCAGAGCCCAGCCCGGGGCTCCACCTCACAAACCGTGAGATCATGACCTGATCTGAGATTGAGAGTCACACACTTTAGTGACTGAGCCATCCAGGTGCCCCTAACACATTACTGTCTTAAGTCTGTTCAGTAATGTCTTTTACAAGAGCATAATTCAGTTTTGTTTTGTTTTTTGGTTTGTCAAAAGACTGTATAACTCCACCAATGGTTTGGAAAAATAATGAAAGAAAAATACATCTTCCATTATATTTTTCTTGCTTGTTCGTCATTTTTCTTTTCTCCTCCCTTCCCCATAGAACCCTGGTGTCCTGCTTATCCTGACTTCCTTTCTGTTAGCTCCTTTTGGTGATATTTGTTGCTTTCAAGGGATATTGGCTATTATCCAAACATTCTGCAGGATTTTCCATCTTGGGTCTATAGTTTATTTGCTTCAAATCAGACAGATTTCTTTTTAGAAGTCTACTGCTTAAAGGTGATTGTAGCATGATTTTGTGTCTTTATTTGCTGAATTGTTCATATACTACCTGGAAAATGAAAAACCAAATATATGTATATTGGGAAGTAGGTACTTCAGACTTCCTGAGAAAGGTATAATAGCCAATTGTTGTTTTACTACTCTGCTTAAAGAATAGATACGTGTACAGATTTTGATGCTCACAAATTGAATATTTTCTACATGTACTTTTTTAGGTGAAATAAAGCCAAAAATAATTTATTTTTTTCCCTTTTAACCCATAATCTTTTCTTTACCCATAGGCTGGCAAAATCCAGTTTGGCTACGTATATGGGATCAGTGCAATTGGATGTCTAGGAATGTTCTGTTTACTAAACTTAATGAGTATGACAGGTGTTTCATTTGGTTGTGTGGCAAGTGTCCTTGGATATTGTCTTCTTCCCATGATCCTACTTTCCAGTTTTGCGGTGATATTTTCTTTGCAGTAAGTACTGATCTTTATTTGGGGGTTGATTGACCAGTTCTCTGTAGTAGGATTTCCCTCACGATCAGTTTAGGATAAATCACTAATTCATCAAACTTGAGATAGTGCCTGTTGTGAATGAGGACTATCCTCCATTAATTTCAGTGATAAATACTGAAACTAAGAATAAATTTAAATTTTTTTAATTCCATCTCTGCTTTTATCTGTGATAAAGAATTTCACTACTTTTGTGTTTACTTGGCACTGAACAGTAGTGATTGTTAAGTCAAATATTGCATGAAAAGATCAGGTTGTGAAAATTATACTTTCCATCTCACAGTTTTTAGACTATAGCTAATTTCTTAAAGATGTTGGGCATATGTTAAGTGAATGAATAATAAAACACATACTGTCTACTTGGCAGCTTTTTAAGTGAAAATGAAGCATTCTTTTTATGGCAAGAGGCTGTTAGTAGCCTACCATGTTCTCAGATGTATATGTAAGCAGCTTTAAGTGTGTAATTTGTTAAATAACGTTTTAGGTAAAGTGAGAAGGAAAGGTGTAAATTCCTGCTGATAAATTCTCTGCTCACAGCCAGCATGCAGCTTCTTTATCAACAGTTCAGGCTCCTCCTTGTGGCTAGTGCCTGGCACAACCAGTGATGGGGCTTTGTTACCCTCGGTTTAGGACAAGAGCGTGTAGCAGCTCTTCGATACTAGAGATTTGGCAAGATGATGGCCTCACAGTGTTTCTGCTTTGCGTAAAAATGCTTCAGATTTTCAGTGTAGAAACCTTGACTCTTCATTTGTTGAGATTGGTACACTTATATTTGAATTTTACAAAAGAGATTTTCTATGAATGCACTATTTTCTAACCAGAGCAGTTTTGCTCTCAGGAGGCATTTGGCAGGGTCTGGAAGTAATTTTGGGGGATGCAAAAGTGTTAAAGGCCAGGGGTTCTGCTGACCAGCCTTACAATGTACAGAACAGCCCTTCACAACAAAAGTGCATCCATCCCAAATGTCAGTGATGCCAACATTGAGAAACCTGGCTCCTGTGCTGACAGGCATAAAATGTAATTATAAATGAGATTTTTGAATGTGGATGTGAATGATTCAGCATTATTGAATTCACTGTGAGGTACTTTATTTTAGCATTTGAAAACAAAATCTTGACCATTTCTTCAGATGTGTACAATGTGGATTTAAAGTGCTTTTCTTTAGAATTGGGTTATTATTATATTCTTACGGTATCTAATCTCATCTACTGCCTCCCCCCCCCCCCTTCCGTTTTTCCTTTTCGGTTACAGAGGAATGGTAGGAATCATTCTCACTGCTGGAATTATTGGTTGGTGTAGTTTTTCGGCTTCCAAAATTTTTATTTCTGCATTAGCCATGGAAGGACAGCAACTTCTAGTAGCATATCCTTGTGCTTTGTTATATGGAGTCTTTGCCCTAATTTCCGTTTTTTGAACTGAATTGATCTGGCATGTGGACACCATTGAGCCAAAAGGACTTTGAACTCTTATATTGGACCAGCGAACTGCTACAGTGCAACTCCCGTGCAGATCTAACGTTTGACTATTGGCGCAGTGGAAGTAAACATACATCTTTTGTTCATTTTTATAGAACTTTTGAATACTATGTTGGATTTACTTGCAGTATGACTAGCTTTAAATGTTTGTGCTTATACCAATAAGAAGTGCTATTTCTTTCCTGTTCTGCAGCCTTTGAAAAACAGATTTTTTTCTTGCAAATTATATTAAGATGTTTTTGATAGGTTTTTATCAACTGTGGGAAACTGACCACAGGGCTGATAATCTTTTCTTAAAAACAACCCAGTCTTGGTTAAGAAGACACAAGATTTACTGCAGAAATGTTTTTCCAAGGGATTGGGAAAGAAAAATTGCCTGTAATTGCCTGTATTCTCAAGTTAGATGCACTTGAAGCAAAAAAGTGATCCCAATGTAGAGTTTTATGAGTTTGCCCTGCATAAATTTGACATTCCTTTAAATTATCTCATGGAGTTTTTGCTAAAATTCAACAAGACAACAAGTTCCTAGTCTACTTGATTGTAGACAGGAAGTGTGAGCACCTGTTGAGGTTAGCATGAACTAAACCATAGTGACCTAGACTGAACGCATTAATGTTCATAGTCGTATCTCCATGTTTCCTAGGAAAAAGAAAATCACTAACCTTTTTTGAGAAATAGATTTAAAACGTCACAGTTTCAGTACTGCAGTTATCAATGTAAAGTGCATTTGATGCTTAGTAATTAAAATTTTCCCAGTTTTAACTGTGTTGAGTTGACTTTTGCTGTTTTTGGTGTCGCATTTTCTTTAATTAGGTTCTGGTTTTAACTTGTATTCATAATTTATTCTAAGCTTGAAGAATAGAAGTCATTTAGTATAGAATCAGAAAAGAGATTAAATGAAAAGCAATGTACTTTGAGTTACAACATTATTTCCTTGTATTAAATTTATTTGGTTCATGTCATGTTCTCTTGCCAGAGAATCTATGAGAAAATGCTGTATCTTGTATTTTGATACAGCATTGGCTTTTTCTGAAGAAAACTGCCTCTGATTTTTGGACAGGCTCATTTACAGTTGTGAGAAAGATGCCTTATGGGAAGGAAAATGTTGCCTTTTTCAAAAAAGGAGACTTTCAGACCAAATAAAAACAAACACCAAACTGATGTCAATGGTTCTTTTTAAAAGTTAGTTTTCAATCATAAAAGGAGGTTAAGATAATAAAACGCATTTCTTGTAAGATCATGATTTCTGATCTCTGGAATCATATAAATATGTTTTTCTTCATTAATACTTAATTTCCTAGAGGAATACTCTCACTAATTTGTTTTGGGCTGGGTTTTCAAACATACCAAAGTGTTTTAGAATATTTTTTATTGTAATCTGTGTATAGTATTTGTTTTGTCTTTTTCAGTTCATTTTATAAATACACACTAATATTGTTAAGGTAGATATAATGAGTGCCTTCTGTGAATATCCAGTTTTTCCCAATGATCAGTGTAGAGGATGCTTTGGGAATTAAATTTCCCTACTATTGCTTAGACTTAGACCATTAATCTTCAGCCAGATTCCCCAAATGGATCAAATTGTTTTATTTTTTTGCCTCTCCGAGCCCCAAGATAATACTTTTTAATTTAAATCAATATTGAGAGACTATTGTTACTTGTCTTATAGAACTCCAAAATGATTACATGCAAACCCATTTTATGTATAACGGTTATCCTGTCAAAACAGCTTTATAGTGGAATTGTATTTAATGTAAAAGGTTAGTTCTAGAGTTTGCTTGCTACCTGGTGAGTCCTGTATAGCCAAAATTTCCCTTCTAAAATTTCTCTTTAAAATGCAATATATGTAGCCATATTTATGCATACTTTAAAAACTGAAAAACTATGTTTCAAAAAGTTGTATGTAATAACTTTATTCTCTGGCATTGTAGTAGGTTTCTCTTTCTTGAGTTAAGTTACAAGAAGAGCATCTAGCTTGCTTTTAGGTAGGGCCCATTTTATACCAAAACCATATACATGTACCTTTAAATACTAGACACACTCAGTATAACTTCAAGCTCACTTAGTGATTGTTCCTGGATAATAAATTTACCATGAATGGATCTGCAAGTTCACTCACTGGAGCTACTGTGTTATGTGTTACTTATGCATGCATGCATGTATATCAAGGACAGAGAACTGCTTGTATGTATGGTATAAATGTATATTTTATGACTTTTAATACCATGTTACATTACCACGTTTACCAGTGGGTGCTTCCAAGAGCTATGTAACTAAGCTTGTAGGAAGAGGCATTCTTCCTCCAGACACAGTTATAAAGATGGTGCAAAATTCTATAAATCTTAAAATGCTAATTATGTCCTCAAGTACTAAGCATCCAGTCAAAGAGAATTTTTTAAAATGTATCTAACGACATGATTTCAGTTAGAATTTAAGTACTGTGCATTGACATTTTCCAAGTTTATTTGTAAGCTTTAATGGGCATTGCTCAACTCAAATATACTCCAAAGCTAAGTAAGGACAGTTGTCTCTGAAGATCAAATTATGCATTATTTTTATAGTATTCATTACCTATTTAAAAAAAAGGAGACTTTCCTTTCTGAAGTTATACACTTTTTTCCATATAAATGGAAGAATTTAGAGCTTTGGGCAAAAGGAGAACTCTAGAAATTACAATCTTCTCCTATAGGGTACTGTGACCTAGTTGTGGAGAATTGTGGGAATTCAGGAGCACATTGGAGATCTGCCTGTTTTCGTATAGAGCAGAGCTGATGTAATGACTCAGACAATTTTCTTAACTTGCCCTGTGAGAGAAATAAATAATAATGTGTGTGTGTGTATATATGTATATATAACATATAACAATAATGTGTATATATAATTGTGTGTATGTATATATATTATATATATATATATCTCACAGGGCATTTTATATATTTTATAAACATTTAGAGTTAGGCAAAAACATAAGTACCTTTTCAAAGAGTTACAGTAGTTAACAAGAGATTCCTTTTTTTTTTTTAGGATGTATTTAGGATTTGGGGGAAGGAATGGAAATAACAAGATATCAAAGTTTGTTGTGAATGCCCTAAGGAAGAATTGGATCCTGTTTGGATCCTGTGCTTTTATGAATAGTAGATAAGAATGACCTATCATATCATTAGCTTGTCAAGAATACAGTAGTTACTTTCAAACAGCTTAAGTAAAACCTATTCTCACCACTCTGTACAATCTATGCTATTAATATTTTACACCACCAGTGAAGACATAATTGATTTGTAACTCTACCACCATCCTAATTATTGAAGTTTGGATTTTAATACATTACTATTACTTGAATTTCAATAAGCTTCTTTGTTCTTTAATAATTGAATACTCATAACCAGGAAATAGGTAAAATAAAACATTAAATATTATCGATTTCTAGGGATTGGCAGAGTACTTACTTAAAAGTGTTTTATATTGACCAGTGTATGTCTCAGAATGGCGACTATAAACTGAAGAATGAAATCTAGCAGTGTGTAGTTAGGATCTTGCATCACAGGTAGGAATACATCGTCTACCCTTGTGCACTTTAGTCCCTACTTTAGTTAATGAAGAACACTGTCTGCTGATGGAGCACAGTGTCCTGTGTTTGTGCAAATAAATTAAAATGATTACGTCCTCAAATGAGGCCTAATTAAATACAGAGCTGTTCTCCTAATTTAAAAGCACAAATACTTTCTTGAGCACATTAGGTTCTGAAAATCGGATATTACATTTTTTGTGAGCCTAACTAATTAGGCTTACCTTGCATATATAAATTTGGCTTATTTCTGAAACTACCACTAAATCTGATAGCATGCAGAGTGATTATGCATTAAGATGTTTTAAATAGCTTTTTAACACTAGTGGCACAAAAAGAATTTTAAAAATGAGAAAACAAATGAAGTGCTCAGAAACATTTAAGATACTTGTAAATTTATATACTTACTTGAGTTACTCTGATTATCTTAAAAGTAGACAAAGCAATATGGTTATTTCATTTTTTTTCTCCAAGTAAATATAAATCAAACAAAGGTCCTTAGAGTTTCATGATAAATTTGCTTACAGTTTTCAGTTTGTGATCTTTGATAATGCTGTATGACTTGATAGTCTTTTCTTTAGGTAGAAATGGTCCTACAAGTCCTACTATTTTTATATGTTTTAATTTTCAAAACAGCATTGCTCTGTGGTTCTCTATTACCTCAGCATATTTATACTACTCAAGCAGCAGAATGGGAATACTGGTAAAAGTATCATGTCACACCCACGCTTCAGATTATTCCTACATCAGAAGGGAAGACTTCACTGAAAATGCGCTTTTTTTTTTTCCTTGCCCATGTAGAAGAATAAGTCTGACAATGTCATTTTTAGGTCACTCCTTTACATAGCTTTTTGTAAAAGGTTCTGAAATGTGACCATTTTTAATTTCTCATTGAGTGGATCTGTGTGCTTTACATGATTTAGTCATTTCAGGACCTTCCCCAGCATTTACTCTAATTGTACTTTAATTGTATCTGTAGTCCTCTTTAGAATATGAAATATATAGTATGATCTGACAGTGACTCTGCTCACATTAGGCCTTGTTACCCAATTTGTTACTATGTCAATTCCCAAGAGTTAAACTGTACCATGGTAGCAATTAAAAAGACTAAAACCAACATCTCTACTCAGACATCTGCAGAAATCAGTTTTTTATATAAATTTTTATTGAGCTCTCAGAGTTGAATTTCCTAATAAAATGATTTAAAATGCTTCTTTTTTTTTTTTTTTTTTTTTTTTTTGCTTGTTTGTTTGCATGGGGTTGTTTGTTTAGAGGATGTTTGTTTACTTTAGCATTGTATTTACATTTTACGGCTTGTTTTTTTAATGCACTTTAAAAAAAAAACACTTTCTGAACTGTTTCCATGTGGTACATTTTCATCACTGCTTGAGCAGTCCTGTTAAAAGAATCTTCTAGCTTTAATGACATTTCAGATACTCCTTGCATATCTAGGTCTGTCACAAGGTCATACTTAACCCAGTCTCAATTTTTACCATCTCTTGAGACCATATTTTATTCTGACTGGCCTAGGTCACAATCTTCCTGCGATAACATGGTTTTGGTTTTTCTATAAAAGATTGAATCATTTCTATGGTTTAATAAAAGATTAAACTGCATCTGCAATGAGGTGAATGTTGTTTAAACAAGGTTGTCCTTGCTGAACCAAAGTTAGAGTTTAATATTTGACGTGAGAGTCATACTGATTTTCTGTTCTTACTCATATCGCAAAAATAAGAGAGAATCATTTATGAACAAACCATGGAACCTCTTGTCTTAACCAGGACCCAGCTAGAAGCAGAACGGGAAGCTGAGCTGAGACTATGAAAATCAAGACTGAATTGAGGGTGATAGTGGAGAATCTGGGGCCTTAACAGAATCAACAGGAAGACAGTGGGAGAGATTGTGCTAATATGTACTAGGAGATTTGTTTTAATACTTATACTATGTCATATGAACACTAATATAAAATTTTCAGTGTATCAAAATACAGCCTATTTTCATTATTGGTGTAAAAGCAGTAAGTACTAAAATAAAGGAAATCAAACAGCAGGAAGCTGTTAATTCTTTAAATCACTCTTATAAAAAAAAAAAAAAAAAATCACTCTTATCCAGAAATCCAACTGTAAAGCAGGTTTTAAACATCCAGACAACACGATACAATTCTTGCTGATAGTCATGTTTGCAAAAACTTTCACAAATGAATCCATGCCAGCCCTAGGGTTGGGAAATTTTTCTTATTAAACTGTGCATGCTGCTATCACAGCTTTGGTCTCCCTCCTTTCTTTATTGGAGACAGATGGGATCGGGCCTCCATCCTCTAAGACTGGAGCAGGGTACCTGTGGTCCCTGACCAAGATCTGGAAGAGAGTATTCATTAACTACCACCATAATACTCTTCATTTCATCTGCCCTTGCCTCCTCCGCGAGGCCGAGTGCGCTGGCTGTTGGTACCCCTCCAAACAATTTTCTCCATATTGGCAATTACAATATTATGATTCAGATCAGAGCTGATGAATTGAAATAGTTAAAGAGCGATGAAAAGTAAGCAGTTTGTCAACATGTTTAAGAGAAACAATAGAACTACTGCCCAGGGTTTGGCTTCTATCCCTGCCTCTCTGTCCTTTTGAGGTCTGTGTATTCCAACTTTAATTGACCCTGATAATAGCAATGAGATGTATTTGTAACATTTGTTGTGCATATCAAAATTTTATGTTGCCTATTCTCAGTTGTTTAACAAAAACGTTATATTGCCTCTCTAAGTGATGGGGAAAATAGACTTGATATCTTTTTGCAGCATTACAGGGAGGAATGAGGCCCTTGCTTGAAGTTTTCCCGCCTTGCTCATTGAGCTTTTCCCATTGAATTTGGCCCCCAACCATTAAGTTCCTTCTGTGAACCAAGTCCGGCCCTTGGCTTCCCCCTTCCAAGCTGAATATTCTCTGCTTTCATGCTTTTACTCACAACTTAATTTCTTTTTCTGATTGCCCTGGCACTCTCCTCTAAATCCTTTCCAAATTCTTCACGTTTCTTTAGTTGTGTAGCCCAGATCAGAACATGAATGTTTCATGCATATATGTATATAATAGTCACCTCACATTTACTTCTTTTTGTGTGGTTAAGAAAGACATATTTCCTGTGTGCTTTTGAACTGTAAGCTAAAAGTGGAAAATACATCCCTTAGCACTAGCTGTGCTAATAACTGGTGAGACCTCGATTAAGTCATTTTGAGCTTTGGTTTTTTTCTCTATAAGATGAACACATTGTGTGAAATTTTTGAGGCATTTCAATTCTAAAATATATATAATGTGTAATATATATTTTACATGTTATATACTTATATAGAGAATATATAAATATGCATATATTGTTGACCTGGTAATAAAATCTTAGTCTTATTCAAAGAGAATATATATTGACATGGGAAAGTGTTCCTTATACACACACACACACACACACACACACACACACACAGCTTGTGTCTATCTTATCCCAAAGCCATATATATATATATATATATATATATATATATATATATATATATATGTAAGTATGTATAGAAGAATATATTGAATGACATCTTTGTTTTTAAAAATGACATTTTTAAGGGATGTCTGGCTGGCTTAGTGAAGCCATCTTAGTGACTCTTGATCTCAGGGTCATGAGTTGTAGCCCCGTGTTGGGCGTGGAGCCTACTTATAGAGCAAACAAGGAAAGCAAAAAAGAATGAATCTTATTTAAGGAGGTATATCTGTGGTTTGAGATATCAACCAAATCAGATTTTTCACCTGGCACATATATTTTATTAAGTGAGGGAATTAATGAGTAGATGGTCTTTTCCAGAGCTCTTAATTTGATTGAAAGAAGTTTTAACTATACCTTAGAAAGAAAACATGATTTTGCCATAATAAGTCCTAATGTAATTTTAGTTTTTAAACATTTTGTCCTTCTAATCTAATTGCAATAAAAAAATATTAAATAGGCACATCACCTGTGAGCCAGAGTTTGCTCCTCTACCATTAGAGTTGTCTCTCTCTCTTGTTTTCTTTTTTTTTTTTTTTTTTTGGTTCATCAGTGCCCTCTATCTTGTAAAAATACCTAATTTACTCTAAAGTACCAAGGACTTTTATCTATGTTAGCACTGGCCTCCTGCAGTACAACATAACTCCTTTCAAAAGCTCCAGTAGCCATTTCCTTAGTTCAATAATTAAAATGTCTTGGACAAAATAAAAGCTGTGCTATTCTTGAGGCAGCAATTATGTCCATTTCAGCAACATGGGAAGTGCGGGAAAAACCAGCATGGTTCTCAAAAGGCAAAGCCAATAAAGGAACAGGAGGGGGGCTTCTGGCTGGCTCAGTTGGTTGCGTGAGTTCGAGCCCCGTTTCAGGCTCTGTGCTGACAGCTCAGAGCCTGGAGCCTGCTTCAGATTCTGTGTCTCCCTCTCTCTCTGCCCCTCCTCCATTCGCGCTCTGTCTCTCTCTGCCTTTCAAAAATGAATAAATGCCAAAAAAAAAAAAAAAAAAAAAAAAAAGACAGAAAAAGAAAAAGAAATCTAAAAAAAAAAAAAAAAAGGAACAGGAGGGGTTGTCTTGGTTCCTTTTTAATAAAATGGATTTTTATACTTAGAATATGTGACATGCAAGAGGATAAAAAGTATAATACAATGAATACCCACATACCCTGCCTCTAGATTGAATGTAAAAACATTATTAAGTACAGTTGAAATGCCCTTTTTATATTTTAATTGCAATCCACGTCTTCCCAGCAGAGTTACTAATATTCTGAATTTTAGGCTTATCGTTCAGCTTTCCTTTACCTTTTTAGTATGTATGTGTTGTGCCTGTCCTTAAACAATGTAGGATTATTTAGCAGTGTTTTGACTTTTATGTAAATGACATCACACTAGGCTTTTCTTCTGTAACTTGATTTTTTCACCCATAAGTTTGTGAGATTCAGCTATGTGCATACTTCATGAATCTCTGTTTACTAGTATGTAATACTTCATTAATATATTGCAGTATGCTGGTCCGTTTTCCTGCTATGAGCATTAAGTTTGTCTCCAGTTGCTTGCTTTCACAAACCGGTCTCTAAACGGTCCTGTGGATGTCTTGTGCACATATGTGCAAGGTTTTTCCTGGTAACTTCTATAGGGCTCAGATGCTAGATCTCTTCCTTCATGGCTTGTGTCTGTCTTATCCCAAAGCCATTAAAAGCAGCTTCAATATTTTCTTCTAAGGATTTTGAAGTTTTGCTTTTCACATTTAATTTTTTTTTAATCCACCTGGCACATGAAGTAAGGATCCAGTTTTGCTTTTTCCCACATGAAACACGAGTTGTTTCGTAACCGTTGATCTATCTGGGAAAGGGACAGTTAAGCTAACCATAAGGCACTTTCTAGGTTAGCCCTAAAAAGAATGGAAGGGAAAAAAGGAATCCTTCCCCCCTCCCCCACTTTAAAGACAAGAATCTGTCTTTAAAATGTGTCTACCTTTTGTTGCCTCTGCTACCCACAGGCCCCTGGAATTGGCTTCATTAGTATGAGACATATGCCTTAGAGGAAGCCATGCCTTGGGATAGTGGTACTTCCTATCTCCTAAAGCAGAGGTCAGTAGATTTATTCTGTAAAAGGCCAGGTAATAAATAGTTTATACTCTGCGGGCCAAGAGGCAAAAGCAAGGATAATATGTATACCATGTATATTATACATATATTATATAATATATATATTACATATATATATATATTACATATATATATGGTGTATGTAATGCTATATAAACAAAAAGCAAAACAAATTTCCACAATTTTTTTTTTGAAAAAATAAAAAATGTAATAATAACTGAGCATAGTTTTTGATAACACAGGTGTACTAACATGTAGAATGGAATACTTCCTGATTATCTAATTTAATTTATTCCTGCTAACAACCCTAATGAGATAGATATTCCTACCTACAGTTCATTCACAATGAAAATGAAGTTCACACAAGGTTACCCTGATGCCAAATGTTGGAGCCATTTTTGCATAGGGGAATTAATGTTAAGTTTTATTTTAAAGATGAAGAATGGTAGTGCATGGGGTTAAATAGCTTGGGAAAGGTAATACATATTACTGTAGGGCTATATGTGTGTAATTTCAAAGCCATGTTGTTTTCCTTCTACTCTGCTACTTTAATATTTCCAGTAACCTCAGAGACAATGGCTACAATTAACAAATCAGGTCCCAAGTTATGGTACCATTTTAATTGAAATGTTTAAACACAGAAACCACCAGCTGTCTATATATTTTTTTCAGTTTAATGATAAGAATTTTATTTTTTTATTTTTATTTTTTATTGTGATTCCTTTTCCTATAATCACAGTTTGATGCTATTTTTCTTTTTTTAACTTTATTTTTTATTTTTTAAAATTTACATCCAAATTAGTATATAGTGAAGCAATGATTTCAGTAGATTCCTTAATGTCCCTTAACCATTTAGCCCATCCTCCCTCCCACAACCCCTCCAGCAACCCTCAATTTGTTCTCCATATTTATGTTCTCCATAACATATTTATGTTCTCCATATTTATCCATATTTATTTTGTTTTGTCCCCCTCCCTGTTTTTGTAATATTTTTGTTTCCGTTCCCTTATGTTCATCTGTTTTGTCTCTTAATGTCCTTATATAAGTGAAGTCATATAATTTTTGTCTTTCTCTGACTGACTAATTTCAATTAGCAAAATGCCCTCCAGTTCCATCCATGTAGTTGTAAATGGCAAGATTTCATTCTTTTTGATTGCTGAGTAATACTCCATTGTATATATATATACCACATTTTCTTTATCCACTCATCCATCGATGAACATTTGGGCTCTTTTCATACTTTGGCTATTGTTGATAGTGCTGCTATAAACATGTGGGTGCATGTGTCCCTTTGAAACAGCACACCTGTATCCCTTGGATAAATGCCTAGTAGTGCAATTGCTGGGTCATAGGGTAGTTCTATTTTTAGTTTTTTGAGAAATCTCCATACTGTTTTCCAGTGTAGCTGCACCAACTTGCATTGCCACCAACAATGCAAAAGAGATCCTCTTTCTCCTCATCCTCGCAAACATCTGTTGTTGCCTGAGTTGTTAATGTTAGCCATTCTGACAGGTGTGAGGTGGTATCTCATTGTGGTTTTGATTTGTATTTCCCTGATGATGAGCATTTCCAGTTGAGCATTTTCTCTTGTGTCGGTTGGCCATCTGGATGTCTTCTTTGGAGAAGTGTCTATTCATGTCTTTTGCCCATTTCTTCACTGGATTATTTGTTTTTTGGGTGTTGAGTTTGATGAGTTCTTTGTAGATTTTGGACACTAACTCTTTATCTGATTTGCAAATTTGCAAATATCTTCTCCCATTCTGTCAGTTGCCGTTTAGTTTTGCTGATTGTTTCCTTCGCTGTGCAGAAACTTTTTATTTTGATGAGGTCCCAGTCATTCATTTTTGCTTTTGTTGCCCTTGCCTCCGAGATGTGGTGAGTAAGAAATTGCTGCGGGCAAGATCAAAGAGGTTTTTGCCTGCTTTCTCCCCAAGGATTTTGATGGCTTCCTGTCTTACATTGAGGTCTTTCATCCACTTTGAGTTTATTTTTGTGTATGGTGTAAGAAAGTGGTCCAGGTTCATTCTTCTGCATGTTGCTGTCCAGTTTTCCCAGCACCACTTGCTGAAGAGACTGTCTTTATTCCATTGGATATTCTTTCCTGCTTTGTCAAAGATTAGTTGCCCATACGTCTGTGGGTCAATTTCTGGGTTCTCTATTCTATTCCATTGATCTGAGTGTCTGTTCTTGTGCCAGTACCGTACTGCCTTGATGATTACAGCTTTGTAGTACAGCTTGAAGTCTGGGATTGTGATGCCTCCTGCTTTGGTTTTCTTTTTCAAGAATTCTTTGGCTATTCGGGATCTTTTCTGGTTCCATACAAGTTTTAGGGTTATTTGTTCTAGCTCTGTGAAGAATGCTGGTGTTACTTTGATAGGGATTGTGTTGAATATGTAGATTGCTTTGGGTAGTATCGACATTTTAACAATATTTGTTCTTCCTATCCAGTAGCATGGAGTCATTTTCCACTTTTTGATGTCTTCTTCAATTTCTTTCATCAGATTTCTATAGTTTTCAGTGTATAGATTTTTCACCTCTTTGGTCAGATTTATTCCTAGGTATTTTATGGTTTTTGGTGCAACTGAGAATGGGATCAATTCCTTGATTTCTCTTTCTGTCACTTCATTGTTGGTGTATAGGAATGCAACCGATTTCTGTGCATTGATTTTATATCCTGCAACATTGCTGAATTCATGAATCAGTTCTAGCAATTTTTTGGTGGAATCTTTTGGCTTTTCCATATAGAGTATCATGTCCTCTGTGAAGAGTGAAAGTTTGACCTCCTCCTGGCCGATTTGCATGCCTTTTATTTCTTTGTGTTGTCTGATTGCAGATGCTAAGACTTCCAATACTATGTTGAATAACAGTGGCGAGACTGGACATCCCTATCTTGTTCCTGACCTTAGGGGGAAAGCTCTCAGTTTCTCCCCATTGAGGATGATATTAGCATTGGGTCGCTCATATATGGCTTTTATGATCTCAAGGTATGATCCTTCTATCCCTACTTTCTTGAGGGTTTTTATCAAGAAAGGATGCTGTATTTTGTCAAATGCTTTCTCTGCATCTATTGAGAGGATCATATGTTTCTTTTCCTTTCTTTTATTGATGTGATGAATCATATTAATTGTTTTGCGGATATTGAACCAGCCCTGCATCCCAGGTATAAATCCCACTAGGTCGTGGTGAATAATTTTTTTAATGTCTTGTTGGAGCCGGTTGGCTAATATCTTGTTGAAGATTTTTGCATCCATGTTCATCAGGGAAATTCTTCTATAGTTCTCCTTTTTAGTGGGGTCTCTGTCTGGTTTTGGAATCAGGGTAATGCTGGCTTCATAGAAAGAGTTTGGAAGTTTTCCTTCCATTTCTATTTTTTGGAAGAGTTTCAAGAGAATAGGTGTTAACTCTTCCTTAAATGTTTGGTAGAATTCCCTTGGAAAGCCGTCTGGCCCTGGACTCTTGTTTTTTGGGAGATTTTTGACTACTAATTCAATTTCCTTACTGGTTATGGGTCTGTTCAAGTTTTCCATTTCTTCCTGTTTCAATTTTGGTAGTGTAAATGTTTCTAGGAATTTATCCATTTCTTCCAGATTGCCCATTTTGTTGGCATATAATTGCTCATAATATTGTCTTATTGTTTTTATTTCTGTTGTGTTGGTGGTGATTTCTCCTCTTTCATTCTTTATTTTACTTATTTGGGTCCTTTCCTTTTTCTTTTTGATCAAACTGGCTATTGGTTTATCAATTTTGTTAATTCTTTCAAAGAACCAGCTCTGGTTTCATTGATCTGTTATACTGTTTTTTTGTATGTTTTCATGTATCTGTTATACTGTTTTTTGTTCTATGTAATTTCCTGTCTTCTGCTGGTTTTGGGTTTTATTTGATGTTCTTTTTCCAGCTCCTTAAGGCATAAGGTTAGGTTGTGTTTCTGAGATCTTTCTTCCTTCTTTAGGAAGGCCTGGATTGCTATATACTTTCCTCTTATGACCGCCTTTGCTGCGCCCCAGAGGTTTTGGGTTGCGGTGCTATCATTTTCATTGACCTCCATATACTTTTTAATTTCTTCTTTAACTGCTTAGTTAGCCCATTCATTCTTTAGTGGGATGTTCTTCAGTCTCCAAGTATTTGTTACCTTTCCAAATTTTTTCTTGTGGTTGATTTGGAGTTTCATAGCATTGTGGTCTGAAAATATGCACAGTATGATCTCAATCTTTTTGTGCTTACTTAGGGCTGATTTGTGTCCCAGTATATGGTCTATTCTGGAGAATGTTCCATGTGCACTGGAGAAGAATGTATATTCTGCTGCTTTAGTTTATTTCTGAGGCAGAGAGAGACAGAGCATGACTGGGGGAGGGTCAGAGAGAGAGGGAGGCACAGAATCAGAAGCAGGCTCCAGGCTCTGAGCTGGCAGCACAGAGCCCGACGCAGGGCTTGAACTCACAAACCGTGAGATCATGACGTGAGCCTAAGTCAGTCGCTCAACCGACTGAGCCACCCAGGTGCCCCTGTTCTGCTGCTTTAGGATGAAATGTTCTGAATATATCTGTTAAGTCCATCTGGTCCAATGTGTCATTCAAAGCCATTGTTTCCTTGTTGAGTTTTTGATTAGATGATCTGTCCGTTGCTGTGAGTGGGGTGTTGAAGTCTCCTACTATTATGGTATTACTATCGATGAGTTTCTTTATGTTTGTGATTAATTGATTTATATATGTGGGTGCTGCCACATTTGGTGCCTAAGTGTTTACAATTGTTAGGTCTTCTTGGGGGATAGAACCCTTAATTATGATATAATGCCCTTCTGCATCGCTTGATACAGTCTTTATTTTAAAGTCTAGATTGTCTGATAGAAGTATGGCTACTCCGGCTTTCTTTTGTTGACCATTCGCATGATGGATGGTTCTCCATCCCCTTATTTTCAATCTGTAGGTGTCTTTAGGTCTAAAGTGGGTCTCTTGTAAACAGCATATAGATGGGTGCTGTTTTTTTTATCCATTCTGTTACCCTATGTCTTTTGATTGGAGCATTGAGTCCATTGACGTTTAGAGTGAGTACTGAAAGATATGAATTTATTGCTATTATGTGGCTTGTAGAGTTGGAGTTTCTGGTGGTGTTCTCTGGTCCTTTCTAATCTTTTGTTGCTTTTCGTATGTATGTATGTATGTATGTATATATGTATGTGTGTATGTATTTTCATCTTTTCTCCCCTCAGAGAGTCCCCCTTAATATTTCTTGCAGGGCTGGTTTAGTGGTCAGAAACTCCTTTAATTTTTGTTTGTCTGGGAAACTTTTTATCTCTCCTTCTATTTTGAATGACAGCCTTGCTTGATAAAGAATTCTTGGCTGCATATTTTTCTGATTCAGCACATTGAATATATCCCACCACTCCTTTCTGGCCTGCCAGGTTTCTGTGGATAGGTCTTCTGCAAACCTGGTCTGTCTTCCCTTGTAGGTTAGGGACTTTTTTTTCCCTTCCTGCCTTCATGATTCTCTCCTTGCCTGAGTATTTTGTGAATTTGACTATGATATGACTATGATGGTCGGTTTTTGTTGAATTTAATGGGAGTCCTCTGTGCTTCCTGGATTTTGATGTCTGTGTCTTTCCCCAAGTTAGGAAAGTTCTCCACTATAATTTCCTCACATAACACTTGTACCCCTATTTCTCTCTCTTCTTCCTCTGGGACCCCTATGATTCTGATGCTGTTCCTTTTTAATGAGTCACTGATTTCTCTAATTCTTAAATCTTGCTCTTTTGCCTTAATCTCCCTCTTTTTCTCTGCTTCATTATTCTCTGTAAGTTTGTCCTCTATATCACTGATTCTCTGTTCTGCCTCGTCCATCCTTGCTGCCGCTGCATCCATCCGTGATTACAGCTCAGTTATAGCATTTTTATTTCATTCTGGCTATTTTTTACTTCTTTTATCTCTGCAGAAAGGGATTCTGATCTATTTTTGACTCCAGCTAGTATTCTTATTATCGTGATTCTAAATTCTGGTTCAGACATCTTGCTTGTGTCTGTGTTGGTTAAATGCCTGGCTGTCGTTTCTTCGTGCTTTTTCTTTTGGGGTGAATTCCTTCATTTTATCATTTTGAAGGGAGAAAAGGAATTAATGATGTAGAAAAATTGAAATTAAAAAAATTAAAATTAAAAATTAAAAACACAGCCACACAAAAATCGAATAGATGATGCTAGTTCCTAGGTGTGTTTTGGTCTGGGTGTAGAAAGTGGTTTGACAGAATAGAGAAACAAAAAAAAAAGCGGGGGAGAGACAAAGAAAAAAAAAGGAAATCGTTTGAGAATTTGAAAAAAATGAATACACTAAAGTAGACTAAAATACACAAAAGTAGAGAATATAGTAGAAAAAAATTATAGAAAATTATTTTTAATAAAAATTAAAAAGAAATATGAAGTTTTTCATTTTCTGTATTTAAGAAAAAAAGAAAAGAAATTAAAAAGAGAAAAAAGATAGAAAAAGAAAAAAGGAAAAGACAAAAAAAAGAAATTGTTTGAAAGTTTGAAAAAGTGAATACACTGTAGTAGACTGAAATAAAACGATGGGAGTAAGATAGAATTTGAAAAAATTTACATAAAAGCAAAAAATATAGTAATAAAAATTAAGTAAAAATATTTTTAAAAGAAATTGAAAGGAAAAATAAGTTTTTCTCTTTCTGCATTCAAGAAAAAGAAAAGAAATGAAAAAGAGAAAAAAAGAAAAAGAAAAAAAGGAAATTGTTTGAAAATTTGAAAAGGTGAGTACACTGAAGTAGACTAAAATAAAATGATGGAAGTAAAGTAGAATTTGAAAAAATTTACACAAAAGTAAAAAATATAGTAATAAAAATTAAAGACAGATATTTTTAATAAAAATTGAAAATAAAAATGAGTTTTTTCTTTTTCTGTATTTAAGAAAAAGAAAAGAATTGTAAAAGAGAAAAAGGAGAAAGAGAGAGAGAAAAAAATTGAATAGATGAACGTGCTAACAGATTGAAATAAGACTGAAATTGCTTTGTTTTCCCCTAGAGGTCAGTCCATCTAGCTCTTTATAGTTCATAGATTAAGCTGGTGGTGAGGTTTGTGTTCTTGAAGAGCGAAGTTGGCCCAGTTGGGCAGGGCTCGGTGTAACAGCTCTGCTTTCCCCTAGATGGCGCTGCTAGCCTACTGGGGTGGATTGTTGCGGTGCTCCTTGGTGCGCGTGCGCATGCGCACGCGTGGGCGCTGTGAAAAATGGCGGCACCCAGCCACCCAGTCTGTTCTCCTGGATCAGCAGTCATGCACCGGTCCTCCGTTTTCAGCTCTCGTCCACTCCCCACTTTTCCACTCTCCGTGACCAGGCCCCAGGCAGTACCTCTCTCCCAAGTTTTGTCTCAGATGCAGTTATTTTCCCCGGCCCCTTACTTCCGAAGGACTGCGGCTTTGACCTGCTCCACCCCTCTGCAGGAGGGCCTCACCGAGCTATGGCCAAATGAGCAATGGCTGAATGTCGGCTGCACCCAGGAACGCCCACTGGATCCTGCTGTTGCCGGTGCCCCGAGACTGCGGCCAGTCACCAGCCCGCTACCCCCCAAAAAATCGCAAGACAGTGTAGCCTCAGTATTTCAGGGACCATGGAAAATCGCAACACACATCTAACACCAGGCTTCACCCTTAATGACCTTGCCCCAGCACCAGCGAGTGTGGCTGCCTTCCGGGGTCTGCTGGGACCAGGTGGCTTCAACAGTCTCTACCAAATCTCCTTCCAGCAGTGGAACCGCTTTTCCCCGTGTGGCCTGAGAACCTCCCGGACCCCACTGTGTTCCTGGGGATACACCTTTCCCACCAGAGCACCGCCAGGTATCGAGCTGCGGAGTTGCAGCCTTTGCGCTCCCCTTGTTTACAGTCTTAATGGGATTTAAACCCTCTCCTTTCTCCCTTTTTAGTTTAGTCCCTGCGGCTGTTTCCAATTTTCCACTTTCTCTCCAGCTTCTTTTGGGGAGGGGTGCTTTTCCCGTATACTCCCCCCCCCTCCTCCCCAGTCTCCATCCTCTCTCCGCCTGCAAAAGCGGTTCCCTACATTTCGGGGCTTCTTGCTCCCCAAGTTCAGCTCTTCGTGTCATGTACCTGCTGAATTCTGTGGTTTGTGTTGTGCAGATTGTTGTGTTAATCTCCCAATCGGTTTTCTAGGTGTGTAGGATGGTTTAGTGTTGGTCTGGCTGTATTTCATGGACACGAGACACACAAAAAGCTTCCCTGCTGCTCCGCCATCGTGACTCCTCTCCCAGGCTCCACACTTTCAATGCAGAACCCGATGCGGAGCTCAAACTCTCATGAACCATGAGATCATGACCTGAGCCAAAATCAAGAGTTGGACGTTTAACTGACTGAGCTGCCCAGGTGCCCCATTTTTAAAATATTGAAACAAAAACACTTGATCCCTTTAAGTGGAGAAACAGCCTGAGAGAGTGGTCAATCTTTACCACTTGATTCAAATTTGTATTTTATAGAATACCCTCAAAGAATGAGAAACTAGATGGAAGGGCAATGATAAGAATTTTAAATGGACATATCAAAAACAATCATAAAATACTGAAGGGTATTCTGTGAAAGATAAAGAGTGAAATTTATTCTTTTTTCTTGTCCTCTTCCATTTATTCTGTCTTTACTTCTCTCATATCTTTCTTTCTTTTTCTCTCTTTTTATCTCCCTCCCCTTTGTGTGTGTGTTATAAGAGCTGTTCAGAATAGAAAAAAGCAGTGCATGCCCAAGAGTAGAATTTAGATTCCAGATAAATAAAGGTGCTATGGTTGACCAAATAAAGCAGGAGTCTCAAAACCGTTATACATTCTTTTAATGGGTGAATGAGTTTTAGTTTCCTAGCATCAAATCAGTGTTCAACAAGTGTTTCGCTAGTATGTGGCTAGTATGTGGTAGACCCTGAGAGAATACAAATGAAAACACCTAACTTTGCCTTCTAGGAGCTCACAAGCTAGGGAGATTCTCACAAAGCAAACTTGGGAGTAAAGACAAAACTAAGTAACTTCCTCCAAGACAGAGACTGTGTCATCATAGGTCTGGCAACTTACACCCTTTATTAAGAGAAATACAAATTAATCAGTGTTTATCAATTCCCATTTCAGTGATGCATTTGATAGGCAATAAATCTGATTAACTTTAACTTCAAGATTTTAAAAAAATTGACAAAAGCATCATCACTATTTGCACACTTGCCTTTAAGTATGCATTTAAAAATATGTTGTGGCATAAAATTGGTCACTAAAAAGTACTTGTCACATACCATGTGCCAGGCCCCCTGCCAGATGTGTCGCATCTATATCTCATTTAAAGATCACAACAATCCAATGAGGTGGGCATTATTATTATCACTGCTTTAGATTATTTTAAAGATTCAAAGTATTTGCCCATTTGTTACACAGCTAAAAATGAGTGTAGCCATGGACTTAGAGAGTAGTTATAAAAGCTGAAAAAGATGGTGACATTTGAAAAAGATTCATGCTGCCTTATAATTTATTTTCAGTCCTAAGGCAAAACTAGAAAAAAAAAAAAACCATACATGACATTAAACTGATAGGTAAATTAAAATTTTCCATCTCCCAAAGGGCTTTCTTTCTTTCTTTCTCTTTTTTTTCCCCAACAAATCAGAAGCTGATATATCTCTCTGAGGTTTGGATTAGGTAATTTTGTTTCAGTTCTGGAATTAACTAGTGATGTGTACCTCTTATTCTAAATTCTAGATTAAAGGAGAACATGAAGCTTTGACCCTACCAGCTGTTATTTACTTTGTTTAGCAAGCTCCTAGAGGACTTCTTTGGGGCACCACAGTTATCTTGTATGTGCATTTATGTGTGTGTTTTGTATATGTTCCCTCACATGGGAGGGCCAAGCAGAAGTGAATAGTGTTTGGGAGAAAGGCAAGGAGAGAGAAGAGAAGAGAAGAGGAAAAGAAAGGAAAGGAAAGAAAAAGAAAAGAAGAAGAAGAGAGAAAAGAAAAGAAAAGAGAAAAGAAAAGAAAAGGAAGGGAAGGGGGGAGGGTGGTGGAATGGGGAAGGGGAGGAGAGAGGGAGGGGAGAGAAAGGGAGAGAAAGGAGGGAAGGGAAGAGAAGGAGGAAGGAAGGGAAGGGAAAGGAAGGAAAGGACGAAGGGAAAAGAAAAGGAAAGAAAAGAAAAAGAAAAGAACTAGATTCTACCCCTCTCTCTGCCCCAACCCATGATATAGCTTTCAGTAAAATTTAAATTTCATACTCCTTGTAAAACGAAGGTAAAAATGATGTCTCTGTCCACTTCACTGAAGTAGAGGATCAAAAAAGACCCTTTATGTGAAATGGCTTTACACAACCCAAAGAGCTACTCACATTCAGGGCACTGTTTTTAAAATAACAAACCTAGTTATATGTTCATACACTAGCTGTGTTAACCTGTGGTTGGGGGAAATTCAGAGCCTCAGCCAGACCCCTTGAATCACAGAGCTGGCCTGTTCACACCAAGACAGAGAGCAGGCTAGTTCAACTGTGTTTGTAAGTCCCCCTCAAACTCGCCACATTTAAAATTTATATTTGTTAGGAGAAAATATAGTGGTTAAGAGCCTAGGCTTTCTAATCTGACCAGTTAGTGCTCAGAAGCTAGTTTCCCCATTAGAATCTTGTGGAAATGTCCTCTCTCAGCGTCAATTTTGTCATCTGCGGGACAGGGTTAACTATAGCATCTACATATGGGGCTCTGCATTAATGGAGCAAAAGAATGCTTAGGACTTAACATGGTGCCTTGTAAAGTGAAAGCTGGCACTGGTAGTAAGTAGCATATATCATTGTGGACAGTAGTAGTCTCAGCAGCAGTAGTAACCTGGCATCATGAGGAAATTTGGACATTTTTTTTCTTACAATTATGAATATCATTACTTGGGACCTAATTTGCATGTATTGTGCATAAACAGTGGAACAGTGGTCTTATATACAATTTTCATTTGTTTTTTTTTTTTTTGATGGAGGGACATTACTTTTAAAAAAACAATTATCTTTAATATAGATTTTTCCCATTTTGTGCCAGATGTATACTTTCTTTTGATTACATATAATTCAGTTTTGTCTGGACCTGGAAGCATCCATGCCCTTTAAATGATGTGAATCTTGATCATGGCTTTCATCCTGTGGAACTGACTCATGAAGTCACATATGTTTGCACCTCACTGCAAAGACTTTTTTTTTTTTAAATGCACTCAGCATATGCATGTTAGTTAACATTTCCTTAACTATATTTATCCAATTTTGTCTCAAAGCAAGTGCCTGGTTACTCAACCTCATATGCACATCTGCAAATAAGTTTGATGAGATCCACTATTGGAATTTTCTTGGTTTCACGGAGGTTAATACAGTTGAAGAAGAACATGAATGGTTAAAAGTCCTAAGCATAATTTGAAGGAGTGTCAACAGTCTATATTTATTATAGTAGTATTTGAGCAATATCTCATTTCCACTTAGCTCCAGAACTATAAATAGTTCCAATTTGTTTTCTTTGTATACTTACTGGATTAATTACAGTAAAACAAGCCAAGTGATATTATTGTAGCAGTTGGCTAAAGTTGACATAAACATGATAATTAAAATGATTGCTTTTTGATTTATCCCCCTTTCAGTAGCTTCATGAGCTGAATCTACAGTGTTATAAGACTTAAAGAATTCGATTTGAGAATTACTGGGCTCTTCTGGCAATGTGTTCTCATTGTAAACAGTGGATTTCAGTGCTGTTCAATATTGTTGGGAGTTTCCTTCAGAAAGGAAACACCTGGGTCCTGCTTCCATGAGATATCTGCCTAGTAAAAAAGTGTATTGTTTTGATCATACTTACATCACCATGCAATAATCATGTGTTTCCATTTACCTATCCAAATCAAAGCTGGTAACACACATGCGTGCGCACACGCGCGCGCACACACACACACACACACACACACACACACACCCATCCTTAAAAAAGGATGAAAAGGAGAGACTGATTTCTCTCCCATCAGTAAAACTCACCTATGTTCATTTCAACATGTCCTCCAACAAGCTACTTGATGCCTAGGCATTCCCCAAGGCAACGATTGTGCTCACCTGCTCCTCTCTTCTGTCCCTTGTTCCCAGATGTCTGATTACATCTAGAAAGGTACTGTTTTTGTTAATGTACAAAAGAAGGGCCATTGGGAAGCAAGGAAGTGAAAAACGGTAACTGCCAGAGGTGTAGTCCTTTCATCCTAAAAAGGTTGCCTGAGCCACTCTTGGCCGTCCCATTATGTTCCTTCCTGGTTTGCCAATTAACTGTTCCCAGTGCTCAAGGGTCACTGGTCTGGGCAGCATCCTTTGGTTTCCCCTCCCACTGATTCCCAGCAAAGCTGTTATAAATGCACTGTACTTCCTTTTTGATTTTCCCTTCGTGGCTGGGTTGCTTTGTGAGAATTTGAGGCACAGGTTTAAACAACCTCTTTACAAAGTGGAGACAAAGCAAAAATAGAAGGGAAAAAGTGCACTCAAATGGGCTGGAATGAAAGCAAACTTCAGCTGCAAACTTTTTAATTGAAGTACCTGGATTTTTGTTGCTTTTAAGAATTTTAAAACAGCACAACTGAAGGATGGAGATATTTTATACCCTCTGTGTATCTCCGAAGGATTTTCCCCTTATATCTGACATTGAACAACTCTCTCCCTAGTCTGCCTTTAAAATGTCAAGTAATTTCTCCTGGCCTTTAGTAGAGATGGATTCACCTGGCAATTAGAGAAGCTTATCATCTGCAAGTTTCTCCAATGTTCCCAACGCTTTTTGGAAAGTGAATGTTCCTCAGAACTCAATTGTGGGCCCTCAGCTTTCTGTCTTTACATCCTGCTCTCCAAGGTAGTTTATTTTCTCTTACATTTTGAACCTTTGCCTCCACGTTAGAGATCCAAAACTGTATTGCAAACACTAACCCCTCACCTATGCTCAAATCCCTGTCATTAGCAGCCTGCTGGGCATTTCTTTAAGCTGTACCCTTGTTCAATCCACTCAAACCTAACATAAACACAGTGAATGAAACTCATCTTCTCTCTTCCTCTCTCCTTGGCCCTGGCAGGTTGCGTTTCCACAATCCACAAGTCCCCCCACCCTGTTCGTCTCCATTTCCATCTTTCTCTCATAGCTGTTCCAGTGATGAGCAAGCGGCAGAGTCTTCTTCATTTGATGTCCTCTCTCCCCAGCTCCTTCCATCCAATATGAGATAAGTCTTCTGTATTCTTTCGTGTCTCTCTTGTGCCTCCTTCCCCTACTGTGCTATGAGTGGTCATCCAGAGTTACATAAACATGCATTCAACCAAAGCATGTTCATCTCCAGGCACTGTAATAGGCACATGGAAGATTTGATGTTAGCAAAGAAGTTGTCAAGACAATTATCTTAACAGTTGCCCTGAATTATTATATAAAGCATTCCTAATTGGTATCTTGCGAACCAATGTTTCTCAATCTCCAGTCCTTTGGGCCACAGAATAACCCTTCTAAATACAACTTTGATAATATTTCTGTAAATATCATGTATTTAACTGTCACTAACTGTTATATATACTATGATCTAAAAATTGTAGGTTTTAAAATTTATTTTTAGAGGAAGGGGAGAAGGGCAAAGAGAGAAAGAGAGAGAGAGAAAGAGAGAGAGAGAATCCCAAGCAGTCTCCATGTTCAGTGTGGAGCCCAACGTGGGTCTCAATCCCACGACCCTGGGATCATGACCTGAGATGAAGTCAAGAATTGGATTCTCAACCGACTGAGCCACCCTTTAGATCTAAAACCTTTAGAACTCTTCACATAGAACATCTTAGGTCACATAGCTGCATTTTAAATCATGGCTGTGTGTCCATTAGCAAAATGGAATAAGATGTCAAATTCATCTGCCAGCCTCATTTCCTCCAAACATCTCAGCAGACCAACTCCCTTGGGGGTAAGTCACAGGATCTTAGAGTCTCACACTGCCAGAAACAAGAGTCCCTGTAGAATATTGGAGTATCCAAACCAATGAGGCCCATGGATTAACTAATTTCTCAGCTGAACAACTTCAGCACCATTTAGTGCCAAAGCCACTGCCTATGCCCATGTCATTTGTTTATCCCATGTATGGGAGATTCATAAATCAATTAGTGCAGGTTGACCACACGCTGGTCCCAGAACATCAGAGAAAAGCTCCCTAATCCAATGACATCTACTTCGTTATGTATTATAAGTCAAAGAATACATAAGTATACGAGGTAGAAATTGAAGGACCCTCCTATGACCTTCATGCCCACAGATTACCAGATATAAGGAGGGCATGTTGCACTGACATTTTCACTAAAATTTTTAGTCTCCTTTGCCATTTCAACATCCCTCCTTTCTCAACAATTTCTGTAACAAAAGTAGAAATGAAAAACCAATCTAGTGGACTCATTTTATCCCAAATTTCTTCTCCCAGTGGCATTTCCAAAAGTAGGAGAAAAAGTGGAAGCCAGGGAGGGCACATGGACCCTTCGGTGACCCGGGTACACCACAGTCCCAGAAAGACAATGCTTAAGCTCATTACACACACCAACTGGAGTCTGTACACCATGAGCGTGGATGCTATTTGACCACTAGGTGGTTCTGTAACCTATCTGATTCAATTCCCACTTGCTGGCTGAGATGAAGAACAGAAACATTTAGGGTAGGATTCGTGTCTCCACACCTTCCCCATTTGTTTGTCTTAATTTTCACCCACTCCTTTGTGTCTAGATAGAATTTGATCACGGAGTCAATATGCACAATCTCACCAAGGTTGTTGTGTGTTCCCTGCTGGGGAAGATAAGAGGGCCATTTCCTTCACCAGGCCAGGCTCAGCCTGTGAGGCTGCAAGCTGTTTTCTAACTATGGAGATGAGAGAGACTCATAGGTACTCCGTCCAGTTGCAGCAGGAATGAAAAGCTCATGTTTCACTGATGACTCCACATCTGCCGCATTCATTCATTCAATACACACTCCCTGGTGCTATTGTTATATTCAGGTAAACTTGCTGGGTCCAGAAGATAGAATGAGACTGGGGTATCTAGTTTCTGAGAGCTAAACAGTCATATCAGAGCAACAAACAAGTTGCTTGCCAAGCACCCATCCTCCCTTCTCCTGGATCTCAATTTTCTTCTTCCCTGTACCTCTCCCTCAGTCCATGCATACCAGGTGTCTAACTCTACCTCTGACTTGCTGGGGGAACATGTAACTCCACCATGGCCTGAGCATTGCATCCCTGCTTACACTGATTGGTTCAGAGATGAGTGTGTGGTCCGATCCAACAAGATGAAACCTGGTGGATTTTGCTGGAACTACTGAGAAACAAGCTTTTTCTTCTGTTTTGCTGGCCTTGAACCTGGGATTATATAAGCCTCGCTCTGTTGGCAGCCATCTTGCCATCACATGAAGTCTGAGAATGAAGGCTTGTGTGGAGGAAAGCAGTGCTAAGAGATAGAAATAGAATGGGTTCTGATGATGTCATTTGAGTCCTTGAATCAAAACATGCCTGAAGCTAGATCTACTCCTGAATCTTCGGTAGATTTCCACTTTGCTTGATCTTCTATAAATCAGATTTTCTGTCACTTGCATTAGATGTAATTGATACTGTATAATAATGTGCCTAGTAATAAATAACTGAAAGATAATAATGCAGTGTGAAAGATATATGATATGACAGAGGTTAGTATAAGCTGTTATGCAATAAATAGGAGAGATATCTAACCCAGAGGCAGGAATAGCTTTCTTAAGAAGTCCATTTATTTAAGAACTAAATATAGAGGACTGTATTAGTTTACTAGAGCTGCCGTAACAAAATACCACAGATTTTGGCTTAAACAACAGATTTTTTTTTTTGCCTGTTTATTTTCTTGTAGTCTGAAGCCTAGAAGTCCAAGATGGAAGGGGTTGGCAGGGTTGGCTTCCTCTGAGGCCTTTCTCCTTAGCTTGTGGATGACCATCTTCTACCCATGTCTTCACATGGTCTCCCCTATGTGCCTATCCATGTCCAATTTTCATTTTATAAGGCTATCAGTCATATTGGATTAAGACCCACCCTAATGACCACATAATTACCTCTTTAAAACACTCTATCTCCAAATACAGCTACATTCTGAGGTACTGGGGTTAGGACTTCAACATACTAATTTGAAGGGGATACAACTCAGCCCACAGTAATCATCCAATTTGGATACAAAAGCAAGTAAAAATGGGTCATCGCTCTTAAATCTACATAAGACTGAAAAAGTCATAATATAAAGCTAAACAAATAAAACATGCATTTATTGATCACATTGCTATCAGCTCTGGATTTACCGTTTAAGAGACATGAATCTGCCTGTGAGATCACTACTATCGAAATGCTATGTTAACATGGGTAGTATACATTTCTGAGCTTTAATGGAGAGGTCACTTCCAGGTAGTGTGATATCTGAAAATCCCTTTGAACAGTGGGTAGGATTTTAATAGAGGCACCAGAGAGATGTGGAGGGCTCTTGCGGTGTGACACATTTACTCAAATCACCCAAACAGGCTGGACGAGTCAGTGTTTACCATCTCTTTCCATCTTCTTTCCTATGTCAGGGCATCAAACCGTTTTCAGACTTTGTTAAATGCTCTTTGTTAAGGTAGCTTTTAAAACAGTGTTTTCTGGTTTCCTTGATTTAGATCATTCTTCCTCATCTTCATTCCATTTCTGTCACTGTTAAAAATTGTAAAAAGTTTGAGGTTTTTTTTTTTCCCCCTACATGCAAGCTAAGAAGTAATCCTGCCAGAGGTTTGTGGATGTTGACAGATGATGTAAGGTTTCAGGGTAAGAAATGAAGGGCTGTTCATTACTCATGGCCTTTCCTTGCATCAGGAAGAAGGTCAGCTGCTATTTGCATGTGAAATGATGTGTGTCATAGGAAAAGAGCCTAAAGTTTAGGGAACCCAGATCTTTTATAGAAGGCAGTAACATGCTTGCATTTTGCTCCTGAGAGACACGAGGCTGTTCACTACACCAGTATCCCTTAAAAGATAGTCTGGAGCAGATGGGCAGTGAGTGCTTTACTTGCAAGATGTGCAGAAACCCAAGAGGCCCATGGAGAATTCTCTTCTAACAGTCATAAGCAGCTTTGGCTAAACAGATTTCCTGCTGCTTTTGCGACAAATAAATCCCAAGACACTTAGGTGTGGAGAGAATGTCTCGTTAAGCCTTGGATTTAGACTCTAGGTTTGTCTTGCTTGTATTTGTCAGTGGTTTTGACTAGCAGTCTAACTGCCCATACTGCAGTCATCTCTCTCCCTTATCAGCAATTATGTAATGCTCTAAACTCTAAGCTTAGCTACTCATTACATCCTTCTTCAAATTTCTCTAAAATACGGTAACTGATTTTACCAGCAAATGTTGGCCAGTGGGCCGAAAGATGGTTTTAATGTTTGTAAGGAATTGTAAGAAACAAAATAAAAACAAAAGAATAAAAACATATGAGTAGAGCCTGTATGTGATCTGTAAAGTCTAAAATATTTACTTGGTGGCCCTTCACAGAAAATGCTTGCCCGCCATGTTGTAAAAACTTTGGAAATACTATAATAATTGAGCTATGTTTTCTTCCCTCTCTACCATGCCTTAACTATGTAGGTAAAATCATGGAATGGGAAGCTCTAACATAGTTATGGAATCAGGCTACATTTCTCTGATAATAATATATTGTATTTTATTTTCTTCATAACAAATGAGATTTTTTTCTTTTTCTCCTTCTCTCTCATATACCTGTCTTACCATCACCCAGCCTATACATCAAATGCAACAACCTATTACGACACCTAGTTTTCATGACAAGGTATGTGTTTCAAGCAGAGTCCCAAGCTCTTTACGTACATGTTCTTACCTGATCCTAACCTAGTCACTCTGAGGTAGTCACTGGTATCTCCATCAAACAGTTAAAAAAAAAAACTAAGGCACAGGTTGGTTAATGACTTATCGGTGGTCATGCAGCTTCTAAATGGGAGATTAAGAAGCATGTTTTACTGCTTCTGTCCATCATTAGTGTCTGCCTTCTTGGGGGCAGTGATCTATTGTGATGGAAGCCACTGGTCATCCCGGGGTGTGTGGGGGGCTGGGGGGGGGGAGGGGTGGATGAGGAGCTGAGAAGGTGCGGGAGGAAAGGTAAGACGGTCTCTTTATTGACCATCCTTTATGCGTCAGAACTCCTGTTATGCACTTAAAAAAAAAAAGTCACTTTGTTTAATCCTTGACAACAAAGGTAAAAAGGCTTTTTCCATTTTTATATACGAAGAAAATGGAGTTCAGAGAGCTGAAGACATTTGCCTCACTAGAGGTAGAATCTGAATCCCTCTTTGTCGGAGCTGGAATTAGTCTGTGAAATTATTGTCATATTGGTTGGAGGAACAGCTGCCGAATGGCCAGTATGGATCTCCTTAAACAGGATGATTAATAGTGTAGGCTGGGTTCAAGCTAATGTTTTTAAAGCACTCACTGACAGGACAGTAACATGGTAGAGTTGCCAGAGATCCAGAGCACAAAGAGGACCCACCTTCTTTCCTTCCACAAATTCTTGGTTAAAGGTAAGAAGCTATATGCTTTGGGAAGGAAATTAGTGAGTGTTTTTCAGATGCTGTACGTTGCACTTAAAGCCGGCTTTCTGACATTTGTGGGTCTCCTGTTTGTTTGCTGACCATGACCTACAGTTAATTCAGAATAGGATTTCTCTGGGCGCCTGGGTGGCTCAGTCGGTTGAGCGTCTGACTTCTGCTCATGTCATGATCTCACGGTTTGTGAGTTCTAGCCCTGCATCTGGCTCTGTGCTGACAGCTAAGAGCCTGGAGCCTGCTTCGGATTCTGTGTCTCCCTCTCTCTCTCCCGCCCCTCCCTGCTGGTGCTCTCGCTCTCTCTCTCTCTCAACAACAAATAAACATTAAAAAAAATTTTTAAAGAAAACAAAAAACCCCACTCTCTTATACCATGTTTTCCTTGTTGTGACAACTCTGAGAGACTGTTGCCATGTGGCCCCAGACAGCAGAATTTGGCGATTCTGTCACCTCCGCTGTCACTACAGTATCTGAAGATGTGGCTTTTCACGACCACAACCTCCAGCAGAGCTGCCTGAGGAAGTGCTGGCCTCCGCAGGGAAGCACATCCTCACACACCCTGGGCTTGTTGTTCCAGTCTGGTCAGTAGCCCAGGCCCCTAACCACATAGCCCTTCTAGGAATTACAGGCCTAGACTCTATCCTACCTGTTTCTCTTCCAGTCTCCTCAGGGTAAACTGCTGGATTGGCTCTACACCAAATGGTTAAAGTTACAGCCTAACGACAAATAGCGTCTCTTTACTAGATGAATTATGAGCCTTGAATCTATCCCAGAGCAAGGTAGACTTTCAGGTCCCCAAACTGGGTCAACTTGTTATGGTCCGTGCTCAAGAGCATCAACAATTTGTAGCAGGATTTAGCATTTTAGGAAGCGATGACATTTTTTTTTTTTTAAATACAGAAAAAAACAACATAATATTTTTGTTGAGGGCAGAATTTTAAAAAATCTCCTAGAGTATTTGTGAGGGGGTAGGTGCTATAGCCAATTTCCAAATGGCTCCTACATGCTTCACGGTTAGTGTGACATGTGGCTGAAGCATACACAGACACACTTCAAAAGCTTCTCAAGCCAACCTTCCATACCTCCCCCTCCAAACAACCACAATTTCTTCCCCATCTACTGACTGATTTCTGAGTCTTTTTGAGTACAGAGCCTTTCAGTCGACAATAGGAGTTAAATCTAGGATGCTAGTTCCCCTGAAAGAGGGAGCAGATGATTTAAATTCACCTCAACCTCTAAATGGAAGCTATTAGATCCTTTAAAAAGAAAAGAGAAATAGGGGAAAGTGAGCTTTCTGGAGTCCAAATAGCAAGCTGGGCACTGACTTCCTTTAAAACACTGTCTACCTTGCTCTTACAAAAGGGTCTGTTGCCTAAGAGCATCTGGGTGGCCACGCCATTGGTAAGAGTTTGCAAAAGCTTCTGGCATCGTGTTCTTTGCTGAAATATTGTGGTAATGTGCAAAGCAAGCTTTGCCAACTGTGGGAAGTCCGTGAGCCCGTGTGGAATTAGTCAAGAACCCCAGAGAAGCCTCTGATGGCAATATTGCTTTTGTAATTATAATCCAGAAGAATCTGTTAACCTTAAAAAACAAACAAACAAAACTACCAGTTATTTTACCAGCAAAAATGGATTTATTCAGGAGAGAATTGCAGAGAATAGCAGAGAATTGCAATCTGGGACAAGCAAGCTATGGCAAAACAAAGGGCAACTGCAGCAAACAGAGGAGAAGGACATTATTTTATGGGGGAGAGGGTGGGAGATGGAAAGTGAGAAGCAAGAGTTCAGGTTGTTGATGGTTTCTCATTGGCTGGGCTACAGGGGTGTTGACTACCTGTGGGAGATAAGGTGCACATCTTTCCCTGCTGACGCCTGTCATTGGTGACTTCTCCTTCGAGATTCTTCCGTTAGGGTTGTGATTGGCAGTGCTTCCAAAGTTGACATTGAGTAGTTCAGCTTGCCCTTCCAGGCTCCCCTCCTGCTGTCCCGGGTCTACTTCAGTGAGGCTTCTCTTTTATTAATTTTCACAGATTCACCTTAAGATCGTGCCAACAAGGGCCTATCACAAATAGGAGATAAGGATAGAGAAGAGAAACCTCTCTTAATCAGAATTACTGTCTTTTAGCTCCAATTATCTCACCCTTGTTGATGGCTTCCCACTGCCACGGAAAGAAGCAGAACTTTCCACGGCCTGCACTGTTCTGCACGGACTGGCTACAGCTCATATGACTGTCCAGCCCCTCAGTAGTTACTCTTAGTTCCCCAAGCACTTGGATTCCTTCCTCTGCTTGGGCCAGCCTTCATCTTGTTCTTCCCCTGGGCCACTCTCTTCCCACAGATACTGCTATGAAATGTCACATTCGCAGGGAAGCCTTCCCTGACCTCTGGGACTACCCTAAGGCCTTTCGCTCATGTGTGCTCACACTATCCTCATCGTGCTTAGTGTGACCACACTTAAATCGTTACCTGCATAATCATACATAATCATTTGTTTAATGTTTAACCTCTATCATCAGACTAAAAATTCCATCCAGGGGCATACCTGGATGGCTCTGTTGGTTAAGCGTCCCACTCTTGATTTCCGCTTAGGTCATGATCTCACACTTCATGAGATTGACCCCCACATCGGGCTCTGTGCTGACAGTGTGGAGCCTGCTTGGGATTCTCTGTCCCCCTCTCTCTCTCTCTGCCCCTTCCCCACTCATGTGCATACTCTGTCTCAAAATAAATAAATAAACATTACAAAATAAATATAAATTCCAGTTTAACAGAGACATTGTCTATCTTGCCAATTATTGCCTATAAAGATCCAGAACAGTGCCTATCTAGCACATCGTAGGTACTCAACAGATACTTACTAAATTAAATATAAGTACTGACTAAACACTTAATAATAAACCCTAGGAGTACCTAGTCCAAACCCTTAATTTATAGAGGAAGAAACTAAAGTCTAAGTAGGTTCATTGCCTTGCCCAAGACCCTACCCAAGAGCAAAATTGGAGATAGAATCTGTATCTCTTCACAACCCACCCCCTACCCCCAGTATACTTTTCTGTCCTGATAGAAAGTTCATAGCCTAGTGATTCATCACACTGGCGGGAATAGCAATTCCTGGCAAGTTCTTCAGGACCTTAATGAATGTTCAGGTTTGTGTTTTATTTAATATTCACTTTAGTTAAAATGAGTCCACAGTCTATTTGTTTCTCCATTCTTTGGTTGCTGGATTAAATGTTAATTGTCAAAAAGAAGACATAATGTGGCAGTTTGGCAAGGTTCTGCTGAAGTAACGAATGTTTAACAGGATCACAGATGGAATCATTTGCATATGGGAGGGATTTTTTTTTTCCCCAGGGCTTTGTCCCAATTAAAAGTTGCAAGTTCAAACCAGGTTACCAGTTCCAAAGAATAGAAGTTTGCATATTCTAGAGCCTGAACACATGCTATCCCTTCTTCAGTATATTCACCTCTTGACTCTCTCACATTTGATAAGCTGAAAAATATTTATGAGACAGAATAGCTACAAAGTTCTTTGGTGACTGCCCTGTGCATTCCACAGGCAGTCAGTTTCAAGGGGCCAACAAGAAGAAACATTGTTTTTATTTCTTTTGCAGCCTGGAGTCATAGTTCATTTCAGACAAACATTGAGTGGCTTCCTTATGCCAAGCACTGTGTTTGGTGCTGGTGATGTAAAGATGAATAAGGCATGATACCTGCCCTTGAGAAGCTCCAGAAATGTAGGGCTAGAGAGAGACATGTGATCATTTATTTCCTGTACAACAGGCTAAGTGCAGAGATGGGGTTGTAAAGCAGATGCTTGGCGAAGCTAGAGGAAAGGTACCAGAGAGTACTGCTTCTCTGATGAGACACGTGTATTACCCAAAACTTAAAGGACCAGTGGGAGTTATCCAAGTAAAGAGAGTAGAAAAGGGTTTCTAAGCCAGAGTTAGAGCAAAAACAGAGACATGGAGGGTATGTGTAAAATACAGGCTGACTGAGCTATTTCAGAAGAGAGCATAGTGGTAAAATAAAAAGACTACTGCTACTAATAAATAAAACTATTCTCAACTGACAAGCCCAGTCATCATCATAGTATGTTAAATCACTGCTTCCCAAAGTGTCTTTGCATCCCACCTTAGCTCTTGTAATGGCACACTGCCATTTCTATTATCTGCTTAATATTCTTCCTTAAATTGACCTACTTTAGCTCCATCCTGAGCAAGATTATCCATTATATCAGTGATTTTACCTTTTAGCTGTATTTTTCTAATACTTATTAAAATAAATGCATACCTATTAAAATATAAAAACACGTGCCATCTGGAATCATCCTAAATGCCACCAGGGACATGCACACCTCACTTGGGTTAAGATACTGGCATTGGAGTAAAAAGAGGCTGACTGGTCCATCATATGTTTGCCAGCTCATTGGCTTGATTTGATCAGGCAGGGTGCTAGGAAGTTCCATGCAGTGCTGAGTTAAAGGCATGATCCCTACCATCAAGGCGTTCAGTGACTGTTTCCTTTAGTTTTCCTATTAATAAATTAATAAAATTGCTGTGGTCTGGATGTTTGCATCCTCTCAAAATTCCTATGTTGAAATCTTAATGTCCAGTGTGACATTTTGGAAGGTGGGGCCTTTCAGGAGGTGTTAGTTAGGTCATGGGTAAAACCCTTATGAAAGGGGTGAGTACTCTCCTGGAAGACAGGCTGGAGGGTTCACTAGCCCTTTCCGCCATGTGAGGCCACGGCAAACAGGTTGCAGCCCAGAAGACAGCCCTTATGTGATCGCTGGAACCCTCATCTTGGTTTTCCAGCCTCCAGAACAGGCAGAAGTCAGTTTCTATTGTGTATAAGGCACCCAGTCTGTGCCATTTTGTTACAGCATTCCAAACAGACTAAGATAAATGACAATAGTGGTAAGAGTGGAAGCTACCAGAGGATCAGTCCTTGGAATGTGTTAAGTGCTGCACTTGGTGCTTTATAGTCATTTATTTATTTAACCCTGAAGAAGCTCTATGAGATAAACTCTAATGTTTTGCCTATTTAAACAGGCTCCCAGAGGCTAAATGCCTTGTCAGAGTTCTGACCTTTTTTAAGGATAAAAGGTCACAAAAAGCTGTGCTTTGTAATTGAAAGAGAATTTCTTTGGGACTTCAGAGGCCAGTGCTTTGGTCTCAATTCAGCCACTGGTTGACTGGACTTGAGAAAAGTTTCTGACCTCCAGGCTGTAATCCCCTCTGTGAAATGTTTACACTGGATAACTTTTTTTTTTTTTTTTAATATTTATTTTTGAGAGAGAGACAGAGTGTGAGCAGGGGAGGAGCAGAGAGGGAGGGAGACACAGAATCCAAAGCACGCTCCAGGTCCCGAACTATCAGCACAGAGCCCCAAGGTGGGGGGAGCTCGAACTCATGAACCATGAGATCATGACCTGAGCCGAAGTCAGATGCTCAACCGACTGAGCCACCCAGGCGCCCCTACACTGGGTAACTTTTAAGAGCATTTATAATATGGAGACTTTTTCTAGGTCTGTTTCCTTATCTGTAAAGCAGGGCTAATAATAACTTTGTAGGATTATTTTGAAGATTAAATGTAGGTAAAGTACCAAAGTGAAGGACTGACACAGGGTAAAAATATAGTAAGTGGGGGGTGCCTGGGTGTCTCAGTCAGTCAAGATTCCAACTTCGGCTCAGCTCATGATCTCACGGTTCATGGGTTCGAGCCCCGCATCGGGTTCTGTGCTGACAGCTCAGAGCCTGGAGCCTGCTTTGGATTCTGTGTCTCCCTCTCTCTCTGCCCCTTCCCTGCTCATGCTCTGTCTCTCTCTGTCTCAAAAATAAATAAAAACATTTTTAAAAATTTAAAAAATAAATAAAATATTTTAATTGAAGGCATATAGCCACATTGGTATGTATGATCTAATTCTGGCCACCAAAAATGTGGTGCATGTTCAAAGGGAAGGAAGAAGGAGGGACATGGAGGAGAGGCATAAAGGAGACAGGAGATTCTACAGCATGGAGATCTCTTGAGGAACATCTGCCTAGCAGCAGGGTCCAGCAGATTTCACAAGGTGTTTCACAAGGGGCCCACTCAGAAGCAGGGGGATGGAAGCAAGGCACGTACATCGGCATGTCTATCAAATCCACCAAGAGCCTTTCTTATGGTCAGAAAATCCAAGGCAATACTTTGGAATGGGTCTCATTTGGAAAGTTATAGCTGCTTCTCACTAGCTATTTAGTCCTGATTACTTCCGGACAATAAAAGTTGTTAGAATAATTTTCCACTTAGCAATGATCGTTCATGAATGGGCAATGTTACTATCCATGCATCTCTGTTCAAAATAAGCTTACTTTCTTGCTTTTAAAAAGCACATTGTGTACTTTGGGCATGAATTTGGAGCCCTGCAAGACCTGGCTAATTCTGTATCGCTTTATATTGTGCTGGTTTGTAATAATGTCTCTTTGGAAACTGGCTTAAAGATACCATGCAAAAGATACTTGGAGCAGGGTGAGGAAGAAGGGATTGTAACTTCCTTATTCTTTCCCTCTGGTCTCTACTGAGATACCCTACAGTCTACTGCCTGGTTTGTCCTTGTCTGTTTTGTCCATGGAGATGCCATCCCTGGTTTCCTGGTTTGTTAATCACTGAAACCTGTCACTGCCTTTGTTTGTGAACCTGAGAAGCAGAATGGTGGGTTCTAATCCCAGCCTCATCATTTAGTGGCTAAGGGATCTTGGGAAAGTTATTTAACTTGGTTATTTTCAAAAAGGCTTTGCATGTGTGGTATAAGGAATTCATAGGATCGTTACAAGGCACTAACGTATGTGAAGTATTGCCAACAGTGCTTGGCACATATTAAGTGCTATATAAATACAAATTGTTATTAGGAACCCCTCCCCCAGAACATAAAGGCCACAGAAACAGAGGTCTTGTCTCTCCTTTTCATATCATAGCCCTAACCCCAAGCACATGGTCTGGCCCATAGGAGATATTTTGTTACCAGCCGGCAACATGGAAACCTAGATATGGCTATTCTCAATAATTTCCAAAATCCGCATCATGGGAGATTTCTCAGCATTCATTTCTCATTTGGGGTTCTGTCTGCTGCCGTGTTTCTCAGGCCCCTCTCTCCCCAGATGCAAGCGCAGACTCATGTATCTTGTTGTTTCTTCATGCACAACAATTTTAGCTTTCAACTCCACCTGAAACGATGCTCCAATTCAATCTTTGCATATTCAATTTTTTTAATGTTTATTTTTGAGAGAGAGAGACAGACTGTGAGCGGAGGAGAGGCAGAGGGAGAGGGAGACACAGAATCCGAAGCAGGGTCCAGCCTCCCCGCAGTCAGCAGAGAGCCCCATGTGGGGCTCGATCCCACAAATCACGAGTTCATGACATGAGCCGAAGTAGGATGCTCAACTGACTGAGCCCCCAGTCTCTGCACATTCAAAAGCAGGACTTTGGGGATATAGATACAGATATGGATAGCAACATACATAACCATTAGTCACCAAAAACATATGAATGCAGTTCGTCTCCTAAAAGGAGGTGGCAGGGCCATTTTCAATAGCATTCTTTCTTCCCTTTATGAATGACTCCTTTCCATTAAAAAAAATTATTCTGTTAAAGAAATATATGAAAACTGAAGTTACAGAAATATATATTAAATATCAGAAAGAAAAATATAGATTAAATTCACCCACAGACCCACCATGGAATGTATATAACTACTGCCAGCATGTTGGTGTTTCCTCCGTTTAATTTTGCTTTTCTCTATGGCTTTGGCAGTGTGTGTGTGTTTGTGCATGTGTGGGGGTTGGGGGGAGAACTGCAGGTGTGCAGTTCTTCCTGTGTCATGCCTTTCTCACTCAAAATTCTGCTTTCCAGAGCCTGTGCTCTTTACTTACCCATCCCATGGATACAACTGAGCCCCTACGGAGCATCAGACTGAGGTTGCCACTGTAAAAAGACAAGACCTCTCAGATCCCAAGCTTGAGCTGTTACCCACTTACCCACACAGCCTCCATCTATTCAGACTACTCTTTTGTGAAGGCTTTAAAGCAGGCGGGAGCTGGTGAGTGCATAAATTCCACGCAGGGGCCTCACATTAAAATTGCAGAACTTTCCCTTCCAGACCCGCGCTGGTCGTTGCAAAACTACAAGGAGGCTTCCGTGGACCACGTGTTACTCTTCCTCCCCATAATGACTGTGCAAACTAAGAATGGATTTTACAGCTCAGGCTAATTACGTGGCATTAGCACGGCGCTACCAGGGGAGTAGTCTGCTGCCTGTTAGCGCTAAGGACCCTTGGACACCTCCCAACCTGCGCTCTGGTGGTTCTGATTTTGTATTCCCATCTTCACACATGTCACACCACAACCCAGGAGCTCTCAAGGAAAAGGACTCCATTTTTCTGGTCACCATCATCTGGCTTCTTTCAGTTCCTTGATTGTCCAGTTCTCTCCTACCTCAGAACTTTTCTTGTGGCTTTTCTTCCATTCAGCTGCTCTCCCAAAACTATTGACCCCAATACTATCCCTGGGTCCCATTGCAATGAAAATATCACTACCTCAGAGAAGCCTTCCCTGACCTACCTACCAGCGCAAAGTAGATCTTTCTTGTTAGCCTTTCTCCTGGCACTTGAGTTCATTTGTTTGCTTGTTTGCTTTTTCCTTCATTGCACTTATCGACATCATCCAATATTTATTTGTTCACTTTTTTGCTTAAAATCCATAGGAGCTGGGATCCTCTTTGGGCATTCATTTTAATGTGTTGAATGTGTATATACTTTTATTTGAATGTGTTTTTTCAAAATGTATATTGTTTTGGGGCACCTGGGTGGTTCAGTTGGGTAAGCATCCGACTCTTGATTTCAGCTCAGGTCATGACCCCAGGGTCGTGAGATGGAGCCCTGCATGTGCATATATTTTTAATTTATGCAAATAGCACTTGGTTATAGATCTTACACTTTTTTCTTCTTTTCTCACTGTCCTCTCCTTTTCTTACACACATCTGTATGTCTCTATACGTTCTTCTTTTTCATTTCTTTTTTCCGACTGTTCCATTGCAATCCACGGTGTAGTCCATTCTCATTTCTCACTCTTTCTTCCAGGGGTGGGAACCTACAACTGCCTGCCAGTGTAGACAGTATTTCTACGAAAACCCAAAACATGTCCTTCTGTGGACCTGGTTGTGACACCCACTGGTATGCAGACCCTTGAGAAGCATTCCTGGGTCACTGGCATGGGGTTTGTGTAGAACTAAATTAAGCACATTGGGTCAAATTGCTCCCAAAGAGTTGCAGTGGTCCCCACCCCCCCCGACCCTGTTCCACTCTCAACAATATATGGATGTTCCTGTATCCTTGTGTTGCTCCCAACCTTTGGCAATATCCTGATTTTCGCCAACTTGATGGATATAAACAATATGTCATATGTAGTTTTTTAATTTAAACTTCTCTTACCACCATGATTTTGAGCAGTCATCATAGGCTTGTCTCTTTTTGGAGCTTCCTTTTCTGTAAATCTCTTATTCATATCCTGTGCCCATTTGCAATCTTTTTCTCCTTGATTTCCAGAGGTCCTTGTATATTCTAGATATTTCTCTTTTTCTGTCTCTCTGTCTCTGTCTCTGTCTGTCTGTCTCTCTCTCTCACACACACATACACACACACACACACACACACACACACACATTATAAATGCTTTGTCACATTTTGCCAGCCTCCTATTAAATGCATCCACGGTGTCATTGACAGAAATTCAATCTTCATGCAATAAAATTCATCATTGCTTAAAACTTTGTAGTCTCTGCTTTTAAAAGTTTATTTACGATATCTGTCTCCTATGTGTTGGTCTCATTTTTCTCCGCTGAGCATCCTCCCTGCAATCAGAGAAGAAGGCTGCCAGCAGCTGTAAGATTACAGTGCCAAGTTTTGTAACCAAGCCATCAAAAGCACTGAGACTCAGCCTCATTTGCCTTCTAAGTCCCACGTCTATTTTGTTTGGCCATGCAAGGGTAACCCCTACTTACCTCTGAAGTCAGGAAGAGGGTGGGTTCAACACCACCCAAAATATATGGGTGAAGAATTGGGAATGAAACAATTTCTAAGAAGAATATCATTTTCAAAAGTAGGGAAATGAACCTGCACAGGCAAAGGCAATAGATGTCCACTGTAAAGGTGTCCACTATTAAGCCTTTCTTAATACCCATCAGATATATTAGCATGCTCATATTCTTCAAATATCTTCCCTAGTCTCCATCCCCAAATACCTCTTAAACATTCCATAGCACCCTAGGGGCGCCTGGGTGGCTCAGTCAGTTAAGTGTCCGACTCTCGGTTTCAGCTCAGGTTTTGGTCTTGTGGTTCATGGGTTTAAGCCCCATACTGAGCTCTGTGCTGAGTGTATGGATCCTGCTTGGGATTCTCTCTCTCCCCCTCTCTCTCTCTCTCCCTCTCTCTCCCTCTCTCTCTCTCTCTCTCTCTCTCTTTTTCCCTCTTTCCCTCTATCTCTGCCCCTCCTCACTCACTCATTCTCTCTCTCAAAATAAATAAATAAACTTACTAAAAAAAAAATTCCATAGCACCCTAAACCCATGGCAATACTCAGGGATTTAATCCCCGAAATGGGTGATCCAGTCAGGAAGAGACTGACTAAATGACCCAGACTAATATTTCCCCAACTAGGCTGAGCATTTGAAGCACTACATGAGCTTTAAAGATACAGACTCCCAGGGGTGCCTGGGTGGCTCAGTTGGTTAAGCGTTCGACTTCGGCTCAGGTCATGATCTCACAGCTCGTGAGTTCGAGCCCCACATCGGGCTCTGTGCTGACAGCTCAGAGCCTGGAACCTGCTTCAGAGTCTGTGTCTCCCTCTTGCTGTCTCCCTCCCCAGCTCGTGCTCTGCCTCTTTTTCTCAAGAATAAATAAACATTACAACAACAACAACAAAGATACAGACTCCCAGACTTGGCCTCAGAACGGCTGAAATTAAAACTCTGTTGAGCAGAAACCTGAAAGTTGTGTTTGAAAACCTGAGCTGCCAGTCCAGAGATAGAGAACCACAAGTGTCTTTTTTTTTTTTTTTACAAATTAGGAAACCAGAGCCTGAGGACCATCCCTAAGAAAATGCAGTGAGCTTAGGGTGCCTATTCTATTGGTGCTGCTGTACGTGTGGGTTTTCTTGCTGCTGCACAGTGAGCTGAATTTGGACTCTTTGGAGAATACAAATATAGCTATGTCAGGATTTATCGTTTGACAAAGAAGCTCAGACTCTCACCTCTGCTTTATGGTAGGCAGAAATCCTGCCAGGCCCTGCAACCATGGAAACGCAAATCCTATAGTTGACACATCTCTGCATCTCTGGCTACGGTTGCTCTGGACATGGAGAGTGCAGGCTCCGGACACCTGGTGAACTTGTAGAATGCGTTGAGGGCTTTCTCTTCAGCATAGCAGGTGTTTAACGGTTAGGCCTCAGCTCTCCCCCACTCCTGTCTCCAATCTTGGCCCTGTGACTCACCAGGTGTGTGACCTGAGGTGCTATGTTTGTTCTCCCTCACATGTTGTCTGTATCTCAGAGGCTGTTTGTGAAGCTGAAATAGAATAGTGCATTTCAAGTGTCAGCCCAGAACCACACACAACAGACGTACTCAGTAAGCACCGGGAAGTAGGTATTACTGAGCGCATCCTATCTGCTTGTCCCCATGCAAAGTGATGGGGCTTGGCACTGAGTAAAGCATGGTTTCTGCCCTCCAAGAGCTTATTCACAGGAGGCTGAAAGATTAGCAGATAATAAAGTGTTAAGTTGTGTTGGTCTTGGTCTGACCTCTTAGCTCCTGGAAAATGCAGACTGGACTTGAGAACCATAATCCCAATTTAGCCCGTTGGGTCTGTCTGTAGCAGGGGCAGCTGGACACTGATCCTGAAACAGATCCTGAGCCTCTGTATTGACTCACACCCAGTGTTGACCCAGCACACAAGCCCAGAGGGAAGCAGGCAATCAATATCACAGGGCTTGGCTTGCCTCCCACCCTACAGACAGACTGGTTTGTTATCTTTTGCTGTAGAAGACCCACCCAATTCCCCTGCCCTCAGAGCTAAGTTCTGCCTGGCAACACAGTCTTCCTCACTGCTCTTTCCTTACTGCCTTATTCTGTAGAGTTTTCCCAGAGTTAAAAGATAGATGTTTACCTAGAGTATTGTAGAAACACAGGACAGTCAAACTCATACAATCCGGGGGCTTAGACAGAACTTAATACAAGATGACAGGCAACCATTCTTAATTTATGGAGCCGTTATTTTGATTGCCATAACATGAGAACACAGCACACGGAAGCACGTCATTTGACTACAGACTAAGCCTCTCCAAACACCCAGCATCCATGTCGCAACACATCGTTTTTATTTTCCACTAATTTATGGAATTTCTCATTGACAGCGAAAAAGGATTTGTTCTTTTCAATGATAGTTCATGTATTTGATATTTGAATTTGTGTGTTCTTGTTGCAGAAAGAATATTGGAAATTACCCTATGTGTTGTTCCTCATGCTTCCTGTGAACCCCTTCACTCTTCCCTAAATTGGCCAAGATTGCTTCTGGGAGAAGCAGACATAGAGCACAGGCTTTTGAATTTTTAATAGTATGCTTTTGCATTTCACATTGCTGGATTAGAGTTGGGGGAGGGGGGAGAATCAAGCATAGGGAAAGTAGGATCAAAGCTTTCTAGCCTTCTAGACTAGAAAGTTGTTCAAATTAAGAGTAATTGAGGAGGAGCAGGGGAGTAAGGAATTTTAGACTCAAGCAGATATCAAAAAATGGCTTCAATCTCTTCCCTTCTGCTTCCCCCACTGCTGCCCACATGGATGAAATACTAGGAGTAAGGGGGACAAAAGGCTAGAACATTTGGGGGATCTGAGAGAAGAGAGTCACCCAGCTTTGGCTGCACCTGGGAGAAAATGAGATTGCAGTGTAGAAATGCTATTGGGTACTTCCAGGAAGATGGTCCTAATGCAGAAAAGGACAGAGCTCTAGGCATGGCTTGGGAAGAGCAGGCTGTTTCTTTCCCAAACACCTGGTGGGGCTCAGCAATAAGGGACCACTCCAAAGGAGCCCTGGGCTAGGAATAAGTGCCACCCAGAAACTGCCTGCTGCACAAGAGACTGAGGTCAGTCAGGGTTGAAGACACCAAAGAAGAGGGGAAACTGGTCAGATAAAGCCTGTTCCACAATGACCAGGCACTACACTCCCCTCTGAAATCCATATACCCACCCCCTGAAAGGATACACCCTGAACTCTGCCCTCCTGATGGAAAGAGGTTCATAATAGGAACTAAGTTATAAAAAAATAGTTTAACTTCTTGCACACCCAAGTTTGTGTACTGAGATTCATACCTGCTGTACTTGGTGGCATTTCTGAATTTAGGTAATCATGGTGGTATTGAGATACCTCTTTTGTAGATGCTTTCTGCCTGATGTTTCTCTATATTGCATAGCATCTATCATGAGGCTGGGAGGGAAAGTGACATGTATACAGAATCTTAATGTTTGCACGTGTGTGTGTGTGTGCGCGTGTGTGTGGTGTGAAGCCTATGGATTACCTTCTTAGAGTAATGTTTTCAAATGCATAAAAAATACACAAGGTTACAAAGGAAGCCAATTAATTATATGGAAATACGGTCATCAAAATATTTAAAAGCAGATTCGTGATGCAGCTATGTATGTGGTTTTTTACTCATGCATGGAATAACAAGATCTAGATGCAAGTATAATAAACATAATATTGAAGAGGTGATAGGTATAAATGATATTAAGAGATACCTACAAAAACTAATATAGTGTGAAAATATCTGTACTGATAATAAAGTCACTGATTTCATAGATATTGTGGTTTATTACCTAGATGCATAATTGAAGGAAATAGTAATTTCCATTAGATATTAATAAGAACAAAGATGCGGTTTTTCCCATCCAAGTTCAAAGACCTCCTGGATTGTACCCATGAGCCCTTGAGATCTGCAGACTCCTGTACCATATAACTACTTCCTTACTGACAAAAGACTTAATCTGAACCTTTCAAACCAGAATCCATTTGAGAGAAAAACGCTGGGGTTTGCAGTGATTGGTAGGACCTCGGTTTCCTCTAACAAGGAGTCTAGGAGGTCTATGAGGTAGTGAGCTTGACAGATCAGCTCTGCGATGATTATCATCCAAGGTCATGAATTTGGGAGATCATTATCCTAGGCAACTGTTGGAGTATAGTGAAACATACCCAAATTGGATGGAGCCTAATTGCTGGATAAAAGAAGTTATTCCTGGCCTTGTAAGCATGATAAACTTCTTAAAGATGAGGTACAGTGTTCCCTGGTGTCCCTAAGAGGGTAACTAGAAAATGGGAGAAGTTTGAAAAATGCTGTTTGAATGAGTTAATGGATTGATGGGTCATGCAAGAACACTGAATTTTGGTGTGAGGCAAAGGGATGAGACCAAGTGTAAATTCCTTAGTAGTGACCTTGGCAAAGAGAACGGAGCTTGATTAAGATCAGCTGTTGTTATTTTTACTTTAGAAGGCATTCTTTTTGTATCCTAGTATCTATCCCAGTTGCCTTAAAAAACTAATGTAGCTTTCCAAGGGTCTTTTTATCTCTAGGCTTCGGACAGGGATTAGGTAAGATTAATGGCACATGTAACATGAAGTGCATTTAGCATAGGGGCTCATTAACCAGTAAGCCCTCAATAGTTTTTATTACTCTGATCTAATGTAATAAATGTAATGGTTTTCCTATTAATATTATTATTAATGTTAACCAAGGCAGTGAGTCAAATTTAACAATGTATTAGAATCACTCGAAGGATGTTAAAAAAAGACTTTTTCCTCAATATTTCACTGAATTAGCATCTCTGGGGAGAGGCCCAGTATCTACCTGGCAGGAGATTTGAAAAGGAAGCCAGGAATGGGAAATTGGAGCCCAGAGAGAAACTGAGTCATTATGTTAACACATTTAAACATCATTTTTGTACAAATGTTCATCACTTGTCAAGTTATCATGTATTCATGAGAGAATACATGAATACATCTAATGTATTCATGAAAGCATTACAAGAATGACCAAGCACGTTCCAAGGATGATAGGAAAACTGGGATCATGGAGGGAATGGAAAAACTAAGTAATGCTGGGCTAAGACTGTTCAATTGGATACAAAACTGGTGAAATGCCCTTTAAGAGAATAAAACCATAAATTTCTGGATTATCATTTTCTAGGAGACAAGAGAGAAAATCATGGTACCTGATCATTTTTCTTTAACTTAACAGAGTTATAAAATGTCTGGTTCCTAATCAACAGTAAATAGAAACTCAAAAAAATTTGATTCTCTGAGTATAAGTTCATTGTGGATTCTTTAATTGCGTCTACAAAATGAACTCATTTACCAGATTGATTTCCTTCATCTTAAAAGTCTGAAGCACTTACATATACTCAACTACAAAATACGGTTTGTATTTGATACGACATCTTAGTACTTAGAGGAGTAACGATCCTTGTGCTCCAACACCCCTCCCCCCCCAAAAAAAAGGTTTCTGTGGAATATTCCTGTTTCAGTGCAATTTCCGCTTAGTTTTCCTGCACCACTGTGATTTGAAGCATGACTGGAGGGTTCTTCCCTTTACTCACCAGTATCAGCACCACCACCTGCCTATTGATGATTCCTGAAATCCTCCCATTTAACATGTATTTCCTTAGGACTTTACCCTTTCTCAAAAGTCCTCCTTTTTTCTTTTTATAAAAAATACTCCAAAAGGGAATGTTTGGGGGAATACAACAGCAGCTGTTTAAAATATATCTCACATCTGTCCAGATGCCAGCAGAGACTCAGCTTCCCTTAGTTCCTTATAGTTAGCAATATGTCTCCTCCAGAGATGTAGAGAGGCAGAGGAGAAGAAAAAACCAGCTGGAGCTCTTTGGATGTTATGTATATAAAACCATGAACTAGCTTTAATGAGATCGGCAAAGAAGCTCGGAATCTGAGTGCTTCACACAGATGCTTTTGATGGACGACATTGCAGATGCGCAGGGTCTGACTTCCTTCATTTCACTTTGTGAACATGTTCTCTCTAATGTATGGAGGTTATAAGTGATAAAGACCATGGCAGAAACTTACAAGAAGAGGGGTATATGAGTACATTGGCTAGACACATTATTTTGTCTGCCCACCATTTCTGGGCTACATCCCTAGCTCTTACTCATCATGTTTCACCTGTTACAGTTGATTGGTCCAGGAAAGCCATATGACTTAAGTTGGCCATTCAGGACATTTCTCTGGAAGTTTTGGACTGGAGTTCTAGATAAGACTGTCATCCTCTCCTGGAGGGAGGTAAAGCTGCAAGCATTTAAAATTGGGGAATGTCAACAGCCATGTTTCTGCTATGTGGAAAAGCCTATAGGTAGGGAGAAAAACAAAAGGTATGAAGAAAGAGCAGAAATGGGAATGGGAGAGAAAGCATTCAATTGTGTATGTAATCTGTAATCCCAGTTTCATCTGAGCCCCACATTCATCCACTCCTTAGGCTTTACAGTGGCCTAGCAAGGTCACACAAGTGCCATGAGATGTTCCAACCCCAGACTGAATCAGTAGTAAATGCCTTTAGAACAGGAAGCACGTCGAGGCTTATCCCATGGTTATGACTTGGTAAAAAGATATATTGAAAACAAGTTAGGAGATTGACAGACAAGAAAAGAAAACGAGCCACTTTGGTGAGTGAGAGCCCAGATTGTCAATAAACCCCTTATATTTCTCCATGACTCTGCCTTGCTCCCTGAAGAAACAAATTGGAGGAATGTGTGTGATAAGATGAATCTTGAGTGACAAATTATTTTAATATTGCCCTTCAGTTGGGAAAAAGGTGACTACAGGTTTGCAAGCTCACCTTTATCTTGTCCTTGTTTAGAAACAACTGAATCATAGCTGCCACTTACTATGCAAAACAACATTATGGTCTTATCCTAGAATTTATCATTTGTATAAACATGGATGGGCTCATTTCTCCTATCACAGTAAGCTTTCCTGTGAGTGTGCTGTTTATGCACTCTCTGAGGGCTCTGCTAGGAGACTAAGCAATCTAACTTAATATTAGAAGTTTGATAAACATCCAGGATATGTTGGATTCAAATTCGAGGACATAATCTGGACTCAAGATGGAGTGGTCTCTCCTTTCTTTGAATCCAAAATGGGGCATTGCCACTCTTTCTCTGGAAATGTTTCTCCGTGATTTTTTTTACCCTCCATTTATTGTTCATATTTATTGAGTGAATACTCTTTGCCAGGTGCTGTTCTAAACAATAAGCAATTCGCATGTATGAATGAGTTTGTTTCCCACAATATCCTATGAGAGTAGGCAGTTTTATTATACTTAGGTTACAGATGAGGATACTGACATTTACCTATTATGTGGTAGAGGTGAGATTTGAACTCAGGTAGTACCTCTCCAAAGCCAGAAATTTTAATCAGTGTGCCAGAAATTTTAATTACCTGTGCTATATATTAACATATTAGTGTGGCAAGCAAAACAGCAAAGAGCTATCCTCATGGAGCTGTGCTCTAGTGTGGAGATGAGTGTTCATCAAATAATAACAGAGGTACATAGTTGTAAGCCAGTATGTGCTGTGGAAAAAGCAATGGGAGTTCTGATAACACATGGCTGGTCTGGCCTGGGGATCCAGAAGAGCTTTCTTGTCAAATGAGACATTCATGTTGAGAGTGAAATGAGAGGAGTCAAATAAATGGAGAAAGAGGAGATTAAGGAAGAATGGGCCAGATGCAGTGGAGAACATGCCCAGGACTCTGAGATTGGAGGGAGCCAAGCCTCTTGGGATTGGAGATGTGGCCAGCAGGTCTTGTGCCCACAGCGCTGAGTGAGCAGAATGATGGCTGGGGTTGGGCCTGTAGGGGAAGGCTGGGGCTAGATCACTCAGAGCCTTGCAGGCCATGGAAGAGTTCAGTTCTCAACCAAGGACTACAAACCAGATGTGGAAAGACTAGGCTTTGCCGTCCAGTGTGCGCAAAGGCAAAATGCTGTAAATGAGGTGTGTTACAGACCCAATGTTGAGACATATTGCTCCGAGATGAGCCTTAGGCACACTCAAAGAGGAAGGCCTTCTGGTGGCCAGTCCCGAGAGAAATCTCAATTCAAGACTTCAATTTCATCTGTATTTTGTGTCCTGTAACATCCACGAGGACATAAAGACAAGGATCTGTTTCCTCATCATGACCACAGAGCAAAGTCACAGTCGCGTACATCTTTTCCCATAAAATCATGTGTGGTTTATACATAGTGGATCTCTGCACCACGTGTTCCCCTTTACAGCCCAGCCCAGCCCAGCATCTGGACTGCCTAGGTCTATGTGCAGGACACAGACAACTTTGTTCCTGTCTTGTTCCTGTAGACCAGAACCCTCCTTAGAGGCCACTTGTGTGTTGTCATCATTCATAAAAGAGTAACTACAAGATATAATTACCCACCCCACCCCCAATCCGGATTATACCAAGCAGTTCAACTTTGATGCATGTTAGGTTAAATCAAAACAAGACAAGAAATTCCCTCTTCTAGGGTTGAAGAGTACAAAAGCCAGAGATGTTGAAGGGAACAGAATTGGGAGCATTGGTGTCCTTTTAAATCCCAAGGAGCCCATGATAAACTCAGGCCAATAAGACTCCATTTCCTGATTGGGGGAATGTGAGATTGGGACAGAGAAGTAAATGGGGTCTGTTTAGGACATTGGGCACAGATACGTCAAGTTAGGAGTTGACTAAAGCCACATTCTGCCTGCCATTGGACCCGAGGTTCAGAGGAAGCTGATCGGAGAGAAAGATCCAAGAGTCACGGTAGCACACCACCCAGAGAAACAGGCAGAGTTCTGAGGGTCCCGACTGTCCCACAGATCAGGCCCACTCACGTAATCCACAGAACACTGTCTCATCCTGAAAATCTATTTCTCATCTGAGAGTTTAGGCAAATGAGTTGATTTCTATCACTTGCCACCCAAAGACTCCTTACACCATTGAAAAAGGTATTTTCAAGATACTTCCAAGAAAAACAATTAAAATCTGCCTTCATTTTTTAAAATGTCTAGTCATTATCTACATTTCTGTGGAGTAAATGCGTGTGTATAATGCCCTCTAATTGATTGCATCACACAGCTGCAGACAAGAGGCTGAGAACTGCCTTGGGAGAGGTCTCACGGTTTTGGAAATGTGCTACCTGTTCTGCTTTATTCAAATTCAAAATAGAGGAGAAAAAGTCAGATTAGGAATAGGCTCTGGCACCTGTCTGCCACCCTATAGAGCCAGGAGTGAAGATATGAGCCTGATTTTCAACAACAATAGCATAACAAGAACGACAATAATACTAATGATCATCTGTTTTGTGGTTCACAAAATGCTTTTACATCCATTTTCTTCTTTTATTACTTTACTCAAGCACCCAGATGGAGGTAATGTGAGGTAGTCATTAGCAGCTTCATCTCACAGAGGAGGAGATTACGGATTAGAGATCAAGTGATTCTCCAGGTCAATGCAGCTGCAAAAGTAGTGGGGCTGAGGTTGAATTCACACCTCTGACCTAGAATCTTGTTTTCTCCAGCTCTTGTTTCTGTTGCTAAGAAAACGGCTTTCATGCAGCTACAAAGAACTACCCATCTAGAAGAAAATCACAGAGGTGCATCAAAGTAACTCAAATTTCTGTAGAGCAAGGAGAATCTCTCCCAGTGCACAGAATTGTACTGTGCCAGAGCATGGAGAACAGTCATGCTTTCTGAGACTGTGGGTCCCCACAAAATCTCCTAGGTGCAGCAGAAGTCCACAGGACAACAAAGGACTTGGGAGAGTTTGGGGCATATCTTTAGCTACATGTTTGGCTGAATGAATGAACGAGGAAAAGGAAGGAAGGAAGGAAGGAAGGAAGGAAGGAAGGAAGGAAGGAAGAAAGGAAGGGAGGGAGTGAGGAAGGGAGGGAAGGAGAGAGGAAGGAAGGAAGGAAGGGAGAGAGAGAGAAAAAGAGAAAGAGAGAGAAATCTATTAGTCTGTAATCTAGGGATCTTAACCTTGCAGGAATTTGGATGGGCTTCAGAGGACTCATGAAATCTCTGAAATTTGAATAAGATTGTATGCATTATGTGTATTTTTCTGGAAATAGTGTCTGGATTTCATCAGAGTCTCAAAGAGATGGCTAAGCCAAAATGGTTAAATATCACTGGTATTAATTACAAAGGAAGAAGCGAATGCATGGAAGAAAAATCTCCCCTTTGTGAGCAAAGTTGCACATTGCTAGTATGTTCTTGGATTGAAGAAGCAAGCCTAGCCATGTTTGATAAGGCTGGGTCAAGAAAGGCTATTTGGGTCACTTTTTTAGCATTCAAGGGGACAATCAATGAGACTTATTTAAGACTGTACTGAGCAGAGAATGCCTACGAGTTAGATCATTTACACCTTGGTTACAGAATCCTGTACCAGAGTTTGAAATGAGATAGTAAGATTTTGATTCCTCAGGATTTGTTTTTCATTTTATTTTTCTAAAATAAGCTTAGAGCCCATCTATTTGAAAGGTTTTGGGCAATCTATCCCAGAGACACAAGACTGGACCTAATGACTTGTGGAACTGCCTTTCACTTTCGTAGTATAAAGATTCTTAACAGAGAATGCCCCTCAGGTTGGGTCTCTATACAATGAATTACATATTGTCGTTATGGAAACTAATGCTCTAAATATAGCATGGAAGAAAAAAAGAGTTCCACTTACAAGTCAACATGAAATTGTTCTGACAACAGTAGTTTTAAAAATAAATAGATTAATGCTTGGGATTTTCTGTTTTTCCTTTCTACAATGAGTTTTATAAAGTCTTAGGCATGAGTCAGAGTTTTATCCTAACTCATAAATACAAAACCCATCAGAAGCAGAGGGAAAGCGCTTTGAAAAATTTCCTCCTTTAAGGGAAGGATAGTTAAATCAATTATGTGGTATATATATGATTGAATTCATGCTAACAATAAAATGTGTGTTCTGTATGCATGCCTGGAGAAGAGTCTGCATGGTGTACACAAAAATATTAACATGATTATCTCTAGGTGGTAGTGGTATTAACTGTCACACACAAGATTTTTTTTTATTGAGATAGACCTCACATACCATAAAATTTACCTTTCTAATGGGCTAATTTCAGGGGTTTCTAGCATCTTCACAGAGTTCAACAGTCATCAACACAGTCTAATTGTAGAAATTTTCCCTACCATTAAGGGTCATTCTTCTATCCATTAGGGGTCATTATTCTTATTGACTTCTTATACCTAACCTTGCCTAACCCCTGGCCACTAGTAATTTACCTTTCATCTCTGTGAATTGGCCTCTTCTGAAGATTTCACATAAATGGGATTATCTACTACATGGTCTTTTGATTTTGATTCTTTAGGGGTGTTTAAGGGGAAGGGTAATATCCAGTATGGCCGCTATTAGAGAGGACCAGTGGCCTAGATGGGTAACACCATCCTTCTGGCAACTGTGTTTGGTTGAAGATTGAGCAACTGACCCAACTGGACCAATCAGTGTTCTTCTTTAGTGTATTAACATTAGTGCACACAAAGGGAGAGAACCATTCACTTTCCCTGCGGTTGTTAAGTTTGCAAGATTTGGATTTAGAGTTGTTGAAAACTTGTCCCTACTGAGGTGCACAGCCTAGTTTAAGCCTCTAGGTCTGAATTTCCCAGGGTGAGAACCAAGAATTTCCCTTTTTATTTAGTTCTAACTTTTTGTGTTTAAAATAAAAAAAAATAATGCTTACGTATATATGTGTATGCTTTAATAAAAAAATACATAGCAGTTTTGAAAAAAAATGAAAAGAAAATTCTTTTAGATTTTTCCTACAGTGTCTCTGTGGTACCTGTATAAGTATATGAAACATTTATCTCATCATAAGAAGTATCATAACCTTCAAATTAATATTTTTCTTTTTCTTTCGTTTTGGAATTTATTACCATTCCTTACTCACCTGAGAAATAATCCTCATGTGTCAAGTGCCAATTCCAGCATCAGGGCTTCTGTGAAGTTGGAAGAATTAACTGTCTTGGCCCCCCCACCCTGCCGGTGCTTTTGTAGCACTTGTTATATTTCTATTAACTTTGTGGTTGGCATCGTTTATTGTTAAACCGCAATAGCCATCCTGTCCTTCTTTCTTCTGACCAGAGCTCACTTCTGTTAATTTTGGGTAAATCTGTGCATCAAGGGAATCTGATAGCCTCCCTATCCTCACAGGGAGAATCTCGATTGGTCCCAACTAATTGATCGTTCATTCCCTGTTATTAAAAATTATGTTAGAAATAAGCAGATGATCTAGCTATTGCTAACAAGAAATAAGGGGAGGTTTTCTCAAGGGCCTTTGGAAAAACTTTTTACACCTTGATTAAAAAAAAGATGCCTTTGCTAATTTTGGATAGAGTTGTGAAGAGAAGTTATGCTTAGAGCAGCAGCAGCTCTTTCATAGCCATGAGGGGATGAGCCGGAAGAGACCACATACTCATGACGCCAGAGCAAAAAGATGGAAACCACATGGTCCTTGACGAAGCTCTCGTGTTGAAGAATTCATCAACACTAGAATTCTTCACCAGTGGACTTCTCATTCTGTCAAGTACTATTTATGACACAAGAGTTCATGCACAGTTGTGCAGATTTTGCCCCGTTCCAGGGTACTCTGCTGCTCTCTGCTTACCACTCTGTGTACTCTAATATAATTGTTAGCGAACTCCATGAGGGGCAGGAACAATGGTGTGAATCAATCCATATTATTTGGCTGGCACATATGTGAATGATAGTAAATGCTTAATGACCAAGGGAGATGGGAATTTTTACATCATCCAATTAGTACCGTCACAGGATACGCAGACAAGATGTCAAACCTCTGGATACTTGCAAATACCTGATTGGCTGATTGAATTTTTTGGTAACAAGTCATCTAACCGCAGGGTCAACCTGCAAAAATTAGGGGCTTTTATCCGTTTATTCTCATATGTGGTGAGATGCTGAACTGTCATACGGATGAGGGATGGCTGTTTAACACGCTGTTATCCTAACTCTCAGGGAATTTCCTCCAAGGGAGTGTAAGGCAGCCAAAAGTTCTCCGGGACATCTTTCTTTATTCCAGATGTTAAGGATATGACAAGATGCGTTCTAGTGTGTTATTGAAGGCACAGACCCCGGAGAGAATTCAAAAAAAGGAAATTGGTAGCTAAAATCAAAGTTCCTTCATGGGATCAGAGGCATCTGACACATATTTAGGTGTTGGAATAACTGCTGACTTCTTTCTCTTCTATTACCCTTCTAGCATTTTCTCTCCAGACACCTACTCTTCAAATTGAGTTGTGCATACCTGGAAAATAAGAGGGTTAATCAAAGAAGCTTAAAAGAGAATGGAAAGCATTCTCATCTTTCTTAATTGGCTTATCACACTTTCTCAGTCCTCAGGGCATTTTGATTTAAAATTTTAGGTTAGACATATTTGAAGATAGAAAGTCATTTTTATCACATTCAAAATCAAATGTGTGTATAGTTTTAAACCTACTAGATTATCATATTGCCTTTCCTCTAAGAATTTCTATTTTGGTAACTTAAATTCAACCTTGCAACATTTTCGAGTTGAAAGCAGGAAGGAGTGTAGGATGCTGTCACTATGAGGGCATTTTTTGTTGCAAGTGGTACTCCCCCAAGTCAAAATTATTTAAACAAAATGACAATTATTAGCTCATAGATATAAGTACTACAGGGGGAAGGCTAGCTTCAGTTATGACTTTATCCTGGGCTCAAGCAGTGTCCCTAAGCTCTCTCCATTGTAGCCACCCAGTTCCCAGGGTTCTCATAATAGCAAAATGGCTATAACTATTCCAGTTCCCGCTTACCCTCAAGTTCACATCTAGTGAACAAGAGAAACTTCCTCTATCCAAAGAATCCCTGCCAAAATTTCACTGTATCTCATTGGTCTGTTAGGTTCATAGCTTATACCTAAATCAATCACTTATGATTAGGGACATAAAGGGCATCGATTTGCTTACATCATTTATGCCACATTGAGCTAAAGGGAGAGTGCAGCATATGTCCTGAGGTTGGGGTGGGGAAAATTACCAAATTCAAATTTGGAACTTATGCAAATTAAGCACAAATGGATTTGGGGAAAGGATTAATGTTCACCCGGGATGCAATCTAGTTCCTTTATTTAAATACATGAGATTACTTGAAGGTTTAACAAACAAAATGAGGCCCAGAATCTACTACCTAGCCCAATGCATAGTATATGTTAGCTGGCTCAGTAAATATTGGTTGAATGAATTAATAAGTGAACAAATGAGTTACTAAGAAATGTGTCACACCCCAACCCATGTGTCCTCCAAACTCCAGAGAAGGTAGCAAGTTCTGTGTAGGTGCCCTTTGAAGTTCCCCTCTATCATACATTGTTAAGATGAACACCAAGCACCTTCATCCCCTTCAACAGATGGTCAAGAGAAGAGCCCAGGAGTATCTTGTTGCCTGGATGTTTCACCTGCACTAGTGAGGGCTAATTTTCAGGGACCTCCTGTGCCAACCGTGTGGAGCAAATTACACTTAGAGTTTTATTCTTGGTCTTTGGGACCCTAGCCAGAACCCAGGTAGAACATTCTATCAACATGGTATTGGGACATCCATCAGCTCCTGCACTAGGTCGTCAGAGCTACTGGTTCTCGGGGCCTCAGACTTAGTTTGAATTATACCAGCAACTTTCCTGGGTTTCCAGCTTGCACATTGCACACTGTGGTACTTCTCTGCTTCCCTTCACTAGGTAAACCCACTCTTGTAATCAGTCTCCTCTTACATATACAGTTGACCTTTGAACTGAACAGGTTCACTTACACACAGATTTTTTTTTCTATACAGTGCAGTAAATGTGTTTTATCTTCCTTGCGATTATTTGTTTATTTATTGACAGAGAGAGCGCATGCAGGGGAGGAGCAGAGGAAGAGAGAGAACCTTAGGTAGGCTCAGCGCTGTCTGTGCAGAGCTGACCCAGGGAGGCTCAATCTTATCACCATGAGATCATGACCTGAACTGAAATCAAGAGTCAGGCACTTAAATAACTAAGCCACCCAGATGCAACCTCCTTATGATTTTTTTTAATGCTCTCTTTTCTCTACCTTACTTTATTTTTTCCTTTTATTTAAAAAAATATTTTTTTTAATGTTTATTTATTTTTGAGAGACACAGTGACAGAGTGAGAGCAGGGGAGGGGCAGAGAGAGAGGGAGACACAGAATCCAAAGCAGGCTCCAGGCTCTGGGCTATCAGCACAGAGCCCGACATGGGGCTTGAACACACAAACTGTGAGATCATGATCTGAGCCGAAGCTGGACGCTTACCGACTGAGCCACCCAGGCGCCCCTCTACCTCACTTTATTGTAAGATACACTATGTGATATTTGCACAAAATATGTATTAATAGGCTATGTTTTCAGTAAGGCTTCTCTTCAACAGTAGGCTATTAAAGTTTTTAGACAGTCAAAAATATATGTGGATTTTTCATTGCACTAGGGATCAGCGCCCCTAACCCCGTGCTGTTCAAGGGTCAACTGTGTATGTACGTATGTATCCGATCGGTTCTGTTCCTCTAGGGAACTGTGGTTGATACCCTGCCATAACCAATTAAGATACATCTAGTGAATTAAAGCAACACTTATTATTTCATAGTTCTGTAGGTAAAAAATATCAAGTGGACTTGGCTGGTTTCTTTGCTTTGAGTCTCAAAAGGTTGGAATCAAGGCATCAGTGGGTGTATTCTCTCTATAGCCTCCAGGGGAGAATCTGTTTCCTGACTCTGTTGTGTTGTTGATGGAATTTACTTCCTTAAGGCTGTAGCTCTGGGTGTCTGTTTCCTTGCTGGCTGTGGGCTGGGGCCTCCCTAAGCCCCTACAACCCCCTCCTCAGTGTTTGCACGGAGCCTGCTGTATCTTAGGACCAGCAGTGGTGTCAAATCTTTCCCATGCTACCGCATCTCTGGGCCTCCTCTTCTGATGTGAAGGGCTCAAGTAATCACACTAGGCCCGTCTAATAATACAGGATAATCTCACTATTGTAAGGTTACCTGATTAGCAGCCTTAATTACATTGAAAAGCCCCTTTGTCCTGTCGGAGCAAAAGCCATGGACACCAAAATCCAGCCTCCCAGACTTGCTATGTGTTTCCTTACAAAACGTGCGTGGGGTAGCAATTTACACTGCCTCCAGCATTCAACGAGAATTCCCGTTTCCTCGCTCTCAAGTCTCATCTGTCTTACTCTTAAAGCAACGAACATTGCAATAACAAACTTCCCCTCTGATAGGTGAAAAGGCATCTCAGAGTTTCTCCAATTGTGTTTCGTAGATTATTAATGAAGTGGGATTTTAAAGGGCATTTTGTGAAATGGTCCATGCATGCGGTTATGCAGAGATGCATACAGACCGCAGGGCTGTGTGGTGGCAGTGTGATGTGGTTCTCTCTTTGCCCGCAGCCGGGCATGGAGGAGGAGCGGCTGGGAGTTGTAGCCGGAAGCCATAGCACATGTGTTGCAGCTGAATCAATCAGGAAGTGATCGCGATCGATGGTGAGTTCACGGGACTGCTTTTCCCGGTTGCTGGCGTGTGTTTCCACCCAAACCGTACAAACGTCTCTCTTTTTGTGTTACTATCTTGTGCCAAATGTGCCATACCGTGCTTCACAGATTATTTATTTCTCACTTAAAAAAAAAAAGTTGCCAGATTCAGGTTGCTTTCAAAACAAAAAATATGAGAACCAAAAAATTTAAACTGTTTGCTGATGGTTGAAGGAAGGAAAGAAAAACATACTGAGAGGCCAAAGCACAGCGGGCCTCCCTGATGGTCTGTCATAAACTAGGTAAGATAAATAAATGCAGTGAGGCAAAGTCCTGTGTTTCATACATACAGCTAATTCCATGAAAAAAAAAATGTGCTAGAGTCTTGATACTCAAATCGTAGAGACCAGGAAACTACATATGGATTTGGATTTTATCTACACATGTAGTTAGCGAAGCGCTTGGCTCCCCTGACCCGGATTAGGTAACATAAAGAGGGTGAATACAAAGCCTTTCCTTTGGCTTTGTTTGTACAGACAAAGGGGATGGAAAACTTGGCCAAGGCTGTTCTATTCAACTGTGTGGATAAATTGCCTGAAATATAAGATCAAAGCTCCCAGCATGACAGTGATATATATACTTTGCCTTTTGGCAACCCCCAGTTTGCATTATTGGTACTGATTCATGCACAGATAGCATTTGTGTGACTCCTTAATTTGACTTTACTCAGAAAAAAAGGTAACAGAAAAGTGTGTACAATGGTGGTTAATCTTGTGGGCGTGAGTAGTGACTATAAGGGGGGTTTCTAGAGTGCGTATAATATTCTATTTCCAGAACGGAGTGCCTGTTGTATGTATATATTCAGTTTGTGAACCTGTGCACTTAAGCACTTGGGATATATGCACATTCCTGAACTTGTATCATAACTAAGTTAAATATGTTTTAAAAAGAAGGGTGTATGGCACTGGTAGGAGATGAAGTTTGAGAACCTTTTTAAGCTGTGGCAACATCTCTAAAAATTAGAAGTTTTTGTAGAGAGTTCTTGCATCAATTCCAGAGGTTACAAAATTGTGGTCTGTATGCCATCTTCAAACTCAAAGATGTTTGGCCCATGGGTTTAAACAAAAAGTAAATTTATTGTGATCCATTGAAAATGGAGGTGATTTACACCAAACTCTAGATCGCAGCTTCCCTTTGGAATGTTAGCAGCCCTCGTAGGCCTGGCTTACACTGCCACATGACAGCAATCTGCTGAACAAAAGAAAAGCTGCCTCCTGACGCCAGAGATTTCTACTTTTCCATGGTCTCCAGCATCCCCTGGGGTCTCTCTGACAAAATTTGTGACCTCTTTTTTGCCTATCAGTCAATCCACTTGACTATACAATTACTGATACTTTAATGGGGATATTGTAATGGTTCCATACAGATTGCCATGTATTGTTGTACATTACAATTGTAATGTATTGTATTGTGGAATATTGTAATGTGGTTCATACAGATTCAGGTACTAGGTAGCTTTTTGATGTGGGGTGAGATTTTGTTCACAAAGAACACAGTGAGGTATGAATTTGGTCATTAAATGGTTAACCACATCAAGGGAGATAGTGTGAGTGGAGAATCTGAGTCTCTAGATCTAATTTATGCTTCGGGGATACAGACAAGGCCTTCATCCCAGCTCACTGTCCATATGTTCTGAAAACTGCTAGGTACTGCTTTTGAACTAAAGTCATAGGAACGGATTCCAAATGAACCCAATGCATATGTTTGGAACAGTCATAAAAATAGATTTTCAGGTTGCAGCTGTGGTCCCCTTATTAATCACATCTCCAGTCATGGAGATGTGAGCCTCACTTAAAAATGAAGTGAGGCAAGGCTTGGAGTTGCTGTGTTTTGTGCTGGAGCCATCCCGAGCTGTCTGCCCACACAGATGACGTACAAGAGGCAAACTGAGCTGAGCTAACTGTGGAAAGAGAGTCTCAGTGAAACCAGCTGCAGACCGTGGGAAGCAGGGAACCCAGGGATGCAACCTGAAAATGCTCAAGGATCTGGCCTGTCAGCAACACCAGAAAAGCAGTTACAACTCTGGGGTGTGAAGATGGCCACACACATGTTGGCCATCAGTGTTCTTGCCACAGCTGTTTCCCAAACAGGGTTTCCAGCTGATGTGTGAACAGGTCCCAGTCTCTTTGCAGAGAGGGTGAGTGTTAGAATTCAGCAGATGCCTGCAGATGTGACTGAAAAGATTCTCAAGATCTGCAAGTCCCAGGAATTGTCTTAGTTTGCTAGCTGTTTTAGAGCTGGTGACATTTTCACAAGGCCATCCTCATGGCATCAGTGTTCCTGGCCTATCTCAGTTTTGAAATACCGTGGATTCTACAGGTATTTTTACTTTTGGAGCCCAGTTATAGTTTTCGTTCAAGATTGGGCCTTCTCTCAGTAGTTCTGGGGATTAAAAAATGGGAGTGGCCAATGATACACCAGAACAGAATTCCATTTAGTCATTTGTGCCCCTCTGAAAGTCCTCACGGAGGGGAACAGAAAAGAGGCTTCATCTAAAGAAGACTCTTGTAACTGGAGAGGTTTGATAGTGACGTGCTGACATCTGACATTCCTTATGACGTTTAGACACCAATACACGGAGAACCAAGTCGCCTGGCTGTGGTTATAGGAGCAGTTAGCAGCAGAAAGGAGACTCGAACTCCAAACCTTGAGTTACATTGGGCTCCCTTTTACCACGTAAAGAACCAGAATAACAATCTAAACACTTTGGTCAAAGGGCCATTTGAAGTATGCCCACAAGATGACAGGTATTTCTACAAGAAGTGAAGATTTCTATCAATAAAAATACAAATGTTTCCAAAGAGCTGCATCCTTGGTGTCAAGTATGTCACAGCCATTACTTTTTTTCTCTCTGTTTTCATGTCTGGGTTGAGTACCCATTCTTTGCATTAACCCAGCACCAAAAGGATCCTACCTCCACCCCCTATGACAGTAGTACTTCCTACCCTGTGTTGAAATGGTTCATTTACTTGTCTGTGTCTCCACTAGGTTGTAAGTCCTCAGGGTGTATAGCACACTGGTGTGCACAGCTGGGTTCAGGGGCTCACAAAAACCAGCTGTCAGGTTTTTGAAATTTTGCAAGCCAGTTCACAAGTTGGCAGCTGGAAATCAACCATGGGGGACGTTTTAACATCATAGAAATTGTCAAATCGTACAAGTCAGGTCTCTCCACCTCCACGGAACCATTTTTCAGTTTTCACCAGCATCCCTCTGGTCGGAGACCTTGTTTGTCTCACCATCGTATCCTCAGTTGTGTCTGGTACACAGTACGTGCTCAGTAAACATTAGAGGAATGAATGATGTGTAAATGAAAGGATGAATGAATAACGTCTCTCAGTTATTTTCCAGTTCTGATTTCTTATAATTCATTGAAAGCTAGAAGGACCATTGCATAGGACTCTTAGCAAAGTTCGTGGGAGAAACTGGAAGTCCTTGGCTCTTGGGGACAAGTGCACCTAGGTTTAAATCCTCATTCTGTCATTAGCAGTTATGAATTGCATGCACATTATCTTTATTCTCTGAGCCTCTGAAGTTTTTATCCTGTTCTATAAAAAAGTATCAAAATGCCACTTGTCGTGTTGTAATGAGGGTTAACGATGATGTTACCTAAGGCACCAGCACATAGACACGTGCTGTCACCTCCTGAGACTCATATCTCAAATACCATGTGCACTGTCCTACAGTCCCAAGACATTTCCCAGCACACATCAGCCTTAGAATATTCAAAGCACCTATGATTATCCAAAATTATTTGTTTACTTACTTACTGTTAGTCTTTTGTCAAGACAGTAAGTTTCAGAGACCTCTCTGGTTTGTCGCTGTGTCTCCATTGCCTTGAGTGGTGCCTGACACACAGAGTAACCCTAAATAAATATTCCTTGAATGAATAAGTGAATAAACAAACAAATGAATAAATTATATTCTTGTTTATTAGGTGATTATCTACAGCAGGGGTCAGAGACTACAGCCACAGACCAAATCCAGACTGCCACCTGTTTTTGAAAAAGAAGTTTTGTTGGAACATAAACATGGTCATTCACTGATGAATAGCTCTAGTGGCTTTTACACTAAAACAGCAAAGTTGATTAACTGCAGCCAAGATCATATGGCCTGTAAAGCCAACAAGATGTACTATCTGGCCATTTACAGTGAAAGAAAAAGGCAAAACTTTGCTGACCTCCCATCTATAAGATCATCTCTGAAAGGTACTACTTTAAGGCTCAGAAAATTGAAGAATTTTCTCAGCATCACTAAATAAATTGGTGGTGACATGGAGGGGAAATGGGTCTCAGGGTATTGATGCATAACGTCTTAAGTAAGACTTAAGAAGAGGAAGGTATCAACCATCTCCTTGTTCCAAGCAAAACACCTCAAAACTCCCAAACAGATGCATATCTGTACTGTTTCAACATATCTCACTGGAGATCTCTTTGAGTCTGGACGGAGATTATATTTTTCCATAGCTTTTTTTTTTTTTTTTTTTTTTTTTTATGCTGGTACCAAAGGAAAATATGGAGAGTTTCCAAAAGAGAGGGTGAAGTTTGAGATGGCAACAGCACTGCAAAAACATGCCGGCAGAGCTCCAAACTCTCATCATGACAGCAGTATCTAATTATTACACTATACTTTGAGAAACCTGATATTATGCAAACAAACTCCAGCTGCATTTTAGGACAGCACATACAATTTTTATAAAAAATTTAAAACCCTTTTACTATGGAAAAAATAATCCTTCTCTTACAGTATTTAGAATTAACCAAAGATACAGTATAATAGAGTCTAATAACTTAATTGAGTACACATGTCGAAACACACTGAAATGCTCTTTGAGATAAAGAAAGAATTCTGTCCTTTGTGTGTGTGACACAGAGGGCGGTATTTTTCTGCTGCTTGCTCTTTGGTGGCAGCAGAGCTAGAGAATCTGTTCTACTGGAGTGGTGGCAGTGCTGTGGGTTCTGTGTTTCAGGGCAGCACTATATGATTTGAAAGTTGAGGAGTTAGGCGTTGGCCAGGTAACAAAAGGTAGAAGTGTGTTCCCAGCCATGGGGAAACGCTTGGCTGAGGCTGGAGCGCAGGGAGCCTTGTGGAGGGAGGCCTGTGACAATGGTATGAAAGGAGACCAAGGCAGAGAGGGCTGACACCTGGAGAGCACTCACTGTGTACCAGGCACTGTTTTCACTACCATGCGTGTATTCACTTATCTAATGTCTACAACAAACCTATGAAGTCAGTGCTGTTATTATCCTTATTTTATAGGGCAGGAAAATTGAGACAAAAAAAAATGAAAGAAAAAACCCCAAACAAACCTCGTCCAACAGCATACAGCTAATGAGTGGCAGAGCTTGAATTTAAACCCAGGAATCTGGCTCAAGAAATTACATGCTCTGGGGTGCCTGGCTGGCTCAATCGGTTAAGCCTCTGACTTCGGCTCAGGTCATGATCTCACGATTCGGGGTTCGAGCCCGCATAGGGCTCTGTGCTGATAGCTCAGAGCCTGGAGCCTGCCTCGGATTCTGTGTCTCCCTCTCTCTCTGGCCCTCCCCCACTCATGCTCTGTCTCTCTCTGTCTCTCAAAAATAAATAAACATTAAAAACATCTTTTGAAAGAAATTACACTCTTCACCAAAGGGGCATGCGGAGGTTTGGTTACTGAGGTCTTTGAGAGCTTCCTTGCATTTGGCTCTCAGAGGAATCTATAGACAAATGAGTAGAATTAATAAGTAAATTTAGCAATACAACTGGATAAAGTTCAGTACACACAATTAATTGTATTTCTCTACAGCAGAGAAAATCAAATCAATGATAAAAGCTAAAAAAGTTACTATTATCAAGGGCACTAAAGTTGCTTTCTGAGTTGTCAGAGAAAAACAAAGAGCTAAGAAAATGGTTGAAGTACATCAGATCCTCACTGAGTCCATCCCAGCTTTTCTCCACAACTGGGAGCAGGAGGGAGGTGGAGAGAATGGTTCTGAGGTGTGCCAAAAGCTGAAATTGTATTTAAACAGTAGAGTACTCCCCCGTGGCCCCCAAAGCTGGTAACCTGGTTATAGAGCGAAGTAAGATCTTCCCTAGCTCAGAAAATGGGTGGCTCAGCTCTAAAGCATAAAGAAATCTCCAGCATCTGCTAAGGACTGGATTCTAGGCCTTGCCGAATGGCAGATCTCACTCAGTCTCCTAGAACATTTGAATCACTGGTGAGCTGAATCTAATTACAGTGGCAATAAAGCTAGAGTCAATAAAACTACAGACTGGATTCCTCATTCCTCTCATACAGGGAGCCTCTTAGAAATGATGTGGCCTTTTCTAGGAATTAATATTACTTCTGTTTCTACTGTCTTTTAAAACATAAATATTTAGGACATGTATAGAGCAATAAAATGCAATTCATGGTTAAAAGGGAAAAAAGACAATAGAATTAGACTCAGAAATAGATACAGTGTTGGCATTATCAAACTGGAACTTTAAAATAACTATGATATATATGTTAAAGGATAAATTGATTTAAAAAATAGAGGACCAGACATAACCAGTAAGGGCTTAGTATCTAAAATATGATAGATACCACTATACAATGGGTACAACTCAAGCCAGAAAAACCCAAATAATCCAATTTAAAAATGGGCAAAAGACATGAACAGACATTTCTCCAAAGAAGACATGCAGATGGGCCAGCAGACACATAAAAGGATTTGCAACATCACTCATTATCAGGGAAATGCAAATCAAAACCAAAATGAGTTGTCACCTCACACCAGTCAGAATGGCTAAAATTAAAAAACCATGAGAAATAACAGGTATTGATAAAGATATGGAGAAAAAAAAAGAACCCTTGTGCACTATTGGTGCAAATGCAAACTGGTGCAGCCACTGTGGAAAACAGCATGGAGTTTCCTTAAAAAATTAAAAATAGAGTTGCTATATGAGCTGGTAATTCCAGTACTAGGTATTTACCCAAGAAAATGAAAACACTAATTTGGAAAGATATATGCACCTCTGTGTTTATTGCAGCATTATTTACAATACCCAAATTATGGAAGCAGCCCACATGTCCATCTGTAGATGAATGGATAAAGAAGATATAGTACCTATATATAAGGGAATATTACTTGGCCTTGAAAAATAATGGAATCTTGCCATTTACATCCACATGGATGGAGCTAGAGGGTGTAATGCTAAGTGAAATATGTCAGTCAGAGAAAGACAAATGCCAAATGATTGTACTCATGTGTAAATTAAAAAGCAAACAAATCAAATTACAAAAAGACCAAAAAACTAGACTTTTAGGTACAGAGAACAAACTGGTGGTTACCAGAAGGGAGGTTGATGGGGGATGGGTGAAATAGGGGGTGGAGATTAAGGAATGTGCACTTGTGATGAGCACTGGATGATATATGGAATGTTGAATCACTATATTGTACACCTGAATCTAACATGACACTGTATGTTAATTATACTGGAACTAAAATTTAAAAAAAAATTACCCTCTAGAAAGAAATTTAGAGAAATAAAAATTCCTTTTTATAAAAAATAGAGGACCAGAGTTATATACAGTATTCATGAATTAGATGACTAAATATTATAAAGATGTAAATTCTCCCCAAATTGTTCTGTAGAGTCAATGTGATATCAAATCAAAATACTAGCAACTTTCTGATAAAACTTGGCAAGCTGACTTTGAAATGTGTATGGAAATTCAAGAGACCAACAATAGCTAAGATACTTTTAAAGAAGATGGGTGGGAGAACTTGCCTTACCAGAAATCAAGACTTAGTGTTTTGTAATGATAACAGTGTGGCTTTGGCACCATAATAGACCAATAGTCTGATAGAAGAGAATCTACAAAAAGACCCACATATATGTGGACATATAGTTTATGGCGACAAAACCCTCATACGCTGATAGCTGTGGTTTAGTTCAGCCTCTTAGTAAAACTGTTTAGCATTATCTAGTGAAGCTGAAGTTACATTTATTCTATAAAGTAGCAATTTCCCCTTAAAGGGTTTATTCTTAGCATTGCCAGATTTAGCAGTATAAAAATATAGAATGCAAGTTAAATTAGTATTTCAGATAAAGGATAAATCTGTAGTATAGGTATGCTCCGTACAATCTTTGGGACATATTTATAATAAACAATTATTGCTTATCTGAAATTTTAATTTAACTAGGTGTCCTGTATTTTATCTGGCAATCCTAAATATACTCCTCATTAATGTGTGCACAGATATACCAGGAGGTGTGGACAGGAATGTTCATAGCATGGTTTGTAATCACCAAAACCTGGAAATACTCCATTGTTACTCAGCAGTAGAATGGAAAAGTAAATTGTGGTTTGTTCACCCAGTGGAATATTATACAACAATGAAAAGACATGAGTACTAACTAGACACAACAATGCAAATGAATCTTGTAAACATAATGTACAGCAAAAGAAATCAGAAACTATAAACATCCACTCTATGATTGCATTTACAGGTGATTCAACAAAAGCAGGTGAGGGAGAAAAACTGGTGTTCAGGAAGGTGTGCTTAGGTGGTAAATTACAAAGAGATATTCATGGAAGTCTAGAGGGTGGTTACTTTTACTGTATTTTTTCTTTTTTCTTTTTTTAATTTTATTTTTTAATTTCTATCCAAATTAGGTAGCATATAGTGCAACAATGATTTCAGGAGTAGATTCCTTAGTGCCCTTTACCCATTTAGCCCATCCCCCTCCCACAACCCCTCCAGTAACCCTCAGTTTGTTCTCCATATTTATGAGTCTCTTCTGTTTTGTCCCCCTCCCTGTTTTTATATTATTTTTGTTTCCTTTCCCTTAGGTTCATCTGTTTTGTCTCTTAAAGTCCTCATATGAGTGAAGTCATATGGCTTTTGTCTTTCTCTGACTGACTAATTTCACTTAGCATAATACCCTCCAGTTCCATCCATGTAGCTGTGAATGGCAAGATTTCATTCTTTTTGACCACCAAGTAATATTCCATTGTATATGTATATGTGTGTGTGTGTATATATATATATATATATATATATATATATATATATATATATACATATATATATGTATGTATATATATGTATATATATATAAACACCACATCTTCTTTACCCATTCATCCATTGATGGATATTTGGGCTCTTTCCATACTTTGGCTATTGTTGATAGTGCTGCTATAAACATGGGGGTGCATGTGTCCCTTTGAAACAGCACACCTGTATCCCTTGGATAAATACCTAGTAGTGCAATTGCTGGGTTGTAGGGTAGTTCTATTTAACTTTTTGAGGAACTCCATACTGTTTTCCAGAGTGGCTGCACCAGTTTGCACTCCCCCCAGCAGTGCAAAAGAGACCCTCTTTCTCCGCATCCTTGCCAACATCTGTTGTTGCCTGAGTTACTCATTTTAGCCATTCTGACAGGAGTGAGGTGGTATCTCATTGTGGTTTTGATTTGTATTTCCCTGATGGTGAATGATGTTGAGCATTTTTTCATGTGTCAGTTGGCCATCTGGATGTCTTCTTTGGAGAAGTGTCTATTCATGTCTTTTGCCCATTTCTTCACTGGATTATTGGTTTTTAGGGTGTTGAATTTGATAAGTTCTTTATAGATTTTGGATACTAACCCTTTATCTGTTATGTCATTTGTAAATATCTTCTCCTATTCTGTCAGTTGCCTTTTAGTTTTGCTGATTGTTTCCTTCACCGTGCAGAAGCTTTTTATTTTGATGAGGTCCCAGTCATTCATTTTTGCTTTTGTTTCCCTTGCCTCCAGAGACGTGATGAGTAAGAAGTTGCTGCGGGCAAGATCAAAGAGGTTTTTGCCTTCTTTCTCCTCTATGATTTTGAGGGCTTCCTGTCTTATATTTAGGTGTTTAATCCATTTTGAGTTTATTTTTGTGTATGGTGTAAGAAAGTGGTCCAAGTTCATTCTTCTGCATGTTGCTGTCCAGTTTTCCCAGCACCACTTGCTGAAGAGACTGTCTTTATTCCATTGGATATTCTTTCCTGCATGTCAAAGATTAGCTGGCTGTATCTTTGTGGGTCCATTTCTGGGTTCTCTATTCTATTCCATCAATCTGAGTGTCTGTTCTTGTGCCAGTACCATACTGCCTTGATGATTACAGCTTTGTAGTACAGCTTGAAGTCCGGGATTGTGATGCTTCCTGCTTTTTCTTTTTCTTTTTCTTTTTTCTTTTTCAAGATTTCTTTGGCTATTCGGGGTCTTTTCTGGTTCCATACAAGTTTTAGGATTATTTGTTCTAGCTCTGTGAAGAATGCTGGTGTTATTTTGATAGGGATTGCATTGAATATGTAAATTGCTTTGGGTAGTATTGACATTTTACCAAAATCTGTTCTTCCTATCCAGGAGCATGGAATCTTTTTCCACTTTTTGATGTCTTCTTCAATTTCTTTCTTAAGCTTTTATAGTTTTCAGTGTATAATTTTTCTCGTCTTTGGTGAGATTTATTCCTAGGTATTTTTTGGGTTTTGGTGCAACTGTAAATTGGATTGATTCCTTGATTTCTCTTTCTGCTGCTTCATTGTTGCTGTATAGGAATGCAACCGATTTCTGTGTATTGATTTTATGTCCTGCAACATTGCTGAATGCATGATTCAGTTCTAGCAGTTTTTTGGTGGAATCTTTAGGGTTTTCTATATAGAGTATCATGTCCTCTGTGAAGAGTGAAAGTTTGACCTCCTCCTGGCCGATTTGGATGCCTTTTATTTCTTTGTGTTGTCTGATTGCAGAGGCTAAGACTTCCAATACTATGTTGAATAACAGTGGCAAGACTGGACATCCCTGTCTTGTTCCTGACCTTAGGGGGAAAGCTCTGTTTTTCCCCATTGAGGATATTAGCGTTGGGTCATTCATATATGGCTTTTTATGATCTCAAGGTATGATCCTTCTATCCCTACTTTCTTGAGGGTTTTTATCAAGAAAGGATGCTGTATTTTGTCAAATGCTTTCTCTGCATCTATTGAGAGGATCATATGATTCTTGTCCCCTTTTTTTGTTGATGTGATGAATCACACTAATTGTTTTGTGGATATTGAACCAGCCCTGCATCCCAGGTATAAATCCCACTAGGTCGTGGTGAATAATTTTTTTAATGTATTGTTGGATCCGGTTGGCTAATGTCTTGTTGAGGATTTTTGCACCCATGTTCATCAGGGAAGTTGGTCTATAGTTCTCCTTTTTAGTGGGGTCTCTGTCTGGTTGTGGAATCAAGGTAATTCTGGCTTTATAGAAAGAGTTTGGAAGTTTTCCTTCCATTTCTATTTTTTTGGAACATCTTCAAGAGAATAGGTGTTAACTCTTCCTTAAATGTTGGTAGAATTCCCCTGGAAAGCCATCTGGCCCTGGACTCTTGTTTTTTGGGAGATTTTGACTACTGATTAGATTTCCTTGCTGGTTATGGGTCTGTTCCAATTTTCTATTTCTTCCTGTTTCAGTTTTGGTAGTGTATATGTTTCTAGGAATTTGTCCATTTCTTCCAGATTGCCCACTTTATTGGCATATAATTGCTCATAATATTCTCTTATTATTGTTTTTATTTCTGCTGTGTTGGTTGTGATGTCTCCTCTTTCATTCTTTATTTTACTTATTTGGGTCCTTTCCTTTTTCTTTTTGATCAAACTGGCTATTGGTTTATCAATTTTGTTAATTCTTTCAAAGAACCAGCTTCTGGTTTCATTGATCTGTTCTACTGGTTTTTGTTTGTTTGTTTGTTTGTTTTTTTGGTCTTTGGTTTCGATAGCATTAATTTCTGCTCTAATATTTATTATTTCCTGTCTTCTGCTGGTTTTGGGTGTTTTTTTTTTTACTGTTCTTTTTCCAGCTCTTTAAGGTGTAAGGTTAGGTTGTGTATCTGAGATCTTTCTTCCTTCTTTAGGAAGGCCTGGATTGCTATATACTTTCCTCTTATGATCGCCTTTGCTGTGCCCCAGAGTTTTTGGGTTCTGGTGTTATCATTTCCATTGGCTTCCATATACTTTTTAATTTCATCTTTAACTGTTTGGTTAGCCCATTCATTCTTCTGTAGGATGTTCTTCAGTCTCCAAGTATTTGTTACCCTCCCAAATTTTTTCTTGTGGTTGATTTGGAGTTTCATAGCATTGTGGTCTGAAAATATGAATGGTATGATCTCGATATTTTTGTACTTGCTTAGGGCTGGTTTGTGTCCCAGTATGGTCTATTCTGGAGAATGTTCCATGTGCACTGGAGAAGAATGTATATTCTGCTGCTTTAGGATGAAATGTTCTGAATATATCTGTTAAGTCCATCTGGTCCAGTGTGTCATTCAAAGCCATTGTTTCCTTGTTGATTTTTTGATTAGATGATCTGTACGTTGCTGTGAGTGGAGTGTTGAAGTCTCCTACTATTATGGTATTACTATCAGTGACTTTCTTTACATTTGTGATTAATTGATTTAAATATTTGTGTGCTTAATATTTGGGGAATAATTGTTTACAACTGTTAGGTCTTCTTGGTGGATAGACCCCTTGATTATGATATAATGCCCTTCTGCATCTCTTGATACAGTCTTTATTTTAAAGTCTAGATTGTCTGATATGTGTATGGCTACCCTGGCTTTCTTTTGTTGACCATTAGCATGATAGATGGTCTCCATCCCCTTACTTTAAATCTAAAGTTTTCTTTAGGTCTACAAGTGGGTCTCTTGTGAACAAGTGGATCTTGTTTTCTTATTCTCTGACCCTATGTCTTTTGATTGGAACATTGAGTCCATTGACACTTAGAGTGAGTACAGAAAGATATGAATTGCCATTATGTTGCTTGTAGAGTTGGAGTTTCTGGAGGTGTTCTCTGGTCCTTTCTAATCTTTATTGCTTTTGGTATTTATTTATGTATTTATTTATGTATTTATGTATGTATGTATGTTGTATGTATGTATGTATGTATGTGTTTATTTATTTATATTTTCATCTTTTCTCCCCTCAGAGAGTCCCCCTTAAAATTTCTTGCAGGGCTGGTTTAGTGGTCAGAAACTCCTTTAATTTTTGTTTGTCTGGGAAACTTTTTATCTCTCCTTCTATTTTGAATGACAGCCTTGCTGGATAAAGAATTCTTGGCTGCATATTTTTCTGATTCAGCACATTGAATATATCCCGCCACTCCTTTCTGGCCTGCCAGGTTTCTGTGGATAGGTCTTCTGCAAACCTGATCTGTCTTCCCTTGTAGGTTAGGGACTTTTTTTTCCCTTCCTGCTTTCATGATTCTCTCCTTGCCTGAGTATTTTGTGAATTTGACTATGATATGCCTTGTTGATGGTCGGTTTTTGTTGAATTTAATGGGAGTCCTCTGTGCTTCCTGGATTTTGATATCTGTGTCTTTCCCCAAGTTAGGAAAGTTTTCCACTATAATTTCCTCACATAACCCTTCTACCTCTATTTCTCTCTCTTCTTCTTCTGGGACCCCTATGATTCTGATGTTCCTGTTTAATGAGTCACTGAATTCTCTAATTCTTAAATCGTGCTCTTTTGCCTTAATCTCCCTCTTTTTTTCTGCTTCATTGTTCTCCCTAAGTTTGTCCTCTATATTGCTGATTCTCTGTTCTGCCTCATCCATCCTTGTTGCATCATACATCTGTGATTGCAGCTCAGTAGTAGCATGTTTTATTTCATCCTGACTAGTTTTTACTTCTTTTATCTCCATAGAAAGGAATTCTAATCTATTTTTGACTCCAGCTAGTAGTTTTATTATCATGATTCTAAATTTTGGTTCGGACATCTTACTTGTGTATGTGTTTGTCAACTCCCTGGCTGTCATTTCTTCCTACTCTTTCTTTTGGGATGAATTCCTTCATTTCATCATTTTGAAGAGAGAAAAGGAATTAGTGAGGTAGAATAAATGAAAATAAAAGTTAAAATTAAAAAAAATATTAAAATTAAAAAAATTAAAAACACACACACACTAAAAAATTGAATAAATGATGCTAGATCCTAGGTGTGTTTTGGTCTGGGTATTGATAGTGTCTTGAAAGATTAGAGAAAAAAGGGGAAAGAAGAAAAAAAAAGGAAATCATTTGAAAATTTGAAAAAATGAATACACTGAAGTAGACTAAAATGAAATAATGGATGTACACTAGTATTTGAAAAAAAATACACAAAGGTAAAAGCTGTAATAGAAAAAAATTGAAGAAAAATATTTTTAATAAAAATTAAGAATAAAAATGAATTTGTTTCTTTTCCTGTATTCAAAAAAAAGAAACAAAGAGACAAAGGAAAAAAATGGAAATCATTTGAAAATTTGAAAAAATGAATACACTGAGGTAGACTAAAATAAAATGATGGAAGTAAAACAGAATTTAAACAAATTTACACAAAAGTAAAAAATATAGGAAAAAATTTAAAGATAAATATTAATGAAAATTGAAAATAAAAATGAATTTTTTCTCTTTCTGTATTCAAGAAAAAGAAATGAAAAAGAGAAAAAAAAGAAAAAAGAAAAAACAAAGGAAGAAACGGAATAGATGGACCTCTTAACAGACTGAAACACTACTGAAATTACTTCATTTTCCCCTAGAAGTCAGACTATGAAGCGCTTTATCATCCATAGACTAAGCAAGCAGTGAGACTTGTGTCAAGAGTGAGGTTGGCCCAGTTGGGCAGTGCTTAGTGTAACAGCTCCCCTCTCCACTAGATGGCACTGCTAGCCTACTGGGGTGGATTGTTGTGGCGCTTGTAGGTGCATATGCGCATGTGTGGGAGCCGTGAAAATGGCATCACCCAGCTACCCAGTGTCCAGTATCAGAACTCTATTCTCCCCCATTTGCAATCGTGCACCTGTCCTTTGTCTTTAGCTTTCATCCACTCCCCGCTTTTACACTGTCCGTGACCAAGCCCCAGGTAGTACCTCTCTCCCGGTTTTTTCTCAGATGCGGCTGATTTCCCCAACCCCTTACTTCTGAGGGACTGCGGCTTTGACCTGTTCTGCCCCTCTGTGGGAGGGTCTCATTGAGCCATGGCTGAATGCCGGCCACACCCAGGAAAATTCACAAGACCATGCTGCTGCCGATGTCCAGAGACTGCGGCCAGGTGCCAGCACCCCCCCCCAGAAAAAGTTCGCGAGACAGTGTAGCAGCAGTGTTTCAGGGATTATGGAAAATCACAACACCCATCTGGCACCAGGCTTCACCCTTAATGACCTTCTTCCAGCACCAGCAAATGTGGCCATCTCTGGGGTCTGCTGGGCCCAGGTTGCCTAACAGCCTCTACCAAATGTCCTTCCAGCAGTGGAACCGCTTTTTCCCGTGTGGCCTGAGAACCTCCTTGACCCCACTCCGCTCCTGGGGATTTGCCCTTCCCATCAGAGCACCGCCAGGTGTTGAGCTGGTGAGTTGCAGACTCTGTGCTCCCCCTGTTTACAGTCTTAATGGAATTTAAACCCTTTCCTTTCTCCTTTCTAGTTTAGTCTCCTTTTTAGTTTAGTCCCTGTGGCTGTTTCCAATTTTCCACTTTCTCTCCAGCTTCTTCTGGGGAGGGGTGCTTTTCCCTTATGCTCCCCACCATCTCCATCCTCTCTCCACCTGCAAAAGCACCTCCCCTCCGCAGCTTCTCTCTTCCCCATTTCACCTCTCTGCACTGCATACCTGCTGAATTCTATGGTTCAGCTTGTGCAAATTGTTGTGTCAATCCTCCGATCAGTTTTCTAGGTGTGCATGATGGGTTAGTGTTGGTCTGGCTGTATTTCATGGATGTGAGACAGGCAAAAACTTCCATGCTCTTCTGCCATCTTGGCTCCCTCTAAATGGTGGTTACTTTTAAATGGAAGAGGGAGATAGATCATCTTTGAGAGGGCCTAATGGGGGCTTCTGCAGTGCTGGCAATACCCCGTTGCTTCACCTGGATGGTGGCTACATAGGTAGTTCACTTTAGACAGATTAAAAATAAGGAGTAGGAATAGAAAACCCACCTAACTACCTCTTTTTGTAGTAAGTACTTTGTGGTTCTGTCCCTTTTGTATCCTGAAATAAATTTTGTAGATAGTATAAGTTATTAATCTACATAATACTAACAATAGCAGGAAATTAAAATGTCATAAGTACAATATAAAAAAAATAAATGTTATTTATTATGAAACGCCAAGTATTTTAACATACATAGTGTTCAAGCCTGTGTTCCCTTGAAGGCATAGGGACGTAATTGGATGCTTACCTCTGTACATTATTGAATCACCATGACTATGACAGAGAAGTTGAATTGGTGACTCAAATACTGTAAGCATTTGCTGAACGCTGTTATTTTTCTGAAATGGTGAACAGCTCTAGGTAAAGTTCTGGAGAAAGTAAAAAAGTGTAATAAAAAAATTCTTGAGATATCCATGGTAGTTGCACTGGTAGAAAATTGCTTTATATTCAAGCAGTGCAAAATAAAAACCTTTAAATTTATGTGAAAACAAAGATTCTGTGTTAAGATAATTATAAACACATTTCTCAGCTACAGGATTATCCTTTGGGAGGATGAGAAATCATGCAGATCTTGGGAGAATTCTTTCTATTGCTGAATTGTTGAAGTTGGCCGGATGTCTAGTATCCCCAGCCTCCCCAAATGATAGGTGCCCCTATCAATGTGAAACCTAAGCACTTGCACAGATTTCCAAAACAAGCTTTGAAGAACTATACCACCTCTGTTCAGAACTACCAGCCCAAATCTTTGAACCACCTGGGTTGCTACAGAATTAGACTCCAAAGTTTCTCTAAACAGCTTTGTTTTACTTCATTCCTTAAAAAGAAAAAAAGAAAAAAAATTGTGAAACAACAACACAATACACACAGATATATTGAAGGAAATAACCATCTGGAGCTTAATCTGGTGGCCTTAGAATCAACTTAGAAAACTCAACCTTCATTGTGCATTTCAACTTTTTTAATGGCAATTAAAGAAGAAAGAGAGAGACATAGATTGTACTGAACAGTAGGCAAGGTCAAAACCACTTGTTTAGGACACTCAAAGAAATGGCACAGCCGACATAGTGCCCTCTCCAACCAGCCATGTTTGTTCAGTCTTTTACTTCTCTGAGATTCTTGTCAGAGTCTCTCTGGGTCCTTGCTTTTTTTTCCTGGAGGCAGCAGTCTTCAGGCCAACCACCGTCCAACTAGCAGGGGGTAGAAATTTCCACCTTTTTTTAGGTGTTCTGAAAACTTATATCCTGGAAGAGACAGGGGAAGCAGGATGGATTCTAGATCTGGCCTGTAGCCTCCAAGTCAGACTTTGAACATTTCTCATAAGAAATGTTATCAGTGTTTCTCAGTGTTTAATCATTTGGAAAGTTTACTACTTATTTCACAGAGACTTCAGTTGGAATCTGCCGCCTCTGACTGTAATAAGCAGTACACTTGGCCCTTGAGCACCACAGGCATTAGGGCACCAATCCTCAGATTGTCAAAAATCTACATGTAACTTTTTACTCCCCTAAAACTTAACTACTGATAGCCTATACATTCGAAAAGCCTTGCTGATAACATAAACAGCCGATTAATACATATTTCAGATGTTCTATGTATTATATACTGTATTCTTACAAAAGTAAACTAGAGAAAAGAAAATGTTACTTTAAAAAATCATGAGGAAGAGAAAATACATTTACAGTTTTGTACCATATTTATTGAAAAAAAATCCACGGATAATGGACCTGCATAGTTCAAACCCATGTTGTTTAAGGGTCACCTGTAGTTAGAGGTATGCTTGGTTTGAGGAGAGTGGGTTCTGAGAGGTGTGGCATGTGGTGTAGAAGGAGGGTAGGAGGAATTGTGATGGGGAAAGAAATTAAGTTATTTCCCATAATGTGAGCTTCTGGTTTATTTTTGATGTTCAGGATTTCTCTGTTGGATATATAAGTGCTTGAAAGAAATTTTGCTCTTTGTTCCTTTGGATATTATGAGTTCAGATCTCAGAGGTTCTGTTGCATGTTTCTAGTAAATCAAAATGTTAGCTTTACCAAATGCTTTCTGAAATTTCTCAGGTTGTATACAGGTTGCAATTACATACCAGATTGTCAGCTTCATGTGTGCAGTGTCTCTTCCATCTCAGTAGCCCCCTTGCAAGCTGGATTCAATTTGTTGAATACATAAACTAATGAACAGATTTACCTTCAGGCATTGCAAGAACTGGGAGTCCATTAATTTGGCATTAAAAGATAAAGTATACTTTCTATTATTGCCACCTAAGGGACAATTAAAAACAGAAATTTACATTTTATTTTTTATTCTTTTTATAGCCAGTAATTTAAAGAATAATATCATTTTCCCATTCCATAGATTTTTTTTGAGGAAGGGGGAGAGGCAGAGGGATAGAGAGAGGGTGAGAGAGAGAGAGAGAGAGAGAGAGAGAGAGAGAATTCCAAGAAGGCCCCACACTCAGTGGATCCCCGTACCTGGGGATCATTAATTAAAAAGAAATCAAGTCGGACACTAAACCAACTGAGCCACCCATGTGCCCTGATTCCATATATTTTTAATGAGCATCTATTATGTGTCAGGTGTTATGCTGGGCTTTGAGAATATGAGATGAAGAAGACTAACTGAGTCCCTTTTCTCCCTGTGGAGCCTATAATCCAGTGGATATTTGGTGTATAACCTGTTTTTATATTTCATTCATAACAATGACTTTAAAAATGGATGGCCAGTCCCCAGGTCATGTGGACTTTCACCTATTTTGCTGATCTACAAGTGGAGTCTTTTGAAGTAGCCCTTATTAAGAACTTAGAGGAAGTAGATCTACAGCTGTTTACTGCATGTGTCTTTTTTTTGAGAGAGAGAGAGAGAGAGAGAGTAAGTGGGGGAGAGCAGAGGAAAAGAGAGAGAATCTCAAGTAGGCTCCACACTCAGTGCAGAGTCTGACACAGGGCTCAATCCCATGACCCTAGGATCATGACTTGAGCCAAAATTAAGAGTTGGACACTCAACTCAACTGGACCACCAACTGTGTCCCAACTGGGTGGACACTCAACTGAGCCACCCAGGTGCCCCACTACATGCATCTTTTAATTTGGCTCAACCCCAAATCCAGACCTCTCTCTGACTCCCACCTTGGTTTTATATTTGCTGACATGACAAGTACATTTTTTCCACTAACAGATGCTCATATCTCAATCTCTTTCTGCCCATCATTGCCCACCTTTCACTGGCAAGCATAACCCTACCTAGAAAATAGGATTTGAAGGGGGACGGCTTTAGAACACAAACCCCAAAGGAGATAACCACATTCATGATCAATGAACACTGATGTCCTTGTGGCCACGTAAGTCCCCAAACCTTGAAATAGTGTTTCACTGCTCTGCTGACACCTGAACACTAAATTGTGGACCTTTATAATTGAAGAGAACTTCAGGGTCATAGGAAGGACAAAGAGTGGTCTGAGGGTCATCTACATCCCAATCACTGGAGGAGCTTGTCACAGATAAAGCTATAGGCACCCGATTGCAAGAGTCTTCATTTTGTAGATGTTCCCAGGAGCTATTTTGAGCCTTCATTTTATGGATGGGAGGGCTGAAGTGACTTCTCACACAGAAAGTTAGTTGTAGAGGGTGAACCAGAGTCAGAGCGTCTGACCCTCAGCCTGTGGCTCTCTTTTTTTTTTTTTAAGTTTATTTATTTATTTTGGGAGACAGAGAGAGAGAGATAGAGCATGAGTGGGGGAGAGACAGAGAGAGAGAGAGGGAGACAGAGACTCCCAAGCAAGCTCTATGCTCTTAACACAGAGCCCAATGCAGGGCTTGAACCCACAAACTGTGAGATCATGACCTGAGCTGAAATCAAGAGTCAGACATTCAACCAACTTAGCCACTCAGGTGCCCTGTGGTTCTTTCTTAGTGCTACAGCATGTGGAAGTGAAATGCCAAAGTAAAACATCAATTTCTTCCCTCTTTCCCAAATTCCCTTCCTCTATTTGTGTAGAATAAGCAGTGATTATAAAGGAGAAGAACTCTATTCTTTTTTCCTTGTGTGTGCCAAATATTTTTTTCTCTGATGAAACCCATATGGAATATAAATTCCACATATTTCCTTCCCAGACAAGAGGCCACCCTGTGTTCCTCAAGTCTACCATTCTCCATGCTGGAACCTGGAAGGAGATATTCTGATCCACCCCTGCTATAATTTGAATAGGCAGCTACTGACTGTGGGTTGCTTATGGGCCATGGATTGGCCATGTCTTTGGAATTGTGAAGACTTCCCAGATAGATTATGGCCTCTCCTGTCTTCTCTGGCTTCTGTCGACACCAGCCCATGAATGTGACTTGGTGTGGAAATAGTTGGCAGCCAAAGCTGATATATTCCTTTCCATAGTCCCATTTCCATTCCTCATAGATATAGAGACTGGCTGAACACCAAGCTAATGAGGACTAGAACCATATGCCTGAAGGATCAAAAGCTACTGGAACTTGGGGTAATTATAAGAATCAATAAAGCTAAGGCACTTTGACAGAAAAGGACTACCATAAAAAGAGGGAAAAAATGGCTCTGCAGTAAGAATGAGGAGTGCAAAGGTTCAACAGCTCTAGCAGTCACTTACTCCATGTGTCATTACTGAGACAGTCAAACCCTTCACAGTTCTGTCCCTTTGTATTTCACGGAGGTACTGACTCAAAGAGCCTGTCTAAATAGAAATGAAGTATCTACTTGCAGGGCTGGGGCTGCTCAGGGCCACCTACAGATTCATCCCTATGGGCAATCAGTACATGTCCACAGGGACAGAGATCTGATGGAATCAGGGGATGAAATATATTTTCAATTTGCCCATAGTTTGGGGATTGATACACCTTTTGTATAAGGGCATTTGTTTTTGTTCCAGGATAGAGCTGGAGTCATATTTTAATATATTTAATAAGCCATGCTATCATAATTGTATATATTACAGAATTCCTGGACATGGATTCATGTTGCTAAAATAATCATACTGATTATTAATTTTTTTTTTGTAAAGGCCAGTAGCCTTTCCTGTTTTAATGAGGTTAACTACAGTAATCATCCTCATTGTCAATATTTATTAGTACTTACTAGGAATAAGGAATACTTTACTTTGATTATCTGATTTGATCCTCATAACCATTGTATGAGGAGAGTGGAATAATTGTCCTCATTTTACAGAAGAGAAAAGTGAGGCACAAAATGGTTAATTCACCAGTGTTACATATCTAATAAGTGGAAAAGCTGGGAATCTAACTTGGATAATCAGAGTCCAAAGACCATGCTTCCCTAAATCGGTTAATGTGTGAGAAATAGGGTTGGTTGAATTTTGTTCACTTGGTCTTCTTTCATTTGTTCATTCATTCATTCATTCAATAAGCATTATATAAGTATAAGGGTGCCTGGGTGGCTTAGTCGGTTAAGTGTCTGACTTTGGCTCAGGTCATGATCTCATGGTTCATGTGTTTGAGCCCTGCGTTGCGCTCTGTGCTGACAGCTAAGAGCCTGGAGCCTGCTTCATGTTCTGTGTCTCCCTCTCTCTCTGCCCCTCCCCCACTCATTCTCTCTCTCTCTCTCTCTCTCTCTCTCTCTCTCTCTCTCTCAAAAATAAAGAAACATTAAAAAGATTACAAAAAATAAGCATTATATAAGTACCAATTCAATATGAGATCTTGGGCTTTGTTATGAAGGTGATTAGAACAGTTTCTGCCCTCAAGGATCTCACTTTGTGGGAGGAAAGCATGTGTCTAAATCATTTATTATAAATGGAATGTGATACTATAATAAAAGTACTTACAAGGTGTTTGGTGAGAACAGAGAGTCAGGGAAGGCATCCTGGAGGAAGCCATTTTCAATCTAGGTTCTGAATATGAGAAGTTTGGTGAAGACAGATGAGGGAGAAGAAGCAGCCAAAGGCAAGGAGAAGGTTCATCAAGCACTACTGCACATAAGGTCCTGTTGTGCTGGCTTTGTGGGGGCACAGAGACCAGTTTACTCCTCTCCAAGAGAAAAAGTCGAGGGTGGAGTTGTATCAACAATGAATAAAAAAGTATGTTCACAGCATGATACCCCATGAAAGGGTAAGGGAAGGAGAGCTTATTTCCAACTCTGAGAGAAGGAGGGAGAAGATGGGGATTTTTCCATGAAGACCAATTTAAATTAGGCTTGGAGAGATGAGAAGTTTTTCAAGATACAGGAGTAGAGAAGTGAAGGAGGATGGGTTATTTAGAGAACAAAGCATCTGGTGTAAATGGAATGCAGGCATGTGGAATTTGGTAAAGAGAATGGAGGGGCATGGTGCCAGTGCTTGGAAGACCTTGAAGGCCGTGTGAAGAGTTTTGGAAAAGTGTTGATGAAATGTGGGCACTCTTTTGAAGCAGAGGTATTGCTAGGGAAGCCAGAGTACACCTAGATCACTCATTTCTAACCCTGCTTTTAGCTACATAAACTTCCTTTCAAGCAGTCTTAGAGAAAACCCTAAGTATAAAAGAGTTATACTTTGGTTGGCATGGGGCTGAAGGGGCTCAGTATGCAGGCTGCTTCAGCATCCACCTAGGGTTCTCTGCAACACAACTTAAAACCATCCTACGAAAGAGAGATCTGAGCCTAGAGAACAAGATGTCTTCAACCCCATACCTAGGCTGAATTCTCAGACCACCATCAGCCATACTAGGATTGTTTCTGGCAAAAAGACAACACCATTCGTGGGTTTGGCCCCTGGTACTCATCTGATTTGTACATGAAACAATCGTTCACAGCAGATCAGTGATTAGTCAAGCTGAAAATCTATTCGCAGAGATATCCAAATTGCTGAAATGGAGCCCTTGGACAAAGCTGTTTGCTGCATAGAACGTTCCTGTCAAGAATATCTCCTACTAAATGGAATCCTGGGAGCTTGAAGGAGTTAACACAACTTCAGAATTGCCTCTCCCCTTCCCACAGAGCAACTTGCCCACTGGGAGAATCTGGCTGCATGCTGAGGATTCAATGCCAGAAAGTGAAATGAAAGACTTCACTGGATCTCTGCACCTGGATACCCTCGGGAGAAAGGAGTGAGGGAAGGGATATTTCATTTTCAGAGTTTCCAAAAGCATATCCCAACAGGTCAGGCTGCAAGGAGAAGTAATGATCCCTGAAGGAAATAAGCCAGAAGAGGTCCATGACTGTCAAGAAGACCCCCAAGAGAGTGGGTCAGATAAAATGCAGGAGGATACCCAGTTAAACTTGAATTTCTGATAAACGAGAAACTTCTCAGTATAAGTGTGTCTCAAATGTTGCATGGGACATACTTACATTAAAAAACTTTTATTTGAAATTCAAATTTAACTGGGTGTTCTGTATTTCTGTTTGCTAAATCTGGCAACCCTACACTCCGGCTGCCTCCCTCATGGATACGTACTCCCTCTCTATCCACCCTTGAAGAGAACTGCAGCCCAGTTTTTCATCCAGGATCTCACTCCAAACCCCATAAACATGAGCTCAAGCTTCTCCACACCACAATGGCAGATGGCTTGTCCAGCCAAGGGAAAGGACCTGCACCCTCCAGAGCCTCCTTGCTTCCCCCAGCATGTTCTTTTTGAAGTCCTGGCAGATTGGTCAGAGGCCAGCATGGGGGTTTACAGGGTAGGGGTTTATAGAAGCCTACTGCCTGATGAATAAATGTTTACAATAACCACATTCCCTCCTTGACTAGCTGGGGGAGTTTCCATCAGAGCTGCATTGCCATTAGGCAAGCTGTTTGCTTTTTTGTTAGAACTAAGTTATTGGTGCATTGCTGCTACAAACAGAAAACATCTGTGGAGAGCCCACAAACAGGAAACTTTGGAGGGGAAAGGGGAAAAAACTCACATTGCCTGTTGACCCCCTTTATGCATGTTTGAAAAGGAAGAATGTAAGTTAAATCAACAATCCTTAAGTACAAGTATAAGCTCGAATCAGAGCATGACAAAGACTGAGTGGCACTGAGCCGGGGTTTGTGCCATATTTCCTTTTTTATCTAGGTGAACACATTGAAGAGAGGGTTAGCTTCTTCTGCTAACTCTAATTCTCCAGGGAAGGGGTTAGCTGCCAAAATAATCTTTCTATTGTTCCTGATGTGCAGGTGCAGCTACAGGAGAGGGATGCTATTGTAAATTATAGCTGGTCAGTTTCAGTGGAACTTCCAAACACATATCATTCTGTGTCATTGCAACAGAATAAAGCAGGCAAAAGAATATACATGACAAGTTTCCCACAGAAGAAGCATTTGACTTTCACATGTATGGTTTATGAGGATGACTTTCAGTATTCTGCTTTCCTCTGTGCTAGGAAGTTGAAAAATTTTTTAAGATGTAATGTATAGTGGCCCATAAACAATGAGGTCCAGGAGCAGAAGAGATATGGCTACAGAAGGGGAAGCAGGTAAAAATTTTACTCTCCATCTTTATCCTGAGAGAAGTAAGAGGAGAAAATGGAGAAGGAGGAAAGGGAGAAGCAAAGAGACACACACAGCCCTATTCCTTGGTCCAGAGACAGCTGGCGTACTCCTCAGGATTCATGTGCCTAGGGAACTATGTAACTCATCCAGAAGACCTAGCCCTCTATAATTTTTTTAATGACCGAAATTAAGAAAAAAAGCTAAATTCAACTTGACTAAATTATCAGTGGAATATAAAGGTCAGAAAGAAGAGTAATCCCAAGTAATTTTAGGAATGTGTCCCAGATAGGTGGTGAGGATAATTTGACGTTATGGCTTATGCTTGGCAGTTGACTAGAAAACAAAGGGAAAAACCTTGAAAACGAACAGTTAGCACAGAAACAACAATAAAACAAGGAACAAATGGCAATAAGTACATACCTATCAATAATTACCTTAAATGTAAATGGACTAAATACTCTGGTAAAGACATAAGGTAACTGAATGAATTAAAAACACAAGACCCATCTATGTGCTGTCTATAGGAGACTCACTTCAGACCTAAAATCACATGCATATTGAAAGTGAAGGGATGAAGAAACATTTATCATACAAATGGAAGGGAAAAGAAAGCTTGGGTAGCAATACTTATATTGGACAAAATGGACTTTAAAACAAAGACTGTAACAAGAGACAAGGAAGGACAGTACATATTGATAAAGGGAACAACCCAATAAGAGGATATACCAATTGTAAATAGCTATGCACCCAACATGACAGCACCTAACTACATAAGGCAATCATTGACAAACATAAAAGAAGAAATTGACAGTAATGGAATAATAATAGAGGACTTTAACACTCTACTCATATCAGTGATAGATCACTGAGACAGAAAATTAACAAGGAAAGAGTTGCTTTGAATGACACATTAGATTGGATGGACCTAAAAAATATGTATAGAATATTCCATCTAAAAACAACAGAATATACATTATTTTCAAGTGCACATGAAACATTCTCCAGGATAGATCACATGTTATTCCACAAAATCAGTTTCAATAAATTTTAAAAAATATTGAAATTATAGCATACTTTTTTTTTTTACCACAATGGTGTGAGACTAGAAAGCAATCACAAGAAAAAAAATCTGGAAAGAAAACAAATACATGGAGGTTAAATAACATGCTACTATACAATCAATGGATCAAGCAAGAAATCAAAGAGCAGTGGAAAAATATATGGAGACAAATGAAAATGAAAACATAACAGTTCAAAATCTTTGGGATGCAGCAAAAGCTGTTCCAAGAGGAAAGTTAATAGCAATACAGGCCAACCTGGAGAAGCAAGAAAAATCTCAAAGAACATAACCTTATACCTAAATGAGTTTAGAACAAGAGGAACAAACAAAGCCCAGAGTGGAAGGAAGGAAATTATAAACATTAGAGTAGAAATAAATGAAGGGTTAAAAAGAAAATGGACTGTTAGAAATTCTGATAGAAAGAAAAAAAGGTGAGGTTTAGCCAAGGCATATTCCACGTTCCTGCCATATAATTTGATTAACCCATGGTTCTTAAAAGTCAGTGCATTCAAGTCCACTGGGGAATATGTTTAAAAAAAAAAAAAAAAGCAATAATTCAGGGCTCCACTCTCAGGTTGTAGTTCTGAAGGTAAATCTGAAGCAAGCAGTCCAGCAAGCATACTTTAAGAAACAAAATTTAAAATGTGTCTGGTTAATTTTGTCCCCAAGTTATCAGGACAGGCACTTTTCCTGCCTCTTGACTCAAAGGAAGAAGCAAATAAGGGATTTCAGAGTCATGTGGGAGTCAGCCAAATTACAGCTCCACCTCCAGTCCTTGACTTGTTCAATGATATCTCTGGTAGTTACTTAATCTCATCACACCACAGTCTCCTCATCTATAAATTCAGGCTGTTACAGTATATGCTATAGCACATGCCTCCTCAGGGGATTACAAAGATAAAATGACATGTTGCATTAAAGGATTTAGCAGAGTCCTTAGCCAAACAAATGTGACCTATTGCTATCATTGTTACCAGTATCTTCACTATCATCATCACCGTGACCATCACCATCAGTAATTATCCTTTTATTAGGGACTTGCTGTGTGCCAGCTAGTGAGCTTGCAATTTGTAATTTAATTTAATTTAGTTATTTTATTTAATTATTTAATTTAGTTTTTCAATTTTATTCTCATAGTAAATTTAAGGGACAGATTAGTCTTCTAACTCTACATATGAATAAACAGAAGTTGTACATCCTGATTCACATCATTCAGGTAGGACTGAGAAGAGCTGTAACTCCTCTGTTGGTGGGAATGTAAGAGGGTGCAGCTGTTGTGGAAAACAGTACAGAAGTCTCTCAAAAAATTAAAAATAAGACTACCATGGGGTGGTCAGTAGGCCTTATGATAGTTCTATTTTTAATTTTTTGAGGAACCTCTATACTCTTTTCCACAATGGCTGTACCCATTTAGATTCCCATAATAGTGCACAAGAGTTCCCATTTGTCTGCATCCTAGCCAACACTTGTTATTTCTCGTGTTTTTGATGATAGCCATTCTAACAGGCATGAGGTGGTATTTCACTGTGGTTTGGATTTGCATTTCCCTGATGGTTAGCGGTGTTGGGTGCCTTTTCATGTACCTTTTGGCCACTTGTAAGTCTTCTTTGGAAAAATGTCTGTTCACTTCCCATATCCAGTTTTTAATCAGGTTCTTTTTTTCTTTTCTTTTCTTTTCTTTTCTTTTTTTTTTTTTTTTTTGTGCCATTGATTTGTATGAGTCCCCCCACCTTTTTTATTTTTTCTTGGTTTCTTACCAGACTGACAATGGGTATAAGAATATCAGTGTTTTATTTTTATGTTTTTTAAGTTTATTTATTTATTTTTGGGAGAGAGAGAAAGAGTATGAGCTGGGGCGGAGAAGAGAGAGAGAGAGGGAGAGAGAGAGAGAGAGAGAGAGAGAGAGAGAGAGAAAATCTAAAACAGGCTCCAGGCTTCAAGCTGTCAGCACAGAGCCCAGCGCTTGGCTCAAGCTCATGAACTGTGAAATCAGGACTTGAGTCAAAGCTGGATGCACTACCGACTAAGCTTCCAAGGCGCCCCACAATATCAGTGTTTTAAGTTAAAGAAACTTCCATAATTTCTTATTAGATTCAGCATCTATTCATGTTTTTATTGGTCAGTTGTATTTCTTCTGAATTGTCTTTTCACAATCTCTGTCCATTTTTTTTTCTCTTATATTGTTGCCTTTTACTGATTTATAGGTATTTTTCATTTGGATATCAATGCTTTGTGTATTATATTTGTTACAAATAATTTCCTCAGGTCTTTTACTTCTTTTTAAGCTTCATTTATGATTTTTCATTAAGAGAATTTAAATTGTTAGCCCATTTAATATCTACTGGGGTTTTATATCTTTCTAACCCCTAAATTTAAAGAAATTATCATACATTTTTCTAATATTTCCCTAATTTTGTATTTTAGCTCTTGAGTCCATAAGGAATTTGTATTTGTATATAATTCTTGATATGGATTTTATTTTATTTTATTTAAAAGTTAATAATTTTCTTAACACCATTTTAAAATAGAATTTCCTTTTCCTTGATTTGAAATATTACATTTATTTTAATCCCAATTCTTTTAGATACATGGATTTCTAGTCTGAACCATTGATTTTGTCTAATGCCATTTCTACACTATTTCAGTACCGTTAAGTTATTTCTGATTTTTAAAAATGTCAGAAAAGGTTAAATCTTCTCTAATTTTTTTTTAAAGTAAGTTTTCTTAGGTATTCTAATTTATTTTCTTCTTCAGATGAATTTTAGAATTGGCTCTTTAAGATTTTTTTTAACCTTTAAGATTATTGAGACAGAGTTGAATTTGTAATTTTATTTTAAGAAAATTGGTTTCTTAAATCCGATCCAGAAAAATGATATGTTGGTTTACTTAAATTTTCTTTCTTTATATTTCAATTAGGTTTTATAGTTTTCTTCACATAGGTTCTTGTGTATTTCTTGTTAGGTTTACTGATAGTAGTTTAATAAGATTCTTCTGCCATTATGAATGAGTTTGTAAAAAATCTATTATATTTTCTAGTTGTTATTAAAAAGAACACCACTAAAATTTAACTATTGCTATAGTATCTGGTCATCTTTTTGAACTCATTTATTAATTCTAATACTTAGCTAGTTAACATCATGTGTTTTATTAGAAAAATAATTATTGAGTACTTGTTATGTGTCACATGTTGGAGATATGGCCAGGTCTCTGCCCAGAGATTTTGCATGTTAGTGGAGGAAGATGAGTCACAAAGAAGGAAACAAATACATAAGCACAGTGATTTTATTGTTGTGCTGTAAATAAAGGTGAGTGATATCCCAGGCGAATGATACTCTAAGAAGTATCACGAAAGAAGCCGTCCCTGAGTTGGTGCTTAAGACCAGAGACTCAGTTTTTGGAGTTTTCCAGGGAAAGTAAACAGTGAACATAAATGCCTTAAAGCTGGAAGGAGCTTGGTAGTCTAAGGACATAAAATGAATTTACATGGCTACAGTGCAGTGGATGAAGTGGGAGTTCAGAGAGGTAAATAGTAGCCAAAATAATAGGAAGATTTTAGTTAGACCAGAGCAAGGAGTTCAAATATTATTCTAAGTTTAAGTTAGGAATTAGTAAAATTGAGAGCCATTAAAAGGTCAGGATGGCGAAACAACCTGATTTACATTGTAAAGCAACTGCTCACACCATGTGGAGGAAAGGCTTCCAAGGAGCAAGAGTAGAAGTAGTACAAGGACGTTGTATTGTATTGTATGAGTTGAGAGGTGATGGTAACTTGACTAGTTTGACAACAGTGGAAAGAGAGAAATGGACACAGTCAAGATACGCTGTGATGTAGAAATAAATCAAACTCCTGATGCATTCAATGGATAGGATAACTAGGCTTTGGCTTGAATACCTGGGTGGATTGTAGTGCCATTTACCGAGATAACAAACACTGAGGAATCATGGTTTGTACAAAGGAGAGGGAAGATGAAGATTTCTGTGTGAGAAATGTTTATTTTGAAATACACACTTGACATCCAAGTGAATATGTCAAATAGGTAGTTACATAGATGAGTCTGTAGCTCAGGGGAACAGTCAGTCCTGAGGATATCAACTTGGAATTCAAAAGTGCATAGATAGAATTTAAAGCCATAGCAGATGAAATAATATAAGGACAGAAGATAATTAGACAGGAAAAGAACCCACTACCAGACTCTTGGTCCTTGTGGCATTTAGATGTTCGTTACTGCAGGAGGAGATAGCAAAGGAGGCTGGGAAGGTAAGATAGGAGGAATAGCAGCAGAGAGATGTCACAGAGGCCAAGAGAAGATGGAGTTTTAAGAAGAGACCTTCCTCAAGAACTCCATCGAGAGCCATTAAGAGATTAGACAAGAGGAAGCATAGTTGAAAATCTTTACAAAAAGTTTTGGTGGAATATTGGGGGGAAAGCCTGGTTGGAGTGGCTTATTAATTATGGAAGATGGGGAATGGAGACAGTTAGAATAGACATTTCACTCCTTACAGAAGTTTTCTTGCAAAAGGGTAAAGAAATGAAATGGTATTCAAAAAGTCCTGTGAATTAGGGGATGATTTGCTGTCATTCAAAGATTTTACATATCAGCTTCTTTGTCTGATGAAGTAAATAATCCAGTAGGAAGGAAGTAACCAAAGATCCAGGAAAGAGTGAGGAAAAAATACAAATAAGCAAAATTCTTGAGAAAAGAGAAGTGAAACCTCGAACTTCAGTGGAGGGACTTATCTTTGATGGGAGCAGAGACTCACCTACTGGAACAGGAGAGAAATTGGAAAATATGGGTACGTCTTTAAAGAAGTTTACAGATTTTGTTGTGGTGACATGGAGAAGTTCCTGTCTGAATCTATAAAGAGGATTTCTATTAATTAATCATTTCCAGGTAAATGATCTAAATATCTAGAAATAATTATAAGATTGCCTCTTCTTTTATAAATAAATGTCTTATTACTTTGGCGACTACCTCCAGTCCAATGTAAAATGGCAGTGATGACATTAAGCATCCTCATATTTCATTTGCTTTAAAGAAATCTACCACCTGACTACTAAATATGGTATTTATGCTTGTAGGTTTTTGGTAGCTATGGTACAGCGTGTAAAGGATATTTACATCTTCAATATTGAATCATATTTACTTGGGATGGTTCAGCTTGTCATAAACTCTACGTGATGATACATCATTTTTCTTATGTACTTCTCCATTTGAATCTCTAATATCTTATTTATCTTTAAAAAATCTATAATCATGAGTGAAATTGGCACAGAGTGTTTTTGTATATATGCTATCATAGGTAGATTTTGGTTTTGTGACTATGCTAATTCTATAAAATGACTAGCAATTTTTCCATATTTTTCTAAGCTCTATGTGTTATAACTATTTCTGGTGATTTAATTTAAATTTTTTTTTTATTGTTTATTTTTTTTGAGAGAGAGAGACAGAGCTTGAGCGGGGGAGGGGCAGAGAGAGAGAGAGACACAGAATCCTAAGCAGGCTCCAGCCTCTGAGCTGTCAGCACAGAGCCCGACACGGGGCTCGAACCCAGGGACTTGATATCATGCATGACCTGAGCCGAAGTCGGATGCCCAACCGACTGAGCCACCCAGGCCCCCCTGGTGATTTTATTTTAAAAAGAAGTTATCAGAATACATCTTTAGTTTCTTCTCTTATTATTAGTCTGTTGTGGCCAGTTTGAATCATTTTCTTTTCCTAGAAAATACTCATTTCATCCCAGTTTTTAAATGTGTTTTTAAAGAGTTACACATACTATGATGTAATTTTTACTGAGAGTATGTCCCCTATTTCATTTCCGGTGCAATTTATTTGTGTCTTCTTTCATTTTTCCTTGCTGAGATTTGCCAAAATGTTGCCGTCAAGTAAGTTTTTATTTTGTTGAACAATTCTTCTAACTGTGTAAATTTCAGGTTTAAAAAAAATCACTTATTTTCACCTTTGTAACTAGACATTTCTTGCTTTGAGTTGGTTATGTTCTTTTGCTACTTCCTTCCACTAAATTCTAGTTAGATTTATTTTCATTCTTCCTAATCTCCCAGGAAATGCATGAAAAGCTATAAATTTTCCACAGAATACCGGTTGGACCATAGCCCACAGATCTTGACATTTAGTGTTCTTTTAAAAAATCATTTAAATCGTTAAAGTAAAGAGCTTATAATTTTAATTTATATTCCCTCTTTAGGACTTATTTTGAGGGTTGATTTTAATTTTCAAGTGTATTTTTTATTTTTGTCATTCTTTTGTTATTAATTTCTAATTTTATTGTGTTACAGCCAGGGAAGATAATTTCAGCATGTAAAAATTTTTGAGATTGTCACTGTGGTTTAATAGACAATCAATTTTTGAAATGTATTTCATCTGTATTATAAAGCATTATACATTCATATTGAATATCCAAACGTTAATATATGTTTTTTAATTAGTTCAAGCTTAGTAGTATTTAATTCAAATATATGTTCTAACTTAATATTTCTAAGGATTTTACAATAACTTTTAAAATGGTAGAATTAGGGACATCTGGGTGGCTCAGTCGGTTGGGTGTCTGACTTTGGCTCAGGTCATTATCTCATGGTTCATAAGTTTGAGCCCCGCATCTGGCTCTGTGCTGACAGCTCAAATCCTGGAGCCTTCTTTGGATTCTGTGTCTCCCTTTCTCTCTGCCCCTTCCCTGCTGGTGCGTGCTCACTCGCTCTCTCTCAAAAATAAACACTAACAAAAAATTTTAAAAAGTAAAAATAAAAATAAAATGGTAGAATTAGACTCATTATAGAAAAGTCATTGTGGAAAATTATAAATAAGAAGAAAAAAAACCATCCAGAGCCATGTGAGCCTAGAGATGAATAGTACTATTTTGGCGTTTGTTTTCAAAATCACTAGATTTCTTATATGGTAAAGATAATGCTATACATATACAATTGCATCCTGAATAATTTTTCCTTATTTAGTCTCAGTATTTCTGCATGTCAAATAATTCTTCATAACTACCATTTTAATAGCTAAATATTTTGTGATAAGAATCTACTATAGTTATAAAGATGTTTTACATATTTTTCTATTACAAACAGTTATGCAGAAAATATCTTTATATATAAATCTTTTCTACATTCAGGATTATTTTTATAGGATGGGTTTTAGGAGAATTTAAGTCAAAAAGTATGAACATTTTTAAGGCTATTGTACTTAAAAGCCTTTTATATATACAAAAGAAATCTGTGCTTTCCATATAAAGTCTGACCACTAAATATCATCATCTTTGGCTCTCTGCTCTCTCTGTCTTCCTTAGTCTACCTCTACTGCTTTAATATCTAGAGAGGAATTCATAGTTTGTGTATTCTTCCAGACCTTTCTTTAGTTGAACATTTATGCATATGTATGTGTGTTTGAGAGAGAATATACGCATATATAAGTACATAATACACACTAAGCATACACATTTTTTATGTAATTTGGAGGTTGTGTGTGTACACACAAGTATGCTTCTTTTTATTTATTTTTGTTTTAAAATTTTTTTTAACGTTTATTTATTTTTTGAGAGACAGAGAGAGACAGAGCATGAGCAGGGGAGGGGCAGAGAGAGAGACGGAGTCACAGAATCCGAAGCAGCCTCCAAGCTCTGAGCTGTCAGCACAAAGCCAGATGCGAAGCTTGAATTCATGAACCATGAGATAATGACCTGAGCGGAAGTTGAACGCTTAACCGACTGAGCCACCCAGGCGCCCCAAGTATGCTTCTTTTTAAAGTTTAGGAAAAATATGTACCATTTAAAGTAAAAAACTTTAACATTCTCAGGTGCCTAATGATTAAATTTACCCTCACAGTATGGACTTTGTCATTTTATCACTAATGTTTTCTAAGAGATTTAACACAATAGTAAATCTCTCTGACCTCTCCTTTATTATCTGTGAATAACTGTCAAGATCCTAGTTTCTTTCTTTATCAAGTTGGAGCATTTTTGAAAAGGCTTGTTATCCTTGCTTCAATTGTCCTTTAAAGGCAGGAGAACGTGTCACAGAGGAGGAATATCTTCCTCTTGTGCAGTTAGATCACTTAAGAGCTGGACAACTTTAAGAGCCTGTACCTGGAACAAAGCTATTTTAGATGTAAAGAAAATGGAAATTAATAGGTACCCACTAGATGATTGTTGATGGAATACTAAAAGTTGTGTCTGCTTTCCCCTTTTGAACTGATGTTTTTGTTTTGTTTGGCGGTAACCCCCAAAATAGCTAAATAGTAGCTTGACTAGCAAGTGTGAATCAGTCTGCATTAAGCCACCAGTTACAGAAAACCTCAACTTAAATAGACTTGAATACTAAAGAAGATAGATCATTTCTTCTAACAAGAATTTTCCAGGTAGCTTAACTGCTGAGTTGACTAATCCTGTGGCTCAGCGCGTCATTGAGAACCCTCCCTTCTGCATCATCCTCAGACTGTCCACTGTTTCCTCACCTAGTTTCTTGCCTCTGGTATCAATGACTGCCACGTTTCAGGTCTCTCATGTATACATTAAAAAAGTCCAGGGACGCCTAAGTGACTCAGTTGGTTAAGTGTCTGACTTCAGCTCAGGTCATGATTTCATGGTTTGTGGGTTCCAGCCCCGCATTGGGCTCTGTGCTGACAGCTCAGAGCCTCGAGCCTGCTTCGGATAATGTGTGTCCCTCTCTCTCTCTGCCCCTCCTCCATTTTTGCTCTGTCTCTCAAAAATAAATAAATGTTAAAAAAAGTTGTTTTAATGTCCAGTAATGCACCCATTATTCCAAAGTTTTCTAGTAACCAAAACCGTTTCCCATAAAGACCCTAGCTGACTTTTGCCCTTGGTTCATTGGCCTGCCTCACATGCTAATCTAAATCTCATGATTAATGTAGACCAGTTAGCGTCCATTCTCCCTTGAAGCAAAGTGGACTAAAGAACGTGGATATTCAAACAAAATTAGCATTCTATAGGCAGGAAGAGGTTGAGTGAAGGGAATAAATATTATGTACATATTATGTAGGCATCCAATTGTGCCTGCAAAAATATGCATACTGCCCTGTTAATATTTAAAAGTTAAGTAAACTACAGTGATATCCTAATAACCAACTAGATAAATATTAGAATATAAGATATATTAATGTTAATTATATAACAATTGTAGTCTATACTAAAATCTATTAAATAAACTTGTTCTTGATTTAAAAAAAATTTTTTTAACGTTTACTTATTATCGAGAAACAGAGAGAGAGGCATGGGAGGGGCAGAGAGATGGGGAGACACAGAATCTGAAGCAGGCTCCAGGCTCTGAGATGTCAGCACAGAGCCCAACGTGGGGCAAGATTATGACCTGAGCCAAAGTCAGACACTTAGCTGACTGAGCCACCCAGGTGCCCAACCTGTTCTTAATTTTAAGTCTAGATGATAAACAGAGGTATATTATCTTTAGGAAAATTCATTCCTTTAAAAAATATTTTTTTAATGTTTATTTTGAGAGAGAGATTGAGAACACGAGGAGGAGGGGCAGAGAGAGAGGGAGATACAGAGCTAAGCTGTCAGCACAGAGCCCGATGCAGGGCTCTAACCAAAGAACCCCAAGATCTTGACCTGAGCTAAAGTTGGTTGCTCAGCTGACTGAGCCATCAAGGCACCCCTAGGAAAGTTCATTCTTACCAAATACTTATCTCCATTTAAGCAAAAAGGCATGTTCTTATTTGGATTTAAAAATCAAGTCACACTTTAAGATGTCAGAAATTACACTTCCTTACCAGTATGAATCACAATAACATGAGAATGTGGCAAGGTTGGAAAACAGTTACAATAAATCAGGTCTGTTTATCTGTAACACTTTCTGTAAAGATTGCTGGCTGTTCACCTTAATAGAGATGTATTTTTAAACCACTTTTGATAAAGTTTTTCTTCCTCTAGTTTAATGTGATAGCACCATAAATTTTTGATGCTATCATTGTAAGCTACATCATATAAATATAAGGCCATTAAGTAACCTAAAACGTTAATGGGTGAGACTTAAAGGTTTACTTGTGGAGAGGAAACAATCTACCTCTAACACAAAGCAGTAGGATGCTACACGGCTTGAGAAAGATTGAAGTGTATAATCCATCAAAATATTACCTTCTCCCTGAAGGCCTTTTAAAGGGAGAAATGATAAATTAAAACCCAAGGTATCCCAAACATGATAGGACCTGAATATTTGATTTACTTTCAGATGATAGAAGGGGATGATGAGTGAGTCATAAATTTGAGGAATTTGACTATTGGGTAAAGGAATTTTGTATGAATTTTTCATATGGCCATGAATCATGATCATAGTAATAGTTGTTAGGGCATCGACATTGTTTGTGCCATATCTTTATCTACTTGTTTGTGGATGGTGAGATAACTATTCTACTTTGTTTCATACTTAGGGAAACTTTTGCTCATTTCCAGCTTTTGACTCACTTTATATTTTCCTCCTACTCTAAGTGAGGGAAGAAAACAGAGATCCTGGTCTCTGGATTCAATAAAATTATGTTCATGCACTCTGTGTGCTGGAACAGTGCTGTATAAATATCATGAGTTATGGTTACTAAGACTAGCTGGATGCAGTTCTCAGAAAATAATGTGGGGAGTAAAAGAATATAAGAAATCTCTTTTCCCCTTAGCAAAGGGATCTACCATTGAGTATTAACTTGAAGACAAGGAGTAGATCCTATGCTTCTTTATTTCCCTCATAGTTCAGGCTTCATACATTAGCCATTCAGTGCAGGTTAGTATTAAATGAGGATATTTGAGATGGCAAAGAAGGTACCCATTCTGTGCACATTTTATGTGAAATTCTAGAAGTGACTACAGATCCACTAAGCCAGGGGTCTATAAAGGGTCAGATAGTAAATATTTTAATCTTTGTGGGGAATATATTCTGATACAACCACTCACTTAGGACATAGGTAATATATAAAACATAGGTGTGGCTCTGTCCCAATAAAACTTTATTCACAGCAAAAAGGGGTGGGCAGGATTTGCCCAGAGGCCATGGTTTGCTGATTAGGTTATAACAACCCAGACCATTCCTTGGAGATCCTTTCAGGTGTTCCTTCACAGCAACACTCTTTAAAGGAAGATGTTAAATAGTTCTTATGGCAGAAATGAGGCATTTTCAAATCATATAAAGAAAAGCTGTAGTGGACAGTATTGCCAATTAGAAAGGAAATTTTAACTATATCTCTAGACACTGAGGGCTTACACGTCAGCAATGAAAATATCTGAATGTGCCCATGACATGGGCTTTTCTCAAACTCATGAAATTAACTGGCATAGAATTGGGAAGGGAGAGAGCCGGGGCAACTACCATGGCAATGTACTCACTGGCTAAGAACAGTTACTATTTAGTTATTGGTAAAAGGGAAAAAACATTTCCATCATCATTGAATAGTTAGATAGATAGATGGATAGACAGAAAGATAGGTAGAGGGATAGCCAACATGTTTTAAAAGACACATTAGCTAAGTAATATTAGTATTTTAATTTTCAATTTGTTTATTTCCTATCAGAAAATTTAGTTGACTGATGGAATGAAAATGTGATACCATAGCTCTCAGTATCAGTAACAAATGGTGGGTTAATCCATCCCATGTGTGGTTAATGTACTTAGTGTCATGGGGAGACATGCCCTGTAGACAAAAACAGCACCGAGCTGATGGAATGAATCATATTGTAAATTGGAAGCATAGAAGTCTGTGGGCTCTGCACTCAGACAAATCTAGTTTGGAATTCTGCTGCTCCATGTCTTACTGTAGGAGTGGCCTTGGGTGAAATAATTGAACTTTCACACCTCATGTCCGTCATCTGTAAAGTAGGCATGATAATGGGGTCAGTATCACAGAGCTGTTGTTAAGATTAAGTGGAATACTGTGCACAAAACAGTACAGGACCTGGCGCATAGTAAATACTCAACAACTGGTAGTGACTATGATTAATGATTAAAATGAAATCTGGATACCATGAAAATCTGAATACTGCTGCTAGATCTATCAGCAATCCCCTATGGGACCCTGGGTAGGTCATTTCTCTCATAGGGACTCTTCTCTGTATAATAAGGGGCTATGTAATCCCTGAAGTGCTTTTGGAAGTCTAAACCTTCTAAGAAAATTTGGGCAAAAGCCCCTGCTGCTCCTCAGATGACATGGAACTAGACCTTGAACAGGAGCATTGTGATTCACTGCTGCCTTTCTGCTAAGCACAAAGGCTCCCTGCACCATTCAGCTTGGCCTCTGAGGGCATAATATTTCCTAAGAATCTGCTGGCCTCTCCAGTCTCTACTATCTGTTGGTGTTTACTCATGCATCTTTTTCTTCTTTTATTTTGATCTTGTTCCAAGTCAGACATATTTGGAAAGATTGGAGCTAAGCCATGAGGGAGGTTCAGAAATACTTGAAGACAAGCACCAAGCAAAATAAGATCTTTCTTTCTTATGACCCAGAAACCAGAGATGACATGACCACTAAAAAATTAATGATCTCAGCTTCTGTAATGCAGGGACTTTGGAGCCAGGAGGATCTGGGCTTCCATGCAGGCCCTGCATTTATAAACTGTGACCTTGGGCAAGTCACTTACCCCTATAGGATAATTATAAAATAGGAATGATAACCCCTACTTCATAGGATTGTTGCAAGGATTCATTGTGATTACTTTTATGCAAATCATTTAGCACAGTACCAGATCATAGTTCCTGGATTCTAAGTCATGTTTTCACATTCTGAAATTGGAATGTGTCTTAAAATTGATGTACCTAACAATGTTTCTTTTTTTTTTTTGTCTTTTTCACTTTTTTTCTGGAAGATGTTTATAAATTGATGCTACTCTAGAATCAAGACAATTGTGCAATAAATAACCAATAAAATTAGCTTCTGTCATTCTAATCTTTAATGATTTTTTGTTTCAATTCGGTTTATACAAACAGTGTTGTATTTTTCATACAGGGTACTAATATTGTAAGGTCAAAATGATAGAAAAAAAAAACAATCACAAATACAGAGTTAATCATAAGTTAACTCATACAGGTATGAATAATTTCCTCACACTTATCATCATTGGATTGCTCCTAAAGAAGAAATAAATTGCTTATTCTAGTTGTACTTGAGCAAAGGCACATTTTCAACAAATTCCATTCCATCTTCCTTTACCTTATCAATACATTTCCACTTAAGAAATCTTTACCACCCTTTTGTTTGCATGCTGTTAAATACAAAACTCTCGTTTGCATTCAGTATAATTGATTTATTTTTCAATTGGTTATATAATATAAAGTAGACCTGGTCTGTTTATAGGTCAAATCTTGTTTCAAAGTTAATTCATGATACTGTTCTAACTTGGTTTTCTCCCTTGACCTAAGGTCACAGATACATCATTTTCCAAGTATTACCATGACTTGACTATTTATATCCACTAATTCCTTGGAAAGCTAGTACTTCTAAATCTCCTTTAGGCTTTCATTTACTTTTACTTTATTTTTATCACTGCTATTTATATCTAACTCATACCTGATGGTCTCTGAGATATATAGACTACTCCACAAGACTCAGTAGTTACTCTTCAGGAATTTCTAGGTTGGATTGGTCCCTGTTAGGAGGAGAGCCTTTGTGTCACTTTTGTTATCTTTGAAACCTGGTCCCTTCCCTGAGGCTCTTATTTTTTTGCAAACTTGATGCTGTTTCAACTGAAAAACTGGCAAGACTATTAAAAAAAAAAACAACTTGAGGGGAGCTGTTTAAGAAATTGAAAAGTAATTGCAAGCAACATTGGGTAATTGTGACTTTCAGTTGTTCTGTATCAGTTGAATTTGTGTGCTCTTTCCCCTGTGTACATGGTGGTTCTGTTTTTCTCCAATAAAACTTCAGTTGTTCTGTATCAGTTGAATTTGTGTGCTCTTTCCCCTGTGTACATGGTGGTTCTGTTTTTCTCCAATAAAACTTGTATTTAAAAAAATAGAGTTTATGCTTGGAGTAGGACAAATGTCTGTTCTTCCATTATTGTACTTGGATTATTGACGTTATCTTTAAAATTCTGTGTCTTTACAAAATAGATATTTGTCTATTCCATGAGGGTTAGCTTAGTTCAAACAATATGATTCAGGAATCCACTTTCTCAGACCATAATAAATACTATATGAAGATACTGGTGTCAATACATATGATAAATATGAGCAAGGCTTAATTTCTTTTTATTTTTACTTAAAATAATCATAAGTGGAAGCTCTAGTGTTTTCTAGAATTTCTTTCTCATACTTCTTGGATTGTCTTACATACTCCCTGTAGCGATTCACTTTCCTGTGTGGAGATGGCCATAGTACACCACTAGTCCACTGAGAAATGAGAAGTGCACCTCATTTCTGAAACACAGGTCTCCCTGTTGAAGGTTGGCCACACCTGCCTGCTTGGCCCCTGCTATTCAGAATATTCCCATTTACTGTAAAGGTTTGGTTCCATATCAAGACTCTAGTTTCATGAAATCATATTCATAATGTTAATCCAATTTATTTTTGTCCATATCACATGAAAATTTCAAAGGAAAGAGTTGAGTCCCAGCATGTGTTGGGAGGGATCAGAGCAATGAATTATATCGATGGAGTTTGCCAGGGATGGATGTCTCTGTGTGTGTGTGTGTGTGTGTGTGTGTGTGTGTGTGTGTTATTTGATGTATGTATCTGGTATTTTTTTCCAGTGAGATTCTGTTTTCTTGCTCTCTGGGGAAACAAAAAAAAATATTAAAGGTTTTTTATTTGCTTTCTTAAAAAAATCCCACTCTTTCTGAGTAAAGGTTTAGAAGCAGTCAGTTTCTTCATTCCATAATTATGTATCTCTTTTTCTTAGATGAGGAGAAGCATGGAAAACAAATTCCATGTAACCAAAGAAACAATCCTTTGGAGTGTAAATTAATTGTCAGAGTAACTGTGTAGTTTTATGTTTCAGCTATGGTTTATTTGGTCGTCAGAGATGCAGACTATTTGTGTACTAGTCTGGGTTCTTTATAAAGAAAATTACTCCAAAGAGTTCATGCCAACTGTGTAAGAAAGGAAGTACTGATAACTAAGACCATTCCTAATCAGTATAGGTGACTTATACATCTTTATGGTTCAAAGGAACTTTTTCTCATAAGTGAAGAAAATGAGTCCCAGAGGGCTGAGGTAATTCCCTCTGGCTCACAGAGTTTGCTAATGGCAGATGGGACTAGACAAGACCTTTTGACTCCAGATCAGTGGGTTTTCTAAAGAATGTTCCACTAATTTTTTTAAAGTTTTTATATAATTATTTAAATAAACTCTACACCCAATGCAGGGTTCAAACTCATGACCTTAAACCCAAGAGCCTCATGTTCTTCCAATTGAGCCAGCCAGACACCCCAGTGTTCTTTTAGACATGAAAGTGTAGACGCCAGCTACATTTTGGGGTAACATGGAAGCGTGAACAGATATTTAATTAGAATGAGGTAAAAAGGAGTATCTGTGGAAGGGCCCACAGGAGCTGTCCATGGCCATTCAGTCCTACTAGGAAGCGTTTCCACAGCAGTGATAATGAACAGAGAGAAACCAGTTAATATATACAGCACAAGATAACATCCCAGAAACAAGGACAAGGAACTGTAGTGTGTTGTTTCCTTGGAATGTCCAGGGTCTGATCTGTTTTGGATTAACAGTGTTATTGGAGTTAACTCCACAGGCACAAGGTGATAGAAAACAGATGGTTTTGCCCTCGCTATGTTCTAGACACATTCTGTTAGGGTTTCCTTCTAATATAAGGATTAAGGGCGAAAATGTAGAATGTCTGTATACATAATTGTAAATTTGTGCCTTAAAACTCTTTTTACCTATTGAAATATAAAACCCGCAGGGACTGCTGGAGTTACCGCATTACTAGCATTTCTCTTTTAAAGTTCCTCTGACTCTGTCTACCATGGCTGTACCATAGAGCGGGCTGGGTGACAGCACCAGGTGTTCGTTTGTGGCTCAACAGACCACATATGTGCTGTGTCACACCCAGAGGGGATTCATTTTTAATTATTAGAGTGATAATGACTTTTTAAAATGGATGTTCATTCAAAAGACTTTTAAACAATAGTGCCATTGTTTCACTGATTTCCAAACTTAGCCTCTCAAGCAAAGCACTCATCTTTTCCTTGAGTCGTACAGATTTTGATGAATATAGGTGCAGGATGACTAGTGACCTTTTAGGAACATTGTGGCAGAATGTCTTTTGTTCATTGCAGAAATCATTACTAAGCTCACCTAGGCAATTACTTTAAGGGGATATCAATTCAAATGGGCCTCATTGTTTCCTGCTTTCTTTGAGCTTATGGTCTAGTGGAGCAGGCAGGCAATCAACAGTTTGGGGGCAATCTGTACAGATTTTCTATAAAGAGAACAGATAATCTGTCACTGAGACCATCTGAAGGAGCCCTATACCGGCTGCTTCAGAAAGACTTCGTTAAGCTCTGAAGATCAACCCCCTCTGAAGGTTTGATTATGGAAAACCATTTGTATTGGGGTATTGGGGTAAGCAACTGTGTATGGTACTCAAGACAGAGAACGGAGGCAGGCAAAGATGGGGCTGTAGACGTGGGGAATGCCACAAGTAACTGGATTAAGGAATCCGGAAGTAAGCAGCTCTGACCATTGTATCTGTTTCGTTCGTTTCCAACTGTTGGCCTAAAGGTCGTTTCTCATCTGAAGATGGCTAGGTTTTATTTTTAAACTGGTTGGAAAATTTTTCTAGTTGAATGATTTCCTATAAAAATCCAGATGGCTGGCCCTGAAAAATCGGAAGAGTTGTTAACACTCCTTTTACTTTCCCATGTAGCAGCAATCTCGGTGAGCTGCATAGTGGCAGCCTTCTGTGACTGGGAAACTGGAGGAGCTGGTTCTCTTCAGTCCCCACCACTCCCTGATCTCACCCTGTGTACTGCCGAACACTGAATCTGTGTCATTTTCTACCTTGTAAGATTCCTGTTCCCTGGTTATTATTTTTAATAAAACACTAATCTAGGTACTGCTGGGAAGGACTTTTGCAGATGTGATTGAAGTTTCATGTCACTTGATCTTAAGAAACAGAGGTTACCTAGTGGTCCTGATCTAATTGCATGAGCATGAGAAGGACGTGTACCTTTGCTGCTTTGAGGGTAGAGGGGGATGAGTGAGAGCGAATGCAGGTAGTATCTAGGGGCATAGATTGGACTCTGGCTGACAGCAATAGGAAACCAGGGACCTTAGTCCTATAGTCATAAAGGACTGTTTTCTGCCAGCAACCTGAATGATCTTGAAAGTGGGTACTTCTCTACAGCCTTCAGATAAGAGCCCAGCCAGCCTACACCTTGATTGTGGCCTTATGATAGTTACCTTCAGTAGAACCAGGCCAAACCTACCAGGACTGTTGCCTGCAGAACTGTGAGAGCTGTAAGAAAAATGCATTTTATTTTCACCATTAAATTTGTGATAATTTGTTAGGCAGCAATAGAAAATAAATACATGGATTTTGGAATCCAAAATCTGACAAATCTGGGTTTGCATCCAGGATATGTCACATGCTATCTGTATGAACTAAGGAAAGTTTCTTAAGCTTCTGTTCTCATCAGTAAAGTTGAGGGTATGGATACAGCTCACCCCATTAAATTGCTGGAGGGATCAACTGAGATAACACGTTGTAGCGCAATTAGCCTGACACAATGTAAGTGTTCAATAAATATCAGTCCTCAATAAACGTTTCAATTTTCTGGGAATCTTCAATAAAGGCAGAGTTTTTGAAGATTCTTAAAAAGCGTATCATCTAACTGAAGAGAATATCAAACTGCTTGCTTGATGTCATAAAAACCAAACCTGTTGATTTAACTTTGTCACTGTTTGCCCATTGTGGGATTTTTTGGGCCACAGAGACCCTAAGACCCTGCACTGCCAGCCTACTGTAGGATGAAAACTCCACAGTTGAAGGAGGGATGAAAACTTGGGTTCCTGTGTCCAGTCCTGTATATAGCCAAGGGATCTTGGGATTATTTTGGGGCCTCATTTTGCTCCTCTGTGCAATGAATGTAGGCTTTCTAAGTTTCCCAGGGCCTCCCCACTCTTCTCTTTCAGAAAGTGATAAGTGAAAGGTGCTGCCTGCATTAGAGAAACTACTGTGTGTTTTTGCATCTGAGAGCTGGTAGAGGGGAAGGTCCAGGGCCCAGAATTGGGGTCCGGGGACAGAGTCTCTTCCATTTTCACTGGCGGTTGTTAGCTTCCCATTTACTCACACTCGTAAGGGTTTTGAGAGCTGAAGAGAACTTTGGTGAATGGCAGAGTAATCTTTTTATCGAAAGAGTGCTCTTCCAGGACTTGCCAAAGGTTCATTAAGTTAGCTTCTCATTAATCTCTACACAGTAAAAATTACTTCTGGAATTAGAAGGTAATTAAGGCAAGATTATTATAAATATCTGCATCGTTACTTGGTATACTTCTTCATATATTAGGAAATCTGTCTTTGCAATTATCCTTCCTCACTTATCCTCACCAGGTTTTGTTTCAGCTAAAGCACAGTGATGAAAAATGCCAAACTCTAACACTGGGGAAAAGCTTTGTAGATGAAAGCAGTGGCATTTGAGACCATTTATGCTGCTTTCCAATTCGGAATGATTGCAGGTATTCATGTTTATTCAGCAAAGCTCCTTGGAGACCTGTTTGAAAGGGCACAGGTTCCCTGGATAGAGAAGAAAAGCCACTCCGCTCTCTGGAACTAAAAGAGGGGTGGAGAAGAGGTCATCAGCAACCTCAACTTTCTGCTGCATGTAACCTACCTGCTGGGAGCTTATTAATGAAGAACCAACCCACAGAGGAGATGGAAAATGGGTTTTGTTTTCAAAACAATTAACTGGCTGTGTGCCGGTAGACAAGTTACTTGACCTCTCTGGGCCTCATTTATGAAGCGGATGTGAAGTAAAAGAGTAGGCTGTACTACCAATCATTCCTTTTGAAAATTTCCTCTGCACTATTATAGTGTAAGTAAATTCACCTATATTGTTTTTCTAAGTCTAAATGAATCTCATTTGTTGGGGTTGACAACAAATCCATTATCAGTCGTTATTGGGGTGGCTTAGTGGCATAGGCAGCATTCAGCAGTCCTGCTGGGTTAATGTAGTCGGGAAAATATGAGGAAGGGCCTCTGTTCTTCAGTCCATTATGGTGCCACTGAGATTTTTGTTGTCCACATAGATCATTCCAGGGCCTTTACTCATGACATCACGTCTTCAATGCCCAGACTGGCTCTAGGAACCTTCAGCATGGCTCCCAATAACACAGAACATGAGTTCAGGATCCAGGCAGCCATGCTCTATCCCCACCCCACCTCTTCTCTCCTGTGATTGCTGATTCCTGTCACTCTTCATACAGGAGAGTCTACCCCCTTCACATCACCTAGAACCCAGCCTCTTTTCCTGTGGTCATACTACTTCTCCCTCCTCTAGCCTTGGAGACTTCCCATCTTGGGTCAGGCCAGCCCAGTATTTCAGTAAGCCTATGCTAGACCCCTAGACAGTGGCCTCTAACATGATGCCAGTTGGCAGCAATCACTCAGCCTTAGTGAATGCAAGATGAACTCTGCTGGGAAGGACCATAGTGGACTGGCGAGGAGCAAATTGCTCCTCGGTTCCAGGTGTTTTTTGTCACATGGGAATAAAATTCCAGAATTGTGGGTTTTCTAGCATTTCAGGAATCCAGATTTTTTTCAGATGAATTTCCTAACTTGAAAATTTTGGTGCAATTAAAAAATAAAAACATGAAGGCCAAGCAGACCCTACATGATGATAGCCAATTTGTGATTGCATTAGTTTGCCAGGGCTGCTATAGCAAAGTATCACAAATTTGATGGTTTAAACAACAGAAATTTATTGTCTGACAGTTCTTGAGACTACAAGTCTGAAATCAAGATGGTGGTAGGGTTGGTTCTTCCTAAGGGCTCTGAGGAAAGGACCTGTTCCAGGCTTCTCCCCATGGCTTGTAGATGGTCATCTTTGTATTCATATGGTATTTTCTCTGTATCTTCCCATCATCTACCTTCTCTGCAAGTCTGTGACCAAACTTCACCCTTTAATAAGGACATCAATCATTGAATTAGAGCCCACCCTAATGACTTCAATAAGGTTACCTTCTGAGGTATTGGGAGTTAGGACTTCAGCTTATGAATTTTGGGGAACATAGTTCAACCGATAACAGTGGCCTCAACTTTTTGAAACAATTTACTTCTCTTTGTCAACAGGAGACCCAGTCTCCAGTACACAAAGGATTAGTTATGGAGGTTGGAGGGTGGAAAATGGATCACAGGAATGGAAAACATCGCTCATTCTTTTGATGTTTGTTTCAGTTCATTCCTTAACTAGGTCATCTGCCCAGCACGGCTCCTTGCACATAATATTTTCAATAAATATTCATTGAATTGCAATGAATTAAATTGATTATAATTGAACAGAGGACAAAAGGAGAACAGGTGATTAGAGGTATTTAAAGATGCTCCTAAGAAGAACTGAAAGGCATTCACCTTTTAGAGTAGGACAGCATCTCAGCCAGTTTGCACTGGACATCACTTATGTCTGGTATGGATCAGCCATTTTTCTGGCCTAGAGGAAAATATGTAACAGGTTCTAACCTGGATAGAATTTGGGGGTAAGGAGGTTGAGAGACTTCATTTATCAATAAGGAACAGAAAAGTGAATCATATAACTCATAATAAATTGATAGTGCTGGAAAGCTGCATGCTTATTTTATTTGTCTTCTTCCCTCACTGTGTTTGCTTATTGACATATATTGGCAGGGTAGGTAATTTTTCCTTATCTCAAGAATGGGTGAACTTTGGAGACAAACCTACATGCACATCCTTCCCTCTCCCCTTACTTGCTATGTTCCCTTGGCCAAGATAATAAGCTTCTCTGAGTCTCAAGTTTCTCTGTAAAAGGACAAAATTGTGCAAATCATTGTTTCCCTTTGATCGGGTTCTGTTTACCTATCACAGGACAGAAGGACAATACTTCCCTCTTGTTTAGATCAAGTCTTCTTTCATTTTTTGAACCTGGTTATCAGTTTTGGCTTATTTTGTGTTATGAAGTAAAGCCAGGTACCAACCTCAACTGGTTTAAGTATAAAAGAAGAAAAAAGCAGTGTATTTGCTGATACAACTGGGAAGCCAAGAATGGTTGCTCCCAGGCACTCAAATAATATCACCAGAGTTGTATTTTTCTCTTTGCATCTCTCAGCTCAGTTAGACTCTGTCTGGTTTTATTCTCAGAAGACTCTCTCTTTGTAGTGGGAAACGAATTATCAATAAATAGCTCCAAACTCACAATAGTCTTATAGCTTTGAATTCAGAACAAGAGATAAAGTCTCTCTTGATGGTGCTAGTGAAAAAAAAAGTCAGGGAGACTTTGATGGAGCTTGAATCACATGCCCTTTCCTGAACTCATCACTGTGTCCTAGAGATTGAAGGACTCTGATTGGTTGAGCCTGAGACACATGATGCCAGGAGCTGAAAGAAGTGGGCTAGCTCTTGACTCCCTAATACATGGAATAGGTAAGAATTGATTCCTGCAGAGGAAGGGATGCTGAGCAGATGAGAATATAATCACTGTGTGTACAAAGCCATTTGGCTTAAATTCAAGTTACAGTAAAACCTTGGTTGCGAGCATAATTCGTTCCAGAAACACACTTGTAATCCAAAGCACTTGTATATCAAAGTGAATTCCCCCATAATAAATAATGGAAACTCTGATGATTCATTCCACAACCCCAAAATATTCATGTAAAAATGATAACAATACTGTAATATAATACAAAATAATGAAGAAAATACAAAACGTAAAGAAAAACAAATTATCCTGCACTTACCTTCGAAAACTTTCATGGCTGGGGTGAGGGAGACGAGAGAGAGGAGGGTTATTGTGTAGGACGACTTTCACTATGTATAATGGAATCACAGCTATCTACTGGCTCAGTGGAATCTTTTTCTGCATGGGGCCATTGTATATGCTTGGAGGGATGTTGACTACAGTCCAGTACTAATAAGGCAGCAGAGGAAAGGGTCTATATCTTCAGGCAGCCTGACCTAGAATGGAGCAAAGCATTCCTAAGCTTACTCTTGTATGGAAAAGCAAAGGGCTGTCCATAGGAGCTTTGAAGTGACAAAAAATACACTAGTGCCAGTTGTGGGCACCTTCCAATCACTATTTTCTGCCAAACACCAGGGCCTGAGACTGAGCATCTGGGCATGGGAGGCAATCATCCACAATCCTGCAGAGATAGAGAGAGAGAGAGAGAGAGGAAGAGAGGAACCATTGGCTTAGTTGTGATCATGTGACATTCGGCATCACATACTACTCATATTGCAAGACATCACTCATTTATCAAGTTAAAATTTATTAGAAATGTTTGCTTGTCTTGTGGAACACTCACAGAACAAGTTACTCGCGATCCAAAGTTTTTCTGTATTTATTAAATATTCTAAAACTTTTTCAGCCATTGGTCATTTGAGATTTATAAATACATGTCAGATATATAAATAAATTTTAGCTGGACATACATAGCAGACTGAAAAAAAATTATAGCCCCTAAAGGTGAATAAGTACATTTTGCTAAAAACAAATGTGTGTGTGCCTACACACACACACACACACACACACACCCCTAAGGTTTCATTGTCTATGTAATTATGTTCAAACACTTTAGTGTGGTGTTTCATGGTTTTTCCTAAGATATTATAAAATATGACCCCATATAGTGTGGGTTCAGAGATTGAATCCTGCTTTGCAGCTTGTAATAATGGGATTTAGGACTTTTCTGAGCCTAGGTCAGAAATGAGAAGTCAGTGAATAAGGCTGAGAGAATTCTGACCTCTCTGGGCATTTTGGCACAAAGGTGTAGATGTGGAAATGGTAATTAGAGGGCTACTTGCCATGAAAGCTAAGATTCCTCCTGGGGTGGGGAGGAGGGGAACAAAAATGATAAATGAAAATCACATGCTCTGCTGGGCAAATATGTGTCTAGGCATATTTGGGAGAAGTCTGCACAGGACTGAGGATGCTATCAGGCAAGAGTTCCTGCTGAAAGAAAAAGGACTTCCATACCACCACCTGGAGCCAGCAACATAGTGTTAGTTCTCTGTGTGGAGAGATGTCTTTCTGTAGGACAGGGTTGTCCCCCAGATTATCCTCCTGTTGAGCCTCCCCCTGAGTGAAATATGAATCTTTTAAAGAGCAGAGCAGCTATAAATAAAGAGTACAATACAACAAATGCACCTGTGACATCACATGCAGTTATCTGGCAGAAAGTAAATCGAGGCAGACAGAGCTGTTCTCTGTGTCTCCCAAGAGATGCTGCACTGTGTAGCCCTTTGGTCTGGAGCCCCCATGGAACAGTGGTGGTCACAGGGAGGTCCTGTTGTACCCAGAGAAGCAGCAGTGGTCATGGGCAGAGCAGGGAAATGTAGCACCCACAGAGCCCTGGGCGCTGCAAGGGAGTTCTGGGGTGGAGCAGTGGTGCCCTCTATGGAACAGTGTGGCCACTAGAGGGGAACCATTTCCCCAACCCTCTTATTGCCTTGTGCCAAGGAATTTAGCTCTACCCTGGCTCCTACAGCCTAATTTCTCCTCCCCCAACTCTTTAAATGTATCTTCAATTATTTGATCATTATGCTGAAAGTGGTGATAATGTCAATCAAAAAGAGTCTGAAGGTAGAAGAATTTAGCCTCAATCCTGGGGTAGAGGTAGTGAAGAGTGAATTTTGAGGGTGTTCATGTATACAACAATTGCTTTCTTTGTATACACGCACACACACACACAGAAAAGACTGAAGGAATATACACTAGAAGTTTAACTCTGATATATAGTTGTCTCTCCTTGGTGAGATTATGATTTTTTTTCTTTTAGTCCATCTCTTTTCTTTCCTTTTTTTTTTAAATTTTTTAAAATATTTATTTCTTTCTGAGAGAGAGACAGAACATGAGCAGGGGAGGGGCAGAAAGAGAGGGAGACAGAATCCGAAGTAGGCTCTAGGCTCTGGGCTGTCAGCACAGAGCCCGATGTGGGTCTTGAACCCACAGACAGTGAGATCATGACCTGAGCCGAAGTCAGATGCTTAACTGACTGAGCCACCCAGGCGCCCCTCTTTTCTTTCCTTTTCTTATTTTTTTAGCAAGGGAGGCTTATCTTTATTTTCTCAATTTGCTGTAATTAATTTGCTTTGCCTTTATATTTAAAAAAAAAAAGGACCCATTTTCAAAGCAGATTAGAAACCCTGCAAACCCTCCATCTATTGTTAAGCTCCAGTTTTGAATCTAACCCTTCAGTGAAGCTGTTTCTAGCTTTTCCTCCTTCTCCATCTCTCTGCCAAATAATGAGAAACTTCCAATCCCACAACTGGGGCAACGCCACCACCTCTGTAGGCCCTGAATTAGCCCTGGACAAATGTTGGCTGTCTGTTGAATGTACCAAGCCTGGGGACTTAAATTAGTCACATAATGTTTCCAAATCCTTTAATTCCATTACATTTAATAACTTTTGATTGAATGTCCTAGTGCTATGCTGAGCTGTGGCCCTTTGTATATACAAGATGTGGTTAATGGTCCCAGCAGGAGTGCCTGAAATAAAGAGGGAGCCCCCCTCCCTCATTTAATGCACCTGGCTGCTCCCAGCTCCTGTCCCCACCCACCCCTCCCAGATCCAGGTCCCTAAGTCAAGTTTATTGCCTGTCCTTTTGATTGAGCTCATTCTCTCCCCTACAGAGGTTGGGAAATGGTACTCCATGCGATGTGCAAAATCATCTATTGGGAGGAAGGATGGAAACATTAGAAATTTAACTCACCTTTAGTTTCAACCTAAAACAAAAGGAAAATGAAGCTTTATTACTAGTACATCATTTTGGTTGACAGACCACCTTAAGTGGCAATGTATCCCAGGATCATCACTTGTGGTGCTGAGGGGATCCTAAGGGAAGAAGATGATTTTGACCCAGGAGAAAGTTGATTAATGCCCTCTGTCTTAGTCTGCTTGGGCTGCCATAACAAAATGCCACAGACTGGCTGGCTTAAACAATATGAGTTGATCCTCACAGTTCTGGAGACTAGAAGTCCAATATCAGGGCACCAGCATGGTTGAGTTCTTGTGAGGTGTCTCTTTCCAGCTTGCAGAGAACTGCCTTCTCACTTTATCTTCACATAGTGGAAAGAGAGAGAGCTCTGTTTCCTCTTCTTGTAAGGACACCAATTCCTTTATGGGGGGACCCGCCCTCATGACCTCATCTGAACCTAATGACTTCTCAAAGGCTTCACCTCCAAACACCTTTGGGGAAGTGGGTAGGGCTTTAACATATGGCTTGTAGCGACACCGAAACAACAGATCACCCTAAATGCATTGGCTTTAAGTTTTGACAGTTTAGTTTAGTGAAGATTAATAATGAAGGTAGAGTGAAGGTAGAGTGAAGATACCTTTAGTGAAAATTTAGTGAGATGATATGATCTGGCTTTAAATTATTCCTCACAAAATTGAATACTGGCTCAGAAAGATTCCTGATGTAAAGAATCACTGAATTAAAGATAATACCAAAAATGTAAACAAAAACGAGAAATCTACATCTCTGAATTTCTATTCTTGATCTGAGTCCTCTTATAGACACAGCCACTAATGACTGAGTGCTATTGATAAAGCCACTATATATAGATATATGTTTCACCAACATTGTTGGTGAACTTTTCCTTAAGTGTATCATCACACAGTTTTTGGTATCCTGATATTCTGGTATGCACTGTTTTTTCAAGTATTGAAACACTGTTATTTTTGGGGGGTGTGGTTTGAGGGGTCCAATATAATTATTTTTATATTAAAAAGCTAAAATCTATATTATTTCTGTCTTAAGATGTTCCTGGAGAGTTATAAACTGCTTTAAAATTTCAAATCAAACAGAAGCAGCTGCTTAGAAAGTGTTCTTCAATATCTTCAAAACCTTCAAGAGAAAGAGTAAAGTCATAATTGGCAAAGTTTCTATTGAAAGAATAATTCTTTTTTGGGTTTAGAGACTTTCTGGATAAGCAGAAAATGAATTGGCAATACTAACACTGATAAAGGTAACTTAATCTGTCTTAGAATCTCAGTATATATGTGATAAAACCAGACCAAGATGAATCAGAAATGCTTTCTTTAAAATCAGTATAGTTTACCATCATTTAAAAAATTATATTTCTTGAAAAAAAGTTTAATATGTCCTCAAAATAATAAACGGAGGAAATATTTGAAGAGTTAGGACTCAAAGGAAAATATTTGGAGTTAGCTTATCTCTCTCTCTTTACCATTCTTTAAGTAGAGACATAAAACTTTTCCAGAAACAGAAACAAATTTGTGCTAATTTATCACACTTTGGATTGCATTCTAAAAAATCACATATATTCCACTTTCAATTTTAATTATGTTGTATTAGTTTATATTTAATATTTGGGTTATTTTTCAGTAATGGTTCATTTTATCTGTAAATATGTTTGAACAGTATATGTTTTTTAACTTTTTATAAATTTGCTTTAACTTGTCACTTTTCAGTAAATTTACATTTTTGTATGTCTGCAGTATGGTGAATATTTAGCTTTACTAGCCTTTTAGATTATGAATTTTAAACCTATGAATTAAGAAAATACCTAAGTTTGGGGTGCCTGGGTGGCTCAGTCGGTTAAGCGTCCGACTTCGGCTCAGGTCATGATCTTGCGGTTTGTGAGTTCGAGCCCCGTGTATGTTCTGTGCTGACAGCTCAGAGCCTGGAGTCTGCTTTGGATTCCCGTCTCCCTCTCTCTCTGCCCCTCCCCTGCTCATGCTCTGTCTGTTTCTGTCTCAAAAATAAATAAAACATTTTTAAAAATTTGAAAAAAGAAGTGAATATCCATGCTTTTATAATATACAGAATGAGAACCAATATGCTTTACTGTCATTTGACTTGTTTCTACTTTAAGGAGTTGGTTAATAAAAGTTCAAAACCATCACAAATAGGAAGATTTTTAAATTCTGAGTATCTTTTGAATATATTAAATTTTAATAATTTAAAATAAAAGCAATTTATTAATAGTTTATTCAGAAAATTCTTAATTAGATCTATATATTGAAGGTGGATGGTCAATAGTTTTTAATAATGGGGGGGTACAATAAAAAAGAGCTTGGAGACTGTTTACTGTTAAAAATCTATAACATTTATGTCAGGGGATTTTTTTTAAGTTTATATATAGAGAGAGCAAGTGGGGGAGAGGCAGAGAAAGAGACAGAGACAGAGACAGAGACAGAGACAGACAGAATCCCGAGCAGGCTCTGTGAAGTTAGTGCAGAGCCTGTTGTGGGGCTGGAACTCACAAACTTCAAGATCATGACCTGGCTGAAATCGAGTCTGAGGCTTAACTGACTGAGCCACCCAGGTGCCCCTGTCATCAGGAGATTTTTTTTAAAAGCAAACCTAGCATGGAGCACATAAACACAAATATGACAACTTTCTAAAGATCTGAAAACTGTTTTTGGAAGACTTTGGGAGTCCCTAAACTTATCACTTACTTCAAACTGTCCTTTCTCCCACTTACTGTTGATTCCCCTTCTCCCCTAAATACTAAATAGACCAAAAGAAAGTCATTTGACTACTTTCATTTTCCATGGCATCTTGTAACATATTCATTCAGGTCATTACTGGAAGGGGAAAATGAGAAAATATTCCTTGGCTTTTGTTCAGATGTTTCAACTGTCTGAATAGCCTTCCCTGAATATCTGGTCTATGAGGTCATTTGGCTGAAGGCTTCCCTCTGTCACAGGGTGCATGTAATAAAACTATCAGAGAGCAGATAGAGTCAGTCCAAACACTCATTGCTCTGTGTTGCCTTAAACAAAGAAACAGGGAGAGCCTGTATTCCTAAAGAATAGAGGATTATTAAGATGTTCTCTGCTTTGGGAAATGTTCATTTGCAGATGGAAAATGGGCTGATTGCTGGCATCAGGTACGGACGATTTACAGCCTCAAGTGCCAACAACTTATCACATACGTGAAGTCCAATGCCACCCTTACCCACATTAATGTTTGTAACTTCAAAGAGGCAATGAGTCACTGCTGGGAAAGAGAATACTTCAACTGCATTGGCATTCCTGGATTTTGTGCTGAATCCTATCCCACTGGCATGAGTCTTCAGGCAAACATGGGAATGGTGGTCCTGGTTTGTCATTTCTAAAGGGATGCCTTTATGTGTTGATTCACAAACATTGTCTCCATTCTTTTTGTAGAAGCCTTCCTCAAATAGGACCCACACTTAGACCACATGTAAATTTGGATAATGATTAGCTCGAGTGTTGAGAGAGAATTTGGCACAGTGCCTTGCAAAACTCATGGAACTGTAGGACGGACTGCTTTTATCCTCAGCATGGATCAAGTCTAGAGATGAGAAGAAACATGCCTTCCAAGAATGCTTTTCTAAAACATTGCTGGGGAGAGATGGAATTGAAGGGAAATTTGACATGTGACTGGAATATATTAGGTAACTTACTCAACTTCATAATCAAAAGCAGTTGTCATTTGATTGAAGTAGAAAACCAAGGAGGAAGTTGCTTTGCTCTTCTACATGAATCCTTTGAAGTCACAATCATCTATACCTATGGATAAATCCCAGCAAAGACTGTGTGTTATTACACATCTTACCTATGATTTAATTTTTTGTTTTAAATTTAAGTGTCTTTTAAGAATGGTGAGAGGGAACAGGAGAGAATGGAAAAAATGGACATCTAAGAAAGCAATCAACTAAGATAGTATTAGAAACTATGCTGTGAATCTGATTCATAAATGTTTTATAGTCCCAGTGCTAATGGTTTCTTAAAGTCATGGCTTATGATTCCAGTAGAGGTAGAATCTACATTCAGATAATGTTTGATAGATTGAAATGACCATCAATGAATCTCAGTTTCTCAGGGCTTATGATACACACACACACACACACACACACACCCCTCCTCATGTAGTTTTCCATCCAGAAGGTGAAATGAAAATGAATTTAGATAACTATTCTTTAAAAAACACATGACACCTTATATACCACTATATTTGTATTAGCCTTATTCATCATGTCTTTTTACTCTGTGTTTTTGACGCTTCGTCATCTTGGAGCCTTGCTAACTCTAGAGGGAAGGATAGGCTCTTCCAGGGCTAGGGAATTGCCAGAGATAGCAAATCACTTGCCTGTGAGTGTGCCTTTCATATGCAAACCTTCCAATCTGGAGCCCATACTCCCAACCACCAACTTTATTGAGCTCTTCCACTCTAGGCTGCTATTCCCCTGCCTTAATCATTCCAGGGCCAGATAACTAGAAACAACTCCTACACCCCAGAGCCTGCTGAATTATTCAAACTAGCCTGTCTTAAGCTTGCTTACTCTGTCCTAATTTCTTTCTGAAGAAACCACAAAGGCTCTTGCCACAGAACTCTCCCTCTCCCTCTGCCTCCTGATCATGTCTGGTGCTTCCCACCCCCAATCCCACCGTTACCCAGGCATGGTGTGCCCCCACCTCCTGCGACCAGTGAGTGGAACAAACTGTCTTTTCAATGGTAGTAATAAAACCTACATTTTAAAACATAGCCTAGTGATATTAATGTTTCCTATGTTGTGGCAAACTAGATTTTCTTCAAAAAAAACTCCAGGTTGAAATCATAAAAATGCTGAACGAAAGGTGAAAAAAAATGTGTGTGTGTGTGTGTGTGTGTGTGTGTGTGTGTGTGTCTGTGTGTGTCTGTGTCTGTGTGTCTGGGTGTTAATGTTTATTTTTGAGAGAGAGAGACAGAGACAGAGACAGAGACAGAATCTGAAGCAGGCTCCAGGCTCTGAGCTGTCAGCACACAGCCTGACGTGATGCTTTAACTCACGAACCTTGAGATCATGACCTGAGCCCAAGTTGGACACTTAACTGACTAAGCCACCCAGGTGCTCCCAAAAACATTTTTAAAATGCATAGCTGGCTCACTAGAAAGTCAGAAAAAGCCAAATTGATTAAAAACTCAATTCCAGACAAGTAACCAAGTTGATGGAAAGATAACATTAGTGGAGAGAGTATCCAGGAATCTCTAGTGCCTAGATCTTCAGTTTTAGTTGGTTTTGCATAGGAGACAGGAGGCAAAACCTAGAGCTTAACAAGATGGGAAGTCCTTCTCAAAATAGGGACTCCTCAAAAGTGTTCACCTTCCTGGATAAACTAGAAAAGATAAAACCCCACAAACCAAGATAGTCTTGGCTTTGGCTTGGGGAGAGGGAATGGTTAATGGCCTCTCTTGAGGATTCATAATATTAACCCTGTTCACAAATACATTTGGGGCTTTGTGTCCCCTAAAAACCTCAAGTCAAGAAGTTTGTTTAAAGTGGTTGTAGGTAGGAAGAACATCCAAGTGTCTGGAAGAAGCAAATGGAAATCATTTCTAGAGAAACTCATCTTCAACCTTGGTCTTAAAAATTTCCCACAGATGAAATTCCAAGAGACTTAAACTCACATAAGCACACACCCACAAAATGAATCAGGCAAGATAGAAGCTGCACTGTCATAGCCAGAAGAAAAGTAGAGTATTGAGTATTCTAAAAATGAGTTAAGTGATTTTTCAAATTAAAGAGCCTAGATGAGCCTTGAGATTCCTTTAATTTCCACAGTATGGAAAAGAAAAGAATTGCTTGGAATGCATAGCCATGTGAGAGCTTGAGGTTGAGGTTGTCAGGTAGATGGACAAGAGTTGCTGACTTAGCCTTGATATTGTCTAGGCTCCTCACCTACATGGGGACAGGCATGGTGTGTGGTCATCCCACTTGTGTCCGGGACAGTTTTAGGCTGTCGTCTGGATGAGCATGAGAATTTCCTTTCAAATTCCCTTTGAAGCATCAAAGGATATCCCTTTATTGCCGGAAGTGGTATTATGACCACAAAGAACAACAGAAGATTGTGCATTGCAGACCATAGAGAAGGCCACAGGCCCTGATTCTTCCTCTTCCTCCTTCTTACATTGGCCATTTCATCATGGTGTTCTGCTGTGACTGTAAGTTATGGAAATCTACCACCTAATATGAAACTATGGACAAGTCACTACATCTCCATGAGTCTTGGTGTCCTCATCAACAAAGTAGGCATAATAATGGTACCTACCTCCTAGGATTGCTATAAAGACTAACCAAGATAACCACCATAAAGCACTTAGCACAGTGAGTGGCATGTTATGAGTTCCATAATTGGTAGTTAGTGTCATTACCTTCCCAGCTGAAGAAAATTAAAGTTAAGAGTTTAATAAACACATCACCCTGTCGGCATGAGAATGATCAGATCATCTTTAAGTTTGCTGGTACAACTAAGATACCAGAAACTTCTTCATGTTGATAGTATGCACAAAGTCTCAAGTCATATGTGAGAAAGGGAGATTTGAGCTAAATCAAATTACATATTTGTTTGTTTGTTTATTCCATAGCAACTCATTTTTTCCAAAAAAATATATTTAAAATAACAAGAAGAGAAATACAGATAATATAGCAGAATATAAAATTCAGTGTAGAAAATATGTTTTAAGAGGAGAAAGGTAAGAAAATCAGAATGTACAGTATATGACATAAAGCAAAATTTGTAATGGAGTCTTAAGTTTCTGAAATCTGATGCACTTCTGTTGTCCTTGAACCCAGAGAAAGTCAATCTGAAATAGAGAAAGAAGGGCATCAAAGCTTTTGCATCTATTCCCCATCTCATGAGATAATCCCTGGCTTCAGACAAAGCCTTTTACAGAGTAATAGTTACATGCTTCTTTTTAAATGTCCAGATGACATCTTTAAGCATCAAAGAGTCTCAAAAGGACCTGCACAATTCCTTTGCCCGCCCTTAGGAACCTATAGTGTAGGTAGAAAGTCAGAGTGTTGGGTCCTGCTCTGTAGTGGGCATTTATCATGTTTTTGTGACTCCTCATTGCTCTTTGAACACCCATATTCTCTATTTGTGGAAATTCCTGCCTTACCAATCCTGCTTCTCCCAAGTAGAAAACTCTCCTTTCCTCATTCCGTTATGGCACATCTGACAGAGATTCCTCCAGTCAGATAGACCCATGCAGGGCTTTGAATCAGAAGCAGCAATGGTGAAGAGGCAGACACCATGCAGTATCCATTTTATTTCTGGCAGGATCATGGCTGAGACTGCAAAATCCAGCACCTGGCCCAGAGAGCATTGGTGCTGCTAGGAGAAGCAGGTGGGCTAAGTTAGTGCCAGACACAGAAGTGATGGAGACTCTAGCATCTAAGGCTCAAGAGCTGTGCTAGCTTTCTTGACAGATCTGCTCTGCTGCATGGCTTGGGAATTGTTTCTAGAAGCTTACCTCAAATCCAGTACTCGAGGCCTTTCAGTGATTTTGTGCGGCACCCAGTGAACACCCTTTCATTAAACACCCATTCTGTCAGGGTCTGCTTCTGCTGCTTATAACCAAGGACATTGGCTGATACTGAAACATTTTTCTCCATTTGCCTCGTGCCATGTTCATACAAGTGGATATTCTGTTTATGAAAGTAATAGTCTAGTCCACCTGCTCTATTAGCAGAGATGACATCTAGGGACTACTGTTATGGAATGGAGTCTTTTCATTTTCTTTTTCTGTCTTGTTTCTACCTACACATAATTTGAATTTGTTTTAAAGTGTTAAAAATTCAAGTTGTGGCCAGGACAATTTTGTCTTTTGAGCTCTCAGTCTACCTGCTGAGAGACTCAGTATACAAATGAACCATGGCCAGACTATATACAAAAATGATCTGTAGTAACCAATACTAACCTACAGCAACCAGTTCAAGAAGCCACATAACAACCCCCATAGCAATGAGCCCTAAAGGATCCAGACTTGGCCAATAACTGATAGCTTCCCTAATTTTTGTCTGTTTTCAATGTAGGACCAACCAGAGAGAGTCAAATATGTTCCCCTAAACAACAGGATGCCCCACTTGTAATTAGTCTGCCTCCAGCTTCTCTATGCCAATAGCTCCAATGAAGGCATACCTGAAGCTTTCCATTTTTCCATTATAGGCTTTTCCACTTCTCTGCCTGCTTTTGAGTCTGTCAAATACCATCAGTGGTGGTGGCTGCCTCCCTTGACATAGCAAGTTCTGAATAAATAGGCTTTGCTTGTTCTAATTTGGGTTGCTTTAATTTATGTACACATTGCCAGGACCTTATTTATTTCCACCAGGGCTTGTGGTGCTATAGATAGTGGGTTGACCAGAATTATGAGCTGTCTGCATTTTTCACTGCCTCTACCTCTGTTCCCTCCACTGTTCCAACAAAGCCCCATTCTTCAACAGGGTGCCCTCTGCCCTGAGTCATTTAATAGAAAATGATGGATGTAGTAGATACTCATGGAGAAGCAGTTGGCCCTAACATTTGTTCCTCTCCTTGTGCTATTTTCACAGTCCCTAAATCTGATTCTATCGAGAAAAATTATTATGTGTTAGGGTCATAGGGATTAAGCATAATGTAAAGCAGCATGGTGTAATAAAAACATAATCACAACTAATTCTATTATTTTATGATGGTGTTTAATGGAGCATATAATGGATATAAAGCAATGCTTCAGTTTTCAAAATTACTTTCAAAAAAAGGAGGCTTTTATAATATCTATTCTCAAAATAACAAATTATTTTGCTCCTCAAATGTACACAGGTTCCCAAAGGTATTAAATAAATAATGTATAACTAGTTTTCTAGAGTTGCATTTGACAAGTTCTCTAGTTATTTGAGTATTATTAGATAAATTATGAATAATTTGGTAAAATAATCCCATTGTTTTTATCTTATCTTGAATTGTTGGAGTTAGCATTTTTAAATGAACCATCTACAATACCAAATTAATTTTTCCGACTTTTTGCAGTCATGCATATTCTTCATTTCACTCTTTATCCCTCTTTTAAATAGTTATATTTAGGAAAAAAAAGGTGTCATTTTGTCATCAGAGAATGGAGACAATTGTCAATTGAAACAGAAAAATTCAAACAATATCCCTTAAGTACCTTGCTTGCTTTGGATTGCATTTTCCTTTGCTGCTTAAAAAGTCATCTCACTGCTAAATCTTGTCAATTCTAATGCCCATTTTTTTCACATTTTAACAGATCTGAGAGACAGATGTATTTTTTAAGCAATGGCATGTCATAGTTTATTCGACTGCATTTTTTTTACTGGCCGGTGATTCCCAAAATAATGGTGTATATAATACTTGATACATCTTTAAATCCAGTGAAATATGATAGCAAACTTATTAAGCATTATTTTCTTGGTATTCTAAAACATAATAAGTACTGTAGAAATGCAACAGCCCTTGAGTGAGGGCACCAGTTTTCCAAATGTGCCCTCTAGGGTTGTGGAGCTCTAGGGTTTCTTGTGAGGAGGTGGACCACCAGGGCACCAACTCTGGCCTTTTGTTCTTTCGTTTTCAACAAATGGGACTTCTCTATAAGCTTTCCCGAGATGAGAGACTGTGCTGCTAATCAAAACACAACATAAGTTTGAAAATCAGTGACCAGGGAGATTGACTACCCATAGCGGAATAAAAATAAGGGTTCCTTCTTGAGTTCCTACTGGTGTGATAGGTCTGGAACTAGATACTGTACACACAAGGTGGGGGATTTTATTGAGGTACTAATTTGAGTTTTATTGTCTATAAGTTTACCACTGCCCCCCTTTCCCCCTCCTGCCCCATTTCTGGCAGGTAGTCAGGTTTGTGTTCTCTTCACTCATGGGAGGTTTATGGAAGGGCCAGAAGCAGGAATAGCTCTCCCTGGTGCTTATAAACATCTCAACTCCTTCAAAATGGCATGAGCTGTCCTCCACATTCACCCACCTCTCCAGAGCAGGGAGATGTCTAGGTTGCTGTCTAGCATTGTAGTCCCTTCTTTGTAGGTGGCTTCTGAAGGTGGCTTGACTCCAGATATACAAAGAATGGTGGACTCCAGGCACAAGATCCTATTCTCTGTAGTAATCTTGATAGAGATTCCCTCCATGACCAAACCTTAGTAAGGCTCCTCTTAGCCCTCTGATTGACTTGGCCAAACTTGGTCTTCTGTCTCTGTCCTTATAGAGTACAAATATAGCAAGAATCCTGCTAAGCCAATTTAGCTGGAAATCCCCATCTTTGAGATCTGTTATGATCCAACTCCTCATTCTCCATCATCCCCTGGTGATATCTAATCACCCTGGCTGTACTTCAGTAAGAATTTTGATAGGTCAGTTTAGCAAGAATTACCCTATTGTCTTAGTAATTTTCCATCCATCGACTCCCCACCCCATTCTGTTCCTTGGCTGTAAATGGCACTTTTCCTTGTTGTATTTGGAGTTCAGTCCATGCTTTCTCCTCAACTATAGAACCCCATTGCAGTAGTTTCTACTCCTATTGCAATAGCCCTGAATAATTCTGCCTTGCCATTTTAACAAGTGTTGGAATATTTTGTTTCTCTGACAGTCTGTACCCCAAGAGTGCCAAGACAGAGCAGAGCCACCCGACCTCCTTGGCACCCAGGAGAGGCAGATATCTAGAGGAGTCTTTGGTACTTTGACAATTGCAGGATGATGACAGGAGAGGAGAGAGATCCTTAGAGTGACTGTGCTTGAATTTCACGCCAGTCTGGTAGGTAGAGACTTGGAAAAGATTTAAGTTGATTTGAAGAAAAAATATACATTTATTGCAGAGCAAAATTTGGGCTTGCAAATTTATGTCATCATTTTATCCCATTCAACTTCACAGTGTCTGAAAGGTTAATGTTATACCTGTTTTAAAATAAGGTCCTGAAGACTCAGAAAGAGGAGAGATTGGCCCATCTCTTCAGTGCGAGCCAGTCAGTGCAGAGCACATGAGTACAAAAAGGAGTAACAAGGAGACCATATGTTCTGGCATAATTATTTAATTCCCCACTTGACAGCTATTTCCGTGTATAATCATTCCTTAAAGGTATGCTTTCTGTTTGCTTTCTTTTTAAGTGTGTTGAGTCATTCAGGAAAGGAAGCCTACCCTTGGGGAAATATTCTCAATTATGCCCAAAATATCTGGATACAAAGTAAAAAAATAATAATAATTGAAGGAAAATATTCAGCTTCATCTGAAGGATTGAGAGCCTTATAGGCATAGTCAACATGGGAGAAGGATGAAAGACATTGTATTGTGGTTTAGTGATCTGCTTTGTGTTTGTCCTTTTTCTTTCCAAGTGAAATCTAAGCTGAACCTCAAAATTTAAAATGGACAAAAGTGAATAGGATATTTAGGCAATTTAGATTTTTACCGAGGCTGAGAATATGCTGGTGTTTGTACAGTCTATGAAATATCTTCCTTGGAGCTCCGAGGGTACCCTAAACAAACCTGCAAACAAACAAACCTCCTTGGGAGGAGGACCCTAATGGGAGGGCAGTAGGGTCATGATAAAGAACAGGAACTCAGCAGTGGGATGGGCTAGGTCCACATTCTGCTTCTTGTTTTCAGGGATAAATTGGATAATGTGAATAGCCACGTGCTAACAGATGGCAACCCACAATTTTGTTTCACCGTTTAGGAAGACTGAACATAAGCTCAGGAGCCCCAGTTAGACTCTGCCACTTAGCAACTGCGTAACTTAGGGCAAGTTATTTAACCTTTAAGCATCAGTTTTATCTGCTAGAAAGAAGGGATCATGACAGAGTGTACTTCATGGGTTTTTGTGAGGATTAAATGAGATGGTAGATATAAAGCTCTTAGCCCAAGATGCCCACACAATAAGCACCCAGTAATTGGTTGCCATTACAGCTAAGTATTTTATAAAACTGTTACTCTTCCTTACACCCACAATTCTACAAGTGCTTTGAATTAAACTCAGGCAATGACCATTCTCTCTATCACCTCCTCCTCTTCATCTTTCTCCTTTCTCCTAGAGCTCACCTCTTTTCTGCCTGAGCATGAAAAGTGAGTGCTTTCCAATCTTTGTCTAAATTCTCTTAGAGAAAAAGCTGAGATCTGAAGGAGAATGACTAATTATTATTCACAGCTATATAAAAGCTGGAAGGTAAATATTGGCTTTCTACATGCAAAGTATTACATCTCCTCTAAAATTTGTGTAAAGTGGTTTTCCACTAAGAATATAAAATAGATGATTTTGTTTTGAGAGCATTTATTATTATGCAGATTAGAGATTGAACACCCAAATATCTTATTTGCTAATTTACCATTCATGAGAAAATTAGACATGCTAGAAAATTCTCATTTTTAGAGCAAAGAATCTTTTAAATTCTCAACTCAAAAGGTCTGCTGTTATCAAAAAGATATTTCAATGCTGGCAGGTATTTCCCAAAATCTTAAATGGAGATGGAAACTGTAATTGAGTCTGCAGTGCTGCTGCTTTCTGACAAAGCACCAGGATTTCTTTCTTGCTTCTATATATATGTGTATATATACACACATACACATATATGAATTAATTTGTAAAACAGACAGATTGGAAGTTCAGGTCTAAAGAGGAATTTCAGTGCCACAGAGCAATCATAGCATTGTGTTTCCTTATCTTTCTTAATGGGTCTCAACTTCCTGTGGCCTTTGTTGCTAGGAAACTAGTCTCTACTGAAATGAAAACCACCTTTCTGTTATTGTTGACTCAGTGGAGTCTGAAATGAACCAGGCATATCTTGAATCCTTCAGGATTAACTACCGGTGATGTGGCTGTGGATGATGTGAAAAATCCTGAGCTCAACATTTTCTGTACAGCCACTGCTTAAAACCCAGAAGTAAACCAGTTCCCTTTATAACTTCCCTTTGGAAAATTCCATTAGCCTGTCCTGTGTGAAGTTAAGTCTTCTAGAAGTAGAAAGATAAAGGAAGGGAGCTGTGGTCCATTTCTCCACATTTCCACATTGCATTAAAGTACAGGCCACCTTAGGAACCCTGCCTGATAGGTGTTCAGGGAGATAGAGCTTCAAATTAAGGATGCATTCCTAGGCAAATGGCATTCTTTCAGTATAGTTCTTTTTGTATTGACAGTTGAAATCCGGAATTTGAATGCATGCTACAGGCTTTTGAGCATCCTCAGAGGTATTGGAAGTGGTAAGAGTGACCAAAATGCTTGTGCAAGATGAGTTACTATGTTTTAGGAAGTTGTGATATCTTGGTCCGTGGAAGAAGATGGCGAATGCAGTTTGCAGCCTCGTTTTCTCCACAACTCAACTAAGAAATGGAGATTCTCTTTAATGGCATTTGGATTTTGATGCAATTCTGACAATGTACATTTAGAGGCAGAAATCATGTCTGTAACATGCAAACTACCTGGCGGCCGAAGTAAAGGTTCAAGGCAGGTCATTAAGGCAGACCAGACATCCCATCTGACCAGAAATGGACCATCAGCTGCTGTGGGAAACAAAGGCAGAAGGAAATGGCAGATAGAACTATTTTCCTTGTAACCTGCAGCCCATTGACAAATACTTGAGGCTGGCAGAGTAAAACCTTTCTCCAGGAACTCCCTCCTGTCTTAATGTTAATGCTTTGCTAGAGGGAAAAACAACCTTAGCTTGACAATAGCTAGGTCTCCTTACCTGTGAGTCTTCTTTAGCATTTGAAAATCTCACTGGAAACTTCCCCTGTACTTTACCTCCCCCAACTCCATAGTATATAACCAGTCTCTCCTCATGGTCCTGGGGCAGCTCTTTCTATGCAGGGTCCTGCCTCTGTGCTTCAACAAAATCACCTTTTGGCATCCAAGACGTCTTTAAGAATTCTTTCTTGGTCATCGGCTCTGGGCCCCACGAACTCCACTATCACCCCAAAAACCTCGTCATCAGCCAGTAGTGGCATGGGATTTAAGAAGCCCCTGAGGAATTTAAAGACTGGCTAATTCTGTTTGAAGCTTTTCTGCTTTTTTTTCCCCATCCTATCATGCTCCCTTTTATTAGTGTGTGTGTGTGTGTGTGTGTGTGTGTGTGTGTGTGTGTATGTGAGTGTGTGCATGTGTGTGTGTGACTCCACTATATTTCAAGCTTGAATTGAGGTAATGTCAAAGTTCTAGGGCTCACACCTTTTCAGCATGAACAAGAAAAATGAGGATTTCCAAATCTTTGCCTGATATACTTGAAGAAAAATCTCATGCCATCCCACATTGATCTCCTGTTACCTTAAGCAGAATGTCTTCCATGTAGATGGCACCCACCAGCAGTTATTAGACTTACCCCACTGGCCCTTCATAGTGTAATAGGTCAGCTTATAAGATATCAGAAAGCTTATTGTATATAAGTTCGGCTTAAACTCACCTTTTATGAATAATTGAGATAAAAGGCTTATGTAGTTCCCTATTAGGGTTATCGGAAATTACTAACTGCCATATCTCGCTTCTGTGACCTCGCCTGCTTGCTAAATAGATAACTTAGGATGCAAAACGCTCCCCCACCCCCTCTACCAAGATCTGGCCTAGGGAAGACCAACGTGTAAAAAGTCACATACTAGCTGCCCTATGGCATCCCAGGTGTCTAACTATGATTGGTCATTTTAAACCCTCTTAGGACAAAGAACTTTAAATTGATAGGTTCCCGCCAAAACTAATGTCTGTGTGTCGCTACCATGAAATGTTGTAAATTGTAATTGGTTTACCAAATAATGGCGTATTCTGACTTGCTAAAACCCACATAAGCTCACTGCTACCTTCATCCGGGGCCATTCTCTGCACTTTTCTCCTTAAGATCAGGAGATCAGGTTTGGCCCAGCTGTGAATAAAATCTTGCCTTACTTCTATTTGGCATCTGGTGGTTTTTTTGACAGCACCCTGTTTCATTAGGTGACCCTGGCTGTGTCCAAATTATGTTGTACATTATGTATCTCTGTTGTTGTCAGATGAAATTAGATGGGTAAGAAGAAAAACCTAACAGAGACACAGCCAAATAGCTGATAACAAAGTAAGCCATTTTAATATGATGGAATCAGAGGTATTTTCAATCCCTGCCATCATGAGAGAGTCCCCTTCGGCAGCTGGAATAAGGGCATGTCATCTTCAGCTGTGACCATGGGGAGAGGTGCAGGCAGTTTTGTGGCAGCTCGTCTAGAGGAAAATAGTCGGTGAAACTGAGGGGACACCCAGCTGGTCTGGAGGACCATGGTGGGCACTGTGTATCCTCCATTGTGCCTTCTGCCTTAGATGCTGGTACAGGCTCATTTCTGGCATTCAGAATAGTGCTCATTAACCAGGCCACCATCCAGCTCCTAGATGCTGGCTTTAGACAAGATTAGCTCAGGATTCCTGCATCTCATGGATCAAGAGTCCTGATGAATTTCCTTTCCCCCACTCCCTTTGATGAGGTGTTTGGAGTGACAGTGGAGTTCATGGGGTCCAGAGCTGACCACCAAGAAAGAATTCTTGAAGACGTCTTTTGTGCAAAATGGTGATTTTATTGAAGCACATGGGCAGGAAGAGCTGCCCAGGGACCATGAGGAGAGACTGGTTATATACTATGGAGTTGGGGGAGGTAAAGTCCAGGGGAAGTTTCCAGTGAGACTTCCATATGCTAAAGAAGACTCACAGGTACTGGAGACCTAGCTAAGGTTGTTTTTCCCTCTAGCAAAGCATTAACATTAAGACAGGAGGGAGTTCCTGGAGAAAGATTTTACTCTGCCGGCCTCAAGTATTTGTCAGTGGGCTGCAAGTAATAAGGAAAATAGTTCTATCTGCCATTTCCTTCTGTCTTTGTTTCCCACATCACTATGGAGGGATGATGGAGATTTAGGTTTTGCAAAACTATGATCTCTATCAGTTAACCATTTTTTTTTTCCTCCTTTCCTTTGTTCTTGGGCAACCAGGAGTGCCTGAGGAATATCACACATATGCCACCTGGGAGTGGGGGTGTTTGTGGCCTGTCAGCTTGCCTTATGCTTCCTCATCACCTTTGCTGGGGACTGGGCAGAGCCTCCTCTTACATCCCCGAATCCAAAGACCTCATGCTGCTCTCTTCCCTTGGCAGTGGAGTCATCTTCCTAATACACCCACTGTGTTACGGAGTTCTACCTTCAGTGACTCAAAGGGAGATTACCCTCCTAAAGGCAATTTGCTAAGTACTTACAACGAATAACTGAGATATTTCTGAGATATATCTTTTGGGTAAGAAAACAGAACTCTGGTGGCACATTATTCCATACTAAATAAATATAAAACTTTTTTTTCCATTTTAGAAATTATGTCTGCCTTTTGGTGATGGGATATTCACAATAGGACAGTGTTTCTTAGCCTAAGAATGGGCTTTGGAAACAAGCCATCTGGGTTCAAATTCTGCCCTGCTGGGGGACATGAGCAATTACTTTATCTTTGCGAGCCTCAATTTCTTGCTTACACAAATAGCAATGATAACAATATTCACCTTATAAAGATTATTGTGAGAATCGCATGAGATAATGCATATTCTCAGCAGAGAACCTGGTATAGAATATAATACACAGTAAACAAATAGTTTCTATTATTGTTATCATCATTATGCCTCACAGTAACCTCCTTTGAGCACTTTCCATGCATGCACCAAGAACTATTGGATACTGGGGAAGGAAAGATGAATAAGACATGTCTCCTCCTCTGGAGGAACTCGCAGTCCATTGGGGAAAACAGACATGAACACAGTGAGTTACAGTTGTGTATCACCAGAGGAAAGAAGACATTGTCATGAGAATCCTGAGGAAGGCTGGAGACAGAGATTCAGGAAGATCCCACAGAGAAGGACATGTGATTTGACTCTCAAAGAAAAAATAATGAGATAAGGAAAAAGTTTTCAGGCAGTGGAGCACCTATCCAAAATAAAAGACTCTTCTCTGATGTGTTTGGCAACCTGCGTCAGCTTGACACTAACCTTGAGTTAGGAGTGCCTGGGAACAGGGTGCGGTTTGGAAGTGTGAGAACCTAGAAGCAGAGGAGACAAGTCTTAAAAAGACATTTCTTCTGCCAGTGGCCATTTCCCATACTTTCTGGGCTCTTCTGTGTACCAAGACTGACAGCTCAAGGCATAATCCAGGTTTGATAGTTTCGTTTTTTGGCCCTAACTACTAGTAGAATTGACAGGCTTTCACTGGGATTGACTCTGTGTTCAGATATTGGTAAAGATAATAAAGATTTCAGTAATTGTCTTAACAGATTTGCCCTAAACCTCCCTTTGCCTCAATTTTTAGAATCTTTCAGGTCAGAATGTCTCTAGCTTGAACAGTCTGGGTTTTTGTTGTTTTACTTGGTACTAAGAACTTTAGCTAAGGGTTTGAGTTAATCTGCCTAGGAGTTGGGCTCCGTTTAATGCTTGCTGTCTCTGTAGGTGCCAGAGGTTCATATTCTTCTAGTGTCTTTGTTTTTGTCCCTCCCCTTGATTTTGGAATTCCCTAAGTGCTTCTTCTTAGAGAGAATGTATATCTTGCAGCTCTTTGAACTGTAATCCACTGTTATTATACCAGAGCCCTGTTATTGCAGTGACAAGGTGTGGAGAGGGAGAAGTTTCCATAATCTTATAATTACATTACAGTCTTCCTTTTTCTTTTTTTTAAGTCTTATTTATTTATTTTGAGAGAGCACACATGACTGCATGCAAGCGGGGGAGGAGCAGAAAAAGAAAGAGAATCCCAAGCAGGCTCTGAGCTGTCAGCAAGGACCCCAATGTGGGTCTTGAGTCCATGAACCATGAGATCATGACCTCAGCCAAAATCAAGAGTCAGACACAACTGGCTAAGCCACTTAAGGACCACTCCATTCTATATTCTTAAAGCCCTGACTTATGTTGACTATGGTTCCCTCCTTTCTGTGAGACACAAAACCAAGAGGAGGTTGTGGTAGGAGGAATGCCCTTCTCCCAGAGGGCATTGCTGGCCAAATCTTTTCCTTAGAAAGTAGGCTTTTGTTACGGAGAAGGTTCCGAGAGTATTTTAGCAGGATTACTGCTCTCCCCCTCCTCTTTCCCCCACACGTCCACCAAAGCCAGGAAGGGATCTTCCCTGGTTCTTCACTATGAGAACATGGTATGTTCCTGGAGGTAGAACCCATCAAAGTTTGAGGGCCCTCTGAGATGGTAGCCCCTTCATGAGACTGTTTCTGTCATGCTACTATATATACTCGGATTCCATCAGGTTATTAAAAACCACCATTAAGTGTTCCCACCAATTTATGGTTCTAGTGGCTCCTGCTGCCAATAAACAGTTCTGTCTGTGACTCTGTATGTGACCGTCTCTGTATTTCAGTGTGGCTGTCCTTCCACCTCAGTTCTCTGCCTGTTTCAGAAGTTACTGATATTTAGATTGCCCACCTTTTGTTGTTGTAAAGGCAGGACTGATAACCTATGAGCTCTTTCCACCTTGGAGCTGGAACCGGAAGTCTGAGTTGACAGTAAAGAGTTGTGTGTCCAAATCCTTTGAGGAAGACTTGATGAGAGAGTATAAGTAAAGTGCTTGGCATAGTGTCAAGCACAGAGGAAATGTTTAGTGCACTTTTGCTATTATTACCATATCAAAGAAGATTTGAATTTGATTCCTATTAACATATAACAAAAGATAAATATTTTACTACAATGCATTTCTTAAAAAAAATAACCGAAAATAAAAGAAACTATTTTAACCAAACAACATGAATCCAGCCAAGTAGTACAAGATTAAAATTGAACACCATCCAAATTCTAAATTATGCATTATACCTCCAGTTCCAGAAATACACAACAATTCAGTCTGGTCATGCTTCACTTATCAAAGCACACTCGCCGTTGGAAATAAACATTTCAATTTCTATGAGCCAGTGATTATTTTTTAATATATATTTTATATGCCAAGTACTCTGTGACGTAAAATTGATTTTCTCTTTGTGCTTTCTCTGGAATTGTTCAAAGTGTAATGAGAGTAGCAGCCAGGTAAATAGCTAATTATAATACTATACAGTGAATGTTTGGATAAAGTTATAGCAAGGAGTGTTATCACATGATTAAGGCAAAGCCTCTGAACTCAGTCTAACTACATTCAAATCCCAGTTCTGTGACTTCACCCTGCAATGAGATCTTGGGAAAATTCTTTAAGCTCTCTCTCTCTGCCTTATTTCTCTCATCTATAAAATGGGGCTAGTGAAACATGTTATAGGTTTCAATGCAAATAGAAGGCTTAGCACAGATCCTGGAGCAAACTAAATGCTTGGCAAACGTAGCTCCAACAATTAGCTGCAAAAACAAAACTCTGTGAGGAAGAATAACTTAAGCTTGATGGCAGGAACTAAGCCTTGTTCCTCAAGCTATCTCAAATGCCTGGCACATATTAAGTTCTCAGTATATCAGTCAAGTCTGTGAATGAATGAATGAATGAATGAGTCATTAATTCTGCAAAGCATTATGGAAGATTTCCCAGTGGAGTATTCGAGCCTGGTTTTGTAGGATTAAGGGGTCTCACCAAGTGGGTAAAGGAGAAAAAATTAGGGGGAAAATAGCTGTTGTGAGAGAAGAAACCGAGAGTTTTACAGCATGATCAGAGCTCTAGGTATAGAGAGCAATGGTACCCATTCAGAAAACAAGGAAGTCCCAGAAAACCCTTCTTAGGCATTTTGCTTTGGTCTGAGAAATAAACTTTTGACTCAGTGGCTCCGAAGTCTTAGTCTCTTTTTCTTAAAATCACCCTGTCCCCCTGCCCAGAAATAGAAAAGAAGTAAACTAAAAGAACTAGGTAATGGAATCAGTAATTAAGGACTATGTTTTGTTTTTTGTTTCAAAGCCTTTTAGGAAATGGAGAAAATAATATATTTATGGAGGAAGTTAATTCTACTTCTGTAGTTTTGCCATCTCAAATACAGCAAGGGAGCTACTAGAATTCAGATTTCTAGGCTCTCCACTGGAGTTGCTGAGTCAGGATTTCTAGATATATGGACTAAGAATCTACATTTTAAACATGTTATCTCAGCTTTTTTGTTTGCTCACTGAAATCTGAGCACCATAGATTTACACGCAAAGATATCTCAAACTAGTATTCAAGAGGTAAATACATATTTGATAGTTTCTGGCAACTTGGCCTTTGTCCCTGCTGTTTTCTCTCATTGGAATACTTCTCTCTCAGTCGTCCATTCTTATGCACACTAGTTTTGCCTCATTATTTATTCTTCTGGTGTTAGCTTATTATTTTTTATTCAAAATTTATTTTACAAATAGGGTCTACTGTGGGCCAGACACGAAGATATCCTAAATCGACCTTCTCCGAGTTAGGTATCATTCTTGTGTTCTGTTGTAGCACCCTGTACTTTCACTCTTAAAATAATTAGGATACTATGTTATAACTACATGTTTATTTATCTTACTATAAAATATGTTCTATGAGAGCAGAGACTGCATCTTATTTTTGTTCTCTGCCTAATGCCAACCTTGCACATTGCCTCACAACTGATATTCTCTAAGTGCTTGTTGAATGAAGAAGGCATGCATGCATAAATGTTATCAGTCAGCGATTGCTGTGTAACAAACAGTTATAAAAATCCTAATGGCATATGACAGTAAGCATATATTTCACTTATGCATATACAAGTTATCTGGAGATTGACTGATCAGACACAGCTTAACTGGGCTTGGTTCCAAGCTGTAGGTTGGGTGTGCTGCCTGCCTCTCATCCCGCTCAGAAAAGCAGGCTAGCTGGAACGTGTTCTTATGATGGCAGAAGGCAGGATCACAAGAGAGCAAGTAGAAACATATGGTGCCTTTTAAAGAATAGGTTTCAAATTGGTACACAGCCACTTTGAGCTATACTCCACTGGCCAAAACAAGTCATTAACAAAGGATGTGGATAGAGGAGGATGAGGGTTTAGGGCCAATGCCTCAGTGATATAAAAATTAATGAATGAAGGGAGTATTGAGTGAAGAGATTTGAAAGGAAGGATGTGTAGCTTTCCCCTAATTCACTTGCTGACATATGCTAGGATACCCAGGACTCTGGAGAAATGTAGTGATGGGAAGGAGCCATTCTAGGAAGATCTAGCGCGACTTCCATTTGGGGGTTCACTAGAAGTCATTAAGTTCATATATTAAAGGAAAAAAAACCACTAGGTTTTATAACTTCTGTAGTAATGGCACCCAATTGCTTCTGCTACCCCAAATCTCAAAACCTCCTCGGATGTACTGAAAATGAAAATACGGTCCCAGCACACACCCTGCTCTATTTTCTCTTCTACTTGATGTGCTCAGCTGTTGTGGGACACACTGGATAAAGGTGAGAGGTTTGGGGGTAAGCCTGCAGGGAGAGAGCCTGAACTTAGGTTACAGCCCAGGAAGCAAAAAGGAGGCAGAAGAGGGACTTGTGGAGGTTCTATTTCTAGGATTTGTAGGTTTTTATAAATCACTACTGTTTGTTCAAAGCACTCACATCAATTTTTCCTTTTGATTTAAGGTTTGTTTTTAACTATGTCTGCAGATAAAAGAATCAAGCTTCATGTATTCCCAGGGTGATTTCAAGTTCCTTCAACAAAGCTTCCCTTCTTCCAAAATTCTGGAGTTAGGAAAAGTTTTCCTTCTTCTTGAAATGCTAAATTTCTTCCACCTTCGGTTTGTATTAGAATTCCTCTAGATGAAAGTAGCCAGAGATCCCAAATATGTCAAATTTCTCTTTGAAAAGATAAACCACAAAGTTTGCAATTGCTTTTTTAAAGCATAAAATGAAGAAGATAATTCCTGATTCCATGACCTCGGGAGGGATGAGATGATAACCGACAATTAAATTGCTAATGTTTGGGTTCTTGTAGGAGCCTCTCTAACTCATATTTATTATTGCTTAGAGAAAGACCTTCAAACAATTCTCGGTTTTTTCTCCTTGAATAGCAAAGTGGCAATTCTTGGCTTAGGACATTGGGAATCCCAAAGTGTTACCCCATTCCTATTCATGGATAAGTCTCAATGCCTAAATACCAAAAGGCCCATCCATAGGAAGAAATCCTTAGGCAGCCTTTAAAAATCAAGTTTATTTAAAATAATGCGTGAAAAAGAAGCTATTCTTAATTTTAAAATTGGGATGCAAAACAGTATGTGGTGACTCCAATTTTGTTAATAATTAGTAGTCACATGGGTATACATGTACACACACACACACACACACCCAGAAGGCAAAAAATGAGAGAGGTACACCTAAAGGTTAATGATTCCTCTCAGTACAGTGATTATTTATAAATTTATTCTTTATGCTTTCTATAGTCTTCAGATTCTTTTCAATAATTCCATATACTTAAAAAAATTTTTTTAATGGTTATTTATTTTGAAGGAGAGACAGAGCACGAGCAGGGGAGGGGAATAGAGAGAGAGGGAGACACAGAATCCAAAGCAGGCTCCAGGCTCTGAGCTGTCAGCACAAAGCCTGACACAGGGCTTGAACTCATGAACTATGAGATCATGACCTGATCTGAAGTCAGACACTTAACCAACTGAGCCACCCAGGAGCCCCTATACTTTTCTAATCAGGAAACAAACTTATACCAGTTTACATCTACATGACCACCTTTTAAAACCTTATTTTAATTAAATTGGCTGTATTAAGTTATTTAGCAAATATTTTATTTTGTCTTTTACGAGCCTTATTAAAGGCAATAGAAAGATATTAGCACTCTAGACCATTAACATTAGCACTCTAGCAAGACAAAATAAATCACAAAAGAAGTCAAGAACATTATATAGATTATAGAGTTGGATAGAACCTTAAGTACACTTTATATGTGAATATAAAAAAATCATACAATTCCTAACTTAGACGCAGTATTTCATTGTTCAAAAAGATTTACCATAGGTTGAGGAAAATCCAACAGCTAGGAAGTGTCAGAGTTAGAACTTGAAATCATGTCTCTTAGCATCCAAAGCCAATACAATACAGGGTGCTATCCCCAAACATTTTGATGAGGAAGTCAAACTTTAAGTTAAAATAGATTCCAGTCCTCAATAAGCTAAGAAGTGACAACATTTCGCTCAAAAGGGTTTTTCAAAAAGAGTAAATGTGTTTTCTTTTGTCAGTTATTCTGATTTGTTTTCTTAGACCACTTTAAAACTAGAACTATACTACCCTGAAGACAGAGTCAGTGCATATGCAGAGACGATCCCCAATGGTGAGACTCTGAGGTTCCTGTGGTTTCTGTTGTCTTCAGAGCTCTCCTTCAGGTAGGCTTTCATTGTCTGTAGGAATATTCTTTTTTTAAGACATTTTTAAAAATTTAAATCCAAGTTAGTTAACATATAGTGTAGTAATGATTTCAGGAATAGAATTTAATGATTCATCACTTACATATGATCCAGTGCTCATCCCAACAAGTACCCTCCTTAATGTCCATCACCCTTTTAGACCATCCCTCCACCCAATACCCCATCAGTACCCCTCAGTTTGTTCTCTGTATTTTAGTCTCTTAGGGTTTGTCTCCCTCTCTGTTTTTATCTTATTTTTGCTTCCCTTCCCCTATGTTAATCTGTTTTGTTTCTTAAATTCCACACGTGAGTGAAATCATATATCTGTATTTCTCTGACTAACTTTTTTTGCTCAGCAGCATATACTCTAGTTCCAGTCATATTGTTGCAAAGGTAAAGATTTCATTCTTTTTGGTTGCTGAGTAATACTCCATTGTGTGTGTGTGTGTGTGTGTGTGTGTGTGTGTGTGTGTACACAGCACATCTTCTTTATCCATTCATCAGTCCATGGGCATTTGGGCTCTTTCCATACTTTGGAACTATTTCTAAACTATTGTCAGTAGTGCTACTATAAACATTGGGGTGCATGTGCCCCTTCGAATCAACATTTTTATGTCTGTAGGAAGATTCTTGATCAGAACTTAGTGATTGCCCCTAAAATTCTGGTTCTGATTCTGTTTTCAAACTGGAGGAGACAGAAGAAGAAGTACAAGTTTATGGCATCTGTAAGGAAATAACCAAGCAAAGCCAACTCTACAGGACATTGTGAGAAGTCCTTGATTTCATATGAGGCAGGTGACCCTATCTAACACATTTTAGTTCTAAGAGGGATAGTTTTGGGAAACACTGACATTTCACATTATGAGATGGCAGGTTTGCTGACCACGTTTTAGGAGATGGGGATTTAAATGTGTTTTGGAGTGACGACTGATTTCGTATTGTAGCATAATACTGCAGGGTCAAGTCTTACATATATAAACAGAAAAACTAGATTCTTGGGCGTTGAAGCAGCTAGCCTAGGCACTAGAATCCACCCAAATTACCTGAATATATATTTCCCTGAACTCCTACCATAGTCAATGGATATTGTAACCTCTCCAAGACCCTGTGGCCAGGCTTGCATCACTATAGGTTTTCATAGGAAAAGCAGACAGTCAGGTCAATATTCCAGGTGTTTCCAATGAGTCAGACATCTGGTGTGATGGCAAGGCCTACCCAGATGGTTACTGAATATTTCATCTTTTGCCTGGATGTAGGCTGCCATCTGTACACCCAGACTTAGACCTAACAGGGCATCAGTCAATACTACATTGTCTGTTAATTAGAAATTTACTTGAGTACATTTTGTCCACTGGGTACCTGCTGTTTCAGTAATCTTCCAGCCAGACACATTTACCTGAATATTCATGGTCAGTTAGAAGGCACTCAGCACTCATGCTGACTAATCATTTAATTCCTTCTACCTACCCTTCAGCATCTGATCCTGCTGTCTATTCACTATGCTTTTATTATTTCCCTTTTCAAATTCTAAAGATCTCTGGAAAGAATGCTACAAAAATGGCTTGGTGGTTGCTTGAATGTATACCTTATTTAGGTGAGCAGTTTCTGTTTACTGGTTAATAAAGTTACTTTTCACACCTTTCTTGCCTGCAGTATGCTAGTTTCCTGCTATCTGCTCTTAGCCATCTGTCCTCCACTGGGGCACCCACAAGGTCTTTTCCAAATCCCCTCTAGGAAAAAACCTGAAGTCTTTACCCTGGCTTAAAAGACACCCGAGGTCATATCCTTGATCTCCTTTTCTATTTCTTTTTATTATTATTATTATTATTATTATTACTATTATTATTATTATTATTTTAATGTTTTGTTTTTTTTTTTTACTTTTGAGAGTGACAGAGTGTGAGCAGGGGAGGGGCAGAGAGAGAGGAAGACACAGAATCTGGCACAGGCTCCAGGCTCTGACTGTCAGCACAGAGCCCGACGCAGGGTAAGATCATGACCTGAGGTGAAGTCGGACACTTAACTGACTGAGCAAGCCAGGCACCCTTGCTTTTTTATTTTTGCCACACATGCTTTCTCTTTGTCTTTCTTTACTTCTAAAGAGTTTTTTCTCTGGCATCTAAACCTTCACATATTCCTGGATCCCACTTTGCCTCCTGTCTAACTCATCAAATCCCACAGAGGTCTGAGCTTTGCTCAGAGAAGATGTGCTGAAAGCCCCAAACAAGGTGAACGCACCTTAATGTACACTCCTATAGTATCCTGGCCTCTCTGTTCCGTAACTCACCTCATTGGTAATTATTTCTCAGCAGTCTTTGCTCTAGATTGTATTATTCTAAGGGTCAGCAATTGTGTGTGTTTTTAAAAAAATGTTTTTAACACTTTATTTTTGAGAGACAGAGTGACACACAGCACAAGAGGGGGAGGGGCAGAGATGGGGGGGGGTGACCCAGAATCTGAAGCAGGTTCCAGGCTCTGAGCTGACAGCACAGAGCCCGATAGGGGGCTCGAACTCATGGAACTGAGATCATGACCTGAGCTGAAATTGACTGCTCCACTGACTGAGCCACCAGATGCCCCTTGTGTGTTTTTAAATGCATATCCTAGTATGTGGCACATAGTAGGCACTTCATAAATAGTTACAAGTTGGCAAATGGAAATAAAAGCAGAAGTTTAACTTGTCAAGTTTGGGATCAATGTAAAAATGTAACAATATTGAATCAATGCTTCAACCGAATCAGTGATTCCATATCAACAATTATTTTCTTGAATATTTCTCCTATTTGCCAGGCACCATGTGAAATACCAAAAAAAAAAAAAAAAAAAAAAAAAAAAAAAAAAAAAAAGTAATATTTAGTCTTGTTTCCCAAAGAGTTTATCTAATTAAAATACTTGCTAGGTAATGACCAAGATAAGAGTGTATAATTTTGCAAAATTAATCTGTTTAATATTAGTGACCAGAGGAATGATTGATTTTCATTCTTTTCCTCCTTATTGATTCTACCATGACTTTGGTTTATACTGATGTTGGGTTCTCAGACCTCAGAATACCTTCTGGGATTGAAGTATTCTTTTCATTTTTTTTAAAGTTTATTTATTTACTTTGAGAGAGAGTGAGCTGGGGAAGGGCAGAGAAAGAGAGAGAAAGAATCCCAAGCAGGCTCTACACTGCCAGTGTAGAGCCCAGTGTGGGGTTCGAACTCACGAACCACAAGAACATGACCTGAGCTGAAATCTAGAGTCAGATGCTTAACTGACTGAGCTAGCCAGGTACCCTGATACTCTCTCCATTTTAAGGAGTAATTGTCTCTTACTTGCTTATGGCCTGCAGCCTAAGATGCTGTCTCCAGTGAGCCCAGCTGTCCCCTCTTCTTAGAAATGTAGCTATGAATGTTCTGTTTTCTAATTTTTAAATTTACATGTTTATGGACAAGTCTTAAAGTGTTTAATAGATAATAAATAAGTTTATTAAACTAAAAATTAAATTAAAAAAAAAAAGAAATGTAGCTATGAGAGCAGAGAAAAGGAGAAGTTTTTCTCTCATGGTGCATGGTCCCTGGCTTGTCTGCCATTTCCTTCTTGGTTTGAAGATGATTGGGAGATGACTGAAGATAAGGAGGTTTTGAATTGGCTACTGGAGCGAAGTACCTGTTGGAGAGGGAGAGAACAGTTTTCCTTTGTGATCAGCAGGGCATATGGTGTGGGGATAGTGCCATTGGATGAACTTGGTCATACCTGTTCTGCTGGTCTGGCTCTTGCTTAATGTCCTACCTTTAAGGTGTTATTTCTTCAGCTTGAATCTTACGTTAAATCCTATTTTTCTGGACAGGGCAGTTTAACACTTAACATCTTCACATGAATTGGATTTTCAGGTTGATTTGTAACTAAAGGTTTGTGTAAGTTTAGATTCAGATCATAATTGAGATGTTTTGAATGAGGAGAAAGGTAGTACAAAAAGAAATATGTCCCAAAAGGTGTATATGGGGTATCTGTGATGGAATGGGGAGGGGAAGAAGGATGGAATGGACAGTTATAGGCAGCTGTGGTATGATAGAAAGAACAAAGGACTTCTCAGACAGACCTGGCTTAGTTTTGATTTTGTTACTGACCAGCTGGGTCACTTTGGGCACATCACATCCCCGAGCATCAGCTTCCTCCTCCATGAAATAAGAAGAACATTTCCTACCTGAGAGGATGGTCATGAGGCTTAAAGCAGAAAATGTGGGAGCACCTGAGTGGCTCAGTCGGTTAAGCCTCCAATTTCAGCTCAGGTCATGATCTCAGTTCCGTGAGTTCAAGCCCCACATCAGGCTCTGTGCTGTTAGCTCAGAGCCTGGAGCCTGCTTTGGATTCTGTGTGTCTTTCTCTCTCTGACCCTCTCCCACTTGTGTGCTCTGTCTCTCCCTCTCTCTCTCTCTCTCTCAAAAAAATAAATAAATATTAAAAAATTTTAAAAATATATAAAATGTGAATATCTGTAAATGATAGCACACGAAGCCATCGTGAAGTATTATACTGGCAAAGTATTTTGGTGATGGGCTCAGGAGCTAGAATGCCTGCCTCTCAACTGTGGCTGTAGCACTCACCAGTAGCCTGACCTTGAGTAAGACCCTCCATTTCTTCGACTATAAAATGAGGATGCTAAGTATATGTACTTCATAAGACTGAGAATTAAACAGGTTAATATATGTAAAGCTCTTAATCCTGAAGGACGGTTCAGCTCAAAAAAATTAAGCATGGTGGTGATGATGATCAGAAGGATGATGGTGGTGGTCATGGTCAGTAGCAGAAACATCAAGAGGCATTGAGTAGTTAAAAGCAAAGGCTCAGGGGATATCTAGCCAAGTTGAAATTACAGTCCACCCCTGTTAGAATGGACAAGATGCTCAATGTCACTGTGCTTTTGTTTCCTCACTTGTAGAACAGGGATCAAATAATGCCTACTGAACAGTAATGTGTAGATGGTTAACATAATTCATACTTAACACACACAGAACTTGGCACTTATTAGTACTCGGTACATTTTGGCTATTAGTATTGAAACGTCAGTGTTAACAGAGATTCTCAGTTCACAGGGCAGAATAAAGTTGAATTTGTAAAAGCATGGAGAATCAGAAGGATAGTAAGATCACTTCCTGGGTATCCCAGCTTCCTCTACCCTTTGACCTGAACTCAGCACATCTTGTGTCTTCTCCTGCTCTTTCCCTGCTCATCCATCTCCTTGTTGTCCATTTAGGTGACATATTTTGAGTGTTTACCATGTGCGAGTCATGGGGCTTTGGGAGGGCTTTCTCCTTTGGTCGTCCCAATATCCCTGTAAAATAACCACAATATATGAGTGAGGGCCATGAAGCACAGAGAGATTTAGTTACCTGTCCAAGGCCTCCAAGCTAAAAAGGAATAGAGCACAGAGTGAGAATGCTGGCCTCTGCAACTCCTCTCTGTAAGCTTGCACTTCCTCTTCTTCCATGTTCCTTTGGCATTGTGACCCTGTCAGGGCCATCAAGCTGGCATCTCCCGACTGAGATTTCAACATTGGTATTTCCTGCTCATTCCCCATTATGGCTTGCAGCCTCTTAGAGATATAAAAGCAAGAGATCTAGAGTTGAGCCTTGCTGAGAACCAAGGTCAGGGTTAAAGTTGACTCCCTAATGACTGAGGCACTCTGGAGTTACAGAACAGGAATTGTTCTATTAGAAGGCAGAAGTGCACGGTTTTCAAAGGAGTTCTAAAGTCAGACAGCCCCAAGATCTCTTGGACATTGCAAAAGTGGAGTATCTTGAGCCTGTATCTCAGCTGCAGGATGTGGATAATAATAGTAATAATACCTATGTTGGGGAGTTGCTATAATCATTGAATGGCCTCTTATGAGTAAAGTGTTTATACCTACTCTTGCCAGCATTTATGAGACACATTGCAGGACGTAACAAATCAAGTTTGATTTATCTTGCTAGCAGATAATGTATATGCCTGCAAATCCAGAATTTGGCCTGGGTTTGGGAGTTCCTACCTCCCCTGAGGGAAGGCATTGCAGAACTTGCAGGGTCTCAAATTTTTGTTTTCTAGTTGCTGAGCCTGTCTTCAGAGAAGACTCTCGCACTCCTCTAGGAACACTTCCCAAAATGCCCAAAACAGACCATCTGACAGTGATTCACTGGGGCTTCCTGCAAGATTCAGGCATGCCTCAGAGCTGTGTGCAATGCTAGGGGTAAGGGAAGAAATCTAGCCTGGGAATCAGGATCCTGGGCTAACCCTCTCTTGGCCATCACCAGCTCTGTGTCCTTGTGGCCCAGTTTCCCAGTTTGTCAAATGGACATTGAGAAAAGAAAACAAGAACCATGCCAGAGTGACTGCAAGTGGTTAACTCCCAGCAAACATTTACTAAGCATCTACTGTGCTCCTGGCACTGTACTAAACACTTGAGATACAAACATCAATGAGGCATTCTCTGCCCAGTAGACAGGAAGCTACCCTTCAGTCTGGAAGAGGAGAGCCCCACATAGCAGCTCTTTCCCCGCCATGGCTGGAGAGTCACATGTAAAGTCACATGGCCCAATTATTAAGCACGTGGCAAAATAAATAAGCTCTGTGGTCTTAAACATGATGTTAAGCTGCTCTGTATCTCAGCTAACTCATCTGTAAATGCCACTTCTCTCTTAGAGCTTCTGTAAAAATTTGGGGAGATAATGTATGTTTCGCAGGAGTATATTTTTATTTTTATTATTTAAAATTTTTTTTAATCTTTATTTATTTTTGAGAGAGAGAGAGAGAGAGAGAACACAAGCAGGGGAAGGGCAGAGAGAAAGGGAGGTACAGAATCTGAAGCAGGCTCCAGGCACTGAGCTGTCAGCACAGAGCCCGACATGGGGCTCAAACTCACAAACTGTGAGATCATGACCTGAGCTGAAGTCGGCCCCTTAACCAACTGAGTCACCCAGGTGCCCCACAGGAGCTATATTTTTAAGTGATTAATAACTATTCTCTTTTAGCCTTTCCGAATGCAAGACCTTCTTAGATGCATGGGACATTTATCTTGAGGAGTACTAGTAACGAGGTATGTGTATGGTAAGGATTAGAGTCTGGTTCCAAAAAAATACAAAGAAAGAGAATGGGTGATATTCAACCTCTAACGTTCAGAATAAGATTTTTCAGAAAGGCTTGACTTGCTCCTTAGATATTGCTTAAATACTATCTAAGGGGCTGTTTAAATTATTATTCTGGAGTTCTGCATAGAATTGGGACAAAGTTATTTGTTCTTCTTGACTAAAACCCGGGGCCTTAGAAGGAACATCAGGTAATTTATAGTTAGGTTGAATAAGCTATATTTGCTCTGCACATCTGGTTTGAAAACTGCATTAAACTTGTGCCTAGTTGGTATACCTGGGTGGCTCAGTGCGTTAAGCATCTGGATTTGGCTCAGGTCATGATCTCACCATCCATGAGTTCAAGCCCTGCATCAGGCTTTGTGCCACCAGCTCAGAGCCTGAAGCCTGCTTTGGATTCTGTGTCTCCCTCTGTCTCTGCCCCTCCCCCACTTGTGCTCTCTCTCTCTCTCTCTCTCTCTCTCTCTGTCTCTCTCTCTCTCTGTCTCTCTGTCTCTCTCTCTTAAAAATATAATAAAAAGCCCCATAAATTTGTGCCTACTGCAGTTAATGCAACATAGTAAATAGTTGCAATTATTATTATGTTTGCTGTCTAAATTTATAATAATTAAAATAGAAGTATGGAAAACAAAAGAAAAGAAGATGCACAGTCGAAAATCCACTTATATTTAACATTTTCTGGTGACACACAAGGAGAGAAAATCACATTAGGCAGAGAGCTCATTATGAGCAGGAGATATGCCTTGTTCGTCTCTGTATCCCCAGCACCCAGCAGAGTCCTTAGAACAGGCATTCAGCAAATGAATGAATTAACAAATTGCTCCACATGTGGGCCTGCCAAGGTCCAGTTCTGGAGAAGCAGAACTACTGATGTACACAGCTTACTGGGGGTGGTATTTGGCAGTTATAATAACAAAACCTCACAACCCATGATGGGTGTTCTTAAATCCATGAATGAGTCCTAGAACACTGGCCCAGTTATTTAACCGTTCTGCACATAGCTTCTCCTGTCTGCAAAATGGAACCGATTATCTGCCAACCTCACGGGTTTGTTGTGAGAACTGAATGAGAACATTGTATGTGAATGCAAAGAGAACATTTGAAATATGAAATGCTATTTATTCCCAAGAAACCTGAAGATGAATAGGCCACCTGTGGAACTCTGAGACTTGGCTGTTGTTTCCCTCCCGGAAGGACAAAGGCATTCTAAGAGATTATTTCATTATTCTTCCCTGCCCATGGTTTAGATAAGATATAGTCTTAATGACACCTGTTTTTCGTTTTATTTTTCATTATATTGAGTGATTAACCCCCCAGAGAATCTATGAAGTCAGCTAGTGAGTGTGATTTGAAATCTTTTCTCTTATTTTTAGTCAAGACTGTATTCTTATTAAAAGTTCCTAACTTTCTGGCCTTGGCTGGCTTCTTCTGACACCAGAATAAAATGAATTTTATGACTTCAAGACAAAGCCAAGCCTCTATTCTTGTAACTTCAGTCAAAAGCAGATGAGGCAATTTGAACAAACTCCAATGTAGATATTGGCTCAGACCTCCTCTGACATCCATACAGTTTCTGCCTTCTCTGCATCTGTGGCTTAGCTATACCTTTGTGTAGGAACAGGAAGAAGCAGTAACAGAATTCAGAAAAGTTCACTATGAAGCATAGTAAAAATGATAGAGGATCTCCAAAAAGCTACCCTAAAATCAGTACATCAGTGTTAATGAATTATTGCTATAGCCCCATCCTTACTGTCCAGCTGTGTTACTGTCTTCCTTAGATCAACTGTCCCTTCTCATCAATATTTTCTCTCTTATCTATAAGACTTTCTTAAGCCAATAGCTTTCAACTGATCTGTTCCATGTAACTAGTGACTGAGGGACACCACCAACTTTTGTTGCATGGATTATTAATAATTTTTTTGGCTTCCCAGAATCCATTTTTTTTCCTACTTTTGGGTTTCCTTTGGAGAACCTCTCATGTACTCCTCCTTGGTGCCACAGCTTCCATGGGCCTGATGAATAAGTGGTCCTAGATGCCTACATGGGCATGAGACCTAGACTTAAGCTAACAAGCATTTCTCTCCCTCTGGTTTAGGATTTGGTTCAGGGATGGGTGCATCACTCAACTTGAGGCAATAAAAACTAAGCCCTTGTTTCAAGTGTTGGGAATAGAAGAAAGAAGCCTTCCATTTTTTTGCTCCATTTGAGTCTGGGAGTATTTAGGCCTAGAACTGAGACTTTACCATGTGGGGTTTGAGACTAAAGTCTGCCTAGGATGGGAGGAGGGGAACAGAGCCAAGAGATGGAAAGAGACTATATTATGGTGATTTTCATGTCCCTGGATTTAGTCATGCCTGAAGCCATTTGTCTTTGCCATTACATAAGTTAACTATTTTCCTTAAAAACATTTTTTTAGTCTTTATTTTTGAGAGAGAGAGACAGACAGACAGAGTGTGAGTGGGGGAGGGGCAGAGAGAGAGAGAGAGAGAGAGACAGAGAATCTGAAGCAGGCTCCAGGTTCTGAGCTGTCAGCACAGAGCCCAATGTGGGGTCCAAACCCACAAACTGCGAGATCATGACCTGGGCTGAAGTTGTACGCTTAACTGACTGATCCACCCAGGCGCCCCTGATTTTCCTTTTAAATTAAGACAATTTGAATTGAGTTTCCTATCTCTTGGTAGAAGCTTTCCTGGTTGGGTACTAAGAGTCCTGTATCCCAGGAAACCTCTCAGTCCTTGGCAAACTGGGATGCTTGGTTACTCAATTGCCAACACAAGAGCCCAGGCTGGTACACATGCATATATTTCCTTACGGTCAAGGTTATAGGACATTACAGTGTTGCACAGTGATAGAATGTTGAAATAATCACCTTATTAATGTTGAATTAATCACATGGGACAAGGTTTGGCACAATTTGAAGTAAGAAATAAGGTGGCAAAACAAAGTATCCTGGAGCCTGTCCCCTGAAGCCTGTCCCCTGGAGCCTGAGGATTTTGTCTCTGAGTATCCAAAATTACAGGGTTGAGTCAGTAAAGAGTTCTGGCCAATGGGCAAGAACTGAATGGTTGACAAGGAATGGTAATGTTAGTCCTCTTAATGTGTTTCCAGATACTGGTAGACAGTTCTTCCTGTACTATGTTATTGTGATTACTACTGACTTGTTTTAGTATTACTTTGAATCTTTCCATTAAGCCATTAAGAATTCTGGTTTTCCAACATGTGCCATGGCAATGAAAGGATACAGAATAATTAACTCGTGTAAAGGCCTTAAATTCTGTTCTTAATTTCAAGACTCTTTTTTAAGTTTATTTATTTATTTTGAGAGAGAGAGAGAGAGAGAGAGAGAGAGAGAGAAGGAATCCCAAGTTAGCTCCACAGTGTCAGCACAGAGCCTGAAGTGGGGCTTGAACCCACGAACTGTGAGATCAAGACCTGAGCTGAAATCAAGAGTCAGATGCTCAACCAACTGAGCCACCCAGGTGCCCCTGATTTTAAGACTCTTAAAGGCAAACATAAGTTTTGCTTGTCTTGTGTTCTCCTTCCATACCAAATTCAGTTTGAACATGGGTGGTAGGTAGCCTAATATTTTTAGAACAAATTAGTCTGAACCCTCTTAGGGCATAATAATTGTACTTAAAGAATTTGAAGGGGTTTCACTTTACTGAAATGTGGATTCTTTTAAGTTATTAGATTCTTGGGATGTTTTGAGAAGGCTGGATCACATTTGCAGGCGTTGAGTTATCCGGTGGGTACTAGAAATGCAGCAGATGATTTTTCAGTATTTGATTCTCAATGTGCAGAGAAGGTTTGTGTGTGCAACAAAGAAGCATTTCAGAAGTGGAAATTTGTTTGATGCCAGTGGGGGTGAGAAGTGTTAGGTAAAGGAATTATAATAAGCTTTCTTTTTTGGGAGAGAAGAAAAATAAAGATGGCTAGAGATCCACAGAGGAAAAGAGAAATATGTCACTCTATAAAAAGTCAAAGATCTCTTTCTATTCTTATCAGGGTGAATAGATGATTCTGAAGCTGAAAATCAGAGGCTATAACCTGTGACTACAGGGTTATTTTATTTTTTAGCTTTACTGGAATTTAAATGAGCCAAGAACTTAAAAGTTTTAAATTTAACCTTATGTGATATTTAGATTTAAGAATTTCCATGGTATTATACACACCCACACAATTCACACCATAAGACATTTATATTGATAAATGCATTGGATTATATACATCCATTCATACAAATGCATTCATATAAATATATGCATATGTTGAGAAGAATTTTTAACAAATGCCTAAAGATCATTGTATTTAAGAACTTACAAAATGCAAATTCCATCAGTGTGACTCAGTAGTATTGTATTTCTCTGTGATTTCTGGAAACTCACTCAAAGGTCATGGGGACTGAAAGTCAGATAATTCTGCTTCATGGGTTTCAGGTCACATCGGGATATAACATCAGTTCACACAGACAGAGACTGTATCTTCTTCAAAGATGTCCATCCTCAAGGTTCTTCTGCACAAGCAAGGCTAGTCATTCTTCCCTGTCTTGAGTCCCATCATATTCAACCTGTCTTTGTCTTCTTTCCAAGAGCCTGCTTCAAAACTGGGAGCAAGACTTTGATGGCCTATGTAAATGCATGTGTCCTGTGCTCAAATTCTGCTTCTCCATTACTTTCATTTCTTTCTCTTATAGACCCTCATGTGACAAGCGAGGTTAATCATAGTAACTATTTTGGGGTTGTTATGAATTAATGAATATTAGTGCTTAGAACGGTACTTATCATTCATTGAATGTTAACTCCTGCTAATATGTCCCCAACACCAGTACTCTTTACCACAGATAATTGGACCAGGAGTGGCTAGCTCCCTGGGAATATGAAATTGCCATGCAGTGCAGCAGGGCCAATTAGCAGAGAGCTTCTAGACCCGATTTATAAAAATCAGAACAGGGATCCCCATGCTTGAGTCAGGAAACACTGATAAGCAAGCAGAGAAAGCTTTGAGGGGAGCTTAATAGATGTAAGGTATTGTGCAGAACACGTTACAGGTGTTAATTCATTTAATCCTCGAAACAACTTCTATGAGGTAGATACTGTTACCACACACCATTCTACAGAAGAGAAACTTGAGGCATGGAATGGTTAGGATGCAAACCCCAGCTCCAGAGTCTGCTCTCCTGTTGGTGAATACACTGATGTTGATTGAGGAAGAGGGTCAGAGAGGCAGCTAGGTACACGAGTAGACGCAAAGGGGAGGTGAGAGCCTGTGCCTGGTGCCTATCTCCTAAAGGTGCAGTCCCTACTCATGGCTTCAGTGAGACACTCCCATAACACTTCAAGAAACATTCTCCTTCTGTTGTCTCTAGTTTGAAGATCTTGCTCTTATTTGCTGACTCATTACTCAGACTTCTCTCTGCTTAGTGGCAAATGAAGTCTGAAGTGACCAAAGGAGCCTCATACTGACTCACACAGCAGACTGCACCTCACGGTACTAAAGGCCCCTGTAGACTGTTAACCAGCCCTCCAACAGCAGAAGCTGGAGAAGGAGCTCAGGTCCGGATGCCAGTTCAAACTTTGGTTCAAGATCCGTCCAGCTCCAGAAGGGAACCAAGAGGCACGGGTCATGGCTGAAAACAAGATGGAGTAGTTCCCTGCACTTCAGAGCTAAGGGTTACTGGAGAGCAGATGGTGACACACTGCAGTTGCTACGTCACAATGTCACCTCAGATAATTTGCATTCTAGCTTCTTGGTTCTCCAAAATAATCTCTCAGTGCCAGCTTTCACTGTCGAAGTAAACGGGTAGCTTGAATTGGGCAGAAGATATTTTAAATTAGGGAATCAGTCATCTCCATGGTGATCCAAGTCACCAAAATAGGTCATAACCAGACTCTGTTAAAAAAAAAATCTCTGGGAAGTGCAGGGAAAAGGAGAGAAGCAGCTGTGATGTCCCGAAAAGAAAGAAGTAGCCTATTTGTTTTTCATATGAACTGTGATTCACTGAAAGTTTTAAAGGGCTGAAAACATTACTTCCAGTGACCTGACTGCCTCGCAGTGGTGACACATGTCATTTGAAGAAATGCCAGGAGGGAAGAGGAGAAAACTGCGTTTGACCTATCAAATATAGGTGGCTGTTGAAAGGAAGACTGACACAAAGGTCCCCGAGTCCACAGTTTTCTCTCATTGCCCCAATATTTTACTTCATTTCTTTACCTCATTTCTCTAAGCCTTGCTCATGTCCTGGATGCACTGAAAAGCGCCAAACTCCAGGCCTGCTGGCAATGAGCTGTGCTTCATTCTTCATGTATGAACTCAGTTTCGGAATGAATCTCTCCCAGCGGAAAGAAACGGTGGAAAATTGTACAGCTCAGTTCGTGTACAGATGAAGAAGGACGGGCTCAGTGAGTTTGGAATAACAAGATGGATTTTCCCTTGCTAGGCGGTTAAAAAAAAAAGATGAAATTCATGACCACAGTAAATGTTGAGCACCATTTTTCACTCTGTGTCTAATCCCTTTTGTGAGCAAAACTAACTGGAAGAATTATAAAAACATCAACATGGACAAATCCAGGCTTTTTAAGCTATCTGTGATTGTTACCTGCCACAATGTGAGCAAGCATTTTTATTTTTATACCTGCCATGGTTTATGTCCCATGCTCGTTCCCTGAGGTTTCAAGTTCCCAGATCCCTCTGCTCATTAGTCTCTCATTTTCATTTTGCCTTTCTTTGGATTCGGTTGCATTTGAGAATGGAATCAGAAGACAGAAGTCAGGACAGAGGGAAGAATTGGGGTGTGTTGGAGGATGTGTGGAAAGAAAACGGGCCTATAACCTGGAGAAGAAGGACCTAATGGATGGATTTCATAGGTGTGTGACCTGTGTAGTCACCTGGAGCCTTATCCTTAGAAGGGACCCACTCTTGGCTTAATGCTGTGCCATCACCATCTTGTGCAAGGATCCTCACATTTTCATTTTGCACTGGGCCACACAACTTATGTGGCTGGTTCTGAGAGCCGATAGGAAAGGAGTTCCCCCAGGAGATGGATATCTGAGGAATAGGGAAATAGCAAGTAGTAAGGTTTCATAGAAGATCACGGGGAACAGGGTTGACATGTGAGTTCACATCATCAGAACTGAACTCCTTCCTTCAAGGAGAAAAAATGAAGGCAAGAAGCAAGCAAACCAGAACAGTGTACATGGTCTGATTGTTGCAGCCCTGGAAGCTGCCACTCCTCTCTTCCTCCTCCCCCCAACATACCAACACCCTCAATTCCATGTACAAAATTAAATTCCCTAGGTTTAAGATTTTTCCTGCTCTCAGAAAAAAAAAAGTGCATATGTAATTAATCATAGTAGTCATCTACATTTATTCTGTCAGGAATGAACTATTTATTGTGTATCTCCCATGGTAAGTCATTATTCTAGATACTATGGATAGAATAGTGAGTAAGGCGTACAGAAACGTTGCACTCAAGGAGATTACATTCAAGTGAGGAGACAGAAAATAAAACATGTAAATAAATGCATAAAAATGATAATATGTGATACTGGTAAGTGTGCTACAGAGAAAATGGTCAGCAAAGACTGGGCAGGTGGCTTTAGGGTGGTCTGGGCTGGCCCCTCTGAAGAGATGGCATGCAAATTGGCAGCCAAGTGAATAGAAGGTAAGTCTGCAAAGATCTGGAGAAATAACTCTCCAGGAAGAGGAAGCAACATGTGTGAAGGCTCTGAGATGAGAACTAGCTTGCTGTGTTGAGGGACAGAGAGAGAAGGCCTGTGTGGCTGAAAGCTAGGGCATGATGGAGAGAATGAAGAAACATGAGGCCAAAAAGTCAGTAGAGGTGAGATCACTTTCTAGTCCAGAGGAGGAATTTAGATTTTACTCAAAAATAAAGGAAACCGTCAGAGAATTTTATGGTAGGGGAGTGACATGATCCAATTTACATCTTTCTGTGTAGAGGATGGTCTGTAGGGGATATACTAGCAAGAATGGAGGTGGAAGATGACAGGGGTCTTGGGAGTGGCCCAGGGGAGAGAGCGGCAGATGCAATAGAGTAGGGAAGCCTAGAGGTATAATCAGCGTTAGGATTCAGGATAGATCCTGGAGAAGAACTGATGGCTTCCTGATGAATTTAATGTAGGATGTTAGGGGAAAAAGGAAACATGGGCGGCTCCTATGTTGTTGGTGTGAGTGACTGGTTAGACTGCAGCCCCATTACTAAGTACAGAAAGGATGCAAAGAGAAGGGTTTTGCTGTGTTGAGGTGGGAGTTGAGAACAGGAGTTGTATTCAGGTAGAGGTGTTGTGTATGCTGATAGATGAGACCCATCACGAGAGAAGATATCTAGCCAACAATATAGGTGAATTATCAACATAGAAGTGGTTTTTTATTTCATAGGGGAGGATGAGGATTACCTCAAGGAGGGATTGTAAGCAAAGATAGTAAGAGGGCTCCAAGATTAGAGGTTTAATTTTATCATAGGGAAAACAACCAGGAGAGGGGATGTCACAGAACCAGAGATGAAAACATTTTTGAAAGGAGGGGAACAACTGACCGGCTGCATAGACATCGAAGAGAATTCAAGGCGGAACAGAAAAACAGACCATTGAATTTGGCGAGATGAATATAACAGTGACCTTGATCGGGACTATTTTTGTACAGTGGGGTTAGAGTGGGGAAAAAATGCCCAATCAGAGTGGATAGCAAAGAATGAGAAGTGCAGATGGGCTTGCAGACAGTGAGTTTGGACAGCTCTTCTGTGACTTAAGAGAATAAGAGAATAGATGGGAAGGGAAGGGAGGAAAGGGGAAGAGAGAAAAGAGAAACAGTATTAGACAGAAGGACAAGAGGCCAAAGAAGATTCATTAAAAAACCTTTTAAAATATTTATTATTTTAAGGCATATTTGTACAGTAGACAGGAAGAAATGGACAATGCAGATATACTAGGTACAACTGAAATTCTGTTAACCTCCATTTCCTCCACTTGACTTGAGAATGGATTAATTGTCCTCTCTTTTTTCTTTTTCCTTCTTCCCTTCCTTCCTTCCTTCCTTCCCTCCCTCCTTCCTTCCTTCCTTCCTTCCCTCCCTCCTTCCTTCCTTCCTTCCTTCCCTCCCTCCTTCCCTCCTGTCTTTCTTTCTTTCTTTCTTTCTTTCTTTCTCTTTCTTTCTTTTCTTTTCTTTTCTTTTCTTTTCTTTTCTTTTCTTTTCTTTTTTTCTTTCCTTCTTTTTCTTCTGTTAAAGTAATGGTACCCGTGGCTGGTATTTCATACTCTGAAACTCCATGAACTACTGTGTTCATTAGTTTGATCTACTGTTTACAAAGAGGCAATTGTGTCCATCCTTCAACTTGCCAATGCCTAATGTATAGACTGAATTGTATTCCACAACCCAAGTTCCTATGTTGAAGTCCTAAGCTCTAATATGACTGTATTTGTAGGTAGGGCCTTTAAGAAGATGATTAATGTTAAATAAGGTCATAAGGGTAAGGCCCTAATCCAGTAGAACTGTTGTCCTTCTAAGAAGAGGAAGAAACACCCAGAGCATGCACACAGAGAAAAACAACAACAACAACAACAACTATATGCTGGAGGTGGCCAACTACAAGCCAGGGAGAAGCCTCAAGGGAAACCAAACCTGCTCACACCCTGACCTTGGACTTCCAGCCTCCATAACTGTGAGAAATAAATTTCTGTTGTTTAAGCCACCCCATCTGGGGTATTTCGTTGTGGCAGCTCTAGTAGACTAATACAGCCTATTCATTACTGTAATTATGTAATTTAATGAAATATTACATAAAATGAAGAAATCATGCAAAAAATTGTTTTTATGAAAAATTAGCTGAATGCTTTGGAAAGACTTTTTAGCAAGTTGCTAAAAAAGGTGCTGTTCCATTGTTAAGGGCAAGGCAACTATAAAAGATTGGGAGAATTTATAAAACTAGGACAGTGACCTCACATCATCTTTAAATATCTTTCAGTTCTCACTGTACTTTAAAGAAACCAAAGCTAGAATTTGCAGAAGATACAGTGTATGCAAAAGGTGAGCCAGAAATGCAATCTTTGTCCTGCAGAAGATTGGCAAATGAATGAATATGTATGTGTTAGTTAGAATTATCTTAATGATGCCTGGGTTTAATTAGCATTTTAAATTTACGGATCAAGTATGGTTCTCAATTGTGTCAGATAAGAAGACATTTGCCTTCAACTATACTTCACCTAAAACAGAAAAAAAGACATTTGCCTTAAAGTACTTGAGAAGGTGAAATGGGATGGGATCCAGGGCATAATGGAGGTTTCTCTTTGATGGGAGCAGGGACACTACCTCCATTTTCACAGGCAGGGATATAGAACGTATGATGTAAGCAGGTTGGCAGAACTGATAGTCGGAAAATGACATTGTTCTGATCTTACTGCACCTTTTCGCCCTAAAAAGTCTGAGGCAAAGTCATCAACAGAGATAGGGAAAAGAGTGTGTGATTTGAGGGGAAAAAAGTATGAAATAACTGTCTTCAGTGGAAAAGTTAATTTTACTAGAGAAGTTTCTAGAATCGTCATGCAATATTGAAAGCCTATCTGAGATTTGTGATTATAAATTTGAAGTGAGTCCAGTTGGTATAATTACCTAGTTTTGTGTAGTAAAATTTATTCATATAGGGGTCAATGAGTATAATTATGGTTGATGTTTGCCAGGCAAGCACAATAGAAAGAGAGTGAGGTAAAAAATGTTAGGTGTTTTAAAGGAGATTATTTTTGTGGTGCATCATGAGATTTGGACTGTATAAAGAGGACAGTGAGGATATAAAGGTGTGGCAATTGGTAAAAATAATAGTAGTTGTAATGTGATAGAGAACTGGACCATTTCTAGTCACAGAAATCTAGGAAGTGACCATGTGAATGAGAATCTGAGGTGAGGTGGGGAAACAATCATTTGAGCTAAGGAACTAAGACACCAAAATGGTAGATGGGCCAGCATGTGGAGGCTAAAGCCACCAGTCATGATGGCAGAAGTAGTTCTGGAGGAAAGGAAAGTCAGGTGCCCAAGTCATTGAGGAATGAGGAAGAGGTATGAGAAATTCAGAATGTAACAGGAGTAGGGGCATCAAGTCCAAATGTTTTAGTGTGAATGACTTTTCAATACTGAGAGGAAATTTTGATCTGGCAAATGAGAGTGGAGCATGAGAGCCCGATAGCCCTAGGGAGTGTGAGAATGCCTCTTTGGACTGAGGAGTAAGTCAGAATGCAAAGGCAGGGAGAGGAAGCATTGAGGTTAAACTTGTCCACATGTGGACCAGAAGACCGGCCCCTGTTAAGTCATGTGTACGTGGGCTTGTGTACATACATACATGTGCACACAAAGGCACTCTCAATGGATGGCAGAACACAGGTGGTGGAACCAAATAGTTCACTGGAGAGCCCACTCTTACGTCCCATCCCTAGAACATCTGCCTCAAAGCTTTGGTATATACATTCTCTTGAGATGTTGATTCTAAGAGTAGAAAGGAACAGCCATGTTTGGCTGCCGAAAGCTGGGCACTGGAGGGCTTCAGAGTCTGAGCCTAGCTTGTGGTCTTCATCTACAAGGCCTTTCTTTGCCTTCAGCCTCTTCCTATGGTGCCAAGTGGCATCTGTGTCAGCCCATATTCATAAAATAAGAAGAAACGTGATGCTCTTAAAACAAGATGTGGTCACTGACTAGGAGTCTTCAACCAGAAAATTAGAGCCCACAGTAAAAGATCTGAGGTAAGCAAAGGGACAGGGTCTCTGGGTTGCATTTAGTTTGAAATCTACCCAAGGCAAAGGACAACAATGCTGAGAGAAGTGTGTAATTATAAATATACAAAGAAAAATTGAAGTAGAAGCCTTATAGACTCTAGGCAAGTTGGTCAATAATTCACTTTGGAGAAACTGCCTAAGGTTCAGTGTAGAACAGTTTGGATAATACAGTTTGTGTGTTTGCCAACTTGGCTCTTTTACCAATTCTATTTGAACTGTTAGATATCATCTTGTCAGCGAAAGTGCTGGTGACTGGCAAAAGTGACATACCAGGTTAGCTTTCCTCAGGAAAATGACCCACAAGATTGTTATGTCTACTATATTCTGGAATGATTGTTTGGGATGAGCTTCTCTAGTACATGAACTGCTGATCACCTCAGTCCATTTATTAAGAGTTCTCAAATTAGGTGACACAGAGACAAAACAACTGGTTTAGTTTCACATTTTACTCTACATTCGTAGCAATATGGAGGGCCAGAATATGTTCAGTGGCTTGGATGGATTGGAAATAAAGTGTCAACATACAAGTTCCCAACATTGACTTCTCATCTATCAGTTGAGCGGTTGAGCTAGAAATTCTTTAAAATCCTATCCATCCCCCAAATTCTAGGATTCTGATTTATTGCAATCCCATGGCCCAAATTTACACATTCTCACAAATCAAAGGGGAGGAGAGACAGTTTAGTGAGTGTAACTTTAAGGAGAGAATGAAGAAGGCATGTGTATGGCCTTAGTGGAGTATGAAATGGGGTCTTTGAAGAAGCAGATCCAGTGTCATAAGGTTATTGCCATCAAATGAGATATTGTGTACAGAAACTGAGGCTTAGAAAGAATATGTGACTTCTGTTGAAACTAGCTGGAACGGAACTCAAATTCAGGTTGTTTGCTGGGGCCAAGGCAGAATCCACTCTAGCTGAGTTTCAATAAAAAAGTAATTTTTTTAGGACTTCTAGCTAGCACACACTCATGGAGATAACACAGAAAGGAAAACGTCTTGTGGAAACATCTGACTGCTGCAGTAGACTCCTCACCGTTGAGCACGTGGGTCCTACCTAGAGCCTCATCTACTGTCCCTGAAGGAATTCCTCTGTGCCTGCATCTTTGTGTCCCTTTCTTTTCTTAAAAAATTTTTTTTAACATTTATTCATTTTTGAAAGGCAGAGAGAGACGGAGTGCAAATGGGGGAGGGGCAGAGAGAGAGGGAGACACAGAAACAGAAGCAGGCTCCAGGCTCTGAGCTGTCAGCACAAAGCCCAATGCCGGCTTGAACTCAAGCCCCGCGAGATCATGACCTGAGCCAAGGTCGGCCACTTAACCGACTGAGCCACTCAGGCACCCCTGTGTCCCTAACTTTCAATTCAAGTTGTATGTGCGAGCATCTGAGTGACAAAGCCTAGGTCACTTGCCTGAGGTCCCACTGCAGGAGATATTTTGAAAATGAATTCCCAGTGTCTGTTTTGAAGAGGTACAGACTCAAAGGTGGGGAATTCTTCAAAAATAGAACATTCAAAGGGTGCTGGAATCCCCAAAATAATAACAGATTTCTCCTCAATACAGGACTTTGCATTGATGAAGCTGACAAATTACAAATAACGTTCATATTACTTTCATTTGGTTCTTTGGAAAAGGGAGAGAATAGTGAGAATGAAGGACAGTAGCCTCCTTCGTTCCAAAAGGAGAAGCCATTTTTTAAGTATGGAAACTTTACAGAGGTTAAGAACTAGACAAAAAAATCCTCCAGGTGATGAAGGCAGAGTCATACATAAAATAAACCTCTGGGTCAAAAGTCCTTGATTTATCGTCACTGATAAATGAAGTCCTTGATTTATCGTCACTGATTTATGGTCCTCTTGTTATTTAGGGTGGTATTTGCTATTGATTATTTACAAAGAACCTCTGGGTCAAAGGTCCTTGATTTATCGTCACTGGTATTCTCTTAGGATGATATTTGCTACTGATTATTTACAAAGACAATTTGCATAGGCGTTATTTACAAAGAATTTTTATTTACAAAGATTATTTACTTAGGATGGTATTTGCTCTTGATTATTCACAAATTAATTCTTTACACTTGACTATTGATTATTTAAACACTCTTTAATATGCATCACTATTGTATGAAATTTATAAATTGCAGAAAAATTTAGACGTGAAAAAATATTCACCTGAATTCTCACCACTCAGAGATAACATCACTGCTAGCACACATTTTGAATCAGAAAAATAGTGATCTGTCTATATGCAGTGTTCCATTTCTTGTTCTTCCTCTTAACGTTATATCAAGGGCCATTCTCCATGTCACTGAAAGTCTTCCAAAACATAACTGAAATGACTATATAATAATTTCATTACACATATCAAACATAAGTTACTTAAGTATATCTTAGTTGTTGGTCACTAGTCACTGGAGTTTTGCTACTATAAATAATGGTGATAAATATCATTTTACATAAATCATATGTAATATATAGATTGATATATCATATATTTTATATAATGTATATATGTATAAATAGGTGTGTGTGTGTGTATAAAATAATCAATTATTTCCTCAAGCTGAAATCTTAGAAATGCAATTCTTGGGGTACCAAGTGTCTCAGTCAGTTGAGTGTCTGACTCTTGATTTCAGCTCAGGTCGTGATCACAGCATTGTGGAAATGAGGCTTGCATCAGACTTTACACTGAGCAGGGAGCCTACTAAGGATTCTCTCCTTCTTTCTCTCCCTCTCCCTCTCTCCCTCTCTGTCCCTCTATCCTTCCCTCTCTCTCTCTCTCCCCCTTTTCCCCTGACCCTCCCCCACCCCTTTCTCTCTCTAAAATAAAAAAAAAAATCCTAGGTCACATGGTACAAACTGATGGGCTGTGTGTAACTGCAACTATTTCTCTGAAACTGCCCCTATGGCTCCTATCAGCTTAGTTGTGCCTTGCAGATGACTTCCTTTTGTTTGTTTGTTTTTTGCTTATTTTCACTTTTGAGTGTTTTTGTTGACTTTTTTTCTTTACCTAGGTAACTACCAATATTTGCTGAGATTTATTTAAACATGGGCTTTATTTCATTATTATAGGGCAGTAGTTAGAAGGTTCTAGTCCTGACTTCGCCCTTTGCTTCTTTGACCTCAGGCAGGTTAGCTAATCTCTGTGTGAGTCAGTTGCCGTATCTGTAAAGTGGAGACCATAATTTTGTATGGTCATGAATTAATTAAATTTGATAGGGATAAACTGTTTAGACAAACACCTGACACAGTAGACGTTCAAGAAATATTCATTATTACCATGATTCATTATTTTCCATAATGCCAATCCATTTTTCTCTCACCTCTGGAAGTTTTCCTTTACCCCCAATTATTTCTTACTCTGATGCATATACAGCAGTTGTTCTAGCTTGCTCCTTGGGAATCCCTACAATTCTCAGGTATCTCCGTTCTTTCTTTCTTCTCCCTACATGCCATCTTCTTTCTTTATCCTTTGATCTTTTTATATTTTTCCCCTGTATCCTCAGAGAGTATTTCTAAGTGCATCCTTCACATTAATGATTCAATTTTCTATACTGGCAAGCCTGATTTTACTCCCTCCAGTGAAGATTTTGATGATCTTATTACAATTTTGGTCTCTTTGCAATTCTCTTTATTTTTAATGATTATTTATTTTTGAGAGAGAGAGACAGAGAGACTGCACCAGTGGGGAAGGGGCAGAGAGAGAGGGAGACACAGAATTTGAAGCAGGCGCCAGGCTCTGAGGGGTCAGCCCAGAGCCTAATGCCGAGCTGGAACTCACAAGCCATGAGGTCATGACCTGAGCTGAAGTCCAATACTTAATTGACTGAGCCTCTCAGGCACCTTGTGATTTTTAATTATATTATACAGCTGCCTTTTCATCTCCATTCATTCTCCTGATAACTTTCTATTCCTATTTGCTTAGATCATGTCTTCTAATATCCTATTTATGATGTCACATGATATTAAAAAATTTTCTTTGGAGTTCTTTAGAAATAATTTTTAGAATTCTGTTCTTCTCAAACTTAAGGATTTTTTTTGTTTATTTATTTATTTATTTTGAGAGAGAGAGAGAGAGAGAGAGAGAGAATGAGCAGGGGAGGGGCAGAGAGAATGGGAGAGAGAATTGTAAGCAGTCTCCACACTGTCAGTGTAGAGTCCAACAAGGGACTGATCTCAAAACTGTGAGATCATGACCTGAGTACCTGAGTGGAAATCAAGAGTGGGATGCTTAACTGACTGAGCCACCCAGGCACCCCCCCATTCAGGATGACTTTTGCTTCCCATTGTTTTGCATTATTTTTTCAATGGACCCTCGGTGTGATTTAGGTTCTCTTTATTTATCCTCAGGCAAGAGGAGATCTTTTGGAGCATAGTATTTGTTTATAGACAGATTTTATGGATCTCCCTTGTCCTGACCATCATCCCCTTGGTTTTGATGAAATTCTATTCTAAATTCTTCTAACCTACAACTCATTCCTAGTTCAAATACCCATCATTTAGTATGGTTCTGTTATATGGGACTAACATTTTCTCATGCATATAGTGTCTGGTTCTTTGATAGTATAAACTAATGCACTAGTTAAAAAAACACAATTGCTAGCATGCATTGTTATTAGGTTTTTTCTAGGAACTATATTTCAGGATGCAATGTAACAAAGCCAGTCCAAAAGACTGCTTTCTAGCTGGTTATTTTATGGAAGTTGTTTGCACATGGATATAGGAACATGGGAGCAAAGAGGATCTTCAAAAGTTGTAGCCCTGCATGAAAGGCTGACCAGTTTTCCATTTGGTAGAGATTTCCAGGTCTTTGAACAAGGTAGCAGACAGTGGTAGAAGGATAGTTCTTTTTGCCATCTTTCTCTAATTGAAAAGGCTGCTTCAAGAGGTAAAGTATGGATACAGTTTTACATAACTGAATTTCCTAAACTAACTCCCTTGATCTTAGGTTTAGTGGAAAATCATCCTAGAGCTTGGCCATGGGTTTCCTTTCACTATTAGTCTTCACTGTGGCTGGTTTTCTTTACTTTTTTTTTTTTTCTGTCTTTTTAGGTACCAAAGTGGAGACTCAGGATAAGCTGCATTAAGGATTGCTGGCTATATACACCTTTTGTAAGTGGAAGTCCCACCTTTTTATCTTTAAAATGTTCAGCTTAAATACGTTCCCTAAGTGACAAGCACCTTGTGCAGCAACATCCCCCTAGCTCTTGGTTTCACCTCTTTGCTACCTCATGATCACATTTACCTCTGTCTCCTATTTATCTCTATGTCTGTCATCTCTTTCCCCTCCAACTGTGAGTTCCTTAAGGGCAACAACCTTGCCTGGGTCATCTGTACATCTGTTGGCCTGCCTTACAGAGAATGATGCTCTGGAAATCTCTGGTGAGCTCAGTGATGTGATGGAACCTCACTACTTTTGTTTTCTCACTGAAGGATAGATACAGTGATAGCATTTATAGATCACTGACTTAAGGAATAGTTAAACTAAGGCCAGTGAAGGACAATTTGCAAATGGGAAAAGTATGTACAAATGTTAGTTTCTTTTCTTACTAAGTACCATTTTCATCCTAATTGAAAAATAATCCTTGTTTTAACTGTGTTTTTTCTCCTTATAGTCATTGATTCATTCACACACACACACACACACACAGCTGCCATCCCTCGCAGTGAGGTAGGTTATAAGGAATATATAAAAATTAGGAGAAAGACTCTAAAAAGCTGTTCATCCTCTACTTTGGTATCTATTGGACATCTCAACTTCACATATTCAAAAATGAACCCCTGATCCCTGCCCTAAAATCACCCCCTCCCCACTTCCCAGCCTCACTCTTTCCATCTCACTTGATATCAACCTTATCCTTCCAAGTATCCAGAACAAAACCTTTGGAATCAAATTTGACTTCTCTTTATCTCTCATATCCCACATCTCTAGCCTTTCAGAGAATCTTCTTAGCTCTGTCTTCAAAATATGTTGAGAGTCAGAATCCATCTTTCCATATCCAGTGCTGCTACTCTGTTCTAAGATGGACTGAGCTGTGTCCCCCTCCCCCCCCAAAAAAAGATAAATTCTAAGCCTTGAACCTGTGAATGTGACCTTATTGTGATGGGATCTGGACAGACATCAAGCTAAGATGAAGTCATACTGGATAGAGTAGGTCCTAAATCTCATGACTGGTGTCTTTATAAGAGAAAGGAGACGGAAATATTGATAGAGTGACACAGAGACACAGGGAGAAGACAACCATATAATGGTGGAGGCAGTGATTGCAGTGATGTGTGGAGCCGCTAGAAGCTGAAAGAGGCAAGGAAGGAAGGACATGGCTTACCAATACCTTCATTTTGGAATTACAGCCTCCAGAACTGTGAGAAGATACATTTCTGTTGTTTTAAGCCATGAAGCCAATAATGATTTGTTATGGCAGGAAACTAATACACCCACTCTCATGCTGTGCTTGTATGAGTGCAGTAGCTTCCCTCACTAGACTCTCTGTTTCCATCTGTATTATTATTATTATTATTATTATTATTATTATTATTATTATTTTGAGAGAGCACACACATGTGAGGCAAGGACAGAGGGAGAGAGAGAATCCCAAGCAGGCTCCCAAGCCCAGTGCAGACCCACACAAGGCTTGATCCCAAGACCATGAGATCATGACCTGAGCTGAAATCAAGAGTCAGACGCTCAAGCGACTGAGCCACCCAGGTGCCCTTCCACCTGAATTCTTAAGTATATTCTCAATACAGTAGACAGATGATCCTTTCCAAAAACTGAGATCATGTCCCTTTTCAAGCCCTCCAATTACTTCTTAGAGCAAAACCCAGTTCTTGCAGTGGTCTTGGAGATTCTACAGCATCTGCCATTTCCTCCAGGTAGCTCCCTCTCCTCTCCCTCATTCACTCTGTTCCTGTCACCTGGCTTCCTGCCTCCTTGTTTCAAACACCCCACTGCTCTGCTTCAGGTCGTTTGCACTTGCTTTTCCTTTGGTCCTGAAGTGATACTCTAATATTTAAGCACTATGCTCAGGCATAAAACAGTAGAATGAATATGGGCCTGAGGGCTGGAGCTGAGGTCTGGGGGCCCTCTGCTGTGTGAGGAGTCCATCCCTTAGTTGTCTACTGCCTTGGGTGATGATTATACCAAACAATACAGATATATTTCAGGATTTTAGCAACATATTTGGCCTTATAAACCTTCCTGGATAAATGTCACCTTTGGTTTTGCTATATTTTCTCCTTTTCTAGAAGCCTACAAGAGTTTAACCTCTTACTTTCTTCCGATCTTTGCCCTAATGTCACCTTGTCTGTGAGTCCTGCTCCAACCCCCTATTTTATTTTATTTTATTTTTTTAACATTTATTTATTTTTGAGACAGAGACAGAGCATGAACGGGGGAGGGGCAGAGAGAGAGGGAGACACAGAATCCGAAGCAGGCTCCAGGCTCTGAGCCATCAGCCCAGAGCCGGACGCGGGGCTCGAACTCACGGAGCGCGAGATCGTGACCTGAGCTGAAGTCGGACGCTCAACCGACTGAGCCACCCAGGCGCCCCTCCAACCCCCTATTTTAAATTGTACCTCTGTACTCCTCTGCTTTCCATTTCTCTTTGGAACTTACTGCCATCTGACACACACACACACACACACACACACACACACACACAAACTGCTTATATATCTTATTTATTACCTATTTTGTGCAATAGAGTGTAAACTGCATCAGGACAGGGTTTCTTTTGTTTTGTTTACTCTGCTTTTATTTCTTTTATTTTCTTTCTTTTTTCCCCCCTCTTTTATCCCCCGCTGTGTTCCCAGCCTCTACAACAGTGCCTGGCACATTGTCGACACTCAGTGAATATTTTTTAAACACATGAACGAATGCTTTCAAATAGCTTATGGTGTGGCGGTGTATACATCTGTGAAAACAGTCGAGGTCCCAAGTGGTCCACATGCTATAGGAACTGTCATTTTCAGTACTCTCATCTGGAATGCTGAAGCCCAAGCCAAGAGAAGATGCTTCCCCTCCTACGTTCCCATGTCCCCCAACTCCAGAGAGCCATTTGAGCGTGATGGACCCTGGATGGGTCCTCACCAGCAGTTCTCTTCATTGTTATAATTGTGATGAAAAAGGCTTTTGTGGCAGAATCCCAGCATCCTCCTTCACAGCAAAACAGTTTTATTTCTATTTTGTCAGGTAAAGTATCATTAACAATTTGCCCTGTTTTGACAGCATGGAGCTATAATTAGTTTCTACAGGAAAATGCACCAATTAACACAGTGTTTGCTTCTTGGCATGAATCTAAATGGAGACTGGAGGAAGCTAACTGAGAAAATGTTAAAAGAGTTTCATTGATATTAGCAAGAAAACCACCAGCCTGTGGATTAAAAATGCGGTGCGATAGCTTAGTTACCTCTTTCCTCAAGTCCCCCAGGGTATTTTATTTATGCCCTTCTAAGCTGTGATCTCTGTCGTCTCTGAAATTCTTTCATGTTTATATTACCACTCCTAACACTCAGAAAGAAGTGCTAGTCTTTTGTTATCTTTGGTACATTGTCCAGATATGTTAAAAAGAATTTGGAATTCTGAGAGAGAGAGAGAGAGAGATCTCTAGGATCTGTTTAAATGAAAAGATTATTCTGATGAGCAATGTACATGGTATCTTTTGTGTGATACAAGTGGGAAATAAGGATATATACTTCTATTTGCTTATACTTGTATGAAGCAGCACTGGAAGGTAACAAAAAACTATTAATGAAATGGTTATTTGCACGACTAAGAGAGAACAGGGAGAATGGGGATGGTATATGAATGGGGTTCTCTGTGTATACATTTTTTATATCATTTTGATATAAATGATATATCAGATAAGCATACCCTCTAGTCAATGTTTTGGCTGCTGTTTTACACAAGACTATGGTGTTACGCATCTGCAGAACCTAATACCATGCCAGTAACACCAACTGCCCAATAAATGAGGTTAATCGCCAGTGGAACAGTAGGGCAGGTATCTTAGTAACCCAGACCCAGGCTGGCTGTTCTATGTTCCTGTGAGCATGCTTCCACAAAAGAAGAAATTGTGTTTGTTGAGATGATCTTTTCTCAGCCTCCTCTCATGCTGAATCTCCCTTTTGCTTCAGTTGTCTATAGAATTTGAGAAAAGATAAAATGTTAGTACTATGTTCTCCCTCCTATAACAATAAATAGCAGGTATTTCACAGTTTATACGGCCCTTTTGTAAAATTTTCTGTTTGAACAGTTGCTTGTGGAGCCCAAACTTTGTTCCCCTAGTCTCAGCAGTGGGATGTCATTGGTGATCTGGGCCAACCTTTAAGGAAAAGTGCAACAAAGCATAATTGTTAAATGGATGGATTCTGAATCAAGAAGACCCTGATTAGAATGCAAGAGTTACCACATATTTGCTGTGTTAGCTTGTACAAGTTACTTATATTTTCTGAACATTTGTATACTTATCTATAAACTAGGCATAATGATTCCTACCTATTAGTATTGTTGTGAAAGGTAAGAGAAGTCAAATGTATAGCATTATGTCTCATACATGTGAGTATCCAATAAATTTTGGAATGACTTGTACTTATTTACAGGTATTTATTTCCATTGCATCTGGGATGTTTACACTCCCCTTCCCACCACCCCAAATATCTCTTGCCCCTTGGCACAATGGTAATCAGGGCATTAAAGATACATTTCTTTGAGTTAAGTATATGTTCTTCCCATGTGTTCTCATTAACAATGCAAATTTACCTAATTTATCTTAACTTTGATATTTTTTTCCAGGATGAATAACTAAGAGCAGGTAACAAGTGGAAGGGAAACTGGAGGGAGTCAGGAAGAATAATTTCAGAGGATGAGCTTCTCCTCCTCAAGAATAATGGCCCAAGGAGGCAGAGCTGTGGGAGTGAAGGGAACCTGCGTAGCCAGGAGAACAGGAAGATTGGGAGGCACTGGAAGCAGCAATGAAAGCTAAGAGGAGGGCAGGAACAGGGGCTGGAGGGCCTGAGAGAGTCCTGCTCTCCAGATCTGCCAGGCTACTCCACAAGCACTATACTGTGAATGTGTCAGCTCAGACCCTTGGCACATACATCTGCCTATTGGAGCATCTCCTGAGCTTGGGTCCTGCCCATGGATCCAAGTGGATGTTACAGTGAGACTGTGTACTGTATGGCTCCCTTTCATCTCATAAATTACATTCAGGCTTGGAGCATGAGTGTGATGTAACAAATGAGACTAGTTGCCTTGGTAGGATGGATTGGAGAAAAATGAGATTAAAAGCAGAAACAAGGATTGGAAAGTGATGTCCTAATCTAGGACATTCACTGTCAATGCAGTGGGGCAGATCAGGTAGAGGACGATGTCTTTGCCTTTTCCCCAAGGAATATGCACAGCTGGGGCCATGTTTCTATATGACCACCAAGTCTGCATTCCAATACTGATTCATTTTTGTCATCATCTTTAAAAAAATTTTTTAGCATTTATTTAATTTTGAGAGACAGAGTGGGAGCAGGGGAGGGGCAGAGAGAGGGGGAGACACAGAATCTGAAACAGGCTTCAGTCTCTGAGCTGTCAGCACAGAGCCGACACGGGGCTCAAACCCACAAACTGTGGGATCATGATCTGAGCTGAAGTCGGACTCCTAACCGACTGAGCCACCCAGGTGCCCCATTTTTGTCATCATGTTAAGAATTTCCACATAATAGTCATCTTGGTCTAGAAGTTGTTTCATTTTGATATTTAGGCTTGATGGCTATATCCACAATTTAGCACAGTTAATTCAGATAGGATCACATTAGACAAGCAAGTGTCTCCCTTCCTGAACCAGCAGGTGTCAGTATTGATCAATTGGAAAGAAACATGGTAGACTCCCCATAAGTGTGGCTCCACCTGTGATCACGAAATAAGTGAGTTTGGCATTTCAGGTTTAAGAGTTACTCCTTTGAACCCATCTGCTTTCAATCTTTAAGAGTTACTCCTTTGAACCCATCTGCTTTCCTGATTGACAGCTGTGTTCTCAAAAGAACACATACTTCTTCAGCCCTATCTGTAAGTGCAAGGCAAGTAGGTATGGAGTTGAAGAGATGGTCCTTATCATTCCACTTTCTAGTACCAATGCTCTGAGAGTCCTTGCTAGCCTTATTTTCTATATTCTTTCTTTCTCTTTATAACTAACTGTAACCAATTCCTCATAACTCACTAAATGCATCTTACTTGGTAGATTTTAGCTCCAGGATGGCTTCCCTTCTTCAGTTTATTCCTCAGATATTAAACTTCTTTTGAGAGAAGTCTATGCTGGAAATAACAGGATTGTAAATCCTATAGTGCACTTCAAAATAAAAATATCAACTTGGGGAGAGTTGTTTTTGAGTATGCGTCATTCGAGCACTATTCTCTCCTCCAACACAAAACTTAACATAAGACATTTTGGTAGATGTGTCCATGCATATACTTTTTCTCCACAAATACATACTCAATTATTATATATGAACCCCTGGGCTTCCTGCTTGAAGCCTACCCCAACTTCCTTCTCCTCTAGAGAATTAATTATCTCATATAAGTTTCCTCCATCCTTAATATTTATTTTCTCTCAATATTTCTCTTGCTTAGTTTGTTATATGTATATTTCTATACTGCTGGACTGTGACTTCTCGATTTTTTAAAGAAAAACAAAAATATTAGATATTATCTACCCAGACACTCTTCATTTAACATGTGTGTTATGACAATAGCTAGCATTAGTTGATTCACTTTTGTGAAACACTTAGACTAATGCCCTGCATTACTCCATAAACATTTGGATGTCAGGCATTTCAGTTATGTAAAACAAATATCCCCTTCTCTGCTCCCTTAGTGGGAAGCTCACAGACTGGTAGGGGGCATAAAATACCTAGTAGTAAGTCCTGTAAGAATAGTACATGCAAAGTACATTGGAAACTCGGAAAGAAAATGGCTCTGAGTAGTTGGTCATGGAAGGTTTGTGGAAAAAGTGTTTTTTAATCTAGAAATTTTTATGTAGAAAAGGGGTGGGGGAAGAGGGAGACAAAGATATTTGGGTTGAAGCAGACAGCAGATAAAGATATTTGGCATAGGAACAGGAAAGCCCAAATGTATTATGCGTGTTGTTCAGTTGAGTAGAAACTTGACTAAGTTAAAAAAAAAAGTGTGAAATATGACAAGAAAATAATTTCGGTCTTGAACACATTACATTTCATGTGGACAGAGACAATGAGTTTGGATCCAAGAAATCAAATCTAAAGAATTAGGTATATGATATTCCATGTTTTAAGAAAGTGCAGTGTTATAATTTATCATTTTGAATCACACTGTATTATCACTTTTGGAATTCTTTGGGTGCTTCTAGTAACTTAACTCCTTTGAATAATCATTGATAATTACCTGGCAAAGTAAAAAAAAACTTTTCTTTTAAATCCTTGCATTCCCAAACATTGGGCAGCAAGAATTTCAGATAGAAGGAAGAACAAGTGCAAATACTTTACATATGCTTGAGAAACAGATTAAAAAGGAAGTTATTGATAGGAGTTGGAGACTTACACTTGGAAATGGGAAGGAAACAGTAAGTACAGTAGTCGTTTTCTCGCAGGGAATAATAGTCTGGCTGGGAGGCCAGCACCTGCAGTTTGGGGAGGGAGCATCTGATTGTCTGGGTTCTGGTCAGCTGTCTGTCTTTGGACTGAGCCAGAGTAATGAGCAGAATAATCCATGAGAGAGGGCTTCCAGGACCTCTTGGGAGCATCTTCTGTCAGTGGCAGGCCTGTAGATGCACCGTTTAACCAGAACAGTGCCCGGTGGAGAATAGTTAAATACCGCAATAGAGGCTAGAGCATTGTGAGGAATAGGGAGGAGTGGCTGAGTGGCCTGAAAGGAACAAATACTCACTTCAAGGGGAGAAACATTGATGCTTTCAGCAAAAATAAGGTAGGTAGTGGAAAATCGTTTGTAGAGAGCAGTGGAGTTGAATGTGTTTTTTTTTTCTGTTGTTGTTTGGTTTTTTGAAAGATGATATTACTCAAGAACCGCATAAAAAGATTCTTGACTCACCTGCTTGTCAGAACCCTCTCAGTCCCAGTGTATTCAAATTTCCACTGAGAGAAACATAAAGCATGTGTTTTAACTCATATACATTTGAAGAGTGAAGATAAAAATTTTCAAGATTAGAGAGGCTTTGAACAGCTGGAGTTTGGAAGAAATTCATAAACAGTGAGAGTATTATAAAATCATAAACTTTGAGTGAATTGTGCAGAATGCCCATCCAGAAAGGAGATAGATGGTGCTAAATAAAAACCTGAGTACCTGATCATGTCAGCTATTTTCACTTCTACTACTCATGTGTGGAATGAGCAGGGTTTATAGGTATGGTGAATGATGAATGACCAAATAGACCCTAAAATAACTTTTCTCACCTCCTTTTCAGGGTTCTATCACTCAGTCCAAACCAGACCTTCTATAAAATTACCTAAACATTCATGCCTACATTATAGCCATACTTTTACTCCCATCATTTTCTCTGTCAAAAACCTCCTCTTGCCCAAATGTCAGCTTCCCTATGGATTATTCTACAGTTGATCCCATTAGCTAGAAGCTATTTGTCCCTCTAAATGCCCATAGAATTATAAATGCCCCTCTCATAAAGTCCTCACTACATTTTTTCTTCTTTCCCAGTTAACTTTTTAGCCCTTCCTCTTCTTGAGAATGAATAATAATTACCAGGAACAGGCTAATTGAAATCTATACTTATGAAAAATTTACACATTTTATTAACCCTGTAAGTGCACATTTCTATAAGAGACAGTTTATCTCAGTAAACAGATGAGTCATTATCTCAGTCCGAGGCATCTTCATTTAGGCCAGTAATGACCTTACAAGTTTTCATAAGAACCATGACATTGCATTGGGTTAAGTACCCATTGTGCTTCCCCAAAGCAAAGTGAGTTCCATATATATTTTCGTGTCTAATGAGTGAGAACTGATGGCAACTTTTAAATGACACTTTCTCCACCTTTGTAAAGATACACATGTATTCTGGACTGCAGCTTTCTGGGGTAGGGACCATGTCTGTGTTAGTGCTGTGCAACATTTGCACAGTACCTGCATGTAGTAGTGAACAGTGACTCGCCTCAGAACTGATAAATTAATAGTCCCTAGAGTCTCAGAAAAGGACTCTGCATTTATTATAGGATCACCAGCACCTTCATCTCTGAGTCAGGACGGGGTTAGGTTCTAGTAGAAGGCCCAGTAGAATCCTATATTGGAGAAGAATACAGGAGAAATGGCCCAACCTTGTCTAAAGAGGTTGAATTTTTTCCAGTGTGTCTTTCTGGGGGAGTCTTTCAGACCTGCTGGGTTCATTTTTAGGGAAAGCTATAGCAGCCAACAGTGGTTGGCCAATCCAGCATGCCACTCATCTTGTTCAGTCTTAGAATCACCTGTACCTGTATTAATAGTTACCTCAGTGGTGGACGGCATACGTATAAGTGGCTCGTGGAGTTATTAACTCAGCTGACTCTGGTGAGCTATATTAGAAAGGGTATTTCATATTGAGAGCCAGAAGACATTACTGATATAGAAAACTACTTTATAGTACCTGGTCCTTCAAAAATCCCAATTCTCTCTAATGTGAATTTTGTGAAGGACAGTCAGTGATAGACCACCAGACAAAGGCCCCAGGCTCAGATTTTTCCTCTATTTCTATGAACAACAACAGTAGGAGAATGGCATATTTACAACTAGTTGGTTACAGTTCTGGAATCAGACCTGGGTTTGAATCCTGCCTCTGCCATCACTTACCTTGAAATACGAATGTAGGGGGCGCCTGGATGGCGCAGTCGGTTAAGCGTCCGACTTCAGCCAGGTCACGATCTCGCGGTCCGTGAGTTCGAGCCCCGCGTCAGGCTCTGGGCTGATGGCTCGGAGCCTGGAGCCTGTTTCCGATTCTGTGTCTCCCTCTCTCTCTGCCCCTCCCCCGTTCATGCTCTGTCTCTCTCTGTCGCAAAAATAAATAAAAAAAAAAAAAAAAAAAAAAAAAAAAAGAAATACGAATGTATTTATAATATGAGAATAATAGTAATAGTATCTTCTTCACTCTGTTGTCATACAATTTAAGTGAAATAAATCATATAAAATGTTTAACATTGTTCTTTTGAAATGTTTAATAAGTGTTAGCTATTGAAGTTGTACTGCTACTAGTTCTCTGTTATTATTCTATAGTCATGGAAAACAACCTTTATAGTACATTCAGGTACTCAAAGCTTTACTTTATGGAAACTTTCATACATGCATCATCTCCCTTCCTTCCCTCTTTACTTCCTTCCTTTCTTCCTCCTTTCCTTCCTTCCTTCCTTCCTTCCTTCCTTATTCCCTCCCTCCCTCTCTCCCTTCCTTCCGTCCTCCCTCCCTCCCTCTCTTCCTTCTTCCCTTTCTTCCTTCCTGCCTTCCTCCTTTCCTTCCTTCCTTCCTTCCTTCCTTCCTTCCTTCCTTCCTTATTCCCTCCCTCCCTCTCTCCCTTCCTTCCGTCCTCCCTCCCTCCCTCTCTTCCTTCTTCCCTTTCTTCCTTCCTGCCTTCCTCCTTTCCTTCCTTCTTTCTTTTCTTTCCTTCTTTATTTTTTCATTCAATGTTTACATATGGAATATCTGGCCAAGATCTATACTAGGTGCTAGGGTTGCAATGATAAACTTAATATCTCTTCCTGAGGAGGACATGGACAATTGGAGAAGAGAGGTACATCAATGGCTATTATAACGCTATTGTGATTACAATAGTGGGTACACGGTGTATAATGTAGCATGAAAGATGCAGTGAGTAACTAATAGGGATGGAATGGTCATAGGTTAGGATAAATGGTCATTTACCAGGATGAATAAATGACAGGGAAGGCCATTTTAACCAAGGGAAAAAAACCCAGGCATAAGGGTGTGATGGGTATGTTCCATTAATAACACAGTGAATTCAGAGGACCATTAGGACAAGAGGTTGGGGCCCTGGCACAGTTGTCAAGTTTGGAATTTAGGGAACAGACATAGATTGCTACATGTTAGAATAATCTGGTGGGAGTGAGGAGAAGGAACTATTTAATTCCATGTATTTCTTATTAACAGATGTCTCCTCATTCATTCGGCCATGATTCAATCACACCCATTCCTGAACCAGTGACTTGCAAGGGGAGTGGAAAAGGTGTTACTGGCTTAGACTAATCTCTAAGCCTCTCTTCACCCAGTCTCTCCTAAAGCACATGGTCACTTATGACTTGAACCAAGTTGGAATTTGCTCATAAGAAAGAAGGCCCGAAATAGCAGTTGGGCAGATGGCATTGTCTGCCATAAAAGTCAGATAAGTCTTAGTGACCAAGTGCATGTTAGGGCTGACGAGTGAGAGATGACTCCCAGGCTCTGGCTCAGGCTTCTCAAATAATTCAAATAGTTAGCTATATAACCATTGTTCAGTAGGCTTAGAATCAGAAAAGGGACTGTATTACAGTGCATTCATACAATCCTAAGGGGTAAAGAAAGACCATAAAATGTGAGTTTATCTTAACTGCTCCATGGAACTGGGTCTGTTTCAAATGAAAGCTAAATATTCTCTAAATTGTTGCCCCAAATTGAACATTTGGGAACAATATGTGCATATCCAGTGGTTTGATCTCATTTGTCAATAAGGTAAACATAACTTTGAATGCCAGAATTAATGCAAAATAAAATATCCTGCTTGGAAAGCAATTCTTCTTAAGGCAGAACAAATTTGAGTTTTCTCCTATATAAGGTCCCTCAATAAATGTTCCACATGTTATCCCCCCCTTATATACTCACTAAAAATTCTTAAGCTTGAAAGTTTATTTACCATGACCATGGATCCAGAATTCTATTTCCAAAGCAGTCAATCTTTGTATTCTCATCAGAGCCACTGAAAAAATGAGCTGCAATAAGGGCATATTAGGTCTTTCCCTATAGTGGGAGGTCTGTCTATTTCTAGCATTACGTTGCTATGTTACAAATGCACTGTCTTCATAGTATAGGCAGGAAGATAGTGGTTTGAAATTAGCCCATACAAAGCCAATAATGGGAAATAATAAATCTGAGAGTTCTAAAAGCATCAGTCTTTGTTCACATTTTTCTTCTCTTCCTTTTCCGATAAATATGATTTTTTTTCTTTATCTTTCTTTTCATTCTCTTTTTTTTCAGAGAAAAAAATACTCAGTGTTCTTAAATAATTTGACATAAAGAGAACCTCGATTATAGGTTAAATTTCAGTTCCTAAGCCTTCCTATCCTGTGAATTTTCTATCACGTTTCACCTAAATAAAAATAAAAATTATGTCCAGCAACATGTTGATTTCAGTTTCTAGTGCAAGTAGTACAAGGGACATTCTGAATATTGATTCATGTTGGAGACAAACTCCAATTAGAGTAAACAGCATGGAGACATTTGACACTAATTTACAACAAGGGTGTTAAACCTTAGAGGAAATGCTGAGCCCCATAGAATAAGATTTTACAGTGACAACCTAGAGAATAAGAGATGTGTTCAATACAATCCTAAAGTAGAGGGAAAGAAACTGGACTCTGCTCTATGTCTGAGATAGAAAAAGGTTATAATTTTGTAACTTTCAAATTATATACCCTTATAATCTACTTTGTAGAATATCAGGTAATCTTCCCAAAATATATTCACTGGGACATTTATATTTATGGCATAAAGATGCTTCCATCCCTCAACAGACATTTTCTAACTACCTGCTACGCAAATTTTTATCCCAACAGCATATAGCCCCATATCTATCTATGGCAACAGCGTCTTGTTGGTCTTCCTGATCACTTTGTGTCTCCCAACCCAGATCCATTCTATATGTTGCTATTATAGGGCAATACTGATCACATCACTCAGATGCTTTGTACCTTAGCAATGCCTGTCACCTGGCTGATAAAGTTCATACTCCTCAGCCTTGTGTTCATGGTCCTGTGATATATGGTCCCAGTCTAACTCTCTGCCCTATAGGCTGTGTGATTCAACTTTTATCAATCGCATCAATGCTGTCACTTGAAGAAGGGGTTAAATAGCCTACCCAAGTGTCTGCTTCTTTGAGGATAACCTATAAATATGGGACCATTTTTCTTCTTTGACTACATGTATAGTCTTCCTGCCTCTGTGTATGTTCTTCCTTTTGTAAGGAGGAAATTCCCATCTCACTCTGCCTCAAATCTAAGTTTAAAGACTTAAGGAATCTCAGCTCTCAGATGTAACAATTCCTATGTCTTATTTCCCCAACAATAACATATAGAGTTTCCTTATTCGTGAGTTCCTTCCTTATGTTCATCTCTTTGTGACATATATGACTGGTACTTTGAGCAGAAAAGAACATTGAGAAATCACTGTGTCTTGAAGGTGAAAATGGTTCCACGTTACTCTTCTGTTCATTTGGTAACTGACAAACTATAGAATTCCAAAAGATCTGCACGTACATATGCAGTTCACTCACCTTGCTGACCATTTTAGAGGAGAAGTATGATGTAGAGGTTCAGAGCTTGGTCTATGGAATGATGTAGACCTGAGTTAAACATGACTCTACTACTTAGTACTTATACGATCTTGAGCAAGTTTTTATGCATTATCAATCTCTATTTTCTCATAGAAGACTGGGAATTGAAATTATATGGTTGTGGGGTGCCTGGGTGGCTCAGTTGGTTGAGCATCCAACTCTTGATTTTGGCTCAAGTCATGATCCCAGGGTCGTGGGATTGAACCCCCCATCAGTCTCCATGCTGAGTGTGGAGCCTTCTTAAGACTCTGTGTGTGTGTGTGTGTGTGTGTGTGTGTGTGTGTGTGTGTCTCCCTCTGCCCTTCTCCCCTGCTTATGCATTCACTCTCTCTCTCTAAAGTGAAAAAAAAGAAAGTATGTGCTTGTTACAAGATGGCAATGTGATTGAGGAACACATGTCAGAAAAAACACTTAAAGGATGTAAACTCTTATTTATGGAAAGAGAAATAGAAAATTATGGACATATTACATGATGAGATAAGGCAGTAGGCTTCCAATTGGATATATTGATTACTCAGGTCTTCAACACTTCATGAGGTCATAAAAATTGCCAAAAACTCTACCCTCCCACAGTGAGAAGATTCTGGAAAATATGAAGCTTGCTTTTATCATTTTCATAAGAATTATGAAAGAGTCTTCTTGACTCTTCTGTCCTGCATAGTACTTACGTATCGTTAGTACTAAGCAAGGTCAAGCCATTCCAAAGTGTTTATTGTAATATCAGGTGGGTCTTTTTTTCCTTGGATATTCCTGAGTTCTATTCCTGTTCTAATATTGCCTATTTTATGTGGTAGATGAAAGGATTAAGCAAAACAATGCATGTAAAGCACTTACAAGTGTGTCAGGCACAGGCTAAGTGTTGATTACATCCTAGCCAGGATTATTTTAGCTTTTGCACATTACTTTTATTTTTCCTTCAGTGGCAGAATCAAGCAGAATAATTTAGAATAGGTTATCTGAACCTTTTATCAAGTGGTACTGCTCTGTATTTCCCCCATGTCTTACCATGACCAATGGGGACAATAGGAAGTAGAATGGGAGAAATAATATTTTCCGTATTAGGAAGGGTATATTAATCAAGAGGAGTGTGGAATCGGTGTCAGCCTCACTAACCTCTGGAATGAACATTCTTTTTATTAAAGCGGATCCGGAAAGGGATGATGAAAGCAATAAAGGGAGAGGCAGTTGTGATATTGTGATGTATAGTAAGAAATGTGTATTTATTTTCATCCCCAGTTCTGGCACAGGGCTCCTGAAGCTTGGAATTTCCTGTGATGACCACCACAAAAGTGTCTTTTGTTATATTAATATTATGAAGTTGGGGCCACACCTAAGAATGGGGGCTGGTTGCCAAGAGAAACTGCCATATGATTATCAGGTTACAACTTTAATTCCCAGTTCCCTGAACTCTGGGAAGGAGAAAAGAGCTGGAGGTTGAACCAATCACCAATGGCCAGTGATTTAAGCAATCACGCCTATGTATTGAAGCCTCCCTTGGGCTTTCTGCCAAAGGAAAAGGACTGGGTTCAAAGAGCTTCTGGGTTGATGAGCATGTGGAGATTTGGGGAGAGTGGCATGTCAAAGACAGCATGGAAGCTCCATGCCCTTTCCCCACACCTTGTCCTATATATCTCTTCCTTGCAGCTGTTTCTGAGTTACACTCTTTTATAATACACTGCTAATATAGTGATTTAAAATGTTTCTCTAAGTTCTGTGAGCTGTTCTAGAAAATTAATCAGGCCCAAGGAGGGAGTTGTGGGAACATCTGATTTATAGCCAGTCAGTTAGAAGTACAGGTAATAACTTGGACCTGTGACTGGTATCTGAAGGAAGAGGGGGATAGTTTTGTGGGATTTAGCTTTTAACCCATGGGGTCGGTTGCTATTCTTGAGGTAGACAGTGTCAAAATTGAATTGCATGATACTCAGCTAGTGTCTGGGAATTGCTTGGTGATGTGACAGCACTGCCTCTCCCTACGCCCCACCCTGATACAGACACATACACATTGAAATAGATATCACAGTCCTTCACCAGTCATTTGAAATCTGTAGCTAATCTGTCTGGCCCTTGAAGAACTAATCATCTTTACCAGTTTATCAGCTTCTCATCAAGCAACATGTAGTATCAGGCATCTTCTGTGTGTTCAGTATTTTTCCTGTATTCTTTGAAGGAATCAGAAGGAAAGTAGATCATATGCTGCTTCCTCCTCTTCAGTCTGATCTCTTACCATTGGGACGCTCAAAATTCAGCTTTTAGTCTTGTTTTTTTCTTCTGTATCTATACGCACCACTTTGTTGAGCTCATCCGATGTCATGACTTTAAATGCCAAATATATGCCAATGACTTTCAAACTTACCTCTCTATCTCAGCTTCTCCCCTGAGCCCTGTATTTATATGTCCAGCTATCTACTACATATGCTCATTATGAGATCTAAAAGGTTTCTCAAATATGGCAGGGAGTTTAGTCATAACTAAATTCCTCATCTCTCCCCATCCCAGCTAGCCTCGTCAGTCACAACAAAAACCTATCCCACTGACACCCTCTTAGTTAACAAGAACTACATTCTTCTGGTTACTGGGACCAAAAACCTGGGAGTTGTCACTCTTTCTTTGAGACTCCCAAAATAATTTGTTATAAATCCTATTGGGTTTACTTTAAAAATGTGTTGGGGCGCCTGGGTGGCTTGGTCGGTTAAGCATCCGACTTCGGCTCAGGTCATGATCTCACGTTCTGTGAGTTCGAGCCCCGCGTCGGGCTCTGTGCTGACCGCTCAGAGCTCGGAGCCTGTTTCGGATTCTGTGTCTCCCTCTCTCTCTGCCCTTCCCCTGTTCATGCTCTGTGTCTCTCTGTCTCAAAAATAAATAAACGTTAAAAAAATTTAAAAAAAATGTATTCACAAGCTGATCACTTTACATTATGTCCACGGCTACTACTAAGATCTGAGCAGTTATCAACTGGATTACTGGGTTACTGCAGTGGCTTCTTAACTGGTCTTCCTGTTTGCAGCCTTGTTTCCACCTCCATAGTTTATTCTCAGTTCACGAGAGTGATGCTCTTAAGAACGTAAGTCAGACCATGTCTCCCCTCTGCCTCAAATCATGATGGCTTCCTATTCAGATGAAAAGCAGAATCTTTATAATGGCCTCTGGGACCCTACATAATCTGGCCCATTGCCTCTCTAATTCATCTATAACATTTCTGCTCCTTGCTCATGCTGAGGTACTCCACTGGTCCCTGCCCCCAACCCCCTGCTGCTTTTAATACACATACAGTTCTAGTACAGGTCTTTACCTTGACCCAGAGTGCTCTGCGCCTAGATGTCCACCAGATGGCTACTCTATTGCCTCCTTTAAATTATTGTTCTGATGTTACCTTCTTGCTGAGACTCATACTGATCACCTGATAACCTTAAAACCATGGTTTTAGACTAACATGGTTAGTCTAATCACAAACTTTATTTAAAGAGACAACTAACCTTCAGGTATTTTTTTAATGTTTATTTATTTTAGAGAGAGAGAGACAGAGCAGGAGCGAGGGAGAAGCAGAGAAAGAGAGAGACACAGAACCTGAAGCAGGCTTCAAGCTCCGAGCTGTCAGCTCAGAGCCCGATGTGGAGCTCAAACCCACAAACCGGGAAATCATGACCTGAGCTGGAGTTGGACATTCAACTGACTGAGCCACCCAGGTGCCCCATACATCAACACTTTTTAGAGAGTCTTCTTGTTCTGTTCTCTCTCTCTCAATTACTCTCACAAGCATGATGGCTATTCCAGTCTTCCTCTCCACCTCTTTGTGTCCTCCTCTCTGGAAAACAATAATATATATTATATATATTACATATTTTCCCCACTCTCATGTATACTCTCTCAACTGTTTCTGTCTCCTTGATCTCTGCTCTTTAATATATGAAGCTGTTTAACCTCTCTGGATTCCACAGTTTTGTATTTTTTTCTGCCAATTTTTTGACATCTTACCTCCAAAGGAAACCCCTAGTTCTAACCTAGTGAATGGGAATCTTCACTCTTGGAGAAGGAATATCACAAACATTCATAATTTATGAACCTTCCTTTTATACCTGTTGTGTGAATGTCAAATGATACAGTCTGAGGAATATTTGTGGGTTATATGAGAACTGAGATGGACTTTGAAAGCTGGGAAGAAGCTCTATAGGCCAAAGGTAAGGGATTCAGGCAAAGAAAAAATGTAAACCTAAATGTGAAGGGATGGGCTAGACAAGGACAACATGATAAATGTGAAGGACAGGGAATCAGGTTGAGATATGATTGATATGGACGAGATAGAACTAAATTATCTGAATCTTAAAATTGCTGGAGAAGAGGTCCTAATAGGGAAGGCTGAAGGCATTTGAGTCATGCTTTACTTGTGTAAGAATATTGTCGGTTGAGTTGCTACTAAGGCAGTGGTAAGGGTGGTGCACTGATCATTTACAGAGTGTTTTTTTATAACCCCCAAACCTGTTGCTTCCCTGGTCTTCTTGATTTCAGCAAATGGCAACTTCTTCATTCTAGCTGCTAACGTCCAAAGCCTTGAAGTCATTCTTAACTCTTTCTCTCGTAATCCTTATTCAATTCATCAGAAAGTGCTGTCTTCTTTATCTTCAAAATATGTAAGAATTCACTCATTTCTCATATATTCTCAACTTGTACCTGATCCAAGCTGTCATCATCTTTCCCCTGAGATTATTGACATGAACTTCTGGGTGGTTTCCTGGCCCATTCTTGCTCTTCTTCAGTTCATTCTCATCATTAATAGATACACTTTATATTTAAATGTAAGTCTGCTCATTTATTTCTCTGCTCAGACCCTTCTAGTGGCTCCCCATCATGATCACATAAAAGCCCAAAATGCCATCCATGATCTGGCTCTCTGACTGAATTTTCTTTCACCCTCCCCTTACTCTACTCCAGCCATACTAACTTCCTTATCATTCCTTGAATATACTGAGTATGCTTCCTTCTCAGGGCCTTTGCATCTGCTGTTTCCTAGGCCTGAAAGGTTCTTCCTCTTGTTTAACACATGGCTCAATCTCTCGCTTCCTATAGGCCTCCTCCAATCTAATGCTGCCTCCTTAGAGAGCTCTTTCCTGACTTTCCCATGTAAAACAGCCTAACAATGCCCTATCTGCCAAATGTCTCCCATCCCTATTACCCTGCTTTATTTTCCTCCATGGCACCTCCCACCATCTGAGACATTACATGTTAACTTCTCTGCTAGATTTTCTTTTTGTCTTTCCTGATTCACTCTCTACTCTTTGGACTCGCTCTGTGTCTTGGGAGGCTCACCAGTATGGACTGTGTCACATGGGCATTCTGGCCTCTGGCCTTCTAGATTCTAGTTGGGTTTAGCCAGTGGTGGCCACTGGCAAGAGATGGGACTATGGGAGGAGGGCAAGTTTGGAGTGTTAACTCCCTGTCTCCCTTCCTGCCATGCTGCTGTTGTAGTGTTTCTGTTTCTTTTTCCTTGGCCACAGGAATACTGGACAGTGTTTTCCCATAGCTGCAGGTTATCTCTTACTGGGTTCCTGTCTATGACTGCTCCCCTCCTCTAACCTTTGAGGCTTAGGGAGGTAGCAGCTCTTTGCTATTGCTAGAGCCCCAGGGTACTTCACCATACCTTGTTGGTTTCCCATAATCCTGTAACACCTTTCTAATAAGTCTCTTTATTAAACTCTCTCCAATCAATTACCCTGCTGGACTGAGCCATCAGTTTCCTGTGAAGACCTCAATTAGTTTACTTGTTTATTTGTTGTGTCTTCTGCACACACGCACACACACACACACACACACGCACACACACACACACACAAATGTATAGTTAATTAAGAGTGGGAATTTTGTGACTGGCACACTACCTGAGACATAGTAGGCAATTCATAAATTTGTTGATGGATAGATAATGAATAAATAAATTTATTTTTTATCCTTATGAGAAATTATTGAGATAGGAGTTATTGTCTCCATTTTTTAGAAGGAAGTTGAGTTTCAAAGAGGAGTAATTTGCCCAAGATCATGCAGCTAGTATAAGAAAACACTTATTGGCTGGGGCACCTGGGTGGCTCAGTTGGTTAAATGTCCAACTCTCGATTTTGACTTAGGTCATGATGTCACGGTTCATGAGATTGAGCCCTGTGTCAGACTCCAAGCTGGGCGTGGAGTCTGTTTAAGATCTCCCTCTCCCTCTTCCTCCACTCCTCCCCCCACACACAGCTGGTGCTCTTGCTCTCTCTTAAAAAAAAAAAAAGACCACCAATTGGAATCACTATGCCATATTTGCATTGCTAACTTGCATTATTTTTTCATTAAATCACATAATACCTTTCACGTTGTTATTACATGAAAGGTTGTTAATTTTATTGTCCTTATTCCATGATACTGGATTATGTCACATAGTTTGTGAATTCTTTAGCTGCCATGGCAGTTAAGGAATAACCACAGAGAAAAGCCTTAGCTTTCAGCAAACAGTAGAAGGCTTAATGATCCATCAACCAGTAAAGAGAAGATATTTTAAATCTAGCACATATATTAAATCCAAACCACATGTAAATGTTCTTGGCTGATAAGGCTGTTTCTCGAGCATATTGCTAGAACTGCTTCAGCAAAGTTGCATTAAGTTTCCAGTCAGATGAGAGAATGGAATCTGGGCCAGAGGAATAGCTGATTCAGAGCCAGCTAACAGGAAGTGCTTTCAACCCCAGATGAGTTTGCTGATTTAAGACAGAGAGGGACCCAGGTCCCACAATGGAAAGTAAGGGTTCTAGTCTTTATTTTGTGTCAGTCTAGCAGACTCCAAAAGCCATGATCTGTGCTCCTCTGAAAATTGAACATTACACCTTCCTATGCCTCTAAAATCTACCAAAAAATACTCTTTTCTGCTCTTTTATCCTCCTTTATAACAGCTAGGCCTTTGAAGGTTTTGGGGTAGAATGAAAAAGGTTCTAGTAGGTTAAGTTCTTTTGAGGGAAATACATGGAGAAAATCACAACAAACAAAAACCAGGAAACTACTATGCATATAAATTCCATATGAAAATAAGCAAAAGATCCTTGTTTTAAAGGAATGTATCTTTTAGGTTCAGATTGCTTTTGTAGGACTCGAGCATTCCAACCCCCTTAAAAAGTAACTTGTCTTCTCTCAGTTGTCCCATGGGAAGTGAAAAAGTCATCATCCCAGCATCCTCCCCAACATAAAAAAAAAAGCATGGGGCACCTAGGTGGCTCAGTCAGTTAAGCCTCCAACTTCAGTTCAGGTCATGATCTCACTGTTTGTGCGTTCGAGCCTCATATCAGGCTCGCTGTCAGCGCAGAGCCCACTTCAGATCCTCTCTCTCTCTCTCTCTCTCTCTCTCTCTCTCTCTGTCTCTGTCTCTCTGTCTTTCCCCCCGACTCCTCAAAAAAAAAAATAAACATCAAAAAAAAGGAGACTAGAGAGAAGCTACTGCCAGATGACCAACAAATGCCAATTGGGCATCTGTCATGCCTCAGGTGATACATAGGGTGCAGATGATTCAGCAGTGACCTAGACATGCATGGACCTTACCCTCATAGTACTTATCTCCTACCAGGGAAAACAGACATGAAATAATTAAGTTTCATCTGAGTGTGCAAAGAGCTATGATGGAGAAGTAAAAAGTATTGTTAGGGCTTATTAGGAAGCTCATTTGAAAAGCAAAGTCAGGAAATATCTTGAAAGGGTTGAGCCTGGGAGATTGAGTAGATGTAGAAGGCTCTGGACCATGCATATTGTATTTATGATTGTAAACCCAGAACTAGCACACGACCTGGACGATGCTCAGTTTTGTTTATCATTGCTGTGTAACAATCCACCCCAAATATGGATTTACTACTGTTTATTAATTTTCATAATTCTACGTGTTGCTGGGACTCCACTGAGGATTTTTCTACTCCACACACCATCATCTTCAGTTGCCATCATCCAGAGGCTTAGATGGGTAGGAATGTCCACAGTGGCTCCCTCTGATCTCTGGTACCTTGGCAGGGCTGGCTGGAAGACTTGGACTCAGCAGCGATGCCTGAGACAGCTGGGCCTCTCTGTCCATGCCATTCCAGGGGCTCTTCTATTCCATATGGCCTCTCTGTGTGGTGTCTGCAGCAGAATGACTGGACTTCTTAAATGACAGCTAAGATATCTCAAAAGTGCAAAAATAGAAGCTGCCATGCCTTTGTAAGGCCTAGGTGGGACCCTGGAGTAGAGCCACTGTTGCTGCATACTATTGGTTAAAGCAACTCCAGTGCCAGCCCAGACTCAGTGAGGGAGAGGACCAAACAGGGGTATGACTGTCAGAGATGTGGTTCATTGCTGGGGTCCATCTTCAGAGACTACCTACCTCTCTAGGTGCTCAATCATTTTATTTTTAGTAATGGTGGGAGGAGAAGTGAGTAGGAATCCGTCACTGTGGGGGGAGAGGCATAAACAGCACCTTCGATGATTGGAAGGCAGGTACACATAAGTCTTGTTGAAGGACCAGGGAGGTATTCACTTCAGAGGGAACACAGAGAGAGGAGAGATATGAATGAGACAGGGGAATGAGCTGGGAACAGGTTGAACCTGGAACCTGACTCCCCCAAGCTTTTGAGTTATGTAAGCCAATCATTTTCCTTTCTCCTACGGTCAGTTTGAGCTGGTTTTCTATCTTTGAATCAAGAGGTCTGACTAATGGTAGGGAGGCATGCTGCCCAGGAGAGGAAGGCCCTGAAGGTGACCTCACCATTGAATGCAAAACCATTTGGAAACAACCTGTTCTGTACAAATGCTGAGCATTATGATTATCCCTGATGTGCAGCCTGCTCACTCACCTTGAGTAGGACAGAATCTGTCCCTGACATCAAAAAGAGAAAGGTCTGTGGGTGGATGTTCCTAATGGCTTCAGAAAGCCCTTTCCACATGCATAATTAACAATGCCAGCCAACCACTGCTCAGTATTCCTGCAGAAACTGGTCAAACATTTTAAAGGCTCTTCTCAGACCTCCACAATGTAAATTTGCTTGTGTTGCTTTCCACTAGTCAGAGTTCCAGCTTTCTGAATCCTCAGCCTACATTGCCTTGAGGATTCCTATATTACCAGTTTGCTGAGCAAATTCAATAAGATAATTCATGTAAAATGCTCAGCACAGTACCTAGTCACAATCTAATAAAGCTCTAGTTAGCATAAGGTTTTTTTTTTTAATATTGTTTTCTTATCTTATTTCTGGAATCCCAGGTGCTTTGATAAATGTGGTTTAAAAAAAATCTCTGCCTTTAGGCCCCCAAAAGATTAAAAAAAAGAAGGGAAGAGCTAAGTCAAATGGGAAAAAGAGCTTCTCCTAGGGTCCCCTTCCTGGGCCAGCCTGAAACTCAGAGATAGCCATCATCTTAGACATGAGGTTCTAGAGGACCTCAAAATAGGGGTATGTGCATGCTATCCCTCTCTGCACTCTGTATTAAATCAAGGCTTATGTAGGGCTTTGGGAGCCATGGCAAAGGTCCTTAAGTAGGGCTGCAAGGCCCACCTAGGTAGCCTGATTTCCCTTCATTTCAGGTTACATGTTCCTTATGTGTGCCTTGTTGCCTCCTGCCTTATGGCTTTTGCACATGCCATCCTTCTTGCATGGAGTATCTTACTTCTACCACAATCAGATCTCAGCTCAGCCTTCACTTCTTTAGTGAAACATTCCCCAGTCCCATTCTAGGCCCATTTGCATTCCTTCATGGTTTCCTGTCACTTCAATCCTTGCCTTTAAAGCTTTGCATTACCATTTGTTAATGTGTGTCTTTTAGTGTGATTCTTGGATAAATAATGGAATCCCTCATTTGACTCTAAGTTTCAGGAGAGCATGATTCAAGGGATCCAGTTGCTTTCTTTTCCTTTGTCTTAAGCACCCAGTACAGCACCTGACACATAGTATGTGCTCAGCAAATTCTGGTTGAGTTGAAAAGAGAGACTGATGGATACTATCCATTGGGATTAGGGACTAAACTCATCAGTTTATTCAGTCAAGCCAGGCCATCCCAGAGAAATCACTGAGTTCCCAGGGAGGTAGGTAATAATTAATTCTGGGACACCAGGGGGAAATGGCCCATTGTTTCTTGTGTAAACCTTAAACCAATTGTTGTCCTTTGGGAACTGATTTATTTTAAGTGTTTCTCTCCTTGAAAGATGGCCTCTCCTAGAGGAGCAGTTCTCATCTGCAGGAAAGATACATGCTGAGGCTAAGACCTTTTACTTTTTGCCACAGGTTGCAAAAACCAAGACCACTGTACATTCCATACAACCTACGGCCCTTTCTAAAGCTTTTCTCTGAAAAAAAAAATAGAGAAAGAGGCAATATATAAAGATTAATAGACACTAGTTTAAATATACCAGCATCTCAAAGGGTCACTCATTTGTAGTTGTTTGTACTTAACCGCCTACTTCAAGGTAGAGGCAATAAAGTGTAGTGGTTTAAGGAATGCACTTCAGGGCAGGTAAGGTTGAGTCAAACCAAGGAGCTGATTTTTACTATCTGTGTAAGGTTAGGCAGATGAACTTACAGTTTCTTCATTCAAAATGGAGATACTGACTTCATAGTGCTGTTGGGAGATCAAGTGAGGTGCTGGCTGTGAAGCACTGGGTGCCAGACATACAGTAATGGCTCAGTTAGTGAAAGTTACATCATGGGTCTTACAGGTGGTTCTCTTTTTTCATACCATTGCTGAAGAATGGGGAAGGGCTTGTGAAGGAAGTCAGAGTCAACTAATTCTCCTCTGAGCTGATAGAGACATTTCTTCTCAATCCAGGAAGCCCTTCTATGGATAGGCTGGAGCTAATTAACCAAGGTATTTGTACTCACCATATCCCGAGTCTTCTAATACAATCATAATTATACCTCTTGTTTTTCATACTTAGTGAAAAACTTATGTTCTATTAATGTCTGGTGATTCAAATCATGCTCTTTTGCAGCCAAGACTTTGAATTTTTTTCTTTTTTATTGACAGCAGCATGTTATTATGGAAGGCTCCTATGTTGGAGTCATAAGACCCTGAGGCCAAATTCTAAGTCTACCACTGGGTATCTGTATGACCCAGGGCACATTGCTTTTCTTCTCTGATCATCAGTGCCCTACAGGGGATAAATAGAGTGAAGTGAAATGATGTAGATACAGTGCTTGCCTTATACTACAAAGGTGGCTGAACTGGAGGTGTTATTGGGGGTATTAGAGGGGGTATCTCCCTCTATGGGTACATTTTTCTCATAATAATGCTACCCTGGGCAGAATGATCTGCATGAAGTGTTAGGCCAAAACTTGTCTTATTCTCCCTTTTCCAATGATTTGATAGATGTGTATAACTAGAAAAACTCTGTAATTTCTTTGAGCTTTTGTTACTCCATGTATAAAAGGAATTATTATGTTAATAAATATCTCATTGAGACTAATTTTTCTCTCATTTCTTGCTTCAGGATGGACCAGAAGGGGGAAAAGGTGATGGTTTTTTTATAAAGTTATACAGAGATCAGAGCCGTTCTCTCTTACCTAACGCCCAGGTATCCGGTTCTGTAAAATTTCTTTGCCTGCATATGGCCCAATCTCCACAGGCGCCTTCTATCTATCATCCATTGATCAATCAAAGAATTCACTGCCATGTGCCCACTTAGAACTATGTGCCATACACCCTGGTAGAAACAAGGACAGAAAGAGGAAAGACATGGGCTAGTAGGGAACTACAAAGGAAACAGATGATTGCAGCATAGGATTATAACATACAGTGGTAGGGGTTGGGATGATTTCGCAAGGGAGGGGAAGGAAGCTATGGGATTAAGTGAATAAAGGTACAGGAGATTGGATCTTGAGCTCAGACTCAAAAGATAAAAAGAAGAGGAAGGGAATGTGTGAAGCTGAGGCAAGACAGACCACAATAACTATATGGCTCAGTAGTAGTTTTGCAAAGTTCAAATGCAAGGTAGCCAAGGTGCAATCACCCTTTCTGAGGAAAATTCCTAGTATTCAGCAATTGCCACTTTTTAAAACATTGCAGGAGGAATCAGATCTATAGAACAAGGGAAAAAGTAGATTTTGTTTTTATATCTCTAGTTTACTCATTCAGAGCAAACCAAGCTAGGTTATTTAGAAAAACCAAGTGGAAAATTTTAATGATTGGGTTATTTTATTGATTGAGATACAAATTCAGTTACATATTTGGAACACAACATGTCTGACCTCCAAAATGCATGAAACTGTTTTCTTGGAAGTGTCCCTCAATTGGATATTTTTCTTAAACTTTAGGCATTAGGCTAGAAATATTGTGTGATCAGTAATTAGTTGCTATTTGGTTCCTTTCAGTAGGCAGAAGTACAAAAGATATAAAACTTTAGACTTTTATAGTTTTTCCAAAAAAATGTAAAAATAAAGCCCAACTTATTCCCTGTATCCACAACTTCGTTTCAAGATTCAAGGGACAAAATGTTCTGATGACATTCCTGACAGAGTTCTGTGTGGGCCACATATTAAAATGCTTCATTAAACCATCAAAAGTAAGTGACCTTTTAGCAGGAAAGAATATCTGGTACAGGAGGCAGACATTTTGCAATCCCTAAGTCTCAAATTAGTAAAAGAACATAATTCTGACACTCACTAATACAAGTTTATATGAATTTTATTCTAATGCCACCATGATGATGTGATAAATACATCTTGCAAGAGATGCTTAAGTCTGTTTCTCAAAAAGTGATCTGTGGTCCTAACTCAACAAATTTAACAATTATTTAGTCCTTTATAGGTACTAATATAAGAGCATGAGATACATTAATGAATCACACTCCTGCCCTAATGGGGCCTACATTCTAGTGGGGAGTGTTAAACAATAAAGAGTAGACACAATGAATAAGCAAACAATAGTGTTTATTAGAAATGGATCTGTAAAAGGAGATTAACAGTGTCAGGGGCATGGAGTGAAGACCAGTTTTCAATACATTCACTGGGATGGGCTTTATTGAGAAGGTTGTGTTTGGACACAGGACATGACAGAGATACAGGTGTCTGCAGGAAGAGCATTCTTCCAAAAGGGGACAGTCCTAAAGCAGGAGGAGTGTGCCTGAGACAGAGAGCAAGGTGGGAGCAGAAGGAGATGACATCAGGGAGGTAATGGCAGGAAGGGTGGATTGTTTAGGACTTGTAGACTTGTGGATTAATAGGGAGCTAATGTGGATTCTGAGCAAAGAGTTGAGAGATCTGATGTGTTTTAGTGTATGGCTCTGATTTCTGAGTTGAGAATAGAATATGAAGGGCAAGATGAAATCAGGAGACCAGTGAAGATGCTGTTGCAGTGATGTAGTAATCCAGTTGACGATCAAGCCAGGGCAATAGATACATGACGAAAGATGATTGGACTCGTAGGATAGTTTGGAAATCCTATCAGTACCGACTGATACTCCATGGATTGTGATGGATTAAACATGGGATATGAAGCATGAAGAATGACTTCCACAATTTTGTCCTGAAAGAGGGGAACTGAGAAACCCTCAGTAAGATGGGAAATCTGTGAGTAGAGGAGATTTTGGAGGGAAGGAAAGAGTACATTAGTAGTTTAGTTTGGGACAGGTCAAGCTTGAGATGTGTATTAATTTACGGTTGGAGATGTAGAGAAGGCTGTTAGATATGTGAGTCTAGAATTCAGGAGGGAAGTTTTGCAGAGTTTAAATTTAGGGATCTTTGGCATAAAGATGATACTTATAGCCATGAGATTGGAAGGCATTACAATGAGAAAGAGTATAGAGAGGAAAGAGGACAAAGGACTTTTACCATAACTTTATATGTATTGGTCTTCTATTGCTGCAGCAACAAAATTACCACAAATTGAATGGCTTGAAACAACATACATTTATTATCTTACGGTTCTATAGGTCAGAAGTCTTAAATGAGTCTCACTGAGCTAATCAATGTGTTAGCAGTCTTGTGTTCCTTTTGGAGGCTCTAGGGGACAATTTGTTTTCTTGTCTTTTCCAGCTCCTGGTGGCTGTCTGCATTCCTTGGGTTGTGGGCCCCTTCCAACTTCAAAGCCAGCAATGGCTGGAGGAGTCTTTGTTCTATTCTGTCACTTTTACCCTGACTTTTCTGCTTCCCCTTTCACATTTAAGGACCCTGTGATTACATCAGACCCATCTAGACAGTCTCCAAAATAATCTCCTCATCTCAAAATCCTTAATTTACACATCTGCTAAGTCCTTTTGCCTTGTAAATTCATATATTCACAAATCCCAAAGACTAATATATGGACCTCTTTTTTATTGGTGAGGAAGCATTATTCTACCTACAATATTAGAGAAGCCTATTAATCATGCAGAATCCTGGGCTCCACCTCAGATGCACTGATTCAGAATCTCTAGGGAATGGTGTCCAGGAATCTGTTTTATATCAAACTCCCTAGGGGATTCTTGCATATTCATTGGCTTGGTGGTGAAAATAGATGATGATGGAAAGGCCTAAGTGAGAATCTGGTCCCACTCCTCACCGACACTGTAGTTCTGGTGGATTAGGGTGACGCTATGTGTCATCAGCCACCTCTCAAGGTGGTCATGTCTGGTCATCTATGTTACATGGCAGTATGGGCAGTTCTCAGCCAAGGCAAGGCTACAGTTTAGACCGTTAGTAGTTACAGGATCAGGCTGGACTATGGCAGCATACTAGCTGATTCTTTTCCCAGTTAACCCAAAAGCACAAGTTGTAGAGAGCTGCTCTGTTGGAGTTAACTCACAATGGAACCAGTTCTGGCTAGCTTGAAGAGAAGGGACATTCCATTGTAGAAACTTGCTTTAGGAGCAAAGAAATTAGTACTTGGGTGAATATTTCTCCTTACAAACATTAGAGAAATTTCCAAGTCATGTATCACAATTCAAAAAACTAAACTAAAAATAAAATTAAAAAAAAAATTCATACCCAGCATAGGTGTGAATGATGAATAACCTTGAGGCAGGAATACTTAAATCTCCAAATTTCTAGATTTTTCTCTCAAATTGACTTCCTGAACTTTTTGTAAGTTTCCAGGCTTTCAACTGAGAACTTTTCCTTATAAGAATTCAAACATTAAAATGTGTTCTCAAAATTTTTACTATACATGAAGTATAAGAATGCATTTTCATATAAAATTTTAATTCAGAAACACAGAGAACAAAATATGATTAATCTCCTCCATCCTGGTAGGTAACTAATTACTGTCAGAAGTTTAGAACACATCTTTCCTTATTCCTCTACACACATTTACCTGCATATGTATGTGTGTGCACACATTTATCTTATAGAGATGAGATCATACTGTTTTTTCCCCTGTAATTATGTCTTAGAGACCTATTTATATCAGTATAAATTCTTTTACCTTATTCTTTTAAACTATGGCATCATAGTTCCCTAGTTTGGATGAACCATATTGATGAACATTTAGGATATTTCCTCCTGCTTATTAAGTAAGTGACCTTAGGCATGTTACTTAACCTCTCTGGGCCTTAAAAATAGGAACAATAATTTTACGTACCTTATGGGTTTGAGTATGGTTTAAGTAGGTAGAACCTATAAATAACTTAGAGCAATGACTGGCGTATAGTAAGCCTTTGAATAACGTTGACTGTTACTAATGTTACAAACAATGCCTAAGCAAACATTCCTATACATATTTTTGGTACAAATGTGATTGGTTTTGCAGATAGTTGCCTAGAAGTGAAAGAGTTGGTCATAGTGGATGTGCATTTGAAGTTATCCTTGCTTTTCGGGGCTCCTGGGTGGTTCAGTCAGTTAAACGTCCGACTCTTAGGCTGAGGTTGTGATCTCACAGTTGGTGAGATGGAGCATTGCATCAGGCTCTGTGCTGACAGTGTGGAGCCTGCTTGAGATTCTCTCTCTCCCTCTCCCTCTGCCCCTCCCCGCTCATGATCTCTTTTCTCTCACTCAAAGTAAATAAATTAAAAATAAATTAACAAAATTCTTTGCTTTTCAAAAATCCTTCCCCAGTTGATACTCCTGCCAGCATTATGTGAGGGTACTCAATTCCCAGTATCTTTATCAAAAAACACATTAGTCATTAGGGGTTACTCAAAATTTTTGGACACCTTTACTATGTTTTGATATTTCTACATATTTGAATCCCTTCATTACAAGGTAGAATTCAAAAACTACATTTCCCAGTTTCCTCTTCAGCTAGGAAACTTCCAGTTAGAGTCAATCACATGATACTTTCTCAGAAAAGAATTACAAAATACAATGTTGTAAGGTAGCTAGGTACAGGGCGTCGTGTTTTGCTGGTGCAGGAGGCAAATGTATAATGCCTCCTCTCCTTTTATCATTCCTTTAATACTTATTGTTCTTACCAGGGTATTCCGCATAAGTAGTTTAAAGCTAAGATGCTAATTATTAATCTGAGATTACAGAACTATTTTAATTTTCATCTTTATCACAGTAATTTATATGGAAATGCTTCTTTTATCTGTGATATTCTGACTGTCAGGTTTCAGGAGGATATTTTTCAGATAATCGTTTATAAGGAACTCTAACACTTTTCTCTGTTTGTGATACAAAATACAATGTTGTAATGAATACATTGGCATGGCATCATGTCATACCCATTGTTGAAGAACATGGTTTGGTAAACCTCTTGGTTACCTGGCTAAAATCTCTCTACCAATATTATGGGTATTTACCATAATAAACATGCGAAACGTTGAAGTATGTTAGCATGAAAAGAAGGAAACAGTGTTTAATGTTCAATGGGGCAGAAATCTGTCATTTTCAATGGTAAAATCAATCCGTAACTTTCCACAAAACAAGAAGTAATGCTATGACATACAATGGGATGCTGTTTTTCCCAGTTATAGGTGCAAATATTTTCAGAAAACCAAATAAAATCAATAGTTGCTACTTATAATTATTATTTTAAATTTGATTTTTAAAAGACAAGAAAAAATAAGTAAGTTACTATAACAAAATGCCATAGGCCGGGTGACTTAAAAACAACAGAAATTTATTTTCTCACAATTCTGGCTGCTGGGAAATTCTAGATCAAGGTGCTAACAGATTTTTTCCTGGTAAGGGCCCTCTTCTTGGCTTGCAGATGACTATCTTCTCACTGTGTCTTTAATTGTCAGAGAGAAATTGAGAGAGAGAGAGAGAGGGCCCTCTGGTCTCTTCCTCTTCTTATAAGAAAGCTAATTCCATGACAGCCCTATGCTCTTGAGTTTATCTAAACCTAGTTACCTCGCAAAGGCCCTACCTCAAATACCATCACAGTGGGAGTTAGAGCTTCAACATATGAGTTTGAGTAGGGACACAAACATTCGGTCCCCAGGAGCTAGATTCTAAGCTGCATCGCCAGCTGACCAAAATAATTTAAGTCCCTTAATTTCACTCTGTATTAAATTAGAACCCATTGGGGCACCTGTGTGGCTCTGTTGAACATCCGGCTTCGGCTCAGGTCATGATCTCACGGTTTGTGGGTTCGAGCCCCGTGTCGGGCTCTGTGCTGACAGCTCAGAGCCTGGAGCCTGTTTCAAATTCTGTGTCTCCCTCTCTCTCTGCTCCTCCCCCACTCGTGCTCTGTCTCTCTCTCAAAAATAAATAAACATTAAAAAAAAATTTTAAATAAACAAAAAATATATAAAAATAAATGAATTAGAGCCCATTGGTAAATGCACCTTAGTAAAAAATGTCTAATTCTTTATTCAATTTTCGTATTTCCAAATGAAGTAAATGATCTATTTACATGCATCTTTAAGCCATCTGGTTCCATGAGAGGACCCAACACAGAATCAACTAATTGTCATCCATGTTTATTCATCATTCTTAACTCATTTTCTAAAATAATGAAAATCTAGGACCTTTAGCAAACAGTCTTCACCATCAGCTGAAAGCTTCATCTCTTTACGTAAAAGAACATGACAAAAGAGCCCAACAAAATATATACCTAAGAAAATTAATTACTAGTTAGCTCCATTGTACCATTCGTGTTTTACTGAGATTGAAGAAGCAGGGCAGAGTTTGGATTTTAAAGAAATTGTGGAATTGAAAACAGTGGTCAGTATACCAGAAATTCAGTTTGTTGCTTAAGCAATGAAGTTCAGTTTGTCAAGGGCATCCATGTAATTCTTTCTTCTGGGTTATTTCCCACCCCATCTTAAAATCCAGGATCACCCTCAGCATTTGCATACCCCAAGATTTTCGAGCTCACATTTAAGCAACTAATATGCCAATGGGGAGGAAAACATACCAAAAACCCAAAACAATAAGTAACTTAAACCATATAAATTTTATTTGAATTAAAATTCTATGCAGAAAAAAACCAAAGCCTTAGAAAACGTTATTACTTACCTTTTAGCAAAGACCAAGGTGAAAAATTCTATGCTGTTTTTCTTAACCTAATGAACATAAGCCACACAGTATTCAAAGCTGCCTCTTACTCAATGTTTACCTTAACCATCACTTTTCCTAGCCACCCCAGGCTGATTTGATTCTGAACCCTTCTAGACACAGCACCCGCCACTTCTTTGTGTAATTATTTCTAATTATGTGCTTTGTGATTTTATGGCACATGCCAAGAGGAGCAGTGACTTCTCTTGTTTTCTCAACAGATAAATGGTTCTCAATAAATATTTGCTAAATGAAAGAAAGGGCCAGACCTGGGCATTCTTCCTAGAGAACCAGTTTTACTCAAAGATTTGGGGTGTTTTTAAATTAAAACAAGAACCGTTGTATCATGCTATGAAGTGCAAAATTCATGTGGGTTTTCAAAGTAAAATCAAAAACTTCTCCCAGTAAATGGTCACTTTCCTTGGTCATTAATGCTACTTCAGAGGAAAATTACTGATGTATTGTGGTGGGTTTGAGTGTGAGGCTCCAGTGATCAGGTAATTGAAGCCACCCAAGCTCAGACATTTCGTTATGAAAGGAGAAGGGACTTCTTCCTTTTCATGGAGAAAACAAGAAGAGTCAGAGTAATGAAGTGCAAAGCGTGCCTTAGAAAGTTATTTTAATGCCTCAGATTTTCCAGCTGCAAAATGAAAGCATTAGACTGGATGTTCTCCAATAACCTCTGAATCTCTAAAATTCTGTTGTTCATACTCTCTTTTTTTTTTTTGGGCTTACCATTATTCTTATTCCCACAAAGAGGATAAAAGTAGGGGGCAGGGGAAGTCATGATATTTATTTTTCCTTTCTTCAGCTTCTAAGTGTTGCATTTGTCTTTTGAATGACATGCTTAAACACTGTGTAGTTGGGTGTCTTTCCCTCTTTATGAACTTGTAATTCCATTCATATGTCTAAAGGTGAAAGAAAAGTAGATCAATATCAAACCACAGAAGTACATTTTTATGGATCAGCCACGCAGATATTATCAGCTGAGATGTTATACATTTCATCATCACAACCAGATGTAATGGAAAATATTGACTTCAAACGCTAGGTGTAAAGAGGGAGAGTCTGTTTTGTAACATCCCTTTTGCTATCTCACCCGTTCACTATTTCTTTCTCTTTCTTTCTTTCTTTCTTTCTTTCTTTCTTTCTTTCTTTCTTTCTTTCTTTCTTTCTTTCTTTCTTTCTTTCTGCTTGTGCCTGACATTGTATCTTTATATCAGAAAGTTTTGCAAGACTATGTGTGTAGTAATGACTATAACATTAATACAGTCTCTCAGGGATGGTTAGGTTAAACAGCTGCTATGCCTCTGTACCAAGCAAAGATAGTCTGAATACAAATAAGAGAGAACAAGTCATTGTCAGTGCGGTGCCAAATACTGATAAAAAAAAAAAATAAGCGGCGGATATTGCAAGCAAAGGAAACTAACATAAAACAACAATTATACTTTCCAAGCCTGTGCGTATTGCCTAGTGATTGCTTGATTCAGTAAAGCTCTATGAAAAGAAATACTTGTTTTATTCTGTCATAACCAAATGCATTTAATATATATTGGCTACAAATGGCTTCAAGGTATCAGCATTGCATATGTTGTGTTTGTTGTTAATAATAATAAAAATGCCTGCCCGATGCTACTATGATATACGCTGTACACAACCTAAAGGCTGGCAAAAATAAGAAATTAAAATCGGGACTCTGAAATTCAAAAATCAGACAACTTGAAGTGTTAGTAAGTCTGTTAGAAACAGGAACCCTGGTGCACTGCTGGTGGGAGTGTAAAATGGCACAATCATTTTGGAGAGCAATTTGGCAATTATCTAGCAGAGTTGAAAATGCAAACGCCTACAAGCCAGCAATCTCACAACCAGGTATGTACCCTGGAAAAGCACAGGTACATGTACACAAGAAGCCATGTTCATAATAGAAAAAATAGGGGAGGGGGAAGCACTAAACATCATTGATAAGGGAGTAAGAAACTCTGATGTCATTAAAAAATGGGATATGATATGGCAGTTAACATAAAAGATTTTTATGTATTAAGCTGGATGGATGCCACACTTAGCGAAAAAAAAAAGGCAAATAACAGAATGTGCCATATATAATAGACCAGTAAATTTTGTAAAATTTAAAATCAGAAACAGTAATATAATATTTGGTTTCTGGCTACATAGTAATCTATACAAACACGGATTAGAAGGATGCCCACCAAATTCCAAAGAGAAACCGTCTCTCAGGAGAGAGGGAAGGAGAGGGGGATATGGGCTAGGGGAGGGGTATAAAATCCTCCAGCTTTTTCTGTAACGTTTTATTCTCTCTTTATGAAAAACAATTTTAGGAGTACATATGGCTGAATGTTAATATTAGTTAATTCTTGGGTCTTTTTATACCATGTACTTTTCTATATTATTTGCTTTTCCAGTATATGTATATATAAAAAAAAAAAAAAACTTTAGTCACTTTAGGTCTCTCAGTGCAGCTGGAATGCTGTATTTCTTGAATTTAAGGAACCTCGATTCTATATTTAAATTGTTTAATCCACTGTATTTTACTCATTTACGGTGTTTATACTGGATGAGTAAACTAGGGGCTTTGGAAAGCTTTCCATGGAATTTCAGTTTAATTAGGTCCATTTATATCCTTGGTAAACGTAGGCAAAGTAAAGTTTCAAACATCTGTTTATACAAGGTACACAAAACAGAAAGCATTTTCTTTGGTTTGTCCATATTATCCTGTGCCAACATGAATATTAGCATCAGTTTACAGGATTTTTCCCACTGAGAGATTCAGGGTTAATGTTGCTGTGTCCATGTCGCGTGAATCCCATTTTGGAACAATTTATATATCCACACAAAGTGCGTAAATGAGAGCTTTTTAGTCCAGAGGGTCTCATTTAAGCATAAACAATGGGAAAACCACATTCCATGCCGTGGAGCTTTAGCCCCCTCTCTTGTTTTCTGCATGTGCACATCATCTTGTCTGAGCCCCGGAGTTGATGTGGACAGTTACGTAAGACTCTATAAGCAGCTGGAAGGGGTCATGGGAAGGAAGGAAGGAGGACATGAGCTTTAGCCTCACACAGACTTGGGTTCAAATTCTGCCTTCGTCATTTACTCCCTGTGGGACTCAGCCAACTCCTGAAGTCCAGCTGTACATCAGAGTTAGAAAAGCGATACCTCACAGACCACAATCCCGTGCATGCAGCTCGGCACGGTGTTGAGACATGGAGCACACGGGAGTGTTTACCATTATATTTATCGCTATTGTAGCCATCGCCACCACAGTCTGACAGGACTAAATCCCTTTTTCCATTTAGCAGGTGCAAAACCATTTCTACCTTGAATAGGATTCAAGAAGTCTGTGCTCCTTGGAAGTACCTGCTGCTGCCCTATCAGCAGATAGAGCTAGAGCCTTTGCGGAGTGAGTCTTACCAAGGTTGGTTTCTACCTTCATATGTTTTTATTTGTTTAGTTTACTTTCCTTTTTCCCTTTACTTTTTGTTACTCTTTTAAAAAGGCCTTTTGTTTGTTGTTTTGGTGGGTGGGAGGACGGTCAGTTTTAGGCTGAAACACATCCTTATGGCCGTTCGATCTCTCTTTCATTTCTCTGTGCCCACTCCTAGTTGTATCCTCCTGGCTCGCACTTTTTCTTCCTACTGATTATTTCTGATATTTCAATACACAGGATCATTTTTGTCATTCACACTCAAGCTTGAAGAGCAATCTGATAGATTTGTGTCTCCTGAGATATTTGCTGATAATAACTCAAATCCATTATCTTTTCCAGAATAAGGGCAATAGTTGTAATATTTTAATAATGAGAGTTTTCCACAATTTTTTTCAGCAGTGGAAGCCCTCAGAAAGTCTTTATAAATTGCTCATTCTGGAATTTCATTATTGAGACAGAATGGCAAAATAGCTACTTTTATGCAAAAAGCCTTAATTACCCACCATTCCAATACCGTGCAGGTGCCCAATTGACTGTTGACTTTAAGGTAGTCCTTGATTGATTCCACCTTCAACTCAGGATGACATATAAGTCACCATCTGTCCTTCTCAAGCCCACAGCAAACCTCACTAACTGACCACAGGCCCTGGTTGTGACCACCAGCCTTTCCTGACATAGCCTTCCAGGTAGCAACAAACAGTCTTAGTTGATGAGGAAATGGGTCTTCTTTAGTTTTATCTAGTAGCCCCAAACATTCAGGGCTATAGAAGGGACTTAAATATGAAATGAAATAATATAGTCACACACAAGTAATAATGACTAGGAGAGTGAGAAGGAGGATTGGCTTTGTTTTAAAAAATAACAGAAGGGTCTCCTGGGTGGCTCAGTCGGTTGGACGTCTGACTTCGGCTCAGGTCATGATCTTAGGTCCCTGGGTTCAAGCCCCGTGTCGGGCTCTGTGCTGACAGCCCAGAGCCTGGAGCCTGCTTCGGATTCTGTGTCTCCCTCTCTCTCTCTGCCCCTCCCCAACACGTGCTCTCTCACGCGCTCTCTCTCGCTCTCTCAAAAATAAGTAAGCATTAGAAAAATTTTTTTTAAATAATGGAAAATTATGAAACCACTTGCTCTTCCCAATGAGCTCCTCTAATTCCAAAGAAGGAATCCAAGATGATGAAGATTGGAGTATAAGTATCTATACCAAGGAATCTTGGGAGAACAGTGGGTCCTATCAGACACAGGAAAGTCTGTAGGAGAAAACAGCTGTTCTGGGGGACAGAAAGAGTTCGAGTTCAGACTTGCTGAGTCTGAAGGATGTCAAAATGGAGAACATCTTGTGAATATTTGGCTTTACAGGCCTGGCCTTTGAAAGCCTGGGGATAAAGATTTCAAAATCATTGTCCTTGGGCCTATGGTGGAAAGGAACGTTGGCCCATTTCAACTTTATTTATTATCTTAAAGGTATTGTGAAGGCTGCCAGAGATTGAAGAAAGGCAGATCGGATTCTCCACTGAGTTACTGGGATTATGAAGAAATATGAGAGAGGCAGCTACAGAATTTCTGTATGGGGAAGGGGAGGCAGTGGGAATCCAGTGATGAGATGGGGTAATGAGCTTGTGTATATATAAGTTTGCAACAGACTGAAAAATATAGGTATTTCTTTTTAGAATGGGAGAGGGAAATGATGATTATGAGGTGACTCCTAAGGAGCTGGCACTATTCTGATTAGGTAGACAGGAAGTCCTTTTAGACAGTTCAGACCACTCGGGCTCTGCTAGAACTATCCACCATTTCTGTGCATGAACATAAATTCCACAAGTCACTGCAAGAAATGATCAGAGAGAGCATATAATTGGATATTAGGTAACGTGTAAAGCATTTAATGAAGGCATTTCAGCCAGTTTAAAATTTGCTTGCATGTTCAGTTATGTTGACACTACTCCTAGTAGAGGAATAAAAATTGTGCTTATTTTAAAGGTAAGGTGACATACCTTGACCAGTGTTCCTTGGAAACTCCAACGTTTACCAAGGACATTTAGCAAGCTGGCAAGGAAAACACATGTAGATCTGTGAGATTCATTCCAAATCTGGTTAGAATTGTCGGTAAATCTAAACCAGATGATTCCAGCACAATGCAAGTCATTGACCCTGTCAGGCTTTGTGGGATTTGAATGTTGAGGAGGTGTTCCTTCTGTGGTGACTCATACTCAGCACAGATTATGTCAACTGGACTTTCCTCTTTAATGTTTTAGATACTAGCTACAATTATACCAATGACAATAGTGATTTCACTTAACTCCATCTGTGGTAAAATATATTTTACCTTGTGACCCAGAGCATGTCCATGTATGTCCGTGCCCACACATAAATTGTAACCAAAGTTTTATGAAATTATTCTTAATTTCACCATATGTGCTGCACTTTCATATTTTCGACTCTATTTCCTTTTTTTTTCCTTCTTTTTTTTTAATGCTTATTTGTTTTGGGAGGAGGGGAGAGGGCAAGCACAAGCGAAGGAGGAGCAGAGAGAGAAGAGAGAGAGAATCCCAAGCAGGCTCCACACAGTCAGTGCAGAGCTCAAATTGGGGCTCCAACTCACAAACCATGAGATCATGACCTGAGTAGAAATCAAGAGTTGGAAGCATAACCGACTGAGCCACCCAGGCGCCCTATTTCCTTTCCTTAAATTTGTCATGATTCTCTAACTTGTGTGGCCCCCAAATAAATCCTGACTCAAAGTTTGTAAATTGTTGAGATGTACAGTGATAGTCTCTTATTTTATTGTCTGCTTCGATCTCTTTTTTGTTACTGTCTTATGTACTCTTGAGAGCCAAAGCATAAGAGACTCTTAAAAACTGAGAACAAACTGAGGGTTGATGGGGGGTGGGAGGGAGGGGAGGGTGGGGGATGGGTATTGAGGAGGGCACCTTTTGGGATGAGCACTGGGTGTTGTATGGAAACCAATTTGACAATAAATTTCATATATTGAAAAAAAAACTAATAGCCAATTCTGATTCTTAGTCTCAGCATATGAAAAGTTATCTTATCCCCCCAACTATAATGATTTGTTGTCCTAAGTGGATATCAGCTTGACAATAGTGGTCTTATATTTATGTGCATCTTTTCTTTGTGTTTAAGATGCTATCCTTACCACAATGAAATCAGGGCAAAAGAAGAGAAAACAGAATTTATTTACAGGTGACTTAGTGATCACTAAAACATAACATAATAAATTATATTGGTAAAAGAGCTCCGATCCTATAGCCTCATCACCTGCCCTGATTTCATGTTCATGACCCAGACCCGGCAAATGAAGACAATCTAACTATATGGTTAGTGATTAGTTCAGAAATAGCCCCTTTGCCCAGTCAAGTTAATTAGATCCTTTCTTTTCCCAGTCAAGTTAATTAGATCCATTCTGGGGACTGTGAGGAAGAAGTTCTTTTTCCCTCTAGGATGGACTAAATATGAGACAGAACCCTGGACCCTGGCTGCCATGTTTGCCACCAAGAGGGAAAAACCTGCCTGAGAATGGAACCAAAACGAAAGCAAACAGAGCCACGGGCTGGAAAGCCTGAGAATCAGTCCTAAGAAGATCATTTGAGCCTCTATTTCTGGTTGTATCTGAAGTGTGGCAGGTCTCAATGACTGCCACTTATAATCAAGTGTCCTGATTAAGAAGAGTGACAGAAGTGAAATTGGTGTGTATATTTGAGTGGCAGCATTATAGGTGATTTTTATGGTTTGTTGTTGTTTTTTAAATAATGTGGATGTGTTAGTTTTACAGAGGGTCAGAATAAAAAGATAGCAGTCCTCCAAATCCTCTTTGGAAAGTTGGACAATTGAGTCAGTCTTGTTTGGGGATAATATTCAAGCTTCAAATTCTGTATTTATAAAATGCTAAAAGGATCTAATTTTATAGTTTGGTCATGCAGATTTTTCCTCCTTGGTTTCATTACCCTCACTGTTTCCATGAACTACAAAATACTGGAGCTTCTGTTATCTCTTCAGCATGCTCTTTCCAGAAGGCACTCTCCTGAATGTTGTGTAGAAATGTAAATAAAAGCAGTAAGTAATTCCACTAAGTGGAATTACTAATGTCTCCAGGACCCAGAAAATTAGGGGTAAATTTCTTAATTCAGACTAATTCCTGGGAATACAGAGGAAGAGCACTCAGCAGTAACCAGGTTTTCCCCCAGTAGGGTTGCATGGGGTAGAGGAGAGGGTGCAGGGGTAGGGCAGGGACCAGTTGTTGTAGAGTCATTTTCATGTGTTTAAATCGCATATATTTTTAACTTTTTATTTTGAGATAATCATAGATTCACATGCACTTGCAAGAAATAATATGGAGTGATCAAACACCTATACCCTTGTGGAGTCTTACCCGGTAGTAACATCTTGGATAATTACATCTTGGATAAATATCACTACCTGGAAATTGACATCCTCCAACCTTATTTTGATTTCTCCAGTTTTACATGCACTTGTGTGTGTGTGGGTGTGGGTGTGTGTGTGTGTGTGTGTGTGTGTGTGTGTCTGTGTATATTTAGTCCTATGTAGATTTATTATGTGTACATTGTTGTAATTTACAATTACCACCACATCAAGATACAGAACAATTGTATCACGAGGATCCTTTTTATAAACACATCCATTTACCATGCATCCCCCAACCGATGGCAAGCACTAATCTGTTCTCTGTCTCCACAATTTTGTCATTTGAAACATATTTTATTTTTTTATTTTTATTTTTTAATATGAAATTTGTCAAATTGGTTTCCATATAATACCCAGTGCTCATTCCAACAGGTGCCCTCCTCAATGCCCATCACCCACCCACAACTCCCTCCCACCACCCCCCCATCAACCCACAATTTATTCTCAGTTTTTAAGAGTCTCTTATGGTTTGGCTCTCTCCCTCTCTAACTTTTTTTTTCCTTCCCCTCCCCCATGGTCTTCTGTTAAGTTTCTCAGGATCCACATAAGAGGGAAAACATATGGTATCTGTCTTTCTCTGTATGACGTATTTCACATAGCATAACACTCTCCAGTTCCACCCATGTTGCAACAAAAGGCCATATTTCATTCTTTCTTATTGCCAAGTAGTATTCCATTGTGTATATAAACCACATCTTCTTTATCCATTCAGCGGTTTATGGACATTTAGGCTCTTTCCATAATTTGGCTATTGTTGAAAGCGCTGCTATAAACATTGGGGTACAAGTGCCACTATGCATCAACACTCCTGTATGCCTTGGGTAGGTTCCTGGCAGTGCTCTTGCTGGGTCATAGGGTAGATCTATTTTTAATTTTTTGAGGAACCTCCACACTGTTTTCCAAAGTGGCTGCACCAGTTTGCATTCCCACCAACAGTGCAAGAGGGTTCCCATTTCTCCAGATCCTCGCCGGCATCTATAGTCTCCTGATTTGTTCATTTTAGCCACTCTGACTAGCTTGAGGTGATAATCTCAGTGTGGTTTTGATTTGTATTTCCCTGATGAGGAGTGACGTTGAGCATCTTTTCATGATTTAGTATGTGTTTTTCTTATTCTGGAAGTATCTAGAATACTTGAATGTGAAGGTTAGGAGGACTATAGCAGGTCTATAAGTTCTGCTCTCTTTCACTCTGTCTTTACTTAGAGAGATCTTTTCACAGCCATCTGTTCAGCCTTCCTGTTAATGGAGAGATGGTAGCGGTCACAGTGTGTAGTAAGTGATAAAGTGGCTCTGCAGTGTTCTAAGGTCATGACCTCCAAACCTCGGCTGCCTCCTATGTAAAATGGCATTAATATTTACAGTTAACTCACAGAGTTGAGGTTAAATGAAATAATGCATGTCCACTGCTGCATGCATTTAAGTGAAGAGAGAACCCAGTACCACACACCACCTTAGACAGTTATATCACATTTATACAACCAGAATTTTTAGAGCCATTGCTCCTAGAGAGTTGGAATCCTCCTCTCCCTGACTTTAGTCACTGGCCTTAATTTTATTTTCCAAAGTCTCGCAGAATAAATTGGATCCCTGTTCTACCTTCTACTGCATTTAGCTCACGTAAGCCAAATCCTGTGTCAACCTCTTCTCCAGGTCCCACTTTCTCTAAAGTGGTCCCTGTGTGATTCCTTGAGGACAGACCTGGGTCTGTCTTGTTCACCACGATGTCTTTATCTCCTCACAGAGTGCCTTGCTCAGTGTGTGCTCAAACATGTTTTAATGGAAGATGTTTTAGCGTTCCTTTATCTTCATGGCTGTCCCATTATGAGCACTCTCCATTCAGCCAATTTTGTTAATAATGGTGCAAAAATGGCACTTATTAACCTCCCTAAATAAAAGCAAAGCTTACACAGTGCATCATGTCTGAGCTCCAGCAAACACATGGCAATGTATTCTGCTATTTTGAACATGGGAAAAAGAAATAGACTTAAGTACAAACTTCTAGAGCTAAAGTTATTCAATACTAGTGGAAATTCTATATTTCTGAGTAGGTTTGTAACCATGATTATTAAATCACATCTAGGTTTTTTGCTGACGGGCTTGTCAGGTAAGCCACTGGATCTTTACATACAAGCAGTCACTATAGCATCAGTCATTTCTTCCATGGTTAGGATTAAATCCAAAGAAACAATGCTTCATCTTGCTTTCTTCTCCTTTTTGAGAAAAGGAATTGTTGTCAAACCAACTGCGAGACTATCTGATGTTCTACTTCTAAATTAGTGAGACTCCACCATGAGCTTCGGAATTGATTCCATCTCTTCCCCATCTCCATCACCATTATCCTAATTCAGGTCACCATCATCTCCCTTAAAAAACTGGCAGCAACCTCCTAGCTGGTCTCCAGGTCTCTGTGCATGCCCTACTCTCATACCTTTCTCCATGTTGCAGCTGGCATGATCTTGCAGATGCAAAAACCCCAAAGGATATTTCTTCCTGTGACTACAGCCTGAGCTGTCACATCCTCATCACCTCTTATTTACTGTGTTCTATCCCTTTCAAATGCCTTCTAATACATTAATGTATTTGTGTTCTATTTCATTATCTGACTTAAAAAAATTTTTTTTTTGAGAAAGACAGTGGGGGAGAGGCAGGGAGAGAGGAAGAGAGAATCTCAAGCAGTCTCCACATTCAGGGTGGAGCCCCATGTGGGGTTTGATCTCACGACCATGGGATCATGACGTGAGCCAAAATCAAGAGTCGGATGCTCAACTGGCTGAGCCACCCTGGTGCCCCTCATTCCTTGATTTTTGAGGTGGTATCCTCTGCCTGAAATAATTTTCATCCAACTGTAACTTTTCCCTGAGATTAGATGTTACTGGTCCAGAAGATCTTTCCTCACCCCAAGTCCAGCCCAGGTACTTCTTCTCAGGACACTTGGACTTCCCCCATTACAACAATCATCATTCTGCATGATAATTTCTGTCTTCTCACTGTAAACTGGGGGTGGGTGTCAATTAACAAGGGATTATATTTGCATATATGCTACATAGCATAGCATGAGTTTATAAGAAGGCTTCATCTTTGGAAACTGAAGGAATTAATTGTTAAAATATTATGATTCCTTATATATGGTGCATGAGGTATAAATTCTATAGTTTGGTGTAATTCTATAATGTTATAAAAAGAAATATTCCCGTTATAAGTATTTTTCATACTCATGCATTATGCTTCAGGTTTTAGTTTTCAAAGTAGTTTAAGAGTCCTTTCTGTTATACAGACATTTTGATTAGGATGTAAACAGTTTCTGCACACCTTGTGGGCTTTCCTTAAGTGGAATATGAACTATGCATTATGTGTGCTCTGGCCAGTCCAATAATGGGTTTACAGACTTTCTGCAGTAGGCAGGTGGGTATTTGAACACATTCCTCCTGTATCATGAAGATCCAAGGACATCTGAGTTTGTGATTAGCAAGGGGTATTGGGCCTTAAAACATACATGACTCCCAAATGGAACTGAAACATTAAATGTTTCATTTATTTTGTAGTAAACAATGTTTTTTTCTAACAGGGAACAGTTGCCATCCAACTCATTCTAAGGTTCTATTTACATTTCCTTGAACAGAAATCTTTTTTTTATGATTACTCTCCTTTGCTGGCGTACGATTACAACAATTTTTGTACGATTACAAAAAATTAAAAATTTTTTAGTGTCATTTCAGTTTATGTTGTAGCAAAATTTTACATTGTATGTAGCAAAGTTTCACATCCTCTTAGAGATGAGTTGAAATGTCTCATCTCTTTATTGGGGATCTTATTTTGTCCTCAATAAAGAAACTCCTGTAACATGAAGAACTTCAGTGAAAAGAAGTTTCAGCAATTTCTCATTTTTTGTTATCTCTGGCAGTGTATGGGGCAAACAATAAAAACTTCAGACACACACACACACACACACACACACACACACAAACACGGGTGTTTACTGCAATATTGCTTGAAATGGCAAAGAACTGAAAACCAGAATGTCCATTAAGAAACAGTTGAATATATTATAGCACGTCTGTACTATGGAAAATCAGTAACCATTAAAAAATCAAGTTAGTCTCATTTCTACAAATCATGATTTATTTGAGTGAGAAAATAAGGCTTTTAGAATAATGTGTATAATACAATTCCTTCTGAGAGCAATATGGCAAGTTGGGGGAAATCCTTTTTCTGGAAAGACAGAGAGAGAGAGAGAGATTTGTACATAGTTTTGAGAACAATGATACAAGACTGGAAAATCCTAAATGTTAACACTGGTTATTCAGAAAGATGGGATTGGAAAAAGCATATTTCTTTACTTGTCTTTGCAGTATTTCATTTCTTACTAATAACATCAATTTGTTTAAATAAAAGAAGTCTAATGAAAATTTATGTTTTCTTAAATGTCTAATTATTTACTTTGAGAGAAAGAGACAGATTGAGAACAGGGGAGGGGCAGAAGGAGAGGGAGAGAGAAAATCCCAAATAGGTTCCGTGCTGTCAGCACAGCGCCCCAGGGGGCGCTCGATCTTAATGAAACCTTAGATCATGATCTGAGATGAATGTTGAAGAACAACCAAGATTCTGTCAAGATTTGCAGGCTGCTGAGAATGCCAGCCATTCATTTAATTAACATGTGCTGAGCACATACTAGGTATAAAAGGCTATGAGGGCGCTGAGGATAGGACTGTGACCAAACACGTAGACACTGCTCAAGTCTGTAAATGATAGCTCAGAGGTAGGGTTCACATGAGGTGGGGCACAGGCACTGGTCCAGAGCATCATGGAGCAAGGAAGCACTCAAGAACAATTTCATTATGGACTAAAGGAATAAAGCAGGAAAAGAAATCACTATATTGTGTTAAATTGCCAAGTCTTTTCCTGGTTTTTTACTAGGATTTTTCATCTGAAGATTTATTGTCAATTCCCTTTCTAAACAGATAAAATGCTAAGGACTGAAAACAAACCAAGGGTAGGTGGAGGGGGGGAGAGGGGAAAGTGGGTGATGGGCAGGGAGGAGGGCACTTGTTGGGATGAGCACTGGGTGTTGTATGGAAGCCGTTTTGATAATAAATTATATTAAAAATAAATAAATAAACAAGCAAACAGATAAAATGCTTACCATAAATCAGATTGTAGCGATGCCACTTGAAGAAAAAGTTGGCGTATCTACATTCCAGTAAGTTTGAGAAACATACTGGTGAAAAGTGTATCTAGAGACTGCAATAATACATTGTAAAAACATAAAATTAGGCCATTTGGTGTCCTGGTAACATTCCAGTCTAACCTGGGTAGTGAGTACATGGTATCTCCTTTCATTACTATTTCTTAAATCAGACATACACATTCCAGATAGTCTCTGTAACATCATATATATGAAAAGCAAAACAACAAGAAACAACTTTTTCTGTTTGAGAAAAACTTAATGTTTCCATAATGTACCAAATTTAATTTGTATATCAAGCCTTCTTGATGACATCTAGCCATAGATGCTCATTTTTTTCTCTCCCTCCCCCCCCCCCACTAAATTATACTGTTTCCACAACAATAATTCATTTAGGCAAACAAAGCATGACTTTTAATAAATTTCATGGAAATTTTAAATAAAGAACAAACATTTAACATTACATTGAACTGACATCATGAATCCTTTAATACTTATATGCTGATAATAATTTGCTTTCGCTTAGGCAATGATGAGATAAATGATCAATATTCTAACAATGTCAAAGAGTTTTGAATATTCAGCATGTGAGCAAGTCCTAACTACTTCTGTTTTCTTTTGGAGTGGGGAAGGGATGTCAGAGAAACCTGCATGGAAGAAGTGACTGAATTTCCCCTGAGAGGTGTTAAATGCTGGCCCCACAAAATATACAAAATACCAAATGTTGACAAAGCCAAGTTCACTACTTGGTATGCTGAGGAGAACACCCCTCACCAGAACTGTAACAGGATCTCAGAGAGAAAGACTAAGTTGAGATACTGATTGAGATTTGAGGTCTGATTTAAGGTAGGCCTTTCCACACAGGGGGTCTAGCTAGGATTGGGTAGACACCGTGACAAAATAATTTGGGATTCATAGAAAAAGCAAAGTGAGGATTTTGAGGCAACAGCTTCAGAGTCTTGGGATATAAACTGTTAGATGAGACTTCCTATTCAATAATTCATGAGTCTTTCAATTCCTGGAATAAATGACAAGGTTGGTTGCAACTCTGTTTTTCCTGGGCAAGAGTTTTCTGGAGTAGTAAAACTACATTGATGAAGATGCAGAGTAGCGAAGTCATGTGAATGATTGCAGATCGTAAGCTGTGTGGAAGATTTCCACTCTCAGTGAGTAGAAAGTCAGAGACAACAGGAAGGATCCACCCGTCCTTGTTCCCACATGACTGGAGACTTGGCATCATTGAGCCCACTGCCTTAGTAGACTCAGTCACTAATGCCAAGAGAAGGTTGAGACTGCTCTGTCATTGGGTGTTTTGTAATCGGACCCTTTCTCTGGTCCCTGTTTCATTATTTCCAGGGCTATGCTAAATCCTGCTCTAAGTGCTTTTGCTCTCTGACTATAGGCAGGTGGGAAATGGTCACAGGTAAAGGCAAGTACTCCAGAGTCAGGTGCTGTAGGTTCAAATGCCATATCTACCACTTAGTGGCTGTGTAATCTCATGCCAGATGCTTAACTTCTCAATGCTCCAGTGTTCTTATTTCAATAAGAGAAATAAGAACAAAATTGATCTTGTTGAGGGAGCTAAAAAAGCACATTAACTCAAGATAATTGCTGGTATTTTTGTGGTTGTTGTCGTTACTCTTCTTATTTTCACTCTATGGTGTCAGAGGGTAGACCACGTCAAATATTTTAGATGAAGAGAGAGGTTTAACCTACACATTAATTAACCAGTATGTGTTCCTATGCATTTAAATCAAATAGAAAAACAGTCAAGCATATAACTGAGAACTCCTGATGTTTAATGTTATTAAGGTAAACATAGTGGAATAAAATATTAAAGTCACTAGTTCAGATTTTTTAAATGATATGAAACTAGCAAACAATTTTGAGAAAGATTTTTTAGTCTTTGTAACTTTCTCACAGGCGTTTCATTGCTGTGGGTTGAAAATGTGGTGAACGGATCTGGTTTTTCCTTTTTTTTGTCATGAAAATAAGGTTGATTCTGCCTGATTTTAACCAACCAGATTTGGGACAGTAGAATTTGGCCAGTTAGCCAAATTCCTTCCTCATTTTGCACCCACAACTCTGAGGTCCAGCTGGTGATTGCAACTTGGTTGACTTGTGGAATCTCTGAACCCTTCTTACTGCTCTAAAAGGGGCTGAGAGAGCAGCATGGGGCACTGTGCTATTGGCTAGGCATTACAGTGAAGCACCATGGCCTGGCTTGCTTTCTGAACTGCACAGGGTGGCAGTGGAAAATCATAAAGAGGGTAAAATTTAAAAAGGAACCATATTTTGGGAAGAGTTGGCTCTCTTCAGTAGCTAAATTTCAAAGGATGCTTCTATCCATGTGGCATAGACATTCTAACCCCATATGTTTGTGGCTAGGTGTACAGGCTGGATTTCTGTTGTGAATTTGTCAAAGAACCAGTGTCACCATTAAGAATGGAAAACAGCTGATGGTTCTCTGAAAGAATTAACAAAATTGATAAACCCCTAGCCAGACTGATCACAAAGAAAAAGGAAAGAACCCAAATAAATAAAATCATGAATGAAAGAGGAGAGATTACAACCAACACCGCAAAAATACAAACAATAATAAGAGAATATTATGAGCAATTATATGCCAACAAATTGGGCAATGTGGAAGAAATGGACAAATTCCTAGAAGCATATAAACTACGAAAACTGAAACAGGAAGAAATAGAAAATTTGAACAGACCCATAACCAGTAAAGAAATTGAGTCAGTAATAAAAAATCTCCCAACAAATGAGTCCAGGACTTGATGGACTTCCAGGGAAATTCTACCAAACATTTAAAGAAGAGGTAGCACCTACTCTTTTGAAGCTGTTCCAAAGATTATAAATGGAAAGAAACCTTCCAAACTCATTCTACAAGGCCAACATTACCTTGATTCCAAAACCAGACAAAGACTCCACTACAAAGGAGAACTACAGACCAATTTCCCTGATGAACATGGATGCAAAAATTCCCAGAAAGATACTGGCAAATTGGGTCCAACAATCCATTAAAAGAATTATTCACCAATAATCAAGGGGGATTTACTTCTGGGATGCAAGGCTAATTCAATATCTGCAAATGAATCAGTGTGATGCTTCACGTTAATAAAAGAAAGGATAAGAGCCACATGATCCTCTCAGTAGATGCAGAGACAGCATTTGACAACATACAGCATCCTTTCTTGATTAAAACCCTCAAGAAAGTAGGAATAGAAGGATCAAACCTCAAGATCATAAAAGCCATATATGAAAGACCCACCGCTAATATGATTCTCAAAGGGGAAAACCTGAGAGCTTTCCCCCTAAGGTCAGGAACACAACAGGAATGTCCACTCTCATCACTGTTATTCAACATAGTATTGGAAGTCCTAGCCTCACAAACAGACAATGCAAAGAAATAAAAGACATCCAAATTGGCAAGGAAGAAGTCAAACTTTCATTCTTTGCAGACAACATGATATTCTATGTGGAAAACCTGAAAGTGTCCACCAAAAAACTGCTAGAGCTCATCCATGAATTCAACAAAGTTGCAGGATATAAAATCAATGTACAGAAATCGGTTGCATTTCTATACGCCAATAATGAAACAGCAGAAAGAGAAGTAAAGGAATTGATCCCATTTCCAACTGCACCAAAACCCATAAAATACCTAGGAATAATCTAACCAAAGAGGTGAAAAATCTATGCACTGAAAACTATAGAAAGCTTATTAAAGAATTGAAAGAAGACACAAAAAAATAGAAAAACATCCCATGCTAATGGATTGGAAGAAAAAATGTTGTTAAAATGTCAATAGTACCCAAAGCAAGCTACACATTCAATGCAATCCCTATCAAAATAATACCACCATTCTTCACAGAGCTAGAACAAACAATCCTAAAATGTGTATGGAATCAGAAAAGATACCGAATAGCCAAAGCAGTCCTGAAAAAGAAAACCAAAGCTAGAGGCATCACAATTCCAGACTTCAAGCTGTATTACAAAGCTGTAATCATCAAGACACTATGGTACTGGCACAAAAACAGACATTCAGATCAGTGGAACAGAATAGAGAACCCAGAAATCGACCCACAAATGTATGACCAACTAATCTTTGGCAATGGAAAAAGACTGTCTCTTCAGCACATGGTGTTAGGAAAACTGGACAGTGACATGCAAAAGAATGAACCTGGACCACTTTCTTACACCATATGCAAAAATAAACTCAAAATGGTTGAAAGACATAAACATAAGACAGGAAGCCATCAAAATCCTAGAGGAGAAAGCAGGCAAAAACCTCTTTAACCTCGGCCACAGCAACTTCTTACTCGACAAGTCTTCAGAGGCCAGGGAAACAAAACACAAATGAACTTTTAGGACTTCGTCAAGATAAAAAGCTTCTGCACGATGAAGGCAACAATCAGCAAAACTAAAAGACAACTGACGGAATGGGAGAAGATATTTGCAAATGACATATCAGATAAAGGGTTAGTATCCCAAATCTGTAAAGAACTTATTAAACTCAACACCCAGACTCATGCAGCCACTCTGGAAAATGGTGTGGAGTTTCCTCAAAAAATTAAAAATTGAACTACCCTATGACCTAGCAATTGTACTACTAGGTATTTGTCCAAAGGATACAGAAGTGCTGTTTTGAAGGGGCACAATGTTTGTAGCAGTGCTATCAACAATAGCCAAATTATAGAAAGAGCCCCAATGTCTATAGACTGATGAATGGATAAAGAAGATGTGAGATATATATACATGTATATATATATATATCTATATATCTATATATGTATATATAGATATCTATATGTGTATATACACACACACATATTATGTACATATATACATATATACACATATATATGTGTATACATAAAAATACAATGAAATGTTACTTGGTGTTCAAAAAGAATGAAATCTTGCCATTTGCAACAACGTGGATGGAACTAGGGAGTATTATGCTCAGAAAAATAAGTTAGAGAAAGAAAAATATCATATGATTTCACTTATATGTGGAATTTAAGATACAAAAGAGATGGACATAAGGGAAGGGAAGCAAACATAATATAAAAACAGAGAGGAAGACAGAGCATAAAAGACTTAAATACAGAGAAAAACTGAAGGTTGCTGATGGGGTGTTGGGTGGGGGGGATGGGCTAAATGGGTGATGGGTGTTTAGGAGGACACTTGCTGGGATGAACCCTGTAAGTGATGAATCACTAAGTTCTATTCCTGAAATCTTTATTACCCTATATGTTAACTAACTTGGATTTAAATTTAAAAAACAAATAAAATGAAATGAATCTGGGGAAAAAGAAAAAGAAAAGAAAACCAACTGAAACATGAGCCAAGTGTCCAAGTCATGGATCCTTATGTAGGTGATCAGGCTTTATTCTCATAGGTATATTAAAGATAAGTTGAAACAAATGTACGGATTTGTTTTCTTATAAGCCATCAAGATAATTGATGTAAAACTTGTCAAGTAAGTCAATTATGCTTTTATAGAATATTGGCAATTATTTCTATCCAAAGCAGAAATTACCTCTATACAATTATCCAGCATTTAGTTGAACATTTACTTTTAACAAGCTCCACATTTCATAAGCAGCTTTCACTCTTCTGGGCCATTGTTGGAAAATTCTACTTACATTAAGATAGAATTTATGGCTAAATGACTGCAACCCTTACTTATATCTCTGCTTCTTTGAGCTGCAGAAAAGATACGTAATTCCTCTCTAACTTGATTTCCCCTTCAAAACCCATTCCCAAGATAATTACTGAATATGTATTTTATGCCAGGATGCAAGGAGCTGAGAGGGTAAAATAGAAGTGGTCTCTGACCTCACACGGTTTTGAAGACACTACCTTATTTTCATCAAGCCTCTTATTTTGCATGCTTATCATTACTAATCCCTTTTAATTTCCACCATATGACATATTTCTTATCCCCAGGTCAAACACGTAAGGCAAGAAACCGAAAACTATATATATTTTTCCAGATGTGATTAAACTAATGCAGAGCACAGTGGCATCATTAGCCAAGTTATCTTCACATCACCATTAGCATTGAAAGCAGGCTTCATGCATGGCTGAGTGCTCAATACATATTTATGAAAAGCAGCGGACATTCTGCTCTTTCTCATGTGGTTTCACTGGTCTTAGTTCTTCTATTAACTTCTCATGGTGGATGCAGCCATAGATTATGCATGATTAAAACAAATGCTTGGGGAATAAATAGTGAACCAATATGACTTAGAAGTCTCTTAAGAAGTTTCTTAAAGAAGAAAGTAAATCCACCTTACGAAATTCCTATGAAAATAATTGCATTCAAGTGTATCTCCAGCCACAGTAAAGTGAGGTTTTTAATCTAAATGATGAATAATATTTTCAACTAAAATGATGAAGACATCTCTGCATTGGGTGATTCAGGGTAGATTTGTCTACTATCTGTTGATTGCATGCACGTGGTTGTACTGAACTAAGGTGCTCAGGTCCAAACATTTTTTAAAAAATATTCACCTTCTCACTTTGGATCTAGGTTTTAAGAATTGCTATGTTAACATACTTTCTCAACCTTTAGAACCCACTCTCTGATACCACACACACACACACACACACACACACACACACACACACACTGTGTTGGATATTAAGTTGTTTCCATCCATTTTTTACCATGCCCAATTATGCGTCAAAGAGTTATCTTTAAAGAGGACACAGACTCTCAATATAAAAGCAGTTGCAAATGCCTCTTTTGAGTGTGACCAGCAATTAAAGTCTGACAAGTGTGAAAAGGATTTCTGCTATGGTAATGTGATTCTCTTTTATTGATCTCATCAAAAGACACTTCTGTACTTCTCTATTTTCCATCCTGGTGCATCGACCACCTATTTTTATTCAGTCCTTCTTATATTTCCTACACAAAAGTACTTATGCTAGTGAATCTTAGCTTTTCCAAACAATAATCTTTATGCTTGTGATTCTTACCCATAAGCTTTTTTTTTTCCTATGTTGTATCTTACTTAGTTTCAATAGTACTTTTAACCTCTTTAGAAGCTCCAAATAACTTTTTAATTTATTCTAACTCAGTTGTATTCATGACATCTTGCAATACAATGTCTATAGACTTTTTAAACAGCATGTTGATTCTTCTCTACCAATCATTTATAACATTGGCAGAATCGGACATAGCTCACCCACCAGGATCTGCTAAATGTGTCTCAGTCAGTCTCAGAATTGATGGTCTGTTCTTATCCAGGGAAATGTGAACTAGCTTTAACATCAAATAACCAATCCATCCATTACTGAGTCTATCAAAGTCTGTGTTCCCCAGTGACTATTAAGATGCACTCAATTAAATGGGCTGGCCAAATCAAAGTCCACTCATGTAGTGCCTACAGACACGGTCTGTGCTGAAATGACACATTTTAAAAACCCAGAAACAAGTGCTAGGCAAGATGGGGAATAAAACGAGCCTTTGCATTGGGAGTCTGTTCCCTCTGCAGACTATGTTCCCTCTGCAGATTAGGTCTTTGAGACATGATTAAAGCATGGGAAATACTGCACGGAAGGAATTCTAGATATAATGGTGTGACAAAAGAGCCTGACCAGCAGTGAACCTCCACCTGTTAGATATTAATGGTCAACATATCATTTTAGGAAAAAATTTGTCAAAAAGACAAAGTGTTTATAATTCTTCTGAGTTATAAAAAAGATATCTCAGTGACAAGAGGCTGTTTTAACATTCGTTTTTGAATTGTTGAATGGCTTTTTTTCGTTCACTGTAAACTCAGTTATTATGAACCAAGGTAAGTCAAAGGACTTAGTCTGCTTTTGATTTTCACACACTCACTCCCCATTCTTTCAGAGTCATATTTTAAATGGGCTTGTGTTATACTACCTCTAAAATATCAGTTTTATTTGAGAGATAATACAGAATAGTTTCTGTCATTTTACCTTTCTCATTCCTAGTTCGATCCTCATTTTAGATTCACTTTCTATTTGCAGTTGCTGATTGTAAAAAAGAATCACTCTTATCATGTAAAGATGAGGATAAATGGAGGCACCTGGGTAGCTCAGTCAGTTGATTTCAGCTCAGGTCACGATCTCGTGGTTTGTGAGTTTGAGCCCCATGTCCACCTCTGCGCTGACAGCTCAGCTTCTCTGTCTCCCTCTCTCTCTGCTCCTCCCCTGTTCATGCTCTGTCTGTCTGTCTCTCTCAAAAATAGATAAGCATTTAAAAAATGAGGATAAACATCATTTCTGATAAACTTGAATTTAGACAAATATACTTTGCTTTTAAAGCAGGCTGTCCGTGTAACCGAGAGCTTCTGGCAAGTCATGCTTACATCAGTAGTGATGCTGACAGTAACTGGTGGTACCCTTGGGCAGGAGGGAAAAACTAGGAGATTCAGGCTATGTGCAGATTTTCCCTATTAACTCCCTGCATGGCTCCAACCTCACATGAGTGGTAGGAAAAACCTCTTCACGGAAGAAAAGAGCACATTCAAATTTTTTTTTATTAGTTCTAAAATAACTTTAGAAGTCATATGGGTCATCACTTAATTTTGCCACTGGCAAAACTGAGGCCCAGAGAGGGGAAATGATTTGTCTCAGGTCCCACAGCTGTGTAGAGACAGATTGGGACAAAGACCCAAGTCTCTACTCTTCCAGCCCAATCCATTTTCCACTTCCTCGTTCCTAGTAAGGACAATTTCCCTTACGTCAAACACAATGCAGAGTTTTTCTTTCCTAAAGTTCTGGTACCCATAAAGGCCCATTGAAATGGGCCAGCACATTAAATCATCTTTATGATATAAAAGTAAGATATCAAGGGGCGCCTGGGTGGCTCAGTCGATTAAGTGGCCGACTTCAGCTCGGGTCATGATCTCGCTGTCCGTGAATTCGAGCCCTGCGTCAGGCTCTGTGCTGACAGCTTAGAGCCTGGAGCCTGTTTCAGATTCTGTGTCTCCCTCTCTCTGACCCTCCCCCATTCATGCTCTGTCTCTCTCTGTCTCAAAAATAAATAAACGTTAAAAAAATTTTTTTTAAAAAGTAAGATATCAAAACACCTCCTGCATCAGTCACACATGGGCCTTTAGCCCACCAATCCTATTGAAAACAATGTTTTTCTGGGGCGCCTGGGTGGCTCAGTTGGTTAAGCGTCCGACTTCGGCTCAGGTCACGATCTCACGGTCCGGGAGTTCGAGCCCTGCGTCGGGCTCTGGGATGATGGCTCAGAGCCTGGAGCCTGCTTCTGATTCTGTGTCTCCCTCTCTCTCTCTGCCCCTCCCCCGTTCATGCTCTGTCTCTTTCTGTCTCAAAAATAAATAAACGTTAAAAAAAAAAAAAAGAAAACAATGTTTTTCTAATACCACTGTAGTCAATGGGAGGAGACCTAAGCAGAGGATAAGTATATTGCATGCAAATTTCTTTAAGGCAAGGCACAAACATTCAGACCTTCCCTTTGGGTTATACCAAGAGGTCCTAGTATCATATGATATATAAATGATTGACACTCATTCCATGCTTTGTGAGCACTAGATGTTGGCCAGATTTTTCAACATTGTATGTTCCTTTATAATCAGATATTCTGAAGCGACTTCCTCCGGCTTAGAAGAGCCAGAACGGTTTTCTTGCCCTGACAGTTCTGGGACTACATACTGCCAAGCCACTTTGTGGAGTTGAAGGCTGATGAGGTAACTAAAGAATTTCAATAAAAACCACCAGCATGGCTACAATATGGCTTCTCTGACCTGCCCCTATGACATATGTCCTGGAGGACAGAATGGCACAGCTCTAAAATCACACTGATCTGGACTCAGAGCTCAGGCCCATCACCTACCACGGTGACCTCGGGCAAATTACTTCAGTTTCCTAGCTTCAAAACTGATTTATCAGCGAAATGGGGATGCTAATGCTAATGCCCATCTCATCAAAATGTTGTTTCAAGTAATAACGTGCATGGAGTACTCAGACAGACCTCATATGAAGGGTCTGTTAGATGGCAGCTCTCACTGTGACACTGAAGCAGTTCGTCACACGCTATGGAGAAACGCGGCTTGGGCACTCAGAAGAGATGCAGGGGAATGACCCTAGGTGAATAACAGCTCTCTAAGCCTCAGTTCACCCATCTATAAAATGGGGACAGTAGTGTTTTATGGTTTCTCTTTTTGTTTTATGACTGATGCAAGTAATGACTGGCACAGAATAAAATATCACCAAATAGTGATAATGGTATTCCTCTTTCAGTAAGTCTTCACATGAGTCCTGTTAAGTTTTCCCATTTTATGCATGAGAAAATTAAACCTCAGAGAGTGTAAGGAACTTGCCCAAGGTCAAAGTCCTTAAGTAGCTGGGGTGAGAGTTGTTCTGGGACAACCCTCCAAACTCAATGCTTTTGCCAACATGCCAACTCCTCCTTCCTCCACCTCCCTCTCACTTGTGTCCAGGGACCCTGTTAATTCACTTCCTCTTTCTTTTGCTCCTATCAGATTTTTTTTCCAGACATAACAGAAACATTTAGAGGAAAATCATAATATACAGTAAAACCTTGGTTTGCGAGCACAATTCATTCCAGAAACATGCTTGTAATCCAAAGCACTTGTATATCAAAGCAAATTTCAAGAACCATTGGCTCAGTTGTGTCATCACAACCAATGTCAGTTGTGACATGTGGCATCACCTACTACTCGTATTGCAAGACATTGCTCCTTTATCAAGTTAAAATTTATTAGAAATGTTTGTTGATCTTATAGAACACTGGCAGAACAAGTTACTAGGCAATCCAAGGTTTTGCTGTATTACAATGCATTAGGGGAAATTTGAGCTTTTCAGATTTTCTTCTGTTTCTCTCATAATGTAAAAATAATAATGGCTATAAGAATAGTTCGGTCCTGGGGCACCTGGGTGGCTCAGTTGGTTAAGTGGCCAACTTCGGCTCAGGTCATGATTTCACAGTTCGTGAATTCAAACCCCACATCGGGCTCTGTGCTGGCAGCCCAGAGCTTAGAGCCTGCTTCAGATTCTGTGCTTCCCTCTCTCTCTACCCCTCCCCCACTTGTGCTCTGTTTCTCTCTCTCAAAAATAAGTAAACATTAAAAAAATCCTTAAAAAAAAAAAAAAGAACAGTTTGGTCCTAACCTAAGCCAAGCATATTTAGATAACTTTCAGTTAACCTAAGCCAACTATCCAAACTAAAAAAAAAAAAAAAAAAAAAAAATGAAAAACAAAAAGCAAATTAGTATGTAAGATTAAATTCATTGGTATAATAAAAAGCAATAAATACATACATACATACATACATACAATCAGTTGCTTACTACAATTGGCCCCTTTTACTGATCAGGAAAATTTCTGATGGTAGCAGAAAGGAATGATTTGTGAGATTTCATTTGATCTTTCACAGAAGCACAGGGCAGAGGTAGTGGTTTAGATGCAGACTCTGCACTTAGACCTGAGGCCAAATGGTGACCCTGTCGATGATTAGCTGTGATCTTGAACAAATTAATTGTTCTTGGTAAGCTTTATTTTGTCTTGATAAAATTAGTGTAATAAAAGCATTTAAAATATAAGTTTTATATAAAGGTTAAATAAGTTGGTCCTGGTGAAGTAGAAAGCGCAGTGCCTGTACTCAATGCACAGCAGCTATTATTTCTATTATCTCCTGTACTCCAAATATTCCCAAATTTCCTTAGTTATAGAGTATGGAATGCAATTCTATGATCTAAAGGCACATTCACAGGTTACCAAACCAGTCAATTAGTCATTTACCAGGGTATTCCCCTTCTATTCCATACCATTTTGAATGGTGTCTTTGGCAGTTTAAACAAAGAAAAACTCACGACCCATTAGAAGTGTTTGAGAACTGGTATCAATATATCACCCAAACAGCTACTTAAATTGATGAACTTGAACATCCAAATGGTAAGTTCGTTTTGACACCAAATTAGGAACTATACTGAACTTGAACTGTGGACTTGGTCTGAGCAGTCCTCTGGCTGGTTAGATTGAGAAAGACCACATGATTTTATATTTTGTCTGATGACCTGCAAAGTGGAAACTCATCTTTCCCGCTTCTCTTTTTGATAGAACAGTCTGGGTATGTACAACATGCTGGCTTTCTATTCCACTCTCAAATTCTGTGTGATACATCAAACCACCATCAAATGCACCCACACCTAAGGACATCATGGATTATAATCATGCTGTGTGATGAGCAAACCTACTCCCGTCTCTCTGCTCAGGATCCGTGAAGAGGTCAGCTTAATGGCTGGGTCACGCAGTGCTTGGAAACATGGGTAACCTTAACCCCAGCCTCTACCTCTCTGACACTGCTCCAGGGAGCTCGAACCCTCCTCGCGGAGTGGACAACTGCTGTTTGCCATGCCTGCCTCCCTAGGGCTGATGGTTCCAGAGGGCAGCACAGGAACTGTGTCCAAGAGGGGGAGAATGGAGGGGATTCTTCCAGACCAGAGGTGGTTCCCCCTTAACAATCTGTACCTCTTTGAAGCTCTTATTACAAGTACAGTGAATGAGGTAGGTGATAATTGCTAAATATCCATTTCCCCACCAGAATGTAGGCACCACAACTGCCTCTGCTTCATCTTCTGTCCTCAGCTCCTGGCACAGCTCCTGGCACAGCACCCAGGACACGACTTCTCACCTTGCTCCACGAGAATTTGCTAAGTGGGTGAAGCAAGTACTGAAGGGTTGGAGGGATGGCCAGCGCACGCCCAGAGGAGCCCTCCACCTGCTCTCCCAGATCCAGACTCTGCAGCGAGGGCTCTCTAACACAGGCTTGCTTACTGGGGTGAGTTTGCATCATGATGCAGCAGTTACAATGCAGAGCCTGGGAGCTGGGTAATTTCACATTCAGACCTCCCACGGAACTTTCCTCCCAGATCCCACTCACACCCCTCAGCTATGATCTGGTATGTCTGAGAACCCTTCTCTCTCCCTGCGAGAACCTCATCTCCCTTGAGACCACAGACCAAACAAGAGTCAGAGTTTTTCTTTTCCTCCACTGCACCTAGCACAGAGATAGGCACATAATACGTACACAAAACAGGCTTAATAAGTACATTAAAAGTGACACAGATAGTTGTTTTCTCTGTACCCTTGTTAGGATAGAATAGCAATTCACCCTCTTGGCACTATATTATTCATGTTTTGTTTTCCCCATTACTATAACCTATTAACCTTTTTCCTTTTAAGTCAGGCATTTAATGCAACCCACGCCCTGCCTTCTACTGATTCAGCTATGGTGTTTCTGAAGCACTTTAGTGCTTGGGAAGAAAGAGGCAATATGTCAAAGTATAATTATTATGAATATTAGAATCTTTTTTTCAAATCTCTTTGAATATAGATTCTTAGAACAAATCCTGTAAGCATATTTAAAATAAATTTCAGAATTTATTACAATTTCAAGACAACTCCTTATCCATCTCTAACCATTCAATCTTGTATTAATATTTAGTTTTTGATTCAGTCAGAGGCATTCTTACTCAACAAAGCGAACTAATTACCTGAAAGAATCATAAAACCAGAAGCTCAAATATTAAGAAAGGAATTCAGGTTAAAACACATTTGTTGGCTACCTATTGAAACACCATAATAACTGTGCTGATGGACTGCGGTTACATGGGATTGTATAAATCAAGAGAAAAATGTGCTGTCTTAACAAATCCTTGTGAAAAATCATGACTGAAAAAGAAAAAAACCCAGTGCATTTTAGATGTCATTTACCATCCAGAATTTGACATAAAAAAAAAAAGTAAGGTCTCAAGTGGGCAAAACTGCTGTACAGTTATTTTCCAAAGTGAAGAATAAAAAATGAACAAAACTTGGAGGAGAAAAAATGCAAAATTTAATAAAAGTGTAGAAAGTGATTCAGTGTGAGTTCACACACACGCACACCTACTCTCACTGTGGGTGGGATCTGATCCCCAACCACTGACACAGCAAATTCACCAAAGAGTGTGCTAAATGTATTCTGCTGCTTTCTGCTGAAATCCAGAAGAAACTCCACTTCTTTTCTGTTTTGTTCATTTAAACTATGGCAGACCTCAAAAGGAGCCCAGGAAACTGTGAGACCCTGAACTTGAACTGAAAGAGGCAGGATGAAAAAAACCTTTTTTCCACAAAGATCAAGGAAACTGAAAGAACTGTTTACATAATCGGGTTCAAACTCTGCTTTATTCTCGAGTTCCCCCCTGCTATCTCGGCTTGCATTCAGCATGCAGGCTTTCATCACGGGCCACATCTCATTAATGTGAATGGCTGAGGGAGGAGGGTGGGACATGGACTTTTGACATCAAGGAGACCACTAAGCTGCTCAAGGTGACTCCATGATGGCAATTCCTGGCATAGCAGTTGATAGCAATTCATGGCGAGACAAGCCTTCTGCAACAGTGTGCACATTGCAGGGATATATGCAGGGATCACAAAGCTTTTATTGGGAAAAGCAGGGTCATCATTGTCAGAGAAGCTCTGTTACTGCCCTTTTATTTTATTTTAAAGTTTATTTGTTTTGAGAGAAAGTGAGTGAGCATGCATGAGAGGAGGGGAGAGAGGGAGAGAGAGAGAGAGAGAGAGAGAGAGAGAGAGAATCCCAAGCAGGTCCGCACTGTCAGCACAGAGTCCAAAGCAGGGCTCAAACCCTGATGCAGCGCTCGAATCCATGAAACATAAGATCATGACCTAAGCCAAAATTAAGAGTTGAACGCTTAACCTACTGAGCTACCCCTGTGACCTTTGTTACTGTCTTTTATACAGAGGAATAACACACCTGTCAAACGGAGCCCAGGACCATTAATTAACACCCACCCCTCCCTCCGGGTGTCTCTGCTGTCTCTTTCAGGTCAAGAAATGATTATCAGGGAGGGGGCAGGAAAAGGGAAAAGGATGGAGTGCTTGCTAGGCATGAACTAGTGAACATTTCTCATTTTCTCATTTAATTCCAACATTATCCCGTGCAGTAGATTTATAGTATCCCTGCTTTACAAATGACTACACTGAGGCTCTGTTAGATAACTTTCCCTAATTCATCCCTAGAACGGTGCCTGGTATACATAAGCAACTCTCATATTTGTAGAAGGGAGGAAAAGAGAGAGGGAGATTGGGAGGAGAAATCAGATAAGGAGACCGTTGTTGTAAACACTCGAGTGGAGAAATCAAGTTTAAATCAATGGTTAGTAGGATCAGAGTGGAGCAGAGATTTATAAGCTATCTGAAGAACTAAGATTACAACATTATAAAAACAGATACTTGTTCAGTATTTGCTATGTGCCAGGTACTGTTCTGTGTTACTTATATTAACATACATCTAGAGGAGGTTCTGGAAGATGGCGGCGTAGGAGGACGCGGGGCTCACAACGCGACCTGCCGATCACTTAGATTCCACCTACACCTGCCTAAAGAACCCAGAAAACCGCCAGAGGATTAGCAGAAGGGAGTCTCCGGAGTCAAGCGCAGACTAGAGGCCCACGGAAGAGGGTAGGAAGGGCGGCGAGGCGGTGCGCGCTCCACGGACTGGCGGGAGGGAGCCGGGGCGGAGGGGCGGCTCGCCGGCCAAGCAGAGCCCCCGAGTCTGGCTGGCAAAAGCGGAGGGGCCGGACAGACTGTGTTCCGACAGCAAGCGCGACTTAGCGTCTGGGAGGTCATAAGTTAACAGCTCTGCTCGGAAAGCGGGAAGGCTGGAGGACAAAGGGAGGGAGAGCTGCTGAGCCCCCGGACGGCAGAGCTCAGTTTGGCAGGGAACAAAGGCGCCAGCGCCATCTCCCCCGCCCATCCCCCAGCCAAAATCCCAAAGGGAACCAGTTCCTGCCAGGGAACTTGCTCGCTCCGCGCAAACACCCAACTCTGTGCTTCTGCGGAGCCAAACCTCCGGCAGCGGATCTGACTCCCTCCCGCTGCCACAGGGCTCCTCCTGAAGTGGATCACCTAAGGAGAAGCGAGCTAAGCCTGCCCCTCCAGCCCCCGTGCACCTTGCCTACCCACCCCAGCTAATACGCCAGATCCCCAGCAACACAAGCCTGGCAGTGTGCAAGTAGCCCAGACGGGACACGCCACCCCACAGTGAATCCCGCCCCTAGGAGAGGGGAAGAGAAGTCACACACCAGTCTGACTGTGGCCCCAGCAGTGGGCTGGGGGCAGACATCGGGTCGGACTGCGGCCCCGCCCACTAACTCCAGTTATACACCACAGCACAGGGGAAGTGCACTGCAGGTCCTCACCACGCCAGGGACTCTCCAAAATGACCAAACGGAAGAATTCCCCTCAGAAGAATCTCCAGGAAATAACAACAGCTAATGAACTGATCAAAAAGGATTTAAATAATATAACAGAAAGTGAATTTAGAATAATAGTCATAAAATTAATCGCTGGGCTTGAAAACAGTATACAGGACAGCAGAGAATCTCTTGCCACAAAGATCGAGGGACTAAGGAACAGTCACGAGGAGTTGAAAAACGCTTTAAACGAAATGCAAAACAAAATGGAATCCACGATGGCTCGGCTTGAAGAGGCAGAGGAGTGAATAGGTGAACTAGAAGATAAAGTTATGGAGAAAGAGGAAGCTGAAAGAAAGAGAGATAAAAAAATCCAGGAGTATGAGGGGAAAATTAGAGAACTAAGTGATACACTAAAAAAAAATAATATACGCATAATTGGTATCCCAGAGGAGGAAGAGAGAGGGAAAGGTGCTGAAGGGGTACTTGAAGAAATTATAGCTGAGAACTTCCCTGAACTGGGGAAGGAAAAAGGCATTGAAATCCAAGAGGCACAGAGAACTCCCTTCAGACGTAACTTGAATCGATCTTCTGCACGACATATCATAGTGAAACTGGCAAAATACAAGGATAAAGAGAAAATTCTGAAAGCAGCAAGGGATAAACGTGCCCTCACATATAAAGGGAGACCTATTAGACTCGTGACTGATCTCTCCTTTGAAACTTGGCAGGCCAGAAAGGCTTGGCACGATATCTACAGTGTGCTAAACAGAAAAAATATGCAGCCGAGAATCCTTTATCCAGCAAGTCTGTCATTTAGAATAGAAGGAGAGATAAAGGTCTTCCCAAACAAACAAAAACTGAAGGAATTTGTCACCACGAAACCAGCCCTACAAGAGATCCTAAGGGGGATCCTGTGAGACAAAGTACCAGAGACATCACTACAAGCATAAAACATACAGACATCACAATGACTCTAAACCCATATCTTTCTATAATAACACTGAATGTAAATGGATTAAATGCGCCAACTAAAAGACATAGGGTATCAGAATGGATAAAAAAACAAGACCCATCTATTTGCTGTCTACAAGAGACTCATTTTAGATCTGAGGACACCTTTAGATTGAGAGTGAGGGGATGGAGAACTATGTATCATGCTCCTGGAAGCCAAAAGAAAGCTGGAGTAGCCATACTTATATCAGACAAACTAGACTTTAAATTAAAGGCTGTAACAAGAGATGAAGAAGGGCATTATATAATAATCACAGGGTCTATCCACCAGGAAGAGCTAACTATTATAAATGTCTATGCGCCAAATACCCGAGCCCCAGATATATAAAACAATTACTCATAAACATAAGCAACCTTATTGATAAGAATGTGGTCATTGCAGGGGACTTTAACACCCCACTTACAGAAATGGATAGATCATCTAGACACACGGTCAATAAAGAAACAAGGGCCCTGAATGATACATTGGATCAGATGGACTTGACAGATATATTTAGAACTCTGCATCCCAAAGCAACAGAATATACTTTCTTCTCGAGTGCACATGGAACATTCTCCAAGATAGATCATATACTGGGTCACAAAACAGCCCTTCATAAGTTTACAAGAATTGAAATTATACCATGCATACTTTCAGACCACAATGCTATGAAGCTTGAAATCAACCACAGGAAAAAGTCTGGAAAACCTCCAAAAGCATGGAGGTTAAAGAACACCCTACTAACGAATGAGTGGGTCAACCAGGCAATTAGAGAAGAAATTAAAATATACATGGAAACAAACGAAAATGAAAATACAACAATCCAAACGCTTTGGGATGCAGCGAAGGCAGTCCTGAGAGGAAAATACATTGCAATCCAGGCCTATCTCAAGAAACAAGAAAAATCCCAAATACAAAATCTAACAGCACACCTAAAGGAAATAGAAGCAGAACAGCAAAGGCAGCCTAAACCCAGCAGAAGAAGAGAAATAATAAAGATCAGAGCAGAAATAAACAATATAGAATCTAAAAAAACTGTAGAGCAGATCAACGAAACCAAGAGTTGGTTTTTTGAAAAAATAAACAAAATTGACAAACCTCTAGCCAGGCTCCTCAAAAAGAAAAGGGAGATGACCCAAATAGATAAAATCATGAATGAAAATGGAATGATTACAACCAATCCCTCAGAGATACAAACAATTATCAGGGAATACTATGAAAAATTATATGCCAGCAAATTGGACAACCTGGAAGAAATGGACAAATTTCTAAACACCCACACGCTTCCAAAACTCAATCAGGAGGAAATAGAAAGCTTGAACAGACCCATAACCAGCGAAGAAATTGAATCGGTTATCAAAAATCTCCCAACAAATAAGAGTCCAGGACCAGATGGCTTCCCAGGGGAGTTCTACCAGACATTTAAAGCAGAGATAATACCTATCCTTCTCAAGCTATTCCAAGAAATAGAAAGGGAAGGAAAACTTCCAGACTCATTCTATGAAGCCAGTATTACTTTGATTCCTAAACCAGACAGAGACCCAGTAAAAAAAGAGAACTACAGGCCAATATCTCTGATGAATATGGATGCAAAAATTCTCAATAAGATACTAGCAAATCGAATTCAACAGCATATAAAAAGAATTATTCACCATGATCAAGTGGGATTCATTCCTGGGATGCAGGGCTGGTTCAACATTCGCAAATCGATCAACGTGATACATCACATTAACAAAAAAAAAGAGAAGAACCATATGATCCTGTCAATCGATGCAGAAAAGGCCTTTGACAAAATCCAGCACCCTTTCTTAATAAAAACCCTTGAGAAAGTTGGGATAGAAGGAACATACTTAAAGATCATAAAGGCCATTTATGAAAAGCCCACAGCTAACATCATCCTCAACGGGGAAAAACTGAGAGCTTTTTCCCTGAGATCAGGAACACGACAGGGATGCCCACTGTCACTGCTGTTGTTTAATATAGTGCTGGAAGTTCTAGCATCAGCAATCAGACAACAAAAGGAAATCAAAGGCATCAAAATTGGCAAAGATGAAGTCAAGCTTTCGCTTTTTGCAGATGACATGATATTATACATGGAAAATCCGATAGACTCCACCAAAAGTCTGCTAGAACTGATACATGAATTCAGCAAAGTTGCAGGATACAAAATCAACGTGCAGAAATCAGTTGCATTCTTATACACTAACAATGAAGCAACAGAAAGACAAATGAAGAAACTGATCCCATTCACAATTGCACCAAGAAGCATAAAATACCTAGGAATAAATCTAACCAAAGATGTAAAAGATCTGTATGCTGAAAACTATAGAAAGCTTATGCAGGTAATTGAAGAAGATATAAAGAAATGGAAAGACATTCCCTGCTCATGGATTGGAAGAATAAATATTGTCAAAATGTCAATACTACCCAAAGCTATCTACACATTCAATGCAATCCCTATCAAAATTGCACCAGCATTCTTCTCGAAACTAGAACAAGCAATCCTAAAATTCATATGGAACCACAAAAGGCCCCGAATAGCCAAAGTAATTTTGAAGAAGAAGACCAAAGCAGGAGGCATCACAATCCCAGACTTTAGCCTCTACTACAAAGCTGTCATCATCAAGACAGCATGGTATTGGCATAAAAACAGACACATAGACCAATGGAATAGAATAGAAACCCCAGAACTAGACCCACAAACGTATGGCCAACTCATCTTTGACAAAGCAGGAAAGAACATCCAATGGAAAAAAGACAGTCTCTTTAACAAATGGTGCTGGGAGAACTGGACAGCAACATGCAGAAGGTTGAAACTAGACCACTTTCTCACACCATTCACAAAAATAAACTCAAAATGGATAAAGGACCTGAATGTGAGACAGGAAACCATCAAAACCTTAGAGGAGAAAGCAGGAAAAGACCTCTCTGACCCCAGCCGTAGCAATCTCTTACTCGGCACATCCCCAAAGGCAAGGGAATTAAAAGCAAAAGTGAATTACTGGGACCTTATGAAGATAAAAAGCTTCTGCACAGCAAAGGAAACAACCAACAAAACTAAAAGGCAACCAACGGAATGGGAAAAGATATTTGCAAATGACACATCGGACAAAGGGCTAGTATCCAAAATCTATAAAGAGCTCACCAAACTCCACACCCGAAAAACAAATAACCCAGTGAAGAAATGGGCAGAAAACATGAATAGACACTTCTCTAAAGAAGACATCCGGATGGCCAACAGGCACATGAAAAGATGTTCAACGTCGCTCCTTATCAGGGAAATACAAATCAAAACCACACTCAGATACCACCTCACGCCAGTCAGAGTGGCCAAAATGAAGAAATCAGGAGACTATAGATGCTGGAGAGGATGTGGAGAAACAGGAACCCTCTTGCACTGTTGGTGGGAATGCAAATTGGTGCAGCCGCTCTGGAAAGCAGTGTGGAGGTTCCTCAGAAAATTAAAAATAGACCTACCCTATGACCCAGCAATAGCACTGCTAGGAATTTATCCAAGGGATACAGGAGTACTGATGCATAGGGGCACCTGTACCCCAATGTTTATAGCGGCACTCTCAACAATAGCCAAATTATGGAAAGAGCCTAAATGTCCATCAACTGATGAATGGATAAAGAAATTGTGGTTTATATACACAATGGAATACTACATGGCAATGAGAAAGAATGAAATATGGCCTTTTGTAGCAACATGGATGGAACTGGAGAGTGTGATGCTAAGTGAAATAAGCCATACAGAGAAAGACAGATACCATATGGTTTCACTCTTATGTGGATCCTGAGAAACATAACAGAAACCCATGGGGGAGGGGAAGAAAAAAAAAAAAAAAAAGGTTAGAGTGGGAGAGAGCCAAAGCATAAGAGACTGTTAAAAACTGAGAACAAATTGAGGGTTGATGGGGGGTGGGAGGGAGGGCAGGGTGGGTGATGGGTATTGAGGAGGGCACCTTTTGGGATGAGCACTGGGTGTTGTATGGAAACCAATTTGACAGTAAATTTCATATATTAAAAAAAAAAACAAAAACAAAAACAAAAAAAAAACATACATCTAATTATTTAGTTAAATCAATGTGTGCTTTACTTATATTAACATACATTAAATTATTTGCTTAATGATGTGAACTGATTGTTACTTATTTGTTACTTTTGTTAACATTTAAGCCTTACAGCAACCCCCATTTTACCAGTAAGGTCAAGCGTCCTAGGTCAGGCTCCCTACAAGCAGAGCCTGAGTTAGATTTTCTTGTGCAAGTTGTTTATTGAGGGAGTGAGAAGCAGGGGATCTTGCAAGAATGCAGGAGCGTGAATATGACCACCGGTTGAACTGATTCGAGGAATGGGGCTGGACATTTATACTGTTCATCAATCAGTCAGTGGTAATCGGTGGTTCAGGCAATTCTCTGGAAGAAGCACTTATCTGTATCAACATCATCGTCATCAAATCCCCTGGGGTATGTTTGCACCTGCCTATAATGGGAATGAGGCACCACCAGGGTCCATTGCATCGAGTGACGTGCCTATGTTACCTAGTGAGTGCCAGTGCCCTTCAGCTTGATGGGTATGCTGCCTTCTCTAACTTATCCTCTGATTAAATCTCAGAATTGTTTCAGAAACTCATTGCTCACATTTTGCACTTTCTGTTTGCATGGGATGAGATGCCGAGGACAGAGAACCGAGGCAATAAATTTAAGCCGGGAGGCCAGGAAAGCCATCCTCCAGGAATAATCACTGGACACGGAGAAGGAGCCAGGGTTTTCTTCTTAAAATACAGATCTGATCATATTAATTCTGTTATAAAGAAACGCCAGCAGCTCCCCACTGCCTGTAGAATAATGGCTTTACTTCTTAGAATGGTTACCAGAGGTCTCCAAAATCTGACTCTAGCCAGCTGACTACCTGTTCCAGGTATATATCCACATACTTGAGGTCCTGCCACGTTCAACGTTGACCTGCTCACCAATCCTGGAACATGTCACGGCTTTCCTTATTGTGTCCTTTCTGAGAATTATGCCCTGCCTCAATACTAGCTCCTTCCATGCAAACCTCCTATCCACCATTGGAAATTGTGTTTATTCTACCATGCTCAACTCCAGTGATACCTCCTCCTTCACTGCAGTTTTCCCGTGTGTTCAATCGGAATTAACCGTCTTTGTTTTATGCCCCCTGAGTGATGTCTGCAGGTCCTTCCCTTGCACATATCACAGTCTGACTTCTACTACAATTATATATTTCCTCATTAGATGGCAAAATTCTAGAAAACAGTAAAAGAATCTGGGTTTTTTTAGTTGCAACTAACAAAAACTCAATTCAAACTTACTTAAGCTAAAAAGATAATTTGTTGGTACCAAGAACATGGCAGTCTAAGATGAGAGGCTGGCTTCAGGGATGATGGACTTCAAGAACTAAAATAAAGGGAGGTTTCCTCTCAGCATTGTTTCTGTCCATGTGCCAGGAAATATGGTCACAGAAACTTTGGATTTATCATTTTCATAGCTAGAGTTTCTGTGAAAGAGGTGAGCCATTTCCCTAGCAACCACATGAATCTTTGTAACTAGTGATTCCAAATAAAGAGAGTGAAACTCTCTAGGGCCCTACTGGTCATACATTCATTGGTGTCCACTCCCAGACATGCCGTTCAGTCCAAGGCATGAGTATTGACTAGTTTGGATCATGGGTCTGCTTCCAAAATCGCATGAAGCGTTTACCAAATGGAAAAGAGAGGTTCTGGTACCAAATCACAGAGTAGAGACGAAAGATAAGAATAGTCAACTATATAAGAATAGTCAACAGGTATCCACTCCAGCTGACAATAGTATTACCCCTGAAAGATGAAAGGGATCAAGAAGTTACCAACAGAAAGGAGACGGGCAAGAATGAGAGAGCAGTGAGTGGAGAAGGTGGGGGAGGAGACACTGTAAAGGGATCCCATGGTAAGCTTGACCAATCGGCAACTTGCAGGAAAGAATGAAGCCTAAGGTCTGTAGGGCAGTGTCTTTGGGATTTCTTGTCCTGCAGATGAGCAATAAAAGCTCAGCTCTGTTTTAAGTCAAATATTCATACTTCACAGGGCCTCAAGATAAGGGATGTCATAAAACTTTGCAGATATGGGAAGAAAAGTCAGAGGGACTTTGGCTTAACAAGCACTTAAAATATATTCTCTTCAAAATTTTAGGAACTTAACAAAAAGTACAGGAGCTCACAAAAGCAGAAGAGCATGTTATATGTGTTCCCTTTGTTAAGCTTTGGCATATCTGTATACCTATATATCTATCTATATATATATATGCACACACAAATACACACACACACACATTAAAAGCAATCAGTTCATGAAATAGCAGAGTACTGATTATTTTGTGTACAAAGGTTATTTTTTCCCTTGTTGAGTTTTGCTTTTCTCTTTTTCCGAAGAACCATTTTTTTCCAATGCTGAGACAGCTTTATCTTTGTGTTAATACAGTGTTTGCATTTAAACAATCCTCTTAGTCATACTGGGACATGGTCACAGGAAAGGAAAAGCTGAGCCTTTGTACACAAAGCTGACACTAGTGACTCACCAGCCTCAAGGTCCAGAGGCTCAGAGCTGTTTTCTGAGGCACAGAGAAAGAGCCCACCCAGCCTCCTCTGGACTAAGGGGAATCTTCCATGACACAGATCACCTGGAGGAGGATGTTTGCATCACAGGCTTAATTGGGTGTATAGGGAATCATGCTTCCAATTTGGCCCTTGTCACCTTTAGTAACCAAATTTATAAATGTCGGCCTTTTCACTACCATCGTGTGATGCGGGAAAGTCACCATATAGTTATGAGTTGACAACAGTCATAGCACAAGAGGTGTCTTAGGGGTGTCCTTTTAATCTTTATCAAGTTCCTCAAAGCCACAGTAAATAATCAAGTGTCTAAGACACCCCCCTCCTACCACATCGCTGCCCCACAAATCCCCCTCATTTGCATATTCTAGGGTTGGAACCATGTTTTTTTTTTCAAAATTCTACAAAATTACATAGTACTCCCCTTCCTGCAACTGTATTTTGAAATTATATTCCTTGTAACTAGAGCTTTGTACAGAAGTAGGGTTTAAGTACAATTTATTTACATAACATTTCTTTAGATTAACCAAGAGTATCTTTCACAACTGATTCTTAACAGTGTGGGCCATGACCCAGCTTCTTTCCAGAAAGTTCACCTTCACTTTGAAGAATGCTTTTGCGTCTCAGCCTCAGTTTCTCAGATTTGTTATCCAAACACCCTTGTCAGTGGCTGTCACACTTAGGCACAGAAATTCCCCAGAGAATTTGTCAAAACTGCAAATGTAGACTCAGCAGATCTATGGCATATCGCCAGTCTGTAGTTTTAGCAAACAGCCTCAGTGATTCTAATGCAGATCATGGAGGAGTCAGCACCCCACGTTGAGAAACACCGGTACAATCGTTCAGAACTAGGGCGTGGCAATCAGACCAAGTTAACTTTTGGCTTAGCCTCTAGCTAAGTTCATGAAATTAATTACTTATTAACCTTGATATGCCTCAGCTTTCCCTTCTATAAAATAGGGACAGTACCCGTTCCTGTGTCACAAGGTTGTGGGGTGGAATCAATGAGATTATGTAATCACTTAAGCATAGTGCCGCATGACATTTAGGGCTCTTACAGTTTACTGTTAGGACAGAGATTGGTACCTAGTGGGCACTCAACAAATGTTTGTAGAATGTTGAATGAAAGAAAATTGTATCAACACAGATAGCTTTGCAGGTGGATAAAATGCTGTCCTGGGCCTTGATTAGTACAAGGGGTCAAAGAGAGAGAAACAGAGAGAGAGAGAGAGAGAGAGAGAGAGAGAGAGAGAGAGAGAGGCTGTATCTGTAGGTTTTAGAAATGAGCTGCTCAAGAGAAAAGAAGCTGGACTGAGAAGCACACTAGTAACTTGAGGAACCAAGAAACGTTCACTCCAAGTAATTTCAAAACTGACTATTTTGAATATAATGTACAAACCTAATTTGTAACTCTCAGTTCTAATCCGCTAAGACTAGCCTGAAGTAGCGAAGAGGGCTAAAATGGTATTTTTATATGCGAATTTAAAAAGGAACCACAATACCATTCATATTAAGAAGAGACCATGCATCGTAAATTTAAAGTACAAATCAAAGAACCAAAACCCCCTGGAGCATTCCCAGAAATGTCATTGGAAGTGATGAAGCATTAATGGAAATAGTGATCAGAAAATAATGATAATTATAATGGGTTCAAAAAGTGCATGACCCTAACTTGAAGTTGTGTGTATCCAATGTTACAACAGTTCACTGATTGATTTTTTTCAAACTCTTGGGGATTATTAAGATTTTGACTATTTTCAGTCGATGATCTATGATCATTTACTCTGGTTCTCATTTATAATTACCATGTATTCACACTTACTGTGTGCTATGCATTTAAGTGCTCATTATTTTAATTAACATTCACAACAAACCCATAAGATAGTTTGTCAGCATCTCTATTTTACAAATTACGAAACTCTGCACTCAGAGGAGTTGTATGACCAAACCTAGAGGTGATGGAGATGTGATTTGAACTCAGATGTCTCACAGCCATGATGTCCTTCTCTGATACTGCGTGGTCCTAGGTGGTGCTCAGTGGGTGCCCTTCCCTAATTATCCAGATATGGCTACAAACCTCTGCACCACACCTGCCCTGCCCCACCCCGTGTCATTTCTCCATGAAACCCTTAGTTTTCAGCTGTGTCTCCTTATGATGGTTAATTGAAATAGGCAGTCACCCAGTTTGTTCATGGCTTTGGGCAAATTACATAATCTAATTCTTCCAAAGTACATCTAGTGACCCAAAAGATCTGGGCAATAGGAAGCTTTTATCTGTGGCCATTATTTTCATATTTCCTCATTTATACTAAAAAGAAAAGTGATAAAAGGGATTTGGACAAGCTTATTCAGTGATAAGAACATTAATGATAATAATGGTTAACATACATTAAGTACTTAACTTGCCAGGCATTGGGCTAAGCACTTTATGTGGAATGTCTCATTTAACTCACCCAACACTGTGTCAAGGTCTTATCTCCATTATAAAGATAAGTAGATAAAGATTCAAAACCTTAAGGGACGTGACCAAGGATTCAAAAGTATAAGTGGCCAAGCCAGGACTGCAACCCAGGACCGAGGGGTTCATAGTGTTGTAGGCAAGGATGAAATGCCAATGAGTAAAACAGGCCAGGAAGGGGCCGTGGCAAATGTCAGAGCACTTGCATGTTTGTAGAGGTGGTTACGCGACTCCAGTAGTGTGAGGCTGTGCTGGAATGTGGTCTTTTGATTTTATTTAAGTCAGGAATCTGAATATTTTTGATGTGAGCTCTCTTAATTGTAGAATGTCAGCATCTATTTGATTCATTTGTGTTTCTGTAAACATTTTGAATGCCCAACAAGCACATCTGGGGGCAGAGTTTGGTCCTGGGCTTCCTGGATGAGAACTTGTGCTCTCAGCCTTCAGTCTACAGTAACTCCAGTGCCTCCTTACGTCGTCTCTGTGAGTAGCTATTTCCAGGCCTATCATTTCCTAGATCCATAGCTTCCCCTTCCTTCAATAAATGAAACACCATTCCCAGAACTCTCTGTGACCAGGAGCAGACTTCTGCTCTGGCCCCAAGATTGATAAACGCTTGCATCTATGAAGGAATAAGAGCCAATGTTTTATTAAAGAAATATATGGTGCCCTTTGAAGGTTACTTGCCTTTTTTGCTTGGGAGAGATTAAACAGATATATGTTCAGGGGAAGAATTCTTCAAAGTTTGGAAAACATGACCATATGCATAGTGTCTGTGAATTTTTCACTTGCCTGAAGGCCATCTGCCTCCTGTTATCCTGATGCACCCAGTCATGACAGCAGTGCTGCAGCATGGAAATTGGTTTCATCTAGGTTTCCATATTGGCATCCAAAACCTTGCTTTTATTGACAGATTTTCCCTTTGGGGATTTTTCCTAAGACAGCTGGGTTCCCAGTGTGCCTAATCTTCACCCCATCTTCAACCAACGCAGAAGAGGGACATTCTGCAGGCTTAAAAAGGCTGAGCAGCAGCGCTTCATGCATTTATTCCCCTTCCCACTCATGTTTATTAATATCCGGGCAGAAATGTGACAGTGAGAAGTTTTGATGTGCACTGGGAGGACAGCTACAGCAGATGAGCATTTTCCGTTTAATATAGTATCAACCAAGTAGGCTGTGCTGAAGAAAAAAGAAGAAAAATAGATCCTACATCTATTTTTAGGCCAAGATGTAGATCCTAAATCTATTTGGCACAAAATAACTACATGTTGGCAAATAAGCTACAAAATAATGTAGAAAGGTAAGGGTTATGGCAGAACCTTGCTCTAAGCCTGGCCTATAGATTTATAATGCCATTTCTCTCTGGAAAGTGAGAGTTTTTTGGTGACTGATAAATGAATGCTATTTGAGAAACAGGATTTCAGTGGATCCTTAAAACTTTTGCAGAATTGGGAAAAATATCTCAATGATGCAGAACAGTCATTTTAGGACTAACAGGACAAAAAGTAATAGTCTGTGAGTATCTACAGCCTTTCTTCTCCTCTCTACCTGCAAAAGAGTTTGGGTTTTGCCCACTCTTTCTCTTTCCCATCCTCTACAGAGGGTTCTTCCAGTGGTTGTGTTGAGTTGGGAGACTAGATGAAGGAAAAAAAAAACCCACAAAGCATAGAGGAACTCTTCCTTTCTCGAGAACCCTAAGAGTTCGGCGAATAATCTACCAAGAGCCCTTTGTATGGGAAGGCAGAGCATGAAGTTGAGGAGTAGGTGGTCATCAGCAGAATGGCAGAAGCTGAATAGAGTAACTGAAGAGAGAGATGATTCTAGTTTGGAGGATGAGACTTTCTAGAGACATCTGAGTCGATAGGAGAGAATGGATGATTTTTAATAATAGTCCCATATAAGTTGCTTGAGAGATGCCACAACACATTAGATTCCCTATATGAATGATATCACTTTGAATTTCAAGTTTCTTTTTTTATTATTATTGGGCTTTTCAAATATATATATATATATATATTTTTTTTTTTTTAATATGAAATTTATTGTCAGATTGGTTTCCTTATAACACCCAGTGCTCATCCCAACAGGTGCCCTCCTCAATGCCTATCACCCACCCTCCCACCCCCCATCAACCCACAGTTTATTCTCAGTTTTTAAGAGTTTCTTATGGTTTGGCTTTCTCCCTCTCTAACGTTTTTTTTTTTTCCTTCCCCTCCCCCATGGTCTTCTGTTAAGTTTCTCAGGATCCACATAAGAGTGAATTTCAAATTTCTAATGGACTCAACCACATGGCTCATGGCTTTAACAGGGTTACAGCTATGAATGACATTGCCACCTTTCCTCTCTGCCAAACCTTCTAATTATTTCCAAAGAGACATAGATACTTAACCCAGAAGCAAAAACACGTGTGACTTTGTTTTCTCAGACAAAGGTAAGGGACCCTTTCAATAATGCTATTCCCAGATTTCAGAATAATCTGGCTCTGGGAAGTTAGGGGTCAGTATCTAATGGTGACTTTGAGGAGTTTATTGTGATCTTGCCAGGGAGACAGGCAACTAGGTGACTCTTTAAATCTCTCATTCATCCATTTAATCAATACTTACTAACCACTTAGCTTGTATCAGGCACACGTTCTTGGTTCTTGGGGTATAATAGTTGGCAAAAACAATTACCCCTCCCTCACAGAGACTGCATTTCTTTTTACATATATTTCATTTTCTACAGAAAATGCTCCCTTTGGGGTACCTGGGTGGCTCAGTCAGTTGAGCATCCAACTCTCCATTACAACTTAGGTCATGATTCCAGGGTTGTGGAATTGAGCCCCACGTTGGGCTCCACACTGATTGGGGTCCTGCTTAAGATTCTCTCTCTCTCTCTCTCTCTCTCTCTCTCTCTCTCTCTCTCTCCCTCCCTCTGCCCCTCTCCCCCACTCACACTGTCTCTATTTTTTTTTAAAGGAAGAAAATTCTCACATTAAGTAGGCAAAGAAGTGTGAAATACAGGTTATGAACTTGATGTTTAAGTTATTCAGAAAATTAAATCCTATCTTGGAATCCTCCTACAAGAATTATAGGGAAATCAGGATTGTTCTAAATACTTCTTCCTTTAGCCATCCAAAAATAATTAAACTCAATGGGAATTAAAAACATTTAGCCTCAACTTAACAGAGCTTGGCACAATTTCAAGAATTGCAGGGAGACAGGGAGCTGCAGGGTCCGTGATGCCAGCTCAGGTCTGCCAGCTCACAGCTGGGACCCCGCTGAGTCACTGTGTGCTTCGGGTAAGTTGTATAACCTATAATATGGGGTTAATAATAGTACCTACCTCATTAGGGTTTTTGTGCAGATTAAATGAGCTAATTCATGTGAAGTTCTTAGCTCAGTGTATGCCAGAGAGTGTGTGCTTAATTATTATTATTATCTGTTCTTATTCTTTTGTTTCCTTGCCTTTAAACAGTGGGCTGCAGGAGTTCAGCTCCTCTTAAGGCAAAACTCTTTTTGGAAAAGAAATGGGAAAAAAATATATGGGTGAGAAAGACTCCCCAACAAGTGAGGAGATACATCGAGTAAGTCAAATAACGATAGGTAGGGGGGTGGCCGGTCTGTGCGAGGATTAGCACAGGTAGAGCGCCCTCAGAATAAGAGCAGAGGCTGTGGCTTCTCCACATAGCACATGCGTCTGTCGGTGTCTGTGTGTATCTGTATAACCAGTGAAATGACTTTCTATTAACCACGCCTAGCTCTGTGACTGCAGATAACAGTTTTGACAAGCCTGCCTTGCCAAGGAGGCAGTAAGACTCCACCACTACTGGCTGCATGGCCCAGGAGCAGTTTGGGGCCCTCTGACTCTGGGCAGTTCCCCTGATGGAACCTACTGTGATCTGAGTGACCTGGGCAGACAATGCGAAATGCCAGCATTGAGCCAGCACGATGATTTCCTAGGCAGAGGCCTCATTTAATGAAGAGGCCTGTGACGTCTTTATACTCGAGCGTCTTTCCAGTGCTTGGCTCAGCATCCAGATTTTCAAGCCAAATTTTTCTCTAGTTGTGTTTTCTTAGGGGTTTGTGGGGAGCAGGCGTCAGTCGTTCTAATTCCCAAATTTGTCTCCAACCTAATATTTAGTGGGAATGTTGCCAGAGGTTAAATCATGAAACGAAAGGTTTTGTTCAGTGATTTCTCAGATGGTCTAATTCTGATATTTTCTGCTGAACTGTAGTTTTACATTAATGTGTTTTCTGTTTTGAGGCAGAATTTATCCTCATGTTCTGTGCCACTCTGCTTATCACCGGAAAGCCGGACGGTGCAGTAAAAGGAAGGTCAAGTCAGTCTGGATTCAAATGCGGATTCTTCCATATCCTGGTTATTTGATGGTAAACTGCTTCCAGTCTCAGGTTCCTTACATGTAGAATAATGTCCATCCTGCCATGAGACTCTGAGGATTCAAGACAATCTCTGTACATGCATTAAATGCCGACACTTGCTCTCATTTATTGTTTAGAGTCTTCTCCCTTCTATGCATCAGCTTCTATCTTATTTCATCTGGAAACATTCTTTTCATGGCAGCATTATCAAAGAGACAGTGAACAGCAGTGATTGTGACCAGATGCTTTGAAGCCAGACCGCCTGGTTCTCCTACTGATGAGCATTTTACTCTGGGCTCATTTTTTAACTTCGTGTGCCTCAGTTTCCTTCTGTAGAAAATGAAGATACTAACAAAGTCTACCTCAAAGAGTGGACCCATGGATGGCATGAGTATCACATGCAGAGCTTTTAGAAGTGTGAACTAATATTATTTTCTGTTTGTATCTTAAAATTGTCTAACATTGGACCAGCATAAAGTCATGAACCAGTGAAATAGGAGGGAAAGATGAGACCTGGTGGGTAAAACAGCAGAGAAGGGAGAAAAGTAACCCTCTGTCCACTCCACATCTGGCACAGCTTTCTTGGCAATAGCAGAGGAAGATCTCTTCAGAGTTCTTAGGGCCTCAACTCACTCCTTGTGGAAAAGGATCATTCCTACCTTGTGTGTCCATACTGACCAGCATGCACATGCGCACACACACGCACACACACACACACACACACACACACCCCTTAGGAAAATAATATTGGAACAAATCCAAGGCAGAAAAGAAATGTAGAGCTTTGAGTTACTGCCAGGCTATCAAGCTCTCTGACTTCTCTCGTGACCTTAACAATTACAAATGATAACAAACTAACCTAAAGCCCTTAACGATTTGTGAATAGGGGACTTACTACCAAGTCTGCTTGCTGCAGGTGATTTATTTCTGGGACACCCTTCAAGACCATTAAAATACCTGGTGAGGACTCCTCACTAAACAGGACATCTGGTCAACTTAATAAAGCATATGCTCCTGGGCGCTGTTCAACACAAGTAACCCAATACCCTCGCTGCAGCAAGAATTCTTTTGAATCATTTTTCTGGCAGCAGGGCGTCCTCCCCAAAGGTGGGACTATTATCCATGTGACCTCTCAGATCCATTTCTCTCCTGTGATGCATTCAGTGACCTCCTCCAGTGTGAAAAATGGTATCCTTGTGGCTTGAAAGGGTCCTCCCCCCTCCTCCTTCTTCAACATGAGTCATCCATTTTTTCTTGCCAGTGGGATACTGCCCTTGTTCATTCCCAAAACACCCCTGTGAAGAAGGCAGTAAGGGTATAAAAATAAACTCTTCAAAAGCAGAAATGCCTCATTGGGTAGCTGCCTGCCTGGTCCAAAGCCCTGTTCTAATGCTACCCCACCAGCACGGCCACAGGGAAGAGAGTTGTTTCAAATGTCAATTCTGAAGTCAGACTGCCTCAGTGCACACCCTTGCTCTACTCTCGCCAGCTGTGTTACCTTGGGCTGATGACTTAACCTCTCAACCTTTCCATTTTCTCTCTGTAAAATGGGATTAACAATGGCACCTACCTCATAGCATTCAGTGAGGACTGGATACAAGCACAGCACTTCAAACAGTGGCTGGTATGTAGTAAAAGCTTAATAAGTTGTCTAGGATTTTTATTCCACTATACATTTCAGCATTGAAAATATGCATGAATAAATGAAAACTGGAGTCAAATTACATGTAGCACTGAGAGTAAAAATGTATGTTGGCCATGGTGCTCATCCCATTCTCTTCTTTCCTTCCTTCCTGTCTAGTGAGTCACTGATGTCAGTAGTCAATTTGGGGGAGGCAATTCTTCATCTGTTTTGCTAAAGAACATGTCATCCCTCTAAACCACTCTGAAATGAACTAAAATATTCCATTTTCATTCGCCTTTAACTCTGAATCATTGTCTATTTCCCCAGATGTGAGAGGTTGATCCTTTGAGTTAGGATGTAGACAGAGAGAGAAGGTAAGTTCTATGACAATTTAATTCTTATTTTTTTTTTAAATATAATTTACTGTTGGGATGCCTGGGTGCCTCAGTCGGTTGAATGACCGACTTCAGCTCAGGCCATGATCTCATGGTTTGTGACTTCGAGCCCCACGTCAGACTCTGTGCTGACAGCTCAGAGCCTGGAGCCTGCTTCGGATTCTGTCTCCCTCTCTCTCTGCCCCTCCCCCACTCATGCTCTGTCTCTTTCTGTCTCAGAAATAAACATTAAAAAAATTTAAATATAATGTACTGTCCCATTGGCTTACATACAACATCGAATGCTCATCCTGACAACTGCCCTCCTCAGTGCCCATCACCCACTTTCCCCTCTGCCGCATCCCCCCATCAACCTTCAGTCTGTTCTCAGTACTTAAGAGTCTCTTATGGTTTGCCTTCCTCCCTCTCTGTAAATTTTTCCCCCTTCCACTACCCCATGGTCTTCTGTTAAGTTTCTCAGGGTCCTCATATGAGTGAAAACATATGTTATCTGTATTTCACTTAACATAATACTCTCTAGTTCCATCCACGTTGCTACAAATGGCAGGATTTCATTCTTTCTCATTGCCAAGTAGTATTCCATCATATATATATATATATATATATATATATATATATATATATATATATATATATACCACATCTCCTTTATCCATTCGTCAGTGGATGGACATTTAGGCTCTTTCCATAATTTGGCTATTGTTGAAAGTACTGCTATAAACATTGGGGTACAAGTGCCCCTCTGCATCAGCACTCCTGTATCCCTTGGGTAAATTCCTAGCAGTGCTATTGTTGGGTCATAGGGTAGTTCTATTTTTAATTTTTTGAGGAACCTCCACAGTTTTCCAGAGCAGCTGCACCAGTTTGCATTCCCACCAACAGTGCAAGAGGGTTCCCGTTTCTCCAGATCCTTGCCAGCATCTATAGTCTCCTGATTTGTTCCTTTTAGCCACTCTGGCAGGTGTGAGGTGTTATCTCAGTGTGGCTTTGATTTGTATTTGCCTGATGATGAGTGACGTTGAGCACCTTTTCATGTGCCTGTTGGCCATCTGGATGTCTTCTTTAGAAAAGTATCTATTGTGTCTTCTGCCCATTTCTTCATTGGCTAATTCTTGTTTTAAAATGTGTCCTTAAATAATGCGCCCTTGCCTTCTTGCCTTGGCACCCAGGCATCGATTGGCACAGATCCATATTCCTAATGCTGTGCTGTCAGCATGCCAGTGTGGTTTCTGCTGCCTTCCCTTTGTGCTTTGAGCTGCAGATAAAGTAAGTATCTGGCAACTGCTCACCAAGTATTGACATCTGTGAATGGAGAGAAAAAATAAATAAAAGTATAATCATCACCTACGGAGTACAGTACAGTGATCTGAGATTTTGTAGGTGAGAGAATTACGTTTTATAACTTTGTCTAGGTCCCTCAGATTGTATGTTCTTCCTTCTTAGAAGGAAACTTGGCAGGAGTCTTTGACAATGCAAAAGCGCCTGGCACCCACTGTCACATGTGTGTCTTAAGCACGTAGGTGGCAAAAGTGAGCCATCTGCATTGTCTTGGGTTTCTGGTAGCATGGGCACCAAGGAACAAGGATAAGAAGTGGATGGCTGTGAGTTCCCAGCAGCAGGGTTGCAGAGATGAGCACAGAGATTCCTGTCACTGTTTCCCACAAGGGCGATCTGACACTTTGCCTTTGCTCAAGCCACAGGGAGGTGCAGGGGAGAAGATGACACGGACTCCTCTGCAGGTCTGTGCCCTTGCAAAGAAGCCCACCGTCAAGGAATACAGTAGGCCTCCTTCCCCCAAACGCATTGGCAGCCACATTTTAAATGAGTTATGGTGCCCGCAGTTTGTAGCAGCCCCCGCCACAGCAAATCCACTGTGATATTAAAAAGAAAAACAGCCTGGCGATATGGAAATTAGCCCATCCAGCAGTATTTCCCAAAACAAGAGGCTTGATTTTGCTGCCCAAATGAGAGTGACAGAACTGATTAATCCTTTATTCCAAATGCCATCACATTTTGGTTGTTTATTTTTTAATCTTTTATATAAAAAGGCAACATTGTGGCTATTTAAATAGCCCAAGTGAAGGGAAGATTTGGCAATTGCATAGTAAATTTCAGTGAGCCAAACTAAGAAGAGAAGACATGGGGTCGTGCAAGGTAAAGAAATCTATTATCCCTGAACTTTCTGGATAGGCTCACTCCATGGTGAAACCACTTTTTTTTTTTTTTTCTGGTATAGTAACTCATGCAGCCATCTGGATTATTTAATCTATACAGACAGCTGGTCCAGACACTTTTAGACTCAACATGGAGTTTTTTTGCAATCTGAATAATCTACAAGGCAGAAATTAACAAGAAAATTTCCAGTTCTTTCCTCGTTTGGTGCCAGTTCACCCTGGTGAGGAGCATCAGGAAGAGTGGGGATGGGAAGAGGTTTGTACCTTTCACTGTTGAGCACTTCAGCTGGCCAGGTGCATAGTGGTTCAAATGGAATTGCTTCCTGTGTCCAGCCCTTGGTGCTCAAATGCAATAGGGGTGCAATACACCTGTGTTTTCTTTCTCCTTTTAGCAGCTCCTCCCCCCACCCTTGACTCCCCAGTGTTGTAGCTGTAGATGTTCAAGCTCATCATCTAGAAAGCTGAGGACCATGAGGCTAAGGGACTACCAAAAGGCAGGAGCAAGCCGAACCCCAAAAGAGGCCAGTCCACCTGGAGATAGTTGGGCTCTCTGATGTCTTTACCAAAACTTTCCAAGTAAGAAAGACAGTGGAAGCCAGGACCACAGTTATGCCAACAAACAATTAGCTAATTGTTCAGTCTTGGGCTCTGTGGTTTTTGTCAAGTTACTTAACTTTTCTGAGCCTCAGTTTCCACACCTATAAAATGAGCCTGCTATTGGTACCCATCTCATGAGGCTGATGTGAATCTTCCGTGAGGTAATACACGTACTTACGACAATGTCTGGCATAAGAAGCCCTCAGTAAACATTAATGATTGGTACAATTCATTGAGCACTTGCTATATGCCAGATGCTCTTGGAACTTCTTCAATTGAAGCTCTTATGACAACCCCATGAAGTAGTTATTACTATGCCTATAAACAGGAAGAAGAACAACAAATAGTAATTAAAGGGCAGATGACCCTTCTGATACAAATCACCCATCAATGAATAGACAACTGTTTGACACAATGGTTGATGAGTGAGGGCTCTGGGCTCAAACATCCTAGAATTTAATCTCAGTTTTTGTTGGCATCCAGTGGTGTTAGGCAAATGACAACCTCACTGAGTCTCAATTTTCTTATCTGGAAAATGGGACTAAGAATTGTACATAACAGGGTGGTTGTGAGGGTAATTCAACAATATAAACGAAGCATGTTTAGCCCCCAAGGAACTGATAATACTTGAGTTACTAGCCAGGTGACCTTGGGCAAGCCACTTAACTTCTCAGGCCTGACCTCCTCGTCTGTAAGATGGAGAAGCTGCTCTGAGGACTGACTGGGCTAAAGCACATCACGTGCTTCCTTGGGAAATTTTCAATAAATACATAAGCACACTTATAGTGATGGGTTTCGTAAGGGACAAGGTCAAGTAGGAAGCACTAAGTAGCTGGCTGAAGTCAGAGGCAAGAAATTCTCTGAGAGTTCCAAGGAGGCAGAGGCTGGGTGTTGAGCAGGGTCAGAGTGAGTCTGAGTTGAGGCACTAATTCAATTCACTGCAACATTTGGGGTGGCAGGCCCCAGACTAGGTTCCAGGAATATACCCATGGACATCGGCAGTCTCCGCTGGGTGGGACAGCTGTCAGTCTGGAGGGGTACGTGGAGTAGGAAGCATCTAACTGTGACACTTCACTGATTGTTACACTAGAGAAAGGCAGACAACAGGGAGAAGCCAAGGAAGAATGATGAGAGCAGTGGCATGTACCTGGGGGTATGGCATGAGTCTCAGAGGAGGCAAAAGAAAAAACTAGGTAAAGATGCTGTGTATTGATCTACTAAGCCACCATGCTGTATTAAAAGAAGCCAGATGCCAGCAGATAGGAGAGATGACATTGAAACAATTTGAGGGTTGTCTGTCCTGGGCTCCAATAAAATCATAGATATTATGTTCTTTCCTTTAGTCAACTGTAACTGCAGGGTCCTAGGTAATCCTTGTTTTCTCGAGTTTAACTTAGCTAAAGTTGTCTGGGTTCCAAGCTAAAAACTTCCAGCACTGCTCTGCATTTCTCCGTTAGGCAAGACTTTTTTTTTGGCAAGTGACAGAAACCTACTCAACTGCCTTACATAAAAAGAGGGGAAATTTATTGGCTTACTTAACTGCAAATCCATGGAGGTTTCTAGCTTAAGGCACATCTCAGGCCTCAAACTGGACAACCATGTGCTCATTCCCTCTCCTTATCTTTCAGTTTATCTTTTCTCCCTTTTGGCTTCTTTTCTCAGACAGGCTCTTTGGATTAGCAACCCCCAAAGAGAGTCCCTTTTTGCCAGTAGCTCCTGCAGAAGTTGCCAGTGTATTTTCATTGCCACAGGCACATGATCGTCCCTAAAGCAATCATCAAGACCAAGGAAATGGAGTATTTTTGTCGGTCATGCCTAGATGTGCATAGGCCATTGGGTAAGTTCAATGATACTCCAACTGAGTGAACTGAGAGTTGGAGTAAGGTGGCTCCACAAAAGAATGATGAGCCCAAAAAACTTGTATTCATTGCAGTGCCCTCTAAAGGAGGAAGAAGGCAGGGAGAAGACAGTAAGGAGATGGAAGGGAAAAAGCATGATATGTGCGAACCCATTATTTCCAGACCAATCAACTTGGTCTTGGATCTACAGTCGCCCTCATCGTGGAATGAACTCTTTTGAAATGTAAAGGTATTTTCCTCCATTTTTCTTTTTTCCAACCTTTTAATAAATACTTACATTTCTTGTTCTTGATTTTCGTAGATAGTTTCACAGTCATACAATGCAAAAGTATATTTAGTCAAAAAAAGTTCATAAAGAAGTTCCCTCTGTGCCTAGAATAGCAGGGGTCATCTGTGCTTAGAGGTCTTAAGCGTATTGCTTTTGGTTCTCCAGGCTGTATCATTTTGGACCTCTTAGGATATTTCTATTGAAGGGTAATTTCAGGGGATTATTCACATGTTGAGGGCTGGGGCTCTGACCTGGAGTTTGATAACGTCTTTCTCTTTCTCCCTCCCTCCCTCCCTCTGTGTGTGTGTGTGTGTGTGTGTGTGTGTGTGTGCCTTTAACAAAAGTGTGTTTACACAGAAGCAAATATTCAGGGATGCATGACTTCTTTTTGTCCTTTTGAAACAGAATATTTGGACATGTTTTCAGCTTTTCTTTATGTGCCCAAACTTTTCTTCTTTTTATTTTGTATTTTAAAAGTTGACTTTGATTCTTCAAACAGCACACCTGTTCCAAAGAAGGGCACTGGACACTGTGGAAAGCTTCAAAAAGTGGAACTGTAGAGCACAGAATAACTCTTTATTCCCACTTACCCTTCTCTTGTCATTGTTATTTAAAAAAGCTTCATCCCCAAGACGAGAGCCCCTTAGGTGTCACCATAGCTGCCTCCACTATCCTAGTGTGTTTGACAGTGTATGAATATCATGTGTCATCAAGTCCCAAAGCTCCATTTTTGTTCCCATTCAAGACCCTCTCCCTCACAATCCTTAACCTCAGATGGTTTATACTGAAAAACCGAAGGGGCTGATCATCCTTCCCATGTGAATCCACAAAGGAAGTGACCTCACAATGTCAGTCATATGCTTAGCCAGTAGAGTTGCCCCTAGAAATCCCCTGCGGATGTCTCATGCCCTGTGTAAACTTTACAGCTCCTTTCAGCTTTTTGGGAAGATTTCTGAAGTCTATCCTATGGTGGTCCTGGCAGACTTATGCATGTGAATTCAGCTGCTCTATGAGCACTGTATTGAATACGCACTCTAGGCCATTGTGCCCCAAATTTATTTCTCCTGAATTGCATCATTGCAGTTTGCCACTGAGTAAGGTAGTTGCAGCATAAAGAGAAACTAAAGTAAGGGAATGACTCCAGGACATTCTTCACAAGACAGTGTTTAGACGGCTTAAGAGCTGCGCACAGGGTTTGTCATGTGGTCAGGCTTCTAATGGGTATTCTAGACACCTGGACATCCAGGCTGCCATTTGCCCCCAATTCATGGTGGATTCTGAAGGGCTTTATTTATAACACAAAGAAACTTGTGTGCACAGACACACACACACATGCACACGCACATGCACACACATGCACATGCTCACACACAAACACCTCAGAAAGAAAAGGGAAACCTTTAGAGGGATTTCTATAAATGATGTTCTTTAATGGACATGGTGCTTCCCATGGTTCTCCAGGCTCTGTCTAAATGGTTTAATGTTTTCATCTGGTCATCAAATTTCCCGCATAGAGGAGAGCTCAAACATCTTGTTTGAGAAAGACTCTTGCAGCTGTGCAAATACACTCTTCTCAAACATTAATCCATCTGTCAGGTGAGATTTCCTTTTTCAAATAGCAAGAACTCCAAGTGGGGAGGATTAGTGTCCATGCTATAAAAATTCTCAGCTATTTAAAGCTAAGTTGTAGTAATATCCATTTAAGATCCTCTGGGAATTTAGATTCTGGGTTTTTATGGGAAACAATGGACAGTCCTCTCTAAGCCCGTTGGCCAAAGAATTTCAGCATCATATTTGATCTTGACCCACTCACTGAAGGGTCCCCTAATGATTCTAGGTACCTCTCATTTACTCAGAAACATTAAGTTCTTCTTGTGTGCCAGCCACGGTGCTAAGAGCTCAGCAAACAAAGAAGAATAAAAATGTCTAGCTTCAAGGGACTTGCAGTCCAAGTGAAGAGCAGAAGCTTTGTGATGCAAGATAGAGTAATGCCCCAAAAGGGGAATGGGATCAACTTTGGACAGGAGGTATGGTTCAGAAAGGCTTTTTGGAAGAGAAGATACCTGAGCCTGGGAATTAAGGAGCAAGTAGGGAGTGGTGAGGGCCAGAAATTCCACACAGAGAAACCACTGTGTGCAAAGATTTCACCATGTGAAGGAAATTTGAAAAGGAAACTCTTGAGTAGGGTCTGGTGGGTACTTGGTAACTTGGGTAACTCTGGAGGGCCTAGTAAAGGGAGCATGTGACAAGCTTAATAGGAGTCAAATCATACAGGGCTTCTGGATCTTTCTGAACACTTACCTCTGGCTCTAGCATGGAGGATGGAAAATCATGTTCTACTTACTTTCTATGTCAAATAATTAGTAACTTATTTAGTTTCTCCTCTTTATTAGTGAGAGATGGCAAATACTGGCTACAATTCCTCCTCTTCCTACAGCCCTGAGAGATGTTGCAAATCATGCTACAATTCCTCCTCTTCCTACAGCCCTGAGAGATGTTGCAAATCATTTGTAACATCTTTCTCGCTAAATCCATATGCAAAGTAAAACTGTTTACTTGAATATCAGTAAACCCTGATATTCAAGTGCTCCCTGTCAAGCAACTGGAGCTGGAACTGAGTTGACTTGTGTTCTCCATCTCTGGCCTGTTGCTGGCAGGGCCTCATTGTTCTGTTAACACCATTTTGATTACCGGTGCCCTCAGCATAGGGCACCTCGCTCCCCGGGCAGCAGGGTCCCTCCCCTTCTCTCATTTTCTCTCTCTCAGCTTTGCTGCCTCTGGTTCTTAGCTTTCCCTGGCATGGAGGACCGGAGTCCATTGTGTTTCCCAAACGCAACAGACACAGAGTAAGCTCTCCAGGGGTCCTCTGGAGCACCCACTGGCTTGGCCTAAGGTAAGAGGAAAGCAGCCCCCACTCCTGGCATGAGCTACATTTCCTGGAAACTGACCTGAGACTGAACGTATACTCACCAGAATAAATTCTCTCTTTCTACTGATGTCATACCGTGTAATTTCAAATAAATCTCAGTCTTATACTTTATTAAGTGCCTGGTAAACACTGCCAGATGAGGCACACGTTGCGTGCCCTGTCCTCGGTGCCTTGGTTTTTCTACAGCTGGATAGGAAAGAAGCATGTAGCTGATGTTTTTGTTTTTTTTTTTTTTTCCTGCGAGGGAAGCCCTTATTTCTTTTAAGTATAAAAAAATATTTTGTGGGTTTTTTTTGGTTTTTAACACAGAAGGTTAATGCTGACAGTCTAAATGCATCTAAGGATATGAGAAAGGGCTAAGCCAATTGACTTCTGAATAGCGCTGAGCATATCAGCATGAAAATTCACTTATTCACTTTACCATGCACCTCAGGGTATAGGGACTGCACTGTACTAGAAACTGTATAACAATATAAATGCAAATTTAAATAACATTACTTAAATGCTATTATAATATAAATGTAATAATACTCTTTAAATACAAATTTACATAATAAAAATAAAATTCGCCACAACCGCTGAGATAAAGCACAGCCGTGTTATGCTTAGCACATTGCCCATTCTAAGGGGAAGCTTGTGAGCATCTCAGTGGGTAGAAAAAGCAAGACATAAGTACATAGTTCTCAGCGAGTCCTGATGAAGACATTTTTGCCTTCAGCTTTTTTGAAAATTTAGTATAAGCTAAATGCTAATCAGAAAATATTTTGTATTTTTAAAAAATTTCTTTCATACCTGGTAAAGAATTACTTGATTATTTCCTCCTAACGGTGGCTTAAGCATTATAAACGATTACATTTCAATAGCATCTGTATGCTTTATACTTTTTGTATGAAAAAAAGCATTTTTTGTATAAAGCATTTTGTATGAAAAATGTCAGGAAATTTGTTCTACACCTGTGGTTATACTTTTTTTTTTTTTTACCACATTTATAAACGAAAGGGTAGCATCACCATAAACAGCTGAAGCTAGACTGTCTGCAGACAAAATTAGCCACAAATCTGATGCACTGTCAATTCCGGTCCTCAGGACAACAAAAGTGATTAAGCAAGACCTCAAGTAACAATGTTAATGCCATCTACAAAGGGAAAAACTGATACAAAAGCATTCAAAGCCTGAACATTGCTTGGCGGTGAGAGGGGAAAAAGATCACCTTAGCTGGAAGGTTCACAAACACAAAGTCTTATTTACATTACACAAAGCTCAGGTGTTAGGCTTGAACGTGTTTCAAAATACTTTCACATACAACCTGCTCAGATCGCTTTTGCTGCGGCAGTACAAATCATGCGCGACATCTTTTGTCCCCAAGACAAAACAACTCTTGAAACAATACTGCAAGTATATCACTAAACACCATGAGCTGTATCTGAAGGGATTTCTTTAGGAAAAACAGATTTTTTTTTCTCCCATTGTGTAGGATGCTTCTTAGGAGTGCCTGTGGGATCAATACCTATGGAAGGGAAGAGCTGGAAGCAGGTAGGTGCACAATGGAACAGAACATAGCAGAACATAGCAGAACAGCTAGCTATGGGGTCTGGTGACAGCCTCAGCCAAGCCTGCAGGGAGCCCGAGAGCCCCAGCAACCCTCAGAGTCAAGCCAAGATGACTCTTCCTGCATATTTCTGCATCAGCTGGTCACTGGATGTGGGCTGGCCCAGGGAGGGGAGTGACCTTGGCTGAGGTAGTTACCTACAGAAGAGACAAACTCAAAGAAATTCTCTTTCCTTCCCCAGCCTCTCCAACCTCAACTGCTTTCTGAGCCAGAGGGGGCAATCACTAATGCTGATAGAGTTAGTTTTAGAATTCCTTAGCCTGCCCCAAAGAAGGGCTTTAATTATAGCTTTGCTCATTTATAATTTTTGTTTTCAGATTTCAGGCCCTCAGCTAAACACTAATACCCAGAATTTCAGTTTACCATCCTGCTGCAGTCAGGCACTTGTTATACTAAATAGATTACAATATCTAGGTGGTAAAGATCACGACTTGTGTTCCTGTAACACTCCCTGGCTTAGCAGTTATGAATCAACCCAAATGTCAAATGATTTATTTCTGTGATTATATGATATGCCCTGGTTTGGGGGTTGGAAAACACAGACACTGTGTGCAAAGAACTTAACATAAGGCTGGGCACATAAGTGCTACCCTCCACAACTTTGGTGCTGGCTGTTTATCTTAGAAGCTGTTACTGAGCTAATCAGTCAGTTTGACTTATGGCTGCTCCCAGTGGCTATGGCTTTCTAAATGCTTCTGGAAGGAGCCTCCTCACAGGTAGCTTCAGCTCTCTGTGCCGATGATCATTTATCACAATCTTTGGGGAGCCTATTACCCCTTTTTGTGTTCTCAAGAAAATTAAATCAAATTAAATGGTTCTCTTTAGTTCTTTCTGTTGACTTCCCCAGATGAATTCCTACCAAGCATATTATGGCCATCACTGGGGTTATAAAAAGCCATCTTTCAGAATTAGGTTTACCTAGCAATTCTGCTATTACCAAGACAAAAGGGAAAAAGGAAGTAAGAGTAAATAAAAGAAATATACCAGGAAATTGGTAGATTGCTGGCCTTTATCCGTATCTGGACGTGATTTGAAGTCAGTTTTTGTTTTAGGTTCCGGCTCTGAAATGACCTTAGATACGTTGCTTCTTTACTGTGGATGCCTTGGTTCCATCATCAACACATATGATGAGATTGGATGAATTCTTACTTTGTCCAGAAGTTCTGTGCAGGGAGTTTCCTGAGATGTGGTGACCCTGCATAGGATGGGACACTGAGGTTGACAGGCAGGCAGAGGAATACCAGAGAGGTAGGGGAGAGACCAAAAAAGCGTCAGGTCATGAACAGCAAGAAAAGAGAGGATCTTAAGAAGGAAAGCTTAATTAACAGTGTCCAATATTCTTTGGAGGTCAAATAATATAAGGAATGAAAATAAATGGATATTTGATTTAGTGACCAATAAGCAGGCTGAAGAGTAATTCAGTGTGAGGAAAGACATAGAAGGAAATACCCCAAAATACCATTACTGGTTCCCCTGGGGGAGAACAAGAGAGTTAGAGAAGAAGGCAGAAGAGAACATTAACTTTTAAAAAAATGTTTTATTTGACCCTTATTACTTTTGTAGTTTGAAAAAATCCCAATACAAGAATGAATGAGAAGCAGAAAAGTAGAAACAGCAGTTATAAGCCATACTTCCAAGAAGGTTGTCTAATATGTACATGTGTTTTACACAAGTTTTCGTGGCCAGAAAAAGGAGCTGAAGAGAAAAAAATTTATTTATTTTTTTACATTTGACTCAAATGTTACCATTTCACCACCATAGACTTTCTCCACCTTTTTTTTTTTCCCCCCACTGGCAGGAAAAAGGAAGAGCAGGCTGGAAAGAGAAAATGGGATCTGATAAACAAGAAGTTTCTCAATTGATAGAAATCATTCTGGAGGCTTAATTTGTATTACTAACAGATTTCTCCAGACAGACTTGGAATTTCAAGTATGGTTTTGGGAACTCCAATCTAGGTTGGCTTTGCATTATTGTGGCAGCCCTCAAGTATAATCTCAACGAGGTGAGCCTCAGAAGAGCATGGTGCAGAGGTAAGCCCGCAGCCTGCCCTTAACCAGTCCTTCTAACCGCCATGTATAGTTCAGGAAGTTCTGCAGCTGTAACTCTGGATGACATGGGATCTCTCACTCAGGCCTAAATATTGGACAGAATCCATAAAGCCACCTGGGGAAAGATGTCAAGATAAGCAGACCGTGTTTTTAATAGGATCTTGTGCATAGACAAAAAGGAGTTGGTATTTTGTCGATCTCCTAGGACAACTTGGAAAAAGCATTTTGCTCTATAAGTGTGTTTGGAGAGGGGGTGGGGGAAGGAAAAAAAACCAAAAGAAACCTTTTAGAGATCAGGAATGAAAGACAGTACTGTAAACTTGGCAACTGCTAGAGCATTGGAAAGAATGAGACAAAAAAGGGGGGAGACAAGGGGGCAGGAGGAAGCCACTCTGGAGAATTTCCTCATGTTATTTTAGTGAAATCCTTGAAAATCTTTTCTCTAAAACTGTATTCTGTGCAATATGAGGTAAAATGTCACTCTGGTCACAACAGAGCATCATACCATCTGAGATACTTCTTCTAAGGGAAACTTTCCTCTAATCACCAACTAGCCCCCATACTTTGGGCTGCAATTTGTAGTGTTCCAAGTGAGGAAGAAGTTTTTAGGACACATTAGAATAATGATCAATACAACCAATGAGAATCAGTGTAAAGAAGAATTAGAGTGTAGAGTTGGCATAGTGAGTGGCTAAAATGAGGTTATCCTCTTTAGCTCATTATCCCACTGCCTACTTCATAGAAACAGTAAAAGCTATCAAGGATGAACACTACCTAAGCTTTCCTGACTGCTACACCTCAATTCATGCAGCACCCAGACTTTGTTCTTTCCCCTCAGCCCTGTGGGAAGAGGATGGCCCCATGGGAAGAGTTGTCATCCTCTAGTCAAGGCTAGATCTTCCATCCATTCTATCTGCCTACTTCAAGGACCTGGCCCTATCCCTGACTCCTCCACTGTTTTGTATCCTGACCTTTCTCTTTTTCTCTATTCAATGTCAGAATATTCAATTTCTCGCCAATGCTTTCTCCCTAGTCCTGCCATGAAATGGTCCAACCATGCTGTACCTCCAAGATTTCTCCCTTTCCTTCCTTTTCATGACTAGACTCTTACTTCTCCAGTTCCCTTCTGCCCATTCACTTGCTTCTGAAATCCTACCCCTAATGTCCACGGATAGTACTATTGGCTCATGCCCCCAGTAACCTCCTAATTGCCAAATATGATGAGTATTTTTCAGTGCTTATTAATATTTCTGTGACTTGAGTCTCCAGTCATAATTCCCTCTTCAAGGTCTGCCCTTTTTCATTTTTTGCGCCATCAAAACCCTGGTTTAACTCTTATCTTTATGACAACTCTTAATGCCTAGACATACCTCTTCTTCCATGTACTACCTTTGTGGGTAATCTCATCTATTCCAGTGGCTCCAAACCTAGGTGTTCCTGTCTACTGAACGTATCCCCTGAAATATCTCAGGCTGTTAAGACCCAGGATGACAAAATTGAGCTCCAACTGAACACTCTTCTGTTCCAGAATTGCGTCCATCTCTCTTTAAATGGCAACCTCCTTTCCCCCAAATTGCTTATCCAGAAGCCTGGGAATCATCCTTGAAACCTCCCTCAACAATGACCCTAATTCTTCCTCCTTAACAGATGTCCATGGAACCCAGGTACCCCTACCTTCTAAGTGAACTTTCATATCCAATCACATTTCTCTGCACGACCATCATCATAGTTTTTTTTCCTTATTTCAACAGTCTTCCTGCTTCGATAGTCTCTTGCTTCTCACTAATTCATCACACTTTAATTAACCCACAGTGTCACTTTAAAAGCCCTTTAATATATGTGATCTGTCCAGATACCCATTCTTACATATGCCACTATGTCCTATTCAACAGTTACCTGATGTTGAGTTCTCCCTGTTACGGGATTCTTCAAGTTCTCTATGGCTTTTTTTCTACTTTTTTACCTCTTACCGGTCCTTAGGATCCCTTCCCTCGGGACACCTCCCTGGACCCTCTAGGAAGTCAAATTGTGGTAAAGGGGGATATTCCTTTCGCCTGACTCACCTCTGTGTATTCCCTTTGTCTCCCACATTTATTGTCATTAAATTGTCTCATCCTCTCTGCTAGAGTGCAAGCTCAGAAAGGGCAAGACTTACATCTAACTTGTTTTCTACAATGTCTCTTGGGACTGGAACAGTGTTTTATTCATTGAAGTTGCTCACTTTGTTTCATACTGGGGTAAATGAATGAAAACATGAATGTCCTGAAATCCGTTTCCTCGTGGAACAATGGTTTTTGGTCCAAGTCATTCTGCCACTGAAATAAAATAATGGAAATATTTTCTCATTTTTAAGAAAAACTAGAGAATTATCCTAAGGTCAAATACAAATGCCATGAGCCTTTCACAGCTGCTACCAGCCATGCACATTCTAGGCTCTGCAAAGGCCCTCGAGGTCTAAAGCAAGTATGATCATCCCAGCTCGTGCTCCTTTCCTTATCTTCCTCTCCTCCCTGAGTATCTTCTCTCCTTGCTCAGGCCCACCCCTGCCCCCAGCTCCCACACATAGCATTGCATACTCCACTCCACACAAAGGCATCCAGCCAGCAGGGCCAGTGAGGGTGGAAACCTAGCCCCAAGCCCCAGCTCTGGTGCAGGGCTGCAGAGAACCCAGAAGGGATGCCTTTTAGCAGTTTGTGTGCGCAGAGCGGGTACCGTCTTGCAGTTCACATCAGGGCTGCCCCAAGTGCCAGCAGATGGCCTTGTGCCACCGCGCCCCAGATTTCTTGACCTCCCAGTTCAAACTCACCTCGATTTGCAGATAATAGCCAAAATGGTCATCTCCAAACTGGTTTCTCTCTCTCAGTTTCTAATGCAGATGAGCCAAAAGGTTGATGTAGTTGGCCACAAAGAAGCCGCACTGTTTCAACACATTTAAATCAGTCCCAGTTACGTGTTTTGGATGTGGATTAAAGTGTTACCTCCTTCTCAGCATTTTTCCCCCAGGGGCACTTTATTAAAGAAACCATGTCTGCCTCAGCAAAGGCAGCCAACAATTTGCCTCTTGCTTTGTGGGGTCATTTACAATTTTTGTATAATTTCAGGGGTGGAATAAGGGGAGAAGCAGTGACCACAGCCCTAAGAATTTAGCTCTGTGACCCTGTAAATTGGGAATGTGCCCAGCCCGCTTTAAGAAAGCATCTAACCGTGACTGTATTTTTCAGTTCACTAAATTCAGTATAAATTATTCAGTTATTTTTCTTGATCGTGTAGACTTTTGTTTTTGTTTTCTGATTGTTTAAATGCATTTTCCAAACTGTACTTCTTGGGATGTTAATATGCATTGCATGGTGGGGGTGGAATGGTGAATATTGGAGTTGAGAAATGCTAGATGAAAAACAGTCAAGCATGTTCCTTTACAGGACCTACTGAATACTTTATTATACAGAAATAAATTATGAATCTCCAGGTATGGGGGGCTACTATACATCATGTTCCTAAACATACTTGGCCAGGAAATCCCCCTCAAAGTTCAACTCTTCAAGGACTGTGTTCCACAAAACATACCCGGGAAGACATTGGTCAAAGTGTTACCTTCCAGAACTGCTTCTGCAGCATTTCCCCCAAGTTCCTGGAGAATCAGCAAACCAGACATAAGATTTTCCTTTTCAATCACCACAGTATTAAACCAAACCAAATGACATTTTGAAAGTTTAATTTTATTAAAAACTAATAATTAGTCCTCTCCAATTGATGGACCGATATGGTTTTGAGTATTCAGGCATGAAGGAATTTAAAGTTTAGATGGATCTAGAATGGTTACAAAAAAAAGCACTGCATTTGAAGACCTCAATGAGGTAGGACGTTCTTTTTGTTTGCTTGTTTGTTTTCAGTTTTAGGGTTTTGTTTTGTTTCGCCCTGAAATTCACCAGTTTGACTATAATTGCCTTTCCTTTCCCTCTCCTGATTTGAAAATCTAATTTTAGGATCCATTCCAGACTTCTGGTCTATAGTTTTCACTATTCACTAGTGAACACTAGTCCAGATGTGGTTGTGAAGGTATTTTTTTTAGATGGGATTAACATTTAAATGAGTAGACTTTGAGTAAGATTACTCTCCATAATGCAGGTGGGCCTCACCCAATCAGGTGAAGAACTTAAGAGGAAAGACTGAGGTCTCTCAAGGAAGAATGCCTTTGGACAGTCTTCTGACTTGAGTTGCAAAAGCAGCTCTTACCTGAATCTGCAGCCTGCTGGCCTACCCTGCAGAATTCAGACTTGCCAGCATCTTTAATTGTATGAGCCAATTCCTTAAAATAAATCAATCTCCCTCTCTCTCCACATACACACATACCCATACACACACTTGTCCTTTGCTCCTATTTTTCTAGAGAATCTTGAGTAAGAATTCAGTCTCATAATCAAGTATCTTACCTATTTTCACCAGAATTATGACTTCTCTAACTTTCAATGGCATCTGTCCTTTCCATTACAACCCAAGAGCAGAGTAACTTTTTATAAAGGAACATACTGAATTCACCCAACAGGATCCTGTATATTCAGGCAATGAGAATAATACATCTTTACTTGACCAAATTAGTTTCTAAATTGGCTTTTCTCTTGTAGTTAAATGTATCATGTTGATCTTGAACAGTTTTAATAAGTAGATTTATATTAGCGACCAAGTGTTAAAATTGTTTAAACTTGAAAGGCCCCGCTTGCAATGAAATGAAACAGATTCTGGTGAATGTTACAGAGCAGGCAATAAGGATTAATTGAAACTCAAATGTTCTTTATTATTCTTTAATTATGTAATTGTTATTCATCCACCCTTCTTGATTTTCCATGTCAAATAATCATGCTTGTATATCACCCTAGCCTTTCTGTTTAGTTAACTGATTAATTAAGGACGGGGATATTCTGCATTTATTAGCATTTTAATGGGCGGATTGATTCCCTATAGCCCAAACATCTACATATGTTCAGTTTTTGAGCTCAGCTTTATCTCCTTTTAAGTGATTACCATTTTTAATTGCAGATACTAGAAATTAAAAACCATGCTCTTAAATAACCAGTCCAATCCAGCTCATTAAAACTGCCCCTTGAAGATGAAGTGCAAGTGTGAGTACAAGCAATCAAAAGAAATGCTACATGGCCACTGCCGGATGTATACCATCACCAGCTAAGGATCCCTGTGCCCTAGTGATTCCTGTCCTGGAGGTCCCGGGGGCCAGCAACTTTGTAGGAGCATCCGCTGGTCAGAGGGGCATGCAGAGCTAATTCTTCTTTTCCAAAACGTTTGGAATCTAACACCATCATCAATTGTGAAGTTGAATTGCATCATATATTAAAAATTAGGACGTTGTCTTTGAGCCAAAGACACATCAACCATGTTCTAAGGAGCCTCTGGAAAAAGGTCTATGAGGTCCTGCATTGTATTCAATTAGCCACGGGAAATCAAATGCTGGCAAAAGAGGGTCCTCTGCTTCCCTACTGGGAGAAAACCACTTTATCCAGGAGAGCGGGTAGCTAGAAGGGTGGTTGATTCCTAGTGATGCATTAAAGCCTACGTTTCGTTTGAGGAGAGGGCCAGGCTGCTTCACAATTTGCAAGGGTCCAGTGCAAACTGAAGGGTGGCCATGTGTACTGCACTCACCTCCTTTGCTCACAGGAACACTTTAGGGCACATCGGTCTTCAGTCACAAAACATAGATGTGAAGATTAAATTGTTAAGACTTTCAAGATAAGGATAGCAGACTATTTTTTTTAATTTAACTTTATTTTTTATTTTTTAAAATTTACATCCAAATTAGTATATAGTGAAGCAATGATTTCAGTAGATTCCTTAATGCCCCTTACCCATTTAGCCCATCCCCCCTCCCACAACCCCTCCAGCAACCCTCAGTTTGTTCTCCGTATTTATAAGTCTCTTTTGTTTTGTCTCCCTCTCTCTCTTTATATTATTTTTGTTTCCCTTCCCTTATGTTCATCTGTTTTGTCTCTTAAAGTCCTCATATGAGTGAAGTCATATGATTTTTGTCTTTCTCTGACTAATTTCACTTAGCATAATACCCTCCAGTTCCATCCACGTAGTTGCAAATGGCAAGATTTCATTCTTTTTGATTGCCAAGTAATACTCCACTGTGTGTGTGTGTGTATATATATATATATATATATATATATATATATATATATATCACTTTTTCTTTATCCACTCATCCATTGACAGATATAAACATGGAGGTGCATGTGTCCCTTCGAAACAGCACACCTGTATCCTGTGGATAAATGCCTAGCAGTGTAATTGCTGGGTCATAGGGTAATTCTATTTTTAGTTTTTTGAGAAACCTCCATACTGTTTTCCAGAGTGGCTGCACCAGCCTGCATTGCCACCAACAATGCAAAAGAGATCCTCTTTCTCTGCATCCTCATCAACATTTGTTGTTACCTTAGTTGTTAATGTTAGCCATTTTGACAGGTGTCAGGTGGTATCTCATTGTGGTTTTGATTTGTATTTCCCTGATGATGAGTGATATGGAGCATTTTTTCATGTGTCGGTTGGCCATCTGGATGTCTTCTTTGGAGAAGTGTCTATTCATGTCTTTTGCCCATTTCTTCACTGGATTATTTGTTTTTTGGGTGTTGAGTTTGATAAGTTCTTTATAGATTTTGGACACTAACCCTTTATCTGATATGTCATTTGCAAATATTTTCTCCCATTCTCTCGGTTGCCTTTTAGTTTTGCTGATTGTTTCCTTCGCTGTGCAGAAGATTTTTATTTTGATGAGGTCCCAGTCGTTCATTTTTGCTTTTGTTTCCCTTGCCTCCAGAGACGTGTTGAGTAAGAAATTGCTGTGGGCAAGATCAAAGAGGTTTTTGGCTGCTTTCTCCTCAAGGGTTTTGATGGCTTCCTGTCTTACATTGAGGTCTTTCATCCACTTTGAGTTTATTTTTGTGTATAGAGTAAGAAAGTGGTCCAGGTTCATTCTTGTGCATGTTGCTGTCCAGTTTTCCCAGCACCACTTGCTGAAGAGACTGTCTTTATTCCATTGGATATTCTTTCCTGCTTTGTCAAAGATTAGTTGCCCATATGTCTGTGGGTCAATTTCTGGATTCTCTATTCTATTCCATTGATCTGAGTGTCTGTTCTTGTGCCAGTACCATACTGTCTTGATGATTACAGCTTTGTAGTATAGCTTGAAGTCTGGGATTGTGATGCCTCCTGCTTTGGTTTTCTTTTTCAAGATTGCTTTGGCTATTCGGGGTCTTTTCTGGTTCCACACAAATTTTAGGATTATTTGTTCTGGGTCTGTGAAGAATGCTGGTGTTACTTTGATAGGGATCACATTGAATATGTAGATTTCTTTTGGTAGTATCAACATTTAACAAAATGTGTTCTTCCTATCTAGGAGCATGGAATCATTTTCCACTTTTTGGTGTGTTCTTCAATTTCTTTCATCAGCTTTCTATAGTTTTCAGTGTATAGATTTTTCATGTCTTTGGTCAGATTCCTAGGTATTTTATGGTTTTTGGTGTAACTGTAAATGGGACCGATTCCTTGATTTCTCTGTCGCTTCATTGTTGGTGTATAGGAATGCAACCGATTTCTGTGCATTGATTTTATATCCTGCAACTTTGCTGAATTCATGAATCAGTTCTAGCATTTTTTTGGTGGATTCTTTAGGGTTTTCCATAAAGAGTATCATGTCATCTGTGAAGAGTGAAAGTTTGACCTCCTCCTGGCCGATTTGGATGCCTTTTATTTCTTTGTGTTGTCTGATTGGAGTTTCTGTTGGTGTTCTCTGGTCCTTTCTAATCTTTTGTTGCTTTTCATATATATATATATATATATATATATATATATATATATATATATATATGTATATATTTTCATCTTTTCTCCCCTCAGAGAGTCCCCCTTAATATTTCTTGCAGGGCTGGATTAGTGGTCACAAACTCCTTTAATTTTTGTTTGTCTGGGAAACTTTTTATCTCTCCTTCTATTTTGAATGACAGCCTTGCTGGAAAAAGAATTCTTGGCTGCATATTTTTCTGATTCAGCACACTGAATATATCCCGCCACTCCTTTCTGGCCTGACAGGTTTCTGTGACTAGGTCTCCTGATCTGTCTTCCCTTGTAGGTTAGGGACTTTTTTTCCCTTGCTGCTTTCATGATTCTCTCCTTGCCTGAGTATTTTGGGAATTTGATTATGATAGGACTATGATGGTCGGTTTTTGTTGAATCTAATGGGAGTTCTCTGTGCTTCCTGGATTTTGATGTCTGTGACTTTCCCCAGGTTAGGAAAGTTTTCTGCTATGATTTGCTCATATAACCCTTCTACCCCTATTTCTCTCTCTTCCTCCTCTGGGACCCCTATGATTCTGATGTTGTTCCTTTTTAATGAGTCACTGATTTCTCTAATTCTTAAATAGTGCTCTTTTGCCTTAATCTCCCTCTTTTTCTCTGCTTCATTATTCTTTATACGTTTGTCCTCTACATAGCTGATTCTCTGTTCTGCCTCGTCCATCCTTGCCGCCACTGCATCCATCTGTGATTGCAGCTCAGTTATAGCATTTTTCATTTCATTCTGGCTATTTTTTACTTCTTTTACCCCTGCAGAAAGGGATTCTAATCTATTTTCGACTTCAGCTAGTATTCTTATTATCGTGATTCTAAATTCTGGTTCAGACATCTTGCTTGTGTCTATGTTGGTTAAATCCCTGGCTGTCGTTTCTTCGTGCTCTTTCTTTTGGGGTGAATTCCTTCGGTTTGTCATTTTGAAGGGAGAAAAGGAATTAATGAGGTAGAAAAATTGAAATTAAAAAAATTAAAATTAAAAAAATATTAAAATTAAAAGTTAAAAACACACCCACACAAAAATCAAATAGATGATGCTAGATCCTAGGTGTGTTTTGGTCTGGGTGTAGAAAGTGGTTTGACAGATTAGAGAAACAAACAAACAAACAAAATAAAAGGGGGGGGGAGAAAAAAAGGAAATCATTTGAGAATTTGAAAAAACGAATACACTAAAGTAGACTAAAATACACAAAAGTAAAGAATATAGTAGAAAAAATTATATAAAAATATTTTAATAAAAATTAAAAGGAAACATGAATTTTTTCATTTTTGTATTTAAGAAAAAAGAAAAGAAATGAAAAATAGAAAAAGATAGAAAAAGAAAAAAGGAAAAGACAAAAAAAAGAAATTGTTTGAGAGTTTGAAAAAGTGAATACACTGTAGTAGACTGAAATAAAATGATGGGAGTAAGAGAGAATTTGAAAGAATTTACATAAAAGCAAAAAATATAGTAATAAAAATTAAATAAAAATATTTTTAAAAGAAATTGAAAATAAAAATGAAGTTTTTCTCTTTCTGCATTGAAGAAAAAGAAAAGAAATGAAAAAGAAAAAAAAGAAAAAAAGGAAATTGTTTGAAAATTTGAAAAGGTAAGTACACTGAAGTAGACTAAAATAAAATGAAATAGAATTTGAAAACATTTACACAAAAGTAAAAAATATAGTAATAAAAATTAAAGACAGATATTTTTAATAAAAATTGAAAATAAAAATGAGTTTTTTCTCTTTCTGTATTCAAGAAAAAGAAAAGAATTGTAAAAGACAAAAAGGAGAAAGAGAGAGAAAAAAAATTGAATAGGTGAACCTGCTAACAGATTGAAGTAGGACTGAAATTGCTTTGTTTTCCCCTAGAGGTCAGTCCATCTAGCTCTTTATAGTCCATAGATTAAGCCAGCGGTGAGGTTTGTGTTCCTGAATACGGAAGTTGGCCCAGTGGGCAGGGCTCAGTGTAACAGCTCCCCTCTCCCCTAGATGGCGCTGCTAGCCTACTGGGGTGGATTCTTGCGGTGCTCGTCGGTGCGCATGTGCATGCGCGGGAGCGTTGAAAAATGACGCCACCCAGCTACCCACTCTATTCTCCCAGATCAGCAGTCGCGCACCAGTCCTCCGTCTTCAGCTCTCGTCCACTCCCCGTTTTTCCACTCTCCGTGACCAGGCCCCAGGCAGTACCTCTCTCCCAAGTTCTGTCTCAGATGCGGCTATTTTCCCCGGCCCCTTACTTCCGAAGGACTGCGGCTTTGATCCGCTCCGCCCCTCTGCGGGAGGGCCTCACCGAGCTATGGCCAAATGAGCAATGGCCGAATGTCGGCTGCACTCAGGAACGCCCGCTGGACCCTGCTGTTGCCCCGAGACTGTGGCCAGGCGCCAGCCCATCCCAGAAATGTTCACAAGACAGTGTAGCAGTAGTATCTCTGGGATTATGGAAAATCACAACACACGTCTGGCACCGGGCTTCACCCTCAACAAACTTGCCCCAGCACCAGCGAATGTGGCAGCCTTCCGGGGTCTGCTGGGACCAGGTGGCTTCAACAGTCTCTACCAAACGTCCTTCCAACAGTGGAACCGCTTTTCCCCGTGTGGCCTGAGAACCTCCCGGACCCCACTGTGTTCCTCGGGATACACATTTCCCACCAGAGCACCGCCAGGTATCGAGCTGCGTAGTTGCAGCCTTTGCGCTCCCCTTGTTTACAGTCTTAATGGAATTTAAACCCTCTCCTTTCTCCCTTTTTAGTTTAGTCCCTGCGGCTGTTTCCAATTTTCCACTTTCTCTCCAGCTGCTTTTGGGGAGGGGTGCTTCTCCTGTATGCTCCCCCCCACCGCCCAGTCTCTGTCCTCTCTCTGCCTGCAAAAGTGGTTCCCTACATTTCGGGGCTTCTTGCTCCCCAGGTTCAGTTCTTTGTGTCACGTACCTGCTGAATTCTGTGGTTCGTGTTGTGCAGATTGTTGTGTTAATCTCCCAATCGGTTTTCTAGGTGTGTAGGATGGTTTACTGTTGGTCTGGCTGTATTTCACGGACACGAGGCACACAAAAAGCTTCCATGCTGTTCCGCCATCTTTAAGGACAGCAGTCTATTAAACCAAGTATGGTCCATGATGCTGGCCTGGAGCCCAAGACCAAGTAATCTGCACAGCTAGTGATGGTAGAGTTCCATTTCAAATCTACATCTATTGGATTTGGGCTTTAAACACCCGCTAGGCCAATGTAGTGCTCTGGAGTGTTCCCTCCTTATGTGGATTGACAGTAGGGTTGCATTCACTCCCACCCTCACCCATCCCAGCATCCCGTCTTTTCCCTGTGCTTCCCACCTGTAACATTCAGTGCTACAGTCTCGTGCCCGGGACACATACCAAAGAGTCAGAACAATGAATGAGGTAGGGAAAAAGAAAGAGAAATAAAACAAAACCAGTACTTAAGAATCTTAGTGTATGAGTTAGGGGAGAAATGAATAATATGAGATTTTAAGTATATTGGAGAGTATGTTAGTTTATTTTAGTAAGTCTATTTGAAAATCATCTATATATTTAAATTTATATATATTGAATAAGGTTAAAAAGGGAAAGATGCAGCACTACTGGAGAAAAGAAAATGGTATGAGTTCTTTCTTTGGTTTTCAGAGATGTGCAGCAGGAAGTGAGACCCAACCTCAAATCCTGTAGCATTTTCATTTTACACAAAGTAACTGCTGTATCTCAGCGAACATAGTTTGCACCATGATTTAATCCCTTATGTGCATGTGCTAAGATATTCATTAGATTTAGGATATCTTTGGGATTTAAGCTATCTTCTCAGAAGAGCTCAGATTCATCATTCTAGAAGAAGTGAATTAACAAATATAACACTTTTAGCCTGCAACTTCCATTTTCTTGACTTGATTGCCCCACCCTTTATTCATCCATTCATCTATGCCAGGCACTATTCTAGGCTCTAAGGATACAGGTCAAGTGATGAGGTGTTTTTTCTTATAGAGTACATTTTCCACTACAGGGTGACAAACAGAAATACTCGAATCCCCAATAACAGAAGACCATAGTGACGTAAAGAAAACAGAACAAGGCTAGGGCTAGGCAGGGCCCACGGGGCTACTTTAAACTACGGCCAAGGATACCACTCTGAGGAAACAATTTTTAAGCAGAGATCTATCTAAAAGATAAGAAAAGGCCAGGGATCTAAGGAAGAACACTGCAGACAGGCAACAGCATGTATCATGAGCTGAAGGACGTAAACTGGAAGTTTTGGAGCTTTTTGTCTCCTACATATAATTTCTCCCCTGAAACCTCATGATGTCATCAGACCTGGGAGGGCATCTGAAGTCTTGGTGGCCACAATTGAGGAGTATGGCTTGACACCTATTCAAAGCTTCCTATCACTCTGTTAGGTCTTCAAAGCGCCAATGGGCCAAATACTAAATTATAATAAAAGACAATAAATGTGGTAACAAATGTTAAAAAGTTATCACAGTTGTCTTCTTATTTCTGTAGTTCTCAAGAAAATTTATGTGACTAACGAAGTTCGAGGGGCGCCTGGGTGGCTTGGCTGTTAAACATCTGACTCTTGATTTCAGCTGAAGTCATGATTCCAGGATCCTGGGATCGAGTCCTGTGTTGGGCTCTGTGATGCGTGTGGAGGCTGCTTGAGATGCTCTTTCTGCCTCTGCTCCTCTCCCCTGCTGTCCCTCTCCCTAAAACAAACAAATAAATAAATAAATAAAATGGATGGCTTATTTAAAAATAAATTTGAGTATATGTGCAACACATAGAAGCTTTACTCCCCCAAGTGTATATGTGAAACCAGCACGTCAGGCGAACACAAGTGTGTGTACACAGGTGTGCCAAATATTAAGGTTTCCATTCCCTTAAAACGTAATATAAAGATTGGGTGTTTATCTCTCTTCCCCACTCGCCCTCACCTCGGTCTCTCTTGCTCTAGTTATCTCTTTATTTAGCACTGTATAAATAAGGACTAGGGATATTGGAGGCTAACGATGATGACAGTGGATGACGGGGGAATAAATAGAATTGTCACTGGAAAAAGTGATTAGGGTCAATTATAGTGCATCTCATGACTTCTTAACAAGAACTGGCAAGATGTTATAATTCCATGTGCTTTTCTAGATAAAGTCAGTGGAAATATACTGTACAAAGAAAACTCAGGAACCTGGTTAGAGAAGGAAAAAAATATCACTATTTCCAGTACCCCTGTAGTCTAGTTATATTCAGTCTTACTCAGAAAATCCACATATTTTGGACCTTAGTCACTAGCAGGACAGCCACCAGACACAGCAGCTGATGGCCTGTAGGTTCCTACAGTGAACTTCACATAAAGCCATGAGCAATCATCCCTAGAATACACAGAGTGATGGAATTTTTGGGTTGGAAATGTCCTTCAAGAATATCTTCAGACAATGCCCTATTTTACTGATCACAAGCCTAGCCATGGTCTACTTGGGTGGAATTGAGAACTTACCAGTTGTCACTACACACAACAATCCAACAGCACGGTTTCATGAGATATTTCAAAATTTCAAGTTCTTCTGTTTCGTTGCTTATTAATAAAACTACAGTAGTGGTAAATTGAGATACTAGTAGGGGTTGAATCACTTTGGTCACCGTAGGAAAAGTTCACATATACCAGTGTGATGCAATCAGAGTTTATTTCTCCTCTTTCTTTAAACTAAACCATGAAGACAGACTTAACCCATATTCTGGATACTCTCTGCTTGCCCCTCCACATCCCTGGTCCCCACACCACTCTGTGCCCCAGGAAATGGACCCCTGCTCACGGTAACAGCCAGACTTCCCTGCCCTCAATTTCAGGCCAGTTTTGGCTAATCTAGTGGATATTCGCTGAAGATAAGAGAGTTGGAAGACCGAGAACAGTTAGGATATTTACGCCCCTGCTTCCTTTCCTGCCTGTGCCACAACTCTGGAGAGAAACATCTCTTACAACTCTAGTTATCTGTCTCTCTGTGCTGCTCAGCTGCCTCCTCCCTTTATCCCCTCTGGCCGGAAGGGAGTAGGAGCACCTGCTTCTGCACAACTAGGGCACTTGCCGTCCCTTCTAGGTTTCCCTTAAACTCTGTCACACCTTAATGAACAGTCCTTGTGTTAAATGCTCTTCAGTTACCCCATCCATTTCCTACTAGAATTCTTACTGACATATTATCTCCTGCTATTATGTTAACTTGGATATTCCTGGCCCATAGGAGGCAGATAGTTCAGTGAGGACAGACACCCTTCTGGGTGTTTCCAACTGGAAGGGATTGAACACCTTGATGTACAGAATCTTTGGAAGAACTTGGGAAGGAAGGTCAGACAAAACCTTGTTGGCTTTCCGAAGACCATGAAGCTATAGACATTTCTCAAAACAGTAGCCAAAGCTCCCAGAAGCGTCTAAGCGGATGAGTCACCTTGAAATGCCCCAAACCTCAGATCAACCAACTGCCTGCATCTGTGCCTGCTGATGTTGGAGGAAACAATAGTTTCACTGTTTCATCCACCTTCCAAATCTTGCACAGTGACTCTCTTTAGCAGAATCTCACCTAAAATCCTCCCTTTCAAGGGATTTGGGAGAATATCATTCCTTGGCTTTGTGGGTGCTGGGAATACAAACAGGAAAAGAGTGATGCTGAGCTGGCAATACAGAAGCCAGCTCTGTACATACACGATGAGCGCTTAATAAATACTGCACTTACCTTGTAAAACTTCCTTACTAGCCTGGTGCCTCAGTTTCCTCATTCTTAAAATGAGGAATGATAATAGGAGTAACTAATTCCCATCTTAAAGTGGTCAAATGCAGATTAAATAAGTAATATGTTTAAAATACTTCTGAATGAGTGAGGAGGAACAGGAGTCCTTAACTTCTTTTGTGCCATGCATCCCTCTTGGCCATCTGGTGAAGCTCATAGATGTCTTTCCGCAGAAAATAATGTTTTTGAAATTAAAATTAACAAGAAAGATTCAAAGGAGATCCATTATATTTAAATACAATAGTCAAAAATTTTTTTACTGTGATATAGTAGCATACACATTAAGTAACAAAATCTACTGGCGGGTCCAGTGGCTGCCGTAGTTTTAAAGAAGTGTTCGGCATAAATGATATTCCATACTATCTACAGCATCTGACCTGTGGTATGAGAATGTCTGAACTCTGTTGATGACAAAATCATAGGGATGACCTAACACTACTCTGATTCATTTCCTGCATCTGTAACTGAATGAAATACTACATTTCAGTGAGGGTAGTGAAAACATCGTGTAATTTTTTTTTTCCCATTCACATCCATGAGATTCCAGAATCACAAGCCTCTTAGAGAGCTGGGAACATGGAACCATCCCCCCTTGAAGCTCATCTTTTCCTTTGGGCACAGAAGTGCACTTGTTCTCCCAAAGACAAGGAGTGGAAATCAGTGTTTTCTCTTTTCTAACTTGCACTCCCTTTCTTACCCCTCGGAGCACACTTCCCACAGAGAGGAGAACCTCTTGAAATACCTGATTGCCCAACTACCAGCTGACAAAAGTTTGGGCTGCATCAACCTCATAGGAAAAAATTTGGAGACAAATGGGAATAATGTGATACAATGTTAACCACTGAAGCAAAACAGTGAACCATCCAGAGCAGAAGAGGATCCAGAAACCTCCACACAAGGCTCTGGGCCAGCTTCGGTTAAGATCAAGGTGACAGTAGGAACTCATGGGAATAACCCGGGCTTGCATGTTGGATGCATTTGGATTGAGTCCTGGCTCTGTCACTGACTACCTCTGCCTTGGGGCACATGACTTCATGTCTCCAAGCCTCAGTCCCCACCTGCAAAGTGGAGGAAATAATAGTACCAACCACATAGGGTTACTGTGAGGGTTCAATCAAGTAAGCCTTATGCAAGGACTTAGCACAGTGATGGACACAGCGTAAGTGTTCAGTTAATGTTAACTGTCAGAAATAGCACTACTATGTAAATTCTTTTCTGTGTTGTTTTTCAGGTTGTGTGGGCAAAGCATCTCTGTAGCCTATCACCTGCAAAAACATGCTGCTTGGTAACAATCCTGACTCCGCTGACAGGAATCAAGCAGTGGACTCACACTAAATACCTTGTGCATGATATGAAAGGACAGCCAGTGGGTGTCCTTCCATAAAAGCCAAGTGTCTAACAAAGGTAATGGCCCTGATGCAATACTTCAGTCACTGGGTTGGGGGACTACATTTCTGCTTGGTGTCGCACCTGTAAAATCCTGTCATGGCTGTCTGCTTTGCAAATAAGAGTTCGGTCCACTGCCAAACTCTGAAATCAGATGCTCGGTAACTTTATCCCAGCTGTTCACTTCAGTTAGCACATGTCAATGCAAGTGAGGTCTATTATGGTTCAGTGATTTTCCATCTTTTGTCAGACAGCACAGCCTTCTCCTGGTTCCTTCCCTTGTGGCTCCCAAACTTCTTAAAGAATTTCTTAACACGTTGCTCTGTTTCTGTTTCCCTAGTACCTTCCTTCTCTTTTTATTCCTTTTGAATGTTTTATGGAAAACTGGTAACAAGTCTGAACACAGTCCAGAAGATGAAAGGAATACACATACTTAGGAACAGAAAAATACACATGGTCCTCCCAAAACACAGAGTTTTGAGCCTACAACTTTAATCCCTAAGAAACTATGGTTTACTTTCCCAGCATTAATGAAGCTAATAAATTTCTCAGCTTCTCAGCTAACAATTCGTAGTCTAAGACACATTCCAAAACACGTTCCCAGATGAGGCAAGAAATTTGCAAAGTAAGGCCTGAGACCCATTGCCTGGGTGATATCAAGCAATATCTGAGAGCCTCTGTCATGTGCGCACTGAAGCTTAGAGCCACTTTAAAATGACACAGGTGACCCCTGGGGCAGACAAGCGGCTATGTGGTAGCACCCCAAAGTTGCAAAAAGGAAAAGCTAAGAAGATTTAGGACACACAGGAAGAGAGTGTCATACAGCAGCCCTCAAAGAACGCTGCATTTGTATAGCATAGTTATATCGGTTTTGATTATATCTTTTTATTTGTTTCCTTAATGACTCATGCACTCAATTGAACTTATTTGAGTCGGTTTAGAGTGGAGAGAACTGAAGCTGATCTGTCCAAAGTCCCATGTTAAAAATGGTGGAGCCATGTTGATTTCTTTACTGTCGCCCCAAGGAGAAAGTGAAAAATCCTACTGATTTAATTAGCCTGGGTGGTTGCATAATTCAATTAAACCACTTTCCCAGATCTCCTATCTACAGCACTCTGCTGCCTTTTTTTTTTTTTTTTTTTTTTTTTTTTTTTTTTTTTTTGTAGAAGGCAATCCATCAGAACAGGAAAGCCTTAGAACTCATCATCACTCACATAGCCACTTCCCAAATAGTAGAGCATACGTTGTGAATTTGGATTTATTCTTGGAGTACCTTTACCTTAGTCCTCCAGATAGCTCTCATCTATCAATTCAAATTGTTCCACATGGAATAAACCTATTTGCTGTTTTGAACTACACCAATGCTCTTTCTGCCACACATCATAGATACATCCAAATGTAAAGGGGCAACAAATCTTCAAAAGAGGAACTACTTCAAGGTCTGCCTACAATTTTTCTATCATTTTTAAAACAACACTGGTATTAAAGGCCATAGGTAACTGTCTAAATATCTTGTCTTTCTGTCAGCCATGTTTTGGAGGCCATCATATTTACAGAATCTTACTTATGAACCAGGTGGCCATTTTTTCTCTTTCTCGGTGATATAGCCTCTCTAGGTATAAGTCACTGAGTGCAGTGTGTGTGTGTGTGTGTGTGTGTGTGTGTGTGTGTAATAAATGACTACTCATTGAATACCTACTCTATTCCAGGTACCCTTGTAGAAGTTGGGAATATAAGAGTGCACAGAATGAGAATGAGATCTCTCTTCTCATAGAGCTTACATTGTAGAGGAGCAAGATAGCCATCAACCAAGTAAAAAAATAAATCTACAAGATAACGTCAGTTACTGAAACGGGCTGTAAAGTAAAATACCACCAGCTGTTTGTTACTTCTCATGGATTGCCTTCAGCTGTTAGCAATAAATGGCTTCACCTGACAGACTTTTTAACTTCTGTTGGCAAAATACAGTGAGAGCCAAAGCCACGTCAGCTTCAAGGTGGTGTGCAGGTTGCTCCTCAGGGACCACCGTTAGCCATTGGCAAGAGGTGGTTTATCTGACACTCTTTAACTTTCACTGTGTTTGAAGTATATTTGTTCAGAATCCTCAACAAATAAATGTAAATTGTCCTTGGGGAAAAAGGAAGAAAGAAAAAGAAGGTGGATGTAACAGACTGGCTCTGAGGACCTCAGAGCAGATGTTTGAACTGACCCCCTAATGGTGAGACAGACTCATTATTTGAAGATCTGGGAGCAAAGTGTTGCCAGCATGGAATGTATGTGGGACAGGAACAGCAGACACGGCACTGAGTGCGCTTGGCAAGTTCAAGGACGAGACATGGCCTTGGTGACCGGAGCCAAGTGAGTAAGGGGGAAACCGTATATGCTTAGGCCGAAGGGGTAGCAGGGCTGGATTATTTTAGAGCCTTGTAGGCTGTGATGAAGCGCTTGTATTGAAGTTCATTTTCAAGTCTTTGGAGGGTTTTCAGCAGAAGAGAAGCCTGAAGTGATTTAAGAGTTTAGGAAGTCACTAAGAATAAAGCACAGTTGCTTCCTTCTAGTAGCTGATAAACTACATCACTAATTACAATTCAAGGCAGTAATTGAAGGATGAGTTTTAAGTGCTGGGATAGATCGTATACTGAGCTCCCGCCGCCTCAGGGACACGTGTGCCTGGAAAACGGGGTTCCCATTGCTACCGCAGGGATCGTCCAAAACCAGTTTAGCATTAAAGGGGGAAAAGTATCTAGAGTCTTTGAATTCAAAGGGGGAAATAGTCATTTTTTTAAACGCAATCGGTAACTTTCAGAGAGTACAATAAAATCTTTCAGTCCCTTCAGAAAGGGCTTGTGTGGTACAAGTCCTGACATCCAATCTTTTATCTCTTTGATTTGTGGTAAAGGAGAAACATAATACCTGAGCATTTTAGACTCAAAGAAATCCCTTTACTTTTGTGTTTGCTGATGGGGCTTTAGAAAAGGAATATTTGAATGGTTATTAGAAAGTAAAGTCAGCCATCCTTGATGCAGTGTCCTCGATTCAGGAACTTGTAATGTCCATAAGGAGCAGCTTCTGGGGTCAGAATCTGTGGTTTGCTGTTGCTCTGTGACCTCGAGAGGAAACATTTTCACTTGAGGAGTTGGTGTTGGTTACTCAAAGCCAAATGAAGGAGTTGATTTATACCATCCCTAAGTTCCTCACCACTACCTTTTACTTCTAATGACCGGCTAACCCCTTTGCATTTGGGTCGATTTTTAAAGTCCACCGTGTTGGCAATGATTCTCTGTGTTGGAAAACAGACTAGTAGGCAACTGAATTTGGGAACTTGGGATATCCAGGGATTTAGAGAAAGATCTATGTGATACCTCCAGGGGGGGCTTTGGGACCCTCATAAAGGGGAAGCCGGCCATGAGAACTATTTGTGGTCTCCATGAACATTGTCGTTAAGTTGCTTTTTGAGTGTTTGAATGCTGAGAGACTTATAAAAGAATATAAGAGCTGCTTCAGAAAACTCATAATCCATCTTGGAAGATAAGACATAAACAGATGACAAGTGAAATAATACAGTGCAAGGTGAGTAATGTTCTATGCCACAAGGAGTTACATGATAAACTTTTTAGTGAAAAAAAATATGGAACAAAATCAATGCTCAGAAAAAACTGAGGCGTTAACTTCTGAAAGGTGTGTTCATTTATATATTCAACTTATTAAATCATTCAATAAATGGTTATTGTGTGCTCACTGTGTGCCAGGAGCTCTTCTAGGTGCTGGAGAGAAGGGAGCCAACATGGACATGCTAGATACACAAATCAGTAATTTCAGTCTTTGGGAGGGACTCACAGCTGCTGTCTCCTCCCTTCCAACTACCAACTTAGCCTATCAGAATCTTCTGCAACTTCTCCCAAGATTTGCAGAATTAGAGAACTATCAAATTACCAGCTAACTTTCTCCTGTTCCCTATAGATATTGCCTACGTTCCGTTTGAATGCCCCTGAGGACAAGGAGCTCCTTACTTTCTCAGATGTCCATTCTCACCATTATGTGGCAATAGCAGTTATCCATACTTCGCTCATGATGAATCCCTCTTCTTTTCCTCTTTCATACAGTTCTGTGCCTGTTACTAGGCTCACACCCCAAAGGCAATCTTGCAGATTTTCTTCTCTGTTGGGACCAAAGAAACTTTTTTTTTTTATCAGTACATGTGGCTGGCTCAGTCGGTAGAGCATGCGACTCTTGATCTCAAGGTCCTGAGTTCCAGTCCCACATTGGGCAGGGAGCCTACTTAAAAAAATTTTTTTTTGTTTTTAATTTTTTAAATGTTTATTTATTTTTTACAGAGAGACAGAGCATGAGCGGGGGAGGGGCAGAGAGAGGGAGACACAGAATCCGAAGCAGGCTCCAGACCCTGAGCTGTCAGCACAGAGCTCGACACAGGGCTCAAACTCACAGACCACGAGATCGTGACCTGAGCCGAAGTCAAAGGCTCAACTGACTGAGCCACCCAGGCGCCCCCAAAAGTTTTTTAATTGAAGTATGATTGACACACGATGTTACATTAGTTTTAGGTGTATGACACAACGATATGACCGCTCTATTTGTTATGCTATGCTCACCTGCAGTGTAGCTCCCATCTGTCACCATACAACACTGTTAAAATACTGTTGGCTATATCCTCTCTCCTGTAGTTTTCATCCCCATGACTTACTTATTCCATAACTGGAAGCTTGAATCTTCCACTACCCTTCACCCATTTTTTTTACCCAGCACCTTCCCTTCTGCCAACCATCACTATGTTCTCTGTATTTATGAGTCTTTTTATGCCTTTTTATTTGTTTCTTCCTTTGTTTTTCCTGCTTCTTAGAGTCCACATAAATAAGTGAAATCACGGGGTTTTTGTCTTTCTGACTAATTTCACTTAGTATAATGCCCTCTAGGTCCATCCATGTTGTCACAAATGGCAAGATCTCTTTTTTATGGCTCAGTAGTATTCCATTATGTGTATTTACCATATCTTCTTTATCCATTTATCAATGGGTAGACACGGTCTATTTCCACTTGGCTATTGTAAATAATCCTGCAGTAAACATAGGGATGCATATCTTATATCTTCTTGAAATAGTATTTTTGTTTCAAAGAAATATTTTTAACAGTGTAATATAAAAGGAATAATAGTATTTTAAAGATAATATTTAATCTACTTCATTATCTTTCAACATACGTGATTACACATAGGTGGGGTATAGGTGAACTGTTCTCATTCTTTATGTGTCACACCAGGGTGTGTTTAATTAATTAAACAACATATTCTCATATTAAAGTCAAATCCCCAGGTATAAAAGGTGACTTTGAATTTCAGAAGCTATTTCTTAGACATTGTCTTAGATCCTACTTTCATTAGCTCAAATAGGATGGCTTTGGCAGTCATTTAAAGTGATTTTTTGCATAGTGATTTTTTAGTAAGCCATATGTCTTATGACCTCTGGAGCCCTGGAATATATCTATAAAAATCATTTGTATATTTTCAGAAATTCCTTATCTTGAGCTGGTTAAATTTACATCTTGTAATGACTTCCATGGCAAAGCCCTCTTCCATCCACTAATTCAGTATCTATGACGTGGCAGCACTATGCTGTGCGCTTGTGGTGAATAATCCCCATTATTACAAGGGATACACATCCAAATCAGTAGGCTCTGGGCCTTGATTGGCTGCAGGGACCATTGATCATCCAGAGGCCCAGGGACTCACACTGTGTCCTCAGGACTTGGTTTCACTCTCTTCATCTCTCAAGGCCTCTTCTTCTGGAATGACTCCATATTCAGGCAGGTTTCCTTTCATGGAGTCAGAGGGATCATGAGCATCTCCAGGCCTACTGTGTCCTCTGAGCAGTGCCAGAGGAGATAACCACCACCCCCACAGTCCATGGAGGTCCTATAATTTAATCCCCTTGGCCTAGATTGTGCCAAATTCCTGTTTCTGGGCCAGTTTGAGATGATTCCAAGGGGGTAAACCATGCTGAGCCTGAGCCACAAGGTGACCCTGGAGCAGAGTTTGGGGGCAAGTGGGGTCACTCTCTTGAACTTTGTAATCAGTTGGACTGAGAGTAAGAACAGTTCTAGAAGAAAATTGGGGAGAAGATATGTGGCAAGCAAAAACAGTAGATGTCCTCTACTGAAACTTTTGCTGATGCAAGTTTGCATAATTTTTCATTATTTATTTACTTACTTATTTATTGGAGAAAGAGAGGAAGTTGGGGAGGGGCAGGGAGAGAGGGAGAATCCTAAGCAGGTTCCATTCACATCATGGAGCCATATGTGGGACTCACTCTCACGAACAGTGAGATCATGACCTAAGCTGAAATCAAGAGTCAGATGCTTAATTGACTAAGCCACCCATTTGTCCCAAGGTTGCATAATTTTTGAATTAGAAGAGAGGATATTTCAGATAAGGAGATGAATGAGCACTGACCTTTGTATTCAGTTAGGTGTTGGCAGAATCTGGGGCAGAACCAAGGTCTTCTGGACTTCTAGTCCAATTGACCCTTCATAAAAGTTTCTTTTTATTTATTTATTTATTTTTTTTAATTTTTTTTAACGTTTATTTATTTTTGGGACAGAGAGAGACAGAGCATGAACAGGGGAGGGGCAGAGAGAGAGGGAGACACAGAATCAGAAGCAGGCTCCAGACTCTGAGCGATCAGCACAGAGCCCGACGCGGGGCTCGAACTCACGGACCGCGAGATCGTGACCTGAGCTGAAGTCGGACGCCTAACCGACTGAGCCACCCAGGCGCCCCATAAATGTTTCTTTTTAAAAAGCCAGTCACATAATTTGTGGAGTCCAGGAAAAAATGAAAATGTGAGATCCTGTGTTCAAGAAATTGAAGACTAGTGCACAGGAAGCCAGCCCTGGTCAGCCATCACCATTCTTTGTATGCAGGGTATGGTGTCTGTTATAATACAGGCATATAAAGAACTAGGAGACATTACTTTCAACTCCTCCACCCTCCCGGCTTTCAACCTAGTGTGGAGACAGATAAGTTACAGACACCTACAAAGATACAATGGTTTTAGAGAAATACATAAATGTGGGCCACCTTTTGTCAATAGATGTGCTACAAAGGTGAATATATTGAGCTAAATAACTAGGGTGATAAATTCCATAAAGAGAGAGCAGATAGTCTCTCAACATGTTGCTTAGGTCCCATGTCAGTACTGGATTTAGTTATAGCTGCTATATCTAGTAAAAATATTTTAAGAGACTTGAAACCGTGTCTAATGTCTATAGTACCAAGGTTTTGTTTTATTTTCTACTGTTTTTGTATAAGCACCTATTAGGGAGTGAATTCTCCCCAAATTCAGGTTGAAGCCCTAACCCCCAGTGTGAGTGGATTTGGAGATAGGGTCTTTAAGGAAGTAATTAAAGAAAAATGAGGTTACAAGGGTGGGGCCTTAATCCAGTAGGGGCTGATGTCCTTACAAGAAGAGGAAAACACACCAGGAGTATGAATGCACAAAGGAAGGCTGTGTGACGATAGACTGGGTTGGTTGTGTGCAAGTCAAGAAGAGCGGTTTCAGGAGAAATTAACCCCCCCACCGCCAGCACCTTCATCTGAGGCTTCCAGCCTCCAGGACTGTGAGAAAATGAATTCTGTTTTTTAACGCAGTCTGTGGTGTTTTGTTACAGCAGTCTGAGCTGACTAATACAGCATCTGATAAATATTTGTTTAATGAATAAGAGACTACCTAGAGAAACTGGATAACCCAGAGAAGAGAAGATTTAGAAGTATTAGAATTTTCTGTGGAAGAAGGAGTGTGTTCTGTATATCCCTAGAGGGAAGACTGAAGGCCAGTTATTGACATTGGCTCAGCATAAGGAAGAATTTAACAACTAGACTTTATTAGAATTCCTCCAGGAGGAACATTATCATTAGCTTCTAGAATTTAACAGCAGCACAGAGGGATTCCAAGTGCAGGGAAAAGCTCAGTGCAAGGCTCTTTCAGAAAGGTAATAGAGGGTCAGATTTGCCTCCCCAGGATGGTTACTCAAGATGTTGTAGAGAGAGGATCCTTTATGAAAATCAGGATGGGGGGTGTGAAGGTTGTGCATTTCTTTAACAAAGTAGCAGGTAATAAACAAATTCAAATGAATTCGCAAAGGAAATCATCAGAGCTGAAACTGGTCTATTGAAAACTGTGACTTATTATAGACTAATTATAAGGCAAGCTTTTGAAAAGTATACCTCAAACTCTTGGCAGAATTTACCTAATTTCTCTGCATTTGGTACAGTTTTACTAATAGTTAATAAAGAGAACTCTCTATACTGCATTGATGGGAGTACATTTCCACAAAAAGATACGTGCTTTTGAGATATTTCCTTGAGGGTACTTAGCTGTTAATTCTAAAATCCATGTCTAAATTGCTGTGCTGTCAGAGGAAGTACTATCAGTTCATCTGATGATGGCAAATAGAGCAGAGAGTACAGTCCAGAGGGGAAATCAGTTCATCTTTTTAGAACCTGCTTCAACCATTAATGATACTGAAATATCACACTAACCACTACTGATGAGTGAGGGGAAAAATTAGCTACAAGAGCATGAAACATGGCAAATCATTTCAGGTGAGGCCAGGATTTACCTACAAGTCATTTAGGTTAATCTCATTGTTGCTTAGTCCAGAAAGCACAGCTAACCGCCTTCTGTTTTTTCTAGCACTGTCAGACCTTCTAGGGCAGTGCTATGCAATAGATAGAGTGTGAACCACATATGTAATTTTAATTATTTTCATAGCCCCATTCAAGCAAGTAAAAGAAACAGCTGTAATGAATTTTGATAATTTATTTCACCTCATGTACCCCAAATATTATCATTTTAATACATAATTAATAAAAAAATTCAAATAGGATATTTTACTTTTTTTTCTGAGCCTTAGAAATCTTGGGTGTATTTTACTTACAGCATAACTCATTTTGGATTAACTTCATTTCCAGTGCTAGGTAGCCACATGTGGTTATTGGATGCTTAGAAGTGCAGAGTAAGAACAGTGGGTTCTAAACTTGTTTATGGTATATGCCTATTAGGGAAAACAGGGGCAAATGAATCGTGTTATAAATTTGTTACATACATTCTAAAATATATAAATACCAATTCAATGAGATACAAATAAAAAAATATAAGTATGTGTTTTATGTATGTATAGTATAATCATGTATACAATTTCTAAAGAAATAAATATGCATATATTGGGATACCTGTTCACTTTTTTCCTAATAGGCACATGTTTAAACTTTTTATTGAGCGGTAATTCCCAAATTTTATCTCACTAACCTAACTAGTATTACTAAAGATGATGTGATAAAGTAAGCTTCGTTACTTTTGAAAATCTTGATTTGACATTTGTAAGACTTGTAACTTAGCAATTCAAAGGTCTATCACGAGAGCAGTTTATTTTGACTATTTTTTAATTTTTAAATTTTTTTTAATGTTTATTTTTGAGAGAGTTAGCATGAATGGGGAGGGACAGAAAGAGAGATAGAGAGAGAGAAAGAGAGGATCCAAAGCGGGCTCTGTTCTGACAGTAGAGAGCCCAATGTGGGGCTGGAACTCTCAAACTATGACCTGAGCCAAAGTTGGACACTTAACTGACTGAGCCACTGAGGTGCCCCTATTTTTTAAAAGTTTTTGAAAATGTTTATTTTTGAGGTGGGGTTGTAGAGAGTGAGGGAAAGAGAATCTTATGCAAGCTCTGCACTGTCTGCACAGAGCCTGATGTAGGGCTCAAATTCACGAACTGTGAGATCATGACCTGAGCCAAAATCAAGAGTTGGACAGCCAACCAACGGCACCCTTTGATTCTTGGTTTTAATGCCCTTTGATTCTTGGTTTTAATGACTGTCAAAGCTGAAAAACGTGATCTCTCCCAAAGATAAACTGAAGATGTACATTATGGGTGCAATTGAAATCATACTTATTTTTCAGTCCCATCTACCATTTATGTAAAATGTTTTGCAATAATTTAACATGTAAATTTCTACTTCTCTGATGTCACTCAGTAGTTCTTTTAGTTGCATTCTCCTATTTTCAACAAATAGATTCAAATCCCACTGAAATTCTTTATTGTGACAATTTGAAAAATGATTGGAAAACTCTGTGTCTGATAGTTCCTAAGATGAACTTAATAGTTTGCTCCTGAAGTTTATGCCTTTGGATAATCCCCTCCTTTGAGTATGGGTATGATACAGGACTTACTTCCAGCCAATAGAATATTACAAAAGAGATAGGATGTCAGTCTCATGATTCTGTTTGGTTATGTAAGATTCTGTCTTAGCAGACTTGTATGAGAGACTCCCCTTGAGGTCTGCAGGAAATGAGTGGCCATGTTAGAGAAGCCCACATAGGAACGACCTATCTGCAGTTTCGGGTACTGCAGGCAGTCTCCAACCACTAGCCAGTGAAAATCTTGGGTCCTTAGTCTTACAGTCATAAGGAAATTAATCCTGCCCAACAACCTGAAGGAACTTGGAAGCAGATTATTCCCCATTCGAGCCTCCACATGGAAACATGTCCAGCGAGACACTAACTGCAGCCTTGGGAGACCCTGGGCAGTAGACCCTAAATCTTGCCCTCATACCTCATCCAGGGAAACTGTGAGATAAGAAATGTATGGGTTTTGTTTTAAACTGTTAATTTTGTGGTAATTTATTATATACCAATAGAAAATGAATGCACTCAGTTTCTGTTTAAAAAAAAAATGGAGATATGAGAGTTTTTTTAGGTGGCACATAAACATGTTGAGCTACAGAGTCAGAAAACAATGGGGGCATTTCCAAATATCTGTTTTCTAAATTGTCTATTCAAAATAAGAATTTCTTCTATAATATAAAATAGTCTCCTCCATGCATCTTATTAAAATGTCAGTTTTATGAGGGGCACCTGGGTGGTTCAGTCTGTTGAACATCTGATTCTTGATTTTGACTCAGGTCATGATCTCACAGTTCACAGGATTGAGCCCCACATCAGCCTCAGTGCTTACAGCACAGAGCCTCCTTGGTATTCTGTCTCCCTCTCTCTCTGCCCCACGCCTGCTTTCACTCTCTCACTCAAAATAAGTACATAAATAAAGGATTAGCAAACTTTGCACTCTTCTGTTTTTGTAAGAGAAAAATGTATACCTTACCTTTAAGTTCCACAACTCCTAGTGAACCTCTAAGTGGTTTAAAAAAAAGGTTGTCATGATCTCTATCTACAAAATGATGTGAAGTATAGTATAAAAGTCTTCACTTCAAAAATTTGAGTTTTTAAAATAATCACATCAGCATAGCCTTATGTGATTTTGTGGATTTGACTTCTTGTCTGTGTTAGCTTACCTATGAGGATGTGATGAATGAATTTCAAGTTTGGCATTATCTATGTAAAGTTATCCCAAAAACTATTTTAAAAATTCTAATTGGAGGTGCCACTCTGTATTTAAATATTAAAGTGTATTTAAAAAATATAATCCATATACTTACATGTTTTCTTCATGCAACATTCTTTTAATTATGGAAGTTATTTACTCTCAAAAACACATCTTCTCTAGTTACCCATAATTTAGGATTAATTTAGTCTAATTAATTTAGACACACCAGAAAAAGGCAATTCTTCATGTTGCTTATTATCAAAACCTAATCTAGCAAATAACATGCATCAAGACATGCCAGATACATTTATACTTTGTAGCTGTAGAAAAAAAGTCCTATCATGAATCATCTGTTCTAGAAGTTGTTTCTTATAACCTTTAGCAATCTATTCAATGTCTGTTCCAAAAGTCTTTTACTACTGTGGTAGTAAAACTACACATTTTTGGTCTTTGTGCCCGGTTCCTGGCACCAATTTCCTAAAACCCTTGGAATTTTCTGAGTGATAGGAGTATATCATAACAACTGCCTTTCTGACTATAATTGAGTTTATGCTAAGGAAGTGAAAAAGCCCCGCCCCCTGCCCCGCCATCCCATGGGTAACTTCAAGAGGGAGGTGGTTACCAGAAATCCCAAGCATGTGATTAGATGGTTGAAACTTTCAACCCCACCCCTCAACTTCTGGAGAAGTGAGCAGGGGGCCAGAGATTCAGTCCAATCACCAGCGACCAATGACTTGATCAATCATGTGTATGTAATGAAACTTCAGCAATAACTCTTGGATGGTGAGGTTCAGGAAGCTTCTAGACTGGTGAACACAATGGCATTCTCAGAGAATGGCACGCCCTGAGAGGACTTGGAAGCTTTGTACCTTCCCTGCTCCCATCTCTGCCAGTTGACTGATAGTGAGCTGTATCTTCCTGCCTCGTCCCTTGCTTTGGGCATCTCTTCCATGGGGCTGTTTCTGAGTTATATCATTCGTAATAAAATGGTAAATGTAAGTAAAGTATTTGTGTGAGTTCTAATGAGTCATTCTATTGAATTATCAAACCCAAGAGGGAATCATAAGAATCCCCAAATTTGTAGTCAGCAAGACACAAGTGTAGGTAGCATGGTCACCCTATTTGTGGCTGGTGTCTGAAGCAGTGTTGTGGATGGAGGCCTTAACCTGGGGGCTTTGTGCTAACTTTTGAATAGTTAGTGTCAGAATTGACTTGCAGGACTGCACAATACCCATAAATGAGTGAACATAGTTCTCAGTAGCACTGTCAACCAATACTGAGAGATAGGTTGGAAACTAGACATTTTTCTTAAGTGGATTTTAGGGGAATAGTCAGGCCTGCTTATGTATTGATTACAGCATGCTGGATGTGAGGAAATACGACGGGAAACCTCTGTTGCTACTGGTGACACTGCATGAGTTAGGTTCTTGAAAAGCTTCCTCATTCATTTCAAAAATATATTATTAGGCAGCTGTTTTGTTCTTGGCTTTCTGCTAGATGCTGACCATACAGCAATGAACAGGACGAATACACTCCCTTTTGTCAGGAGGCTTTCTTTCCCTTCCTCAGTCACATCAAGGAAACAGACGAGGGACTGAACAGAGACAATGGCTTTGAAGGGCTTCTTTGGGAAAATAGCACTTAAATTGAGACATAATACAGGGAAATGACCAAGTGATGCCTAAGTTCAAGGAATGGCATGGACAAAACTCTATGTTTGGAATGAGTTTGGTGCATTTGAAGTACATGTGCCGGGGCGCCTGGGTGGCTTGGTCGGTTAAGCGTCCGACTTCGGCTCAGGTCATGATCTCACGGTCCGTGAGTTTAAGCCCGTGTCGGGCTCTGTGCTGACCACTCAGAGCCTGGAGCCTGTTTCAGATTCTGTGCCTCCCTCTCTCTGCCCCTCCCCTGTTCATGCTCTGTCTCTCTCTGTCTCAATAAATAAACATTTAAAAAAAATTAAAAAAAAAAGAAGTACATGTGCCAGTGTGGCTATGGTGTACTAGGTGAGAAGAGCATCTGGTAAAATATAAGTGAACTAATCTGTCAGGGACTACATTATTCAGGGACTTGCAGTTTATTTTATGTGTAAGACTGATTTCTTTTCAAAAGGGGATCTCTTTAGATGCTGCATGGCAAATGACTGAGAGAAGGACATGAATGGATGAAGTCATCCAAGTGGGAACAGTGACTCAGGCTAAGGTGGTGCCAGTGGATATTGTGACAGGATTCTTAGAGTTGGAGTTGACAGGACTTGCTGCCGAGTTGACATGAAAAGTGAACGAAAAGCAAGAATGAAAGATGAGCATCCGGGTTCTTGATTGAACAACAGGGTAGATGGCAGTATGATCCACTGATGTGGGGATGACTGAGCAAGTACAAACAGACTGGGGATGGAAAAATCAAGAGTTCCATCTTGCTCATATTAATTATGAGATGCCTGTGAGACATACAGGTGGAGAAGAACAGAAACATAAAATTGAATATGTGAATGAAGGTTAGAAGAAAGGTTTGGACTGGAGATAGAAATTTGGAAGTTTCTAGCATAAACATGGAATTTAAATCTTTAGAAATTGCTAATGGTACAATCTTTGTACTGCAAGAGGCCAGGACTGAGCCCTGAGGACCACAAGGCATAGAGATCTATTAGGGCATGCAGGGACAAGCTGTCCTACTGAGAGTGAGTAGCTTGTGAAGTAGAAGGCAAGCTAGGAGACAATATTATCATGAAAGCTCAAAGGGCAGAGTATGTGCAAAAGGAGAGACTGTTAGGCTGAAGGCTGCTGTGGATGCCACTAAGATGAGGACACGGCTTCAGGAAAATGGAAGTCACTGGAGACCTTGACAAGAGCAGTTTCAGTAGAGCCATGAGAAGATGCTAGAGTGGTAATAAATAAGACTGAGACGAAGGTTAGAAAGTGGGGTCAGCACGTGTAAACAACTCTTGTGAAAAGTTCAATATAACAGTGAATGGAGAAACGGGTCCATGTATAGAAGAATATGAGAAGTCAAGGGAAGGTTTTTAGTTTTGCTCTGTGTTGATTTTACGACAGGATACGTCAAAGCATGTTTGTTTGCTGAGGAAAATGAGCCAGTACAGAAGAAAGGGAGAGACTGTGTAGAGAGAGGGATGAAATATACAGCATGAGGGGAGGGCCTGGCTCTGAGAGGAGGAGGGACTGACCCCTACAGTGACTACAGGCTAGTAGGAGAGGCTTCCAGACTGTAAGAATGAATCAGTTTGGTCCCTTGGCTGTTAAAGATGGGGAAGTTTTCCCAAGTGACTTCTGACTTCTCAAAGCAGCAGGAGGGGGTGCTGCTCACCAATGGAAGAAAAAAAATGTGGAAACTGCGAGAAGATGGGAAAAGGCATGAAGTAGTATTCTTAGAAAATGGGAAATGCAACCTGTGGGAGAAACTGTAGGATTACTGTCTTGTGCTGAGTGCCTTGTGGAGATGTAATAGGAATTACAATGAAAACAGCTCCATTGGTGAGGTTATCTGGTAACATTATCTGGTCATCTGCTCAGCTGTAAATGTGGAGAAGGCGGATGATGTTCATCTGGGCTGATGTTTTTCCGGCAGAAGATGGAGAAGGGAATGATGGACACTGGGGCTAAGTGGATTTGTAAGGGAGTTATTATAGTGATGGATAATGGAATCAAGACTAAATAAGATGGTAAATGAAGCCAGAAGTACCTTTTTTTAAGGGGGAGGAGGGGAATGGGAGCATTATGTTATTTTCTGTAAATTTTCTGCAATATAAAGGAGCTGACCTTAAGCAGTTGACAAGCGAAAAGTTTAAATAATAAGTTTGCATATTCAGGGCCTTGCACCTACCTGGTTTGGGTTTTTATTTTTGATTTTTTTTCCCCCTGCAGTGATGGGCTTGAATGTTGATTTATCATCTTATTTAATCCTACAGGTACTTGTTAGACTAACAGTTTGGCATTGGTTTTCTTCCCTCACTTCAAGGTGCAGCCTTCACTTTTGTTATTTAAGTAATGCCACTGAAGTAAGACTCCTTTCTTTGCTTACAAAGAGCATTTAATTCAAGATCATCTCAAAGTCAGTTGTTTTCACCTTTTCCACTTAGTATTTAATGGGAAGAACCAACAGAGCCTGGTGGAGGAAGGCAGACCAGCCACAGTGCTCTTACACAGCCTTGGTATCAACCCGGGAATCTTACCTCACTAGCCCATTTATAGTCTCTGACAGCAAATAAAATGCTTGAGGCATGCCAGTGAAAAAACACACCTGTGACTAGCATCTGAATTAAACCCTCCAATGCCATATGGCTTGCTTCTTAGCATAAATCGTGTCTAACCACTCGTATGGTTTGATGGTCAACAAGTTTAGATGCTGGTTGTTCTGCAGAGGCAAATGAAAATAAAAAAATGCTTGGTGAGCAATTATTTTTTAAAACTTCTGTCTTTACAGTCTCTAAGACTTGAGCTTTGACCTCATTTAAGAAATGAGAAGAAAAGTATAACTATTATTTTGAGTCTGGTCCTATTCAATCACTTGAAGTCAAAGGACCCACTCCGGTACAGGGCTGCCAGTGTCACATAAAAGCCATCCACAAATATCCACATTGACCATGGCCTTCATTCTGACCTGACATAGCATGTGCTTTATTCCCTATATATCCTTACTTTTCATTTCTATCTCTTGCATGACATGTGGCATATTTACCTGGCTTCATCTTTTTGCTTTTTTCCCCAGTCTCAATCAGACTCTCCCTCTGGCCATGTTACGTTATGGTCATCTTGAGTAGTAAGCATCCTCTTCTGGTTTGAAGTGGGCTCTAGAAACTTAGATATTAAGGGAGCCAAATCACAAGAGACTCTTAAAAACTGAGAATAAACTGAGGGCTGATGGGGGGTGGGAGGCAGGGGAAAGTGGGTGATGGGCATTGAGGAGGGCACCTGTTGGGATGAGCACTGGGTGTTGTATGGAAACCAATTTGGCAATAAATTTCATAAAAAAAAGAAACTTAGATATTGATAGGGAACTTTCAGAAGCAGACACCATGTGCCTAGTCAATACTTTTAATCACTTGCTAGGATGACAGCTGGCAAGTCTTGGATATGTGACAGGAGTTAGATTTCTATGCCCTTCTGTCCTAAAGAAGCCCCAAGAATAGTACTTGCCACATAGAAACCACTCAACAAATACTTGAATACATGATAATAGATGATACATAAACACCATTTACTATATGACAGTATTACATATACCTAGTATTGTTGTGTGATTTATATATTTAACATTCAAAATAGCTCCAAAATAGCCTCGTGAGGGAGATACTATCATATCCTCTAGTATTACGTTAATACAGTGAGTATAGGAGGTTTGACTCAACCTTCTCCTGCACCCTGTTTTTGGTTAATGAGGAGACTGACTTTTCAGATGGCTCCGAGTCTCATGACTGTAACCGTAGACTTGACTGCACCCCTCCCATTCCTAGCCCTAAGCAGTGGGGCAAGTGCAAGACTCTGAAGTCAGATCAAGACTGAGACCGAACAAAATAGATCAGACCCAACTGACCCCCAGATCAAGATTGGGAAACTGAGACCCAACATAGATAGCTAATATGCATGGAACATTTTCTGTAAGCCAGGCCCTGTGTGGGTACTTCTCATGCATTGTCTCATTAAATTTTCACTGCTTCTTGTAGGTTTTGTCCTTCTAATTTTTAAATGAGTCATGTAAGGCTCTAAGAGGTAAATAACTGGTCCCAAATTTACCTAGTTAGTAAGCAGTGGAGCTAGACTCAAACCCAGGTCAGTCTGCCTCTGAAGCCAGTGTTCTTAACTATTGTACTGTACCAAGGGAGTGAAACTTTACATTGCAAAGTCATGTATCAAGACAGCCTCATCTTGAATTTTTACAAGAGTTCAGTTGACCAAATGTTTACCTAGGATACTGCCTTACAACTTCTTATAGTTGGGTCAAAGTTGAGGAATTGATTTAGACATTTCCTCAACAGTTAGCAATTCCCTTTGCTCTCCTAAATGTTGCCAATTCCGAGAAAAAGGAGGAATGGAGTTTTTCACACACACAAGGGAATCCTTCTCTGGAGTGGAAATGGGCCATTGTTTGATCCTACTCATTGATTGCTGTGAACTTTCCTTCCACTCTTAATGTGAGTTATGGCTGGGAACTGAGATGTCTGAAACTCTGTTAAAGAAAAGCAAATCTGACCATTGAGGTCCTGCATCTTGGATATAAGGGCTTCCTCTGGAGTGAATTGGCCCTCCTATGTTAATGAATCAGGCTTTTTGACTTGGTTTTCATGGCCACCAGAACCTGCCTCTTGGCAGTCTGTCCAATTCCAGCCCAACAAGTTCAAAAAGTCCAACTTTTTGATGATCCAATGGGTCAGTCCAAACTTTCTGCCTCTACTCACGTTGTTGCCTTCTTGTCTCCCTCCCACCAACTTATACAAATTTGCCTGCCAACTTCTTTAGCCTTAACCATGGGTCTCACCTTCCCCATAAACCGTAACCTGATTTGTGTACTGGCTAGAGGCATAAACTTTGGGGCTCAGGTGAGCCATTGAGTAAATTGTTTAACTTTTGGGGCACCTGAGTGGCTCAGTCAGTTAAGCGTCCAACTTTGGCTTGGGTCATGGTCTCACGGTTCATGGGTTTGAGCCCTGCATCAGGCTCTGTGCTGACAGCTCAGAGCCTGGAGCCTGGTTCGGGTTCTGTGTCTCCCACTCTCTCTTCCTTCCCCGTACATACTCTGTCTCTCACTCTCTCAAAACTTAATTAAGATTTAAAAAAGTGTTTAACTTTTAAGCATCATTTTCTTTATCTAAAATATTGTGAACAATCAGACCTACCTCAGGAGTTACAAGAATTAAATGAAATAATGCATGTAGAGCACTTAGCTCAGGGCCTGGCATTATTAATAAGCGATTATTAAATGTTACTTACATTGATGCTTTCCTCCAGCCTTTATCCTAAGCTGTACTGTAAAAGAAAAGTGAAAGATTCATCATCATTTGGATGCATGCTGATAGCAGAGAATGGTATTAGGAGACTGTCTAGGATAGCTTGTCTTCAAGAGGGTCATCGTGTAACCCATCTAACCATTTAAAAGAGAAATTCATTACTCCCTCCAACTCTTTGAACCTAGCTTTATAGCTGTATAGCATGGTGTCTCTGCTTAGTTATAGTCTCTTGTATATTTGAAAGTTGCTAAGAGAATAGATCTAAGGTGTTTTTACAACACAAATGTGTACATACACACACACACACACACACACACACACACACAAAGTATGTTAGGTGATAGATGTGTTAGCTTGATTGTGGTAATCATTTTACCACATATTATATATTTTAAATATATACAATTTTATATATTGTATATTTGTATATTTTAAATATACACAATTTTTATTTGTCAATTTTACCTCATTCAAATGGGAAAACACATTTAGAAAATTTTAAATTCTTTTTCAATTTTAAAGAAGAAATAAGTCACTGAACCAAACTCTTCTCAAATTCCTGATCCACAAAGTTTATTAGCAAAAACAAAAAAAGGTTGTTTTAAGTCACTGTGTTTGGAGGTACCGTTTATGAAGCAATAGGCAATTGAACATGGTCTTAGCTTTTTGTGGTTGGCACAATGGAGACAGTTGTTAGAGTGACCTCTCTCTTGGTCTCTGGTGTGGGAAACAAAACAGGACTAGGTACCCCCTGGAGACAGTCTAGCTTTTCTTCTGTTCTTAGCACTGGCCTGGGAGCTGTCTCTTTGTTATATAAATAGATTTTAATATACTGGGTGGTAGAATGTAAAACGGTTAAAAGCGAGGCTTTAGAGTCCTAAAAATGTAGCTTTACAATTTGATTTTGCCACTTACCAGTTGTGTGACCTTGGACAAACTGCTTACATTTCCGAGTTCCTATTCCCTCATTTGTAAAATGGGATAATACTCCCCTCTCAGGGTTTGGGGAAACTTATATGACCTAGAAAAGACATAAAGAGTAGGTCTTAATATATATATATATATATATATATATATATATATATATATATATATATATATATATATATTGCCCAGGCCTCATCAAGAAGCTCTTAACCTGCAGACTCTATGAATTAGAAGTCTAGAAATGTATCAGGGAGAACTTGTGGAAGTTTATTCAAAACTGTATATGAGCTTCCGTGTGTGTGCAAGTTTCAGGGAAGTGGCTGACAGTCCGCTTCAGCCTCATAAAGAAATCCAAAATGCCCTAACTATTATAACCAGTGGAGCAATGAGAGGTGTCTGGGCACTCTAGGATTTCTTGAAACTCAGAGCCACCATGATTCCCAGACAACCCCTGCTCATGAATCTGACTACCTCTGGAGAAAGAGGATGGGTAAGGAAACATTTGAACTTTGATTGAAATTCAAATTACATGTTCTTCATGCTTACATATGGATTCTAAATATTTAGGAAAGCTATGTGTCAGTCCAGTGGAGAATGTATCTATCTTTCCTCTACAGCCCTAAATTTCTCAGCAGCTAAGAAAGGCTGTCACCAATTACTTTTCTCACTGTTTATAAAGAAACCATTATGGGAAAGAGAAGGGGGGGGCACATAAAACGTAGTGGTAGGATCTAAAATCAAGGCAGCTATTTCACTTAAGAAAATAACTTAGTGTGCTCACACAAAAAAGTCTTAAAATAACATTTGGAGTTCCTTTTGCTGATCGTATTTACCTCCATACCTTTGTTGGTTTCCTAAGGGGCGGGGGGGCTGCTTTGGAGTTGTTCTCGGTTTTGTCTAAAAGTAAGAGAGGGAATGTGAGGGCAATCTGGCTGCAACATGTGTCACCCCATTGATCGCCAGAGTGGTTTTGGCTGATCTGGCTGGCTAGGCGGAAGTCCCCTTCCTCCCTCACCACTCCGTGTATGCCCTTCCTCAAGCTGTGTGCTCATGCTTCATGGCACAGAATGACCTTCCCCAATAGATGAAGCCCGTTCTTTAGCCAAGGATATACTGTGGCTATATAGTGTAGCTGTGCTCCCCTACTAGAACCTCCAAACTGGTTCTCCAGGTCCATTTGTAGGAGAACGTAGGGTAGTCAGGCTTCCAAGGCTCCAGACACGTCCAAAAGGATGCTGCATGTGGCAGTCTGCCTTTCTTAAAAAAAAAAAAATAATAATAAATAAAATAATAAAATAAAATAAGTAGGGGCGCCTGGGTGGCGCAGTCGGTTAAGCGTCCGACTTCAGCCAGGTCACGATCTCGCGGTCTGTGAGTTCGAGCCCCGCGTCAGGCTCTGGGCTGATGGCTCGGAGCCTGGAGCCTGTTTCCGATTCTGTGTCTCCCTCTCTCTCTGCCCCTCCCCAGTTCATGCTCTGTCTCTCTCTGTCCCAAAAATAAAAAAAATAAAATAAAATAAAATAAAATAAAATAAAATAAAATAAGTAAAAGAGTTATTTTATAAAATTAAGGGATTATGAGATTGTTCCAAAGAGCTAAAGTGGCTTTGGAGTTTCAGAATCAGATTATTCTACATAGATGCTAATACATTATGGTTATATGTAAGGATAGTGGGAGAGAGTTTTTCTTGGTTTATATGGTACAAGAAAGAATGATGTCATCACAACTGACAGTAGATTTTCCAGATACCCAAAGAGAAACATTGTTATAACCACTCTTTTAGTCTGTCCACTACCATAATTTATGAAGCAAGCACTCAGGATAGAGTTAATATTTATTGACTGTTTATTATGTGCCAACCCTGTACTAAGCCTTTTACACATGTTACATTCCTATTTCACCAATGAGAAAAGTCAAGTTCAAAGATTTTGGGTAACCTAGATGATAAGGGGTACAGTGGGTATTCGAACTCCTATCTAACTGACTCCAGAGTCATTGCTCTCAATCTCCATGAGGATATACAGAGGACAGAGGCCCCTCTTTTAAAAAGGCAGACTCATGCAAAGAGTGGTATGCAAGTATAAATTCATACAGTGCTCACACTGTACATGAGCACTCAAGGGACAGGAAATGGGCTGATTAGTACCAGATGGGGCTCATAAGAGACAGTTTCATGCGTAGTCCTGCAGGAGGTGGGCGCCAGAGTTTCAGCCTGATTGCACACCCTTGCTTCTTAGTGCTCTGCCCTGTCCTAAGTCTCCTTTGGGAAGCATTTGCCCAGAGCATGTTTTTCAGGTAGGGATGAGGTTAGTGTTTCTTTTCTGTTCAGGCATAACAGGAAGCAGTGGCTCCTTGTATTCTCATGAATTTACTATGATCTCCAGACGGGCCTAGCTGACAGGCGACCATTCTTAAGAAAGATGAACTGGAAATTATCAGGTTGCAAGAAACCTATTATGACAACGTTTAACAACCTTTTACTCCAGCAGCCTAAAAAGAAAGGCATCTAATGACTGTGGTAATAATGATGACTGGCATTCGTTGACCTTGATGCCAAGTTGTTTTACATGCTTTATATGCATCTGCTTGGAGAATCTGCACAATCCCAGGAGGTGGCTACTGGTATCCCCATCTGACAGATAAGGACATGAAGCTAAGGTGGTTAAGTGGCTGCTCACCCTAGGTCACATGCTAGAAAGTGGCAGAGCTGAGACTGGAAGTCAAATCACTTTAATTTTTAGAGCTGCAGTCTAGAGCACAAGCTGCCTCAGAATGTCTTTTGTGAAACCAGCAATTTCTCTTTCCTGATGGACTTAGGAGGCAGGGTGACCACTTTGGAAAATGGAAGCATAGGACATCACAGGCCTGTTTATCACCACATTTCACCAGTTTCCTTTTTGAGTTTTGCCCCAGATATACAGAGAAAATAAATAAGTCCCTAAACTATGGATCGATTTTCATGGAGGCTGAGGTGTGAAGGAAATATTTAATGGAATTGGGGAAGTCCTAGGTATCAACATGGACCAGTAGGTCTTGGTTTTATGTGAGTATAACATAAAGGGCTATCACCGGTGGTAAAGCAACAGCCTGACACCAGCATACAATGTCATCCTTCACAGAAGATACGAAAGAACATGAGAAGTGAAGATGTCCCCACCTCCCCCTCTACTCCCATCCCTTACATGTCTTCCCATTGACATTCCTCTTGAACATATGCATGAGAAATCTCAGCCCAGAATCTTGGTGCATTCGATGTATCAGCCACTCACTGAAGAAGTAATTCTGTGCCCAGCCCTGGGCCAGGCACTTTGGGGACTTACAAAAAGTATTTACATGCTTTTCATGAATTTCCCACTTAATAGGGTTCAGTCCTCACAACAGTCTTTGAAGTGGTTAGTATTGTGCAACCCCTTTTCCAGAGGAGGAAACTGAGGTACACAGAAGCTGAATAATAAGTTAAGGGTGAGATCCTAGTAAGTGGCAGATGTGAGAATAGAAATCCAGTCTGTGTGCCTTCATCACTCCTACCAACTACACTCTGTGGCTTACTATGTGCCCTTCACATACCTGAATGTATTTAGGTATCACTACTCCGTAAGAATGGGACTCCAAGATAAGGAAAATGAGACTCAGGTCACCCAGTGACTGTGCCCTAACCCCAGATGGGTCTGACATTAAAGCCCTTCTCACCCTGAATGTTCCCTTTCTTGGACATTAGTGGCTATCTCTGAGTTCTGTGCAAAGGAAACTGTGTGCTTTGATATACCCAGTCAATCTAGAGCTTGATTTCTCCAGAAAATGTGAAGAGTGGTTGGTCTGCATGGTGGCTCTTCACCTGAAGAGCAGTTGAACAGGAATGGTTCAAGTTATAATTTGATTTTAAATCTGAGGATAATAAACATGTTAATTGATTCCTACTGAAAACCTAAGAAGTATCAAGCTGGGTCGTAGTGGCTTCAGCTCCGTTCTATATGTGGCAAAAATATCAATCATGTTGAACACTCCAAGTAAATAACTAAAGACAAACATATTTACTTGAGTTTTTGCAACACAGAATCAAGAAAGCATTGGGAAATCTCCAGTGTTGATAGCATATCATCAATCTTAACCTCTTTGAGACAAAACTCATCACATCTGATTAGATGCTCCCAGTCAGGAACTCTACCTGCTTTCCATCATGTACGGGATCCAACACAGTGTTTATAACCAAACACTATTTATTATCATCACTCTTCTGTATTTCTATCAACATCAATGTACTTATGTTCATTCTTCAGGACGAGGCCTCCAACATCAAGCAGAGCTGAGTCTAAGAAGACAAACACTGTTGTTATAAAGATACTCTTCAGTAGAGCTTAGTGAAAGAAATTTCTGGGACTTTATGAAAGGACCAGAAGTTCCCACTCTGGGAAAACTTTTGATAATAGGAACTGAAAAATGTGCTGTGGAGAGACGTTGCATAAAGGCTAATGCAAAAGGTTGCGCTGGATGCCCTGTAAAATCTCTTCCAACTCTAGAGCCTCTGCTCTGTTTCCCATTTCACTTAAAATGTGTCTTTTTTAAAAAAAAATATTATTTTGGGGGAGTTTGCAAGTGGGGGAGGGGCAGAGAGAGAGAGAGGGACAGAGAATCCAAAGCAGGCTTTGCACTGGCAGGCTGACAGCAGCGAGCCCCATGCGGGGCTTGAACTCAAGAACCACGAGATCATGACCTGAGCCCAAGTCTCAAGCTCAACCGACTAAGCCACCCAGCTGCCCTTTAAAGTTTGTCTTCTATTCAGTGTTCCCTACATTCACAATGCATTGTTGAAATGCCCCATGAATGAACCACATTCAAGATCTCAGCATTAAAAATTGGGTTTAAATGTGCCAGTTGCTTATAGCAAATACTGTAATCTTACATAATTGAGGTTAATGTAAAGTGATGACATGGTGTGACAGCCTATCAGCACAATGGTGTACTCTAGTTCCTAGAAAATATATTATTTGAAAACGTATCCAATACTCTTGACTCCATCAGAAGCTTATAGCCTTCCCTAAATAGATCCCAAATGTTTCTCATTAATATTTGCTAAATATCCTCTCTTAAGTGACATCTGCATCCTTTTTGTCTGGCAATTATAAGCTCCCATTTCTACCATAAGTTGGGCACTGGAAAACAATGAAAAATATTTAAAAGCAAAATAAAAGAAATTCTACCCATTTGAAATAATCAGAGCTCATGGGGGAAACATTTGCTTAGAAGGCATGGCTATAATATATGTACCTATTGTACTTCCAGTTCCATTTTGTAAAAGGTACCTAAGAGAGCAGGTATTCTGTTTCACTGGTCCCAGCCAGTATTTGCTGTATTAGGCATTCCACAATCCACATTCATGGGCAATCAACCAGAGTCTTGCAATGTCTGCCTATTATCTAGGAAGAAGGAAAGAACCAAGAGCAGTATTAGGCATGGAGTAAACATTCAACAAATACTATCAACTGATAGCTTAATTGGACTGGAAACCACTTCCATGCTTTCTGAAAATGAGGGTACCAGCTTGCACAATGAGCCAGTGAATTACTCAACATTACTAACCTGAAATTCACTTTATATAGGCTTTCATGAGGGCTTCCGTATCTGCTAGAGGGGTGCTTAGGCAAAACATGGTCTGGCTTAGTCAGTATTAAATTGTCAAGTCCTCAAGTAGAGGTTTGGGTGCATTACTGTTGCTCTGTGTGCGTGCGTATGTATGTGTATACATATTATCATCACCACGTCTTTAATTTTGTTGTTGAGGATCCAGGATATCCAGAATGATTGTGAGGAGCCAAGAATGAAAAGGAGGAAAGGAGCGTACTAGGTCGAGTTAGACAATGTCTGCTTATTTCTAATTTTGAGTCTCTATGCATATTGCCCACCTCCCCCGACTTGCATGCCTTTTCTGTGCCAGTCTGCACACATGAAAATTGCTAAGGTCCATCTGACAATCTTCCACCTCAAGAAGAGATAACATCTTTTGAGTGTGTACTGTGTACCAGGATTTACATATATTATTACATTTGATCTTCAAAAGAGCCCTTGGTGAACATGCACCCCGCATCTGTATTATAGATGAGGACGTGAGACATAAAAAGGTGGTGGAGCACCATTTGAACCCATGACTCCCTGGTTCTGAAGCCTGTGCCCCTCATTGCTACGGAGCTTTCTAGGACCTGTCCTGTCCCACGTGACCACACCTTATACCGCATCCCTTCGTAACTGTGTTAAAAACCACAACCACAGTTATGCACACATGACTTTGAAAATACCTTTTACTTATGTTGTGTTAGTAAATGTTGGCTGCCCATATAAACATTAAGGTCTTGTAGAACAGGAACTTGGCTTTCTGTCTTCTCTGTACTACAATTAGACTCTGTGGTGGGTTGTAGAACCACACCGCCCACATTCAAATCCTAGACCCACAACTCACTGTTAGTGTGGCCTTGGGCACCTTACTGTGCCACATTTCCTCATCAGCAAAGTGGATATCAAGAACATACCTACCCTATAGGTGGATATTTTCCCAGAGGATTAAATACTTTGATACATGTGAACACTACAGCATAAGATACAGTAAGTGCATAATGGTTGTTAGCTACTGTTTTCCCTTATCTAAACACAAATACAGTGCTGAGCACAGAACAAGAGTTCAGTTTGTGTCTGCCAAATAACTGAGTGACCATAGAAGTAAATATGGATTTCATCCCTAGGTGGGGGGTCATTTTTATTTGGGTTAGCCTTTGGCTGCCTATCACATACAAGCACCTGGCTCAGTGCCTGGCATACGGTGCTCAATAAGTAAATGTTGAAAAAATAATTTAATGAATTAACCAACCAACCACCCAGTTAGCTAGTTTTCTTATCTAGCAACCAATCGTAGTGTTCAGCAGAGTTTGTTTTTTTAATGGAGACTTCATCTTCACATGGTAGCTCTTTGGTGCCTAGTAGCTAACTTATTTTTCAGTGTTGTGACTATACCTTGACTAACATAAATTTCCTTGCAGCAAAGCAGGTATTATCCATCATCTATGGCCAATGGACAGTTGCCCTTCCTATACCCACAAATAAAAAGAGGGAGTTTTGACCAATGCAGTTTGAAAATTAAACATTAGCCAGCTGAAAATATGGCTGAGTGTGAGGGATGTTGAATGTATAATTTCTGTGTACCAGTATGTATTTAAAGTTAGGTTGTTTTTTCTGGGGTAATACAAAGAAGACAAGTGGTATTTACAGTAAGACACTATACAGAGTAGTATTACTCTGTGGAACTTGATTAAATATTAGCACCGTGCTCCCAAGATTGCTGTGTTTATCTGTAAAAACTTCCAAAATGACATGATTTATTTTCAAATTATGTAATGTATGTAAAGTGTAACATCCATGATAGTGAGAAACCTTAATGGATATGTTGATCCTGGATCTGATGAGATGGGTTGAATGTTTCCATTTAGTGCACAGGAATGATGTAGATCAGTCAGTTTGCCATGTTTCTTGTGAGTTTACAGGATCAGAGGGATGTTCTACCAGGAAGATTTTTATCACTGTAAACAGAATTAGATACATGTCTGAGGCAAATACTCAGAAAAAGCAGTTTGTGCTATTAGTCTTTGCAGGAAATTGGTTTCAAACACCATGGTTGCCTATATGTAATGAGTTGGTTTTGCTGGAAAACTGTTTATTTTCAACAGCTAACACAGTTTCTTAATTGTTTTGCTGTTAATTAGCTAAGGATGTAGTTTAACTGAAATCAAAGTATTCAAGATGCAAGGCATAGTGAAAAGAGGAAAATGTCTAATTAGCTTCCTCTAGTACATAACTCCCATTTCTTTCTGGCCAATGGGGATAACAAAAACAGAAATCACAAGTGTTTACTTGCTGCCTGATTGAATCAGAAGCAGGAGACTGAAGAGCCTCTTTGTGTTATTAGATGACCATTACGGAGGCTAATGAATGTGAACCCAGTGGTGCAGGTATGGGAAGTTTGGATGATGCAGAATGAGCAAGGAGTTTTGAATAAGGGGACTTCCTTAAGCTACCTAATGTGAGACTTAAAAATTAATTCCCCCAGATGGTAAGATATTCACTCAATACTTCCCCCCCCCCATTTTTTGAGAGTTGAAGACATGATAAAAGTCAAAGTCATTAATTACATTTACGTGTGTGTGTGTGTGTGTGTGTGTGTGTGTGTGTGTGTGTGTGTGTATTACTGAATCATTCTGCATATTTGGGTAAAGAAACAGCAATCACATCCTGGAGCTACAAGAGCTCTGAAGACCACCTGTATCCGTTTCTGCTTGGTCCCCTCAACAGCCCTTCCAGAGTTAGCTCTTGCCCCTTTCATATTTCTTACATACTTGGAAATCACAAACCAATCGTTACAGGTATGAAAATGAGCACAGATCTACTTTGTCACTCTCTGGACACAGTTTCTTTAAAAGATTTTATAAATCAGATGTATAACCTGTATGAGTCAAAGTCTTCATAGAGCATTAGATTTGGACATGTAGAGTAAATTGGTCAGAATGTTCATTCATCTAATTCTCCGATGTTTTTTTTTTTTTTATTTATTTTTGAGAGACAGAGACAGAGTATGAGCAGGGAAGGGGCAGAGAGAGAAGGAGACACAGAATCCGAAGCTGTCGACACAGAGCCCGACTTGGGGCTCAAACCCAAGAACTGCGAGATCATGACCTGAGCCAAAGTCGGATGCTTAACCGACTGAGCTACCAGGTGCCCCAAATAATTTATTCTTGAGGGAAGGATCATATCTTCCCTATTTGTTGTATCTTTAGCTCCTAGAAAAATTCCTGGATTATAGTTTAAAAGCTATCAATTCTGTAAATGGATAAATATTTTATGAATGAACAAATAAAATAATTAGGGGGTCAAGTAAAATATTCAAATCTGACTTTTTAATGATTAAAAATCGTAGTTAAGGCTAATACTTGCTGAACACATACCCTGCTCTGGTCTCTGTGCTAAGAGCTTAACCCACATCATCTCCCAAGTGGGCATGTTAAGGTCTTGGCATAATTTGACCCAGAACTCCTTAATAGTAAGGTTGCAAACCCCATAGGACAAAAACAAAACAAAACAAAACAAAAAAACAGGTACACAATGGAAAGATATTTGGAGGGTGGGTGAGAAGTAGCAAAGTAAACCCAGTGTAACTCATTGATAGCCATCTCTCACATCTCCTGAGAGCCCTCCGTATTTACTCAGCTCTCTACTTGAAATTCCCAATGGCTTGACAGACCCATGGAAGCAAAATCACTGATTCAGATGTGTGATTCAGCCAGTCACGAAGGTTCATTTTTTAATTCACTTGAGAAAAGAATTTATTCAGCATTTGCCACGTGCTACACAGTAATAAATCAGAAGGACTCAACCTCTGCCCATATTCCTATCCTTGCAGAACTTCTACTTTGTAGGGGAGATTCATAAGTTTGTAAATTGCTCAGTAACCATGAAGCTACCGCAGTAATCAAGATATTGTGGGATTGGTGCAGGGATAGGGACACAGATCAGTGGAACAGAATGGAGAGTCTATAAATAGGTCCACACAAATGTGGCCAATTCATTTTTTTAAATTTTTTTATTTGGGAATAGTTTTAGATTTATAGAAAAGTTCCAAAGATAATACAGAATTCCTATATGCCTTCCTCCAGTTTCTCCTCCTGTTAACACCTTACATTTCCATGGTATATTTTGCAAAAATAAGAAATTAACATTGACACAATACTGTTAACTGGACTTTAGACGTGATTAGATTTTATAGCAGTTTTCCCACTAATATCCTATTATGTGTCCCAGGATACCACATTTCAATTGGCCAGTTCATTTTTGCCAAAGCTATGAAGGCAATTAAATGGAAAAACAGTCTGTTAAACAACATTAGTTTGAATAAACCATTTGAAGTTTATATAAACTTAAGAATAAACCCTTAACCTAAACCTTACACTGTATACAAAACATTTAAAAGGGTCATATCCATTTATATAGATACAAATACAAAATATAGAGCTTCAAAATGTTGAGAAGAAACCATGGGAGAAAATCTTCATGAGGCAAAGAGATCCTAGAAAAAAACACCAGAAGCAAAATCCATTAAAGAAAACACTTGGAGTTCCTCAGAGTTAGAAAATTTCCTCTACAAAAGACACTATTAGAAGATTGAAAAGAATAAAACACAGACTGAAAGCAAATAGTTGCAAATAATATATTCAAAAATATAAATATATATAATATAAAAATATAAATAATATATTTATATAATATAATAATATATCAATAAAAATATAATTAAAAATTAGTTCAGAATATATAAAGAAATCTCAAAGTTCAACAGTAAGAGAACTACCTATCCAGTTAAAAAGTAGGCAAAAGACTTGATCAAACATGATAGGAGAGACTATAAAGATGGCCAATAAGAATGAAAAGATGTTGAACATTATTAGCCGTTAGGAAAATGCAGATTAATGCTGCCATGAAATATCACTGCACATCTGTTAGAATGCTAAGATTAAAGATACTGACGATACCAAGTGCTGGTGAGGATGGGGAACAAGTGGAGTACTTATGCATTGCTGGTGGTAATGCAAAATAACATAGCCACTCTGAAAAACAATGTGGCATTTTATTAGCGAGTTAAAAATATGCCTATCACATGAGCCAGCTATCCCTGGGTATGTGCAACACAGCAGGAATTGATGAACTATGGCCAGCAGACCAAGTCCTGCACACAGCCACACTAATTCTTTACATATTATTGGTTCCTGCTTTCACACTAGTTGACACAGGACTATATGGTCCACAAAGCTAAAATATGTATTATGTGGCCCTAACATATGAAAAAGGTAACTAACCTTTCATCCTCTAGAGAAAAAAAACATACGTCCACCCAAAAACCTGTACGTAAATGTTTTTACAGCAGCTCTATTCATCGCCTCCCAAAACTTGAAACTACCCAAATGCCCTTCAACAAATAAATGGATAAACAGATTGTGGTACATCCATACGATGGAAGTATTTAAAAGGAACAGCATTTAAAAGGAACAAGCTGTTAACATAGGCAACAGCTTAGAGACTTTCAAAGGCATTATGCTGAGTGAAATAAGTTTCAAAAGGTTACTACTATCTGATTCTAATTCCATGACCTTTTTTAAAAGACAAGATTCTGGTAGTGGAGAACGAGCTCAGTGATCACCATGGATTCTGGGTGGCAGGAGGATGTAATTACAAAGGGAAAGCCTGTGTGGGGCACTTGGGTGGCTCAGTTGGTTAAGTATCTGACTTCGGCTCAGGTCATGGTCTTGCAGTTTGTGAATTTGAGCCTGTGTTGGGCTCTTGCTGACAGCTCAGAGCCTGGAGCCCGCTTCAGATTCTGTCTCCTCTCTCTTCTCCTCCTCTACTCATGTTCTCTCTCTCTCTCGCTCTCTCTCTTTCTCTCTCTCCTCTCTCAAAAATAAAATTAAACATTAAAAAAATTAAAAACAACAAAACAAAGGAAAAGCCAGTGGAAGTTTTAGGGAATGATAGAATTGTTTGATAACCTAATAGTAGTGTTGGCTTCACGAATCTATGTATGTGTCAAAATTCAAAGAACTGGGCACCAAAACAAAGTCAATTTCACTATCTGTTAATTTAAAAAGTAAAAAAAAAATTAGTGGGCACCTGGGTGGCTCATTGGGTTGAGCATTCGACTTTGGCTCAGGTCATCATCTCTTGGTTCATGAGTTCAAGGTCCACATTGGGCTCACTGCTGTCTGCAGAGTCCACTTCAGATCCTCTGCCCCCCGCCCTCTGGCCCTTCCTCACTTACACTCTCTCAAAAATAAATAAAACATAAAACAAAATCAAATTAAATCAAAAAGTTAAAAGTCACACATGAAGCTACCTGTCAAAGATTACCCAACTAGCTGGGAGTAGACGTGAGATTCTAACCCAAGCCTGTGTCACTACATTGCCTTTTAACCCAATGTACTCAGAAGGGCTGTCATTTTAGTAGTGACACATTCTGGACAATCCGTGGTGCTGCGTTGAAACCTGGATGATTCTTGTTTCCTTGGGTTTGGATACCTACTAAGAATTACACCTGTGGCTGAAGCCGCTTGCCTGTTCTCCAGTGTCACAAAGTATCTGGCTCCCTCAGATCATTGCTTTTAGTGGTTTTGGGCAGAGACCTGAGTAGCCATACCCTTGGATACCAAAACAGCAGCCAGGTTACCATCAATACCATCATCACCACATTCATCATTGTATCAGATTTTTTTAATCCTTTATCATTTTCAAATAGCTTTCATTTTACTTGAACTTCACAACCACTTAAGTGAGAGATTTGGGTCAGTCAGGAAGTTTTCATCCACATTTTGTCACCAAGAAAATGGAGGCTTAGTCAGAAGAAAGAAATTCCCCAAATTTATGAGGTAACATGTGACAGAGGTGTGTTTAGTTGGTAAGAAGTCTGACTCATAGCACATGCTGTTTTTTCCACTACTTAGCCTTTTATACAGATCATTCTTGACTTTTGCTGAAAACTTTTTCTGGTCCAGATTGTTAGACTGTGGGATGAAGGCATTTTGCAAAGCTGTTGTGTGAAATGTAGCTTGGAAGGAAACCTCTTTGATAAATAGGTATTTTTCCGATTGTATCAATCCATCTGCCTATTCTCTGAACTCTGCTGGGGCCAGAGTTTGTGAGCTTTGCCCCTCAACCGAAGTCATTTTAGAGCTTCGTCATCTGAAACTGAACCCCATCTTACTTGTTAGATTCTCCTCTTCAGTAAACACAGACCACAGCAAATAAACTTTCTGTGGCCCATCATTCTTGAAGGGGAAAGTTAGGTCATCCGAATAAAAGTCCCTGCCTGATGTGTCTTTTGATAAAAAACCCCTTTTCAAAGTCTTGCATACAGTCAACATGTTAGGCCATGTGATCATTAACTTTGACGTTTCCTTGTGATTAGCCACCCCCTTCCCCAAAGAGTCTTTGAAACAGGTTTTCCTAAGACATTCAAATCTTGAATAAGAAAGTATATGTTTCTCACATATCAAACAGCAGACATTTAAATGAAAAGTTAAAAAAGAATGGAGGCAAAAAGAAGGATTTGGCTCTCGTCGAAGCCAACATACATACTTTTTAATCCAAATAGAAGCCCCTGGAGATGACACCCTAGTGTAACCAATAGGCTGGTTCGAAGTGATGAACCAATCTAGGAGAATGTCATTTATTCTCATTCCCTCCCCTGTCAGTTGACCTTCTGTCCACTGGGCATATGCCACCCAGAAGGATGAACAGATAGAAGCGAGATGGTGCAGAGGGAGTGAATGGTGTGCATTTGAGAAAGCGGGTCTGCTCTCGAGAGAGCCAGGCAAATCAGCTGTTGAGTGCTTAGTGAACCAGACTTTAATTCTGCTAGCTTGCTGCTGCCTTCGAAAATGCCAAATGTCTACAGCTTCCCCCAGGCAGGTGACTCAGCACCATGGACCAAATCAGACTGAAATTTCACTCTGGTGGGACCAGATTATTGTTGCTGAGTCAAAAGTAAGACATGACGCTGGGTGTACACTTTATGATGGGCCTGAGTATTTCATTACTGGGACGTTTATTTTTTCACATGTGCGTATTTTCACACTCAACCTTCTTGCTGTCGGTGGCTGCGTTTCTGAGATATTGGTTCATTATTTCTGACTCTTGTGACATGCATTCCTATTACTCACCCTTAAGGGCCTGTTTCCAGTCATGGCTGGAGGTGGAACCAGAGAAGAATCACACACACAAAATGATTTCTGGTTTTAATTTTAATGGCAACTGCTGTCTCTTTCCCTATTCAATTATTTTTCTTGGAAATAATTCCTGAATGCCTCCTTTTGGGGAGAAACCATCACCAAATAAACATATCAAGTTTGTATTAATGTAACAGGATGGCATTTACTACTGTTAAATTTTGTTACTATGGCTCACAGTGATGAATAAGAGAAGGAATACAAATTCACTGACTGTTGTAAATTACATGGAAGAAGATATGTGATTTTGTATAAATATACAAAATTTGGTCTATGTATGTATAAACACGCACACAGAGAATGCTATGGGGAAAATGAGATCCCTTAGACGTGCTCATTCACTCATTCAAGCAACACAAGAGCCCATCCTGATGAGGATGATTCCATGTGGTTGGACACGGCAGGGAAGCAGCTGCAAGTTGTGGAAAGTTAGCCAATGCCGTAAGATATAAAGTGCTGTTCTCCTCACAACAAGCACTTTTTTTGAGCATCCATTATGTATGAGACACTCAGAATACAGCAGTGGGAAAGCCAGTACTCTGCTGTCCTGGAAGTTACTGCTAATGGAGAGAGTTCCTTAAACAAATAAAGAAGACAATTTCAAGTAGTGATCACCGCTATGAAGAAAGTTAGGAGAGACATGACCGAGAATAATGAGAGAAGGAGAACAGTGGGGAGAAAGGCAGCTTTAGGTAGGGTGATTACTGCAGGCCTAGGAGGTGACATCTAAGCTGAGAGGAAGGAAGAGAAAGAGCCAGCCACGAGAGCAATACAGGGAAGAGTGTTCCAGGCAGAGAGACCAGCAAGGACAAAGGCAACCTTGGAGGTGTTGAAGAGGGATCAGGTTGGTAGGAATGTGCACAACCGAGAAGGCACAGGTATGTGATGAGACTGGAGTCCCACGGAGATGTGTAGACCTTGGTGAAGCGCTGCTTTACTGCAAATGCAATGAGAAGGGTCTTAAGCAGGGCTCATCTGTGAGCTGACTGCAGCTCATTTCAGCTGACGGGAAGAGAGAGAAAGCAGAAAGCCATTAGCAGACAGCTGTAGTGGTCTAGGCCACAGATGGTGAATGGTGCTGTGCAGTACCAGATGACGTGCAGAATAGCATATGTAATATGGAAAACCAAAGGGTCTGCTTATGTATTGGACATGAAGATGAGGGAAAGGGAAGAAATGAATATGGCTTTTGGGTCTCCTGTGGCCATTTAGATTAATTACAACTCAGGCAATGCTGAAGGCTTCCTAGAAGAAGTTACATTTTATGGTGAGCACCTTGACTTTTTCATTACAAGCAAAAGTGATCTGGCAGGTGGCCGTCATGTTAAAACTTAAGAAGTCCAAAGTTATAGTTTAGCTATGTGATCTTATGATAGACAGTGTCACTCTCACAGTCTCTGAATCACCTCAACTGAGCCTCAAGATCGTAGAACTCTTGAGGATATTAAGTTCTCCTTGGGGCAGATTGTACCTCTTTATCACCATCCCCTGAGTGGAGGTGGGCACACGGCAATAAGAGGAACTAGGAAACACTGAACAGTCAGTGCATTGCACCCCCTCACGCTACTTGTAATCTCAGAATCTCCTTAAAGGTGTCTCTTTCTATAGTTTATTGGTACCTTAGCATCAATGTAGTACTGGCAAAGTGCAAAGTAGCAAAGGGGCAGCCCACAGTCCTGCCGCCAGAGGGCAGCATGGGGCCGTGCACCCAGGTCAGCCCCTGCCATCATGAGCCCCCCTGAGAGAGCAGGCAGACCTACCTGCCTTTGAGGAAGAATAGCCCTGGGGTCAAGAATCACTGCTGCTGAAGCAAACCAGGAAAGAGAATGTTCCTATTAGCAATGGTTCCAAGAAGAGCATGAGAGTGTCACTGTTGGAAACAATGGCAAACTCTAAATGCATCTGCAGCTTATACAGTCCAAACAACAGATAGTTTTTTTTTAATCTTTAGCTACCATTTATGGAGTGCAAAGTGCATGGCACTGGTAAAGTTTTTATGCCTTATCACATTTAAGCTGTACATCAACCCTACAAACTATATGCTGGTTTTTGTCCTTATTTTGCAGATGAGAAAACTGAGTAAGAACAAAGATCACTGATAGAGGCATGTCTGCGTGACCACAAAAGTCTGTTTAACTAGAAACCTCCTCTCAAGGTTGCTAACTATCTACTTATTATTTTTCCAGCGTTATGTTGGATACCCTGAGGATAGAAATGAAGTATTATATAGGACTTGGCTCTTGCTCTTGAAGTACACACACTTTCAGAGTGGAGAGAACAAATTAAACAACTAAAGAAAAATACAAACAACTGTACATAATCTAGAGTTTAACAGCTTGCTAAAACTCTGTTTTCACAGCTATGTCCCTCCACTATCCAGGGTTTTTACACCCATACCACACAACTACTATAAGCAAGGTCACCTTCAAATTGAAAAGGATAGTGGAGAAGAAGTGATGTGCAGGTAGGCATTCATTCATTCAATCATTCACTTATTCTCCAAATATTTATTGAACATCTCTGACTATGACAGACACTAGGTATTACACTGAAACATACCTGGTCCCTGCCCTGGGAGATTATGATCTAGTTTGTTTTGGTAGAAAATAAACAATAGCACATAGCCACCAGAAAATGCGGGATTACAATTAAACATATCATTAAAAGGATACAGTGATGAGCTATCATCCTTGGTGATCTCAACTGTTGGTCCAACAATTTATTGACCTTGATTCCTATGACTTCCTTCTCCAACGTGTCCACATGGCAGTCCAGCCTCAAGCAGGTCTTCTCTCCTGTGATGATGATTTTCCGAATCCCTCTTCACTCACAATCTCATGAACACGTGTCTCTCACACTCCCTTGGATCCCGGTCAGCCTTCGCTGTGCTCTGAGACTATATCCACCTTCTGACCCCTCTTGCCCAATCTGAACTCCATGGAAGGTCAGTTTAGTGATACCCCTGTTCCTGCTCTAAAGCCCCCCCCCCACCTTCCTCAGGATCTTTTTCTATCTGTGCCCATTTGTCTTTTGCTCTCCAGGAAGAATGGGTACTCTCTTGCCCCTCTAGGATTTCCATAAGGGATTAATTATACTTGAGATGAATCTTGTAGAGGCAGTTGATTCATTCATTCATTCATGCATTACCTACTTTATTCTATATCTATGTATTGACCACTTGCTCTTTTTCCAGGATTGTAATTGTCACAGAGATACTGCAGAGTAGTCTGGGATCAAGAGGAGTAGTTCAGGTGGACTGAAGCATTATGGGAGAGATGGGGTGCCTTTGTACAAGATGAGGCCAGAGAGGCAGAGTCCCTACCCTGCATGGCCTTGAGGTCATGTTAACATTTTGAACTTCCTTTAAGAGAAAGGGAAACAAAGGAAAGATTCTGGGCAGAAATGTGACACAATTTGATTTGCAGTCTCCAAAAGACCACTCTTGGTATGTGGGGGAAGGATAAGAGGCGGTCAGAGCACGACTGGAAAGTAAAGTTAAAAACTGGTGCCATAACCTGGGGGAGAGGTGATGGCTTCCTGTAGATGAAAACTCTGCTAGTAGATCACTAAGTTCCCTCCAACTTCTGCAGCCCCTGGACTCGGTGATTCCTCACAAGTGCCTCAAGGTTCTGGCCCCAGTCTCCTTCCCCTAATTTATCTCCTGCAGAGAGTCTTGTCCTCTCTACTACATGCTGTGCTCCAGATGAAATGAACCACTCTCGGTTCCCTGAACACTCTGGCACATTCCCTGCTCCAGGCCTTTGCTCAAGCTATTCTCACAACCTAAATATCCCACCCGCCACCCCATTCTTTTCCCATGTTCACCTCTTTTATGTGTGATCACCACAGATGGAATTCAGTCCCCTTCACAATATATGTTGGTAAGTTTATTATATCATTGTTACAGCATGACCTGCATTTTGGTTAGTTCTTTCTTGCTGGCTCTTCAGTTGTGAATCTTGGAGGAGAGAGAGCAAGTTTTATTAACATTTGATTCTCCTTTTCAAATCGTCACTACCTTGCTCAGTGGGGTATTTTAGCAGGTGTTAAATGTGTGTTGTATCAAACCAGAAAGTATCCAATTCAGTCTAAATCAGTCTAATACAACTCAACCCAATTCTGTTCAGTTCAGCTGGGAATTCAGTCCACTCCTTTGTGCATTAGTTATTTCCTCTAAAGGTGTAAGCACCTTAAACTTAGGCACTTGCATTGTACTGCAATGCACCACATACTTCTTTGTATGCCTTCCTAGTTCATACAGTAGGCACTCAATAAATGTTTATTGACTGGGTCACTTAAAATGAAAGATGCTCTTTGATAGTGTAAGTATAAATTTGCCTTGGACTCTTATTTCTTTCTATCTTATAATAATGGTAACCGATTCGTGTCAAATGTGCAATATGCAGGCTTGAAAGTTACAATTTCATACAATTAAATGGTTGCAAATGTAATGTAGCCTCTTAAGGCATTCTGGCACAGGTCTAGTAAGATAAATGTTTAGGCAGCTGTATACAAAGGCATTAACATATTACATTATTCTCATCACACTCCGCTTGAAGAGAAGAAGTCATCACTGATGTGGGGAAGGGGGTGTGGTCATGATGATATGACTTAAGAAATATTAAGAAGTGCCTCCCCCTAAATATCTACTTTACCAGAGGGAACCCTCCCATCATTCTCACAACTAAAGGTAACCTATGTCCTATCCTAATTGCTGGAGGACATCATCTGTTGCTCTAGAGACCCTATCCCTTCTAATTCATTGGCACTATATCCAGGGTGCTTTACAAACAGGTTCAGGGTCACTTACCACCCTTGTTTTTAAGGCCACACAACTGCCTACTTCTTATGTAATGGAGATGCCCTTAAGAAGTCTACCATATTACTTTTTTTATTTTTTTTTAAATTTCCATCCAAGTTAGCATAGAGTGCAATAATGATTTCAGGAGTAGATTCTTTAATGCCCATTACCCATTTAACTTATCCCCCCTCCCACAACCCCTTCGGCAACCCTCTGTTTGTTCTTTATATTTAACAGTTTATGTTTTGTCCCTCTACCTGTTTTTATATTATTTTTGCTTCCCTTCCCTTATGTTCATCGTAAAACTTAAGATGATATAAAAAAATATGTTTTGTATCTTAAAGTCCTCATAGGAGTGAAGTCATATGATTTTTGTCTTTCTCTGACTAATTTCACTTAGCATAATACCCTCTAGTTCCATCCACGTAGTTGCAGATGGCAAGATGTCGTTCTTTTTGATTGCCAAGTAATACTCCATTGTTTATATGTATATCACATCTTCTCTACCCATTCATCCATCAATGGACATTTGGGCTCTTTCCATACTTTGGCTATTGTTGATAGTGCTGCTATAAACATTGGGGCACATGTGCCCCTTCTAAACAGCACACCTGTATCCGTTGGATAAATACCTAGTAGTGCAATTGCTGGGTCATAGAGTAGTTCTATTTTTAATTTTTTGAGGAACCTCCATCCTCTTTTCCAGAATGGCTGCACCAGTTTGCATTCCCCCCAGCAGTGCAAAAGAGATCCTCTTTCTCCGCATCCTTACCAACATCTGTTGTTGCCTGAGTTGTTAATGTTAGCCATTATGACAGGTGTGAACACCGTATTATTTTTATTGTAGTAAGATATACGTAACATATGTTTACCATCTCAACCATTTTTAAGTGTGTTATTCAGTGGCATTAACACATTCACATTGTCGTGCACACATCAGCACCATCAATCTCCAGAACTTTTTAATCATTCCAAACTGAAATTCTGTACCTAACCATGTTTATTTTTTTAATTATAAAATAATGTCTTCTAATGGTAGGAAATTTAAACAATATCGGAGTATATGAAGTAAAAAGTTTTATTACTATCCGTAGTAGACCTACCACTTTTTGCTGTTAAGTTTGTTGCATAACCTTTTTGGATCTGTGTGTGTATGTGTAATATCAGTCCACAGAAATATATTGTTTGTTTTAATTACATAGTATATGTACTGTTTTTGCTTTTTTTATTTATGAAAAGTGTTGTGGACATTTCCCATGTTCTAACACATAGTTGTACTGCATTCTTTTTACTGACCACTTAAAACTCCATCATATTGATGTATTATAATTTATTTAGCTATTGCCCTAATTATGGACTCCTAGCTTTGTTCTTAAGTTTTTATCTCCTTTTAAAAACAGTGTTACAGTAAAAACTCTGATACACTCAAGCAAACATTCTCAAGTTAAATTCCTAAAGATAAAGGTTTGCACATTAGGGAAAAAGAGTTGATTTATATACAGCCTACCAGATCCCTCTGCACAAGCCTTTAACTGCTCATCTCTCAATAGTATGTTGGGAAGAAGGGCTGTGTGGTCAGCAGCCATTATAAATTCACATCTTAGAGTGGATTTGCTTGAAATCACTTCTCTCTTTGATAGGACTGTAGATGCTCTCCAAGGAGGAGCTAACAGAAAAGAAAGGAAGCAGTGAATTCATAGAGTCTGCTGGGTTGATCCAGTCTGGAAAAATGGGGAACACGCACAATCTCTTATGTGGGCTTTTCACTTCACTATGCAAAGCAAAAGCAAAGGGCATGGAACCTGCTTCTTTTATGTAACTCTCTTCACATCCAGCCCTGCATCCTCACACATCCCCATGACAATGTGAGGCTTCGAGCTTGACCTCAACAGTGTCCGTATTTCTAAGTTGGCAACAATCTGTACCTTAGATACACATCCTTTGCAATTTGAACCAATTCAGGTTTTTCCTAACATGCCGAGAGCCTATGGATAAGAATGGCCTAGTTAAGAAGTAAGCTTAAAACTTCTGAGCAGTATTTTTCTGCTTACTATTAATAAATCTCCAAAACAGAACTGCCATCATTTGGGATAAAGGAGACTTGTGTTAAGTGTTTTGTTTTGTTGTGTTGTGTTTTACTGGTGATGAACCGAGGAAGTACTTGAAGTAATGCATGACTCTTGGGTATTTGCATAGCCTAAGCTTACATCTATTATAAAAATGTGTGGTTTATTTAATTTTCCACTAAAATCAGTGGTTTTAATTAAGGATAAAATTAATGAAATCTAAAACTTGGAGAGGTGATTGGTTTTGCCAGTAAAGGACCATGCTAAATCCTGCAAAAAAAAAAAAAAATTGGTTTTCTATAATTAGCTCATATGTAATTCATTCATTAGAATGCAGTCATGTATATAAGCAGAAAACCAGAGTGCTGAGCTGGAGAGTTTCTAAAAACTGGACTCTGAGAATAGCTATTGAATAACATAAAAATATTAAGCAAATATTTTTCTTGATATAGTACATTTCATGGCAGCTTTTCATAGCAACTCCATCAAAGAGACCTCTTATTTTAGAGCCAGTCCTATGCTGAAATGAGCTGATTCTCTTGAGAAGTTTTTCCATAAGCCTAGGTTTTCAGGGCAAGAGTATCTGATCTCACCTTTCTCATGACTAAGTCAAGGAGAGTCTTGAGAAAATGTGTTCTATGGCCATGGCTCTGGATATTTAAAAAATCAACAGGGAGTTTTAGAAATGGATAAAGTCTAAATCTTCAGTGTACCAACACTCATAAACAGGACATTGCCATTGTGGCAATACCTCTCTAAGCTATATGTTAAGATGGAAGTCTTTCATATAGGGACAAGGATTCTTCTCACATATCTACCAAAAGGTTACTAGCATATTGTAGTAGAGTTTTAGGAGTCTCTGCCAAACCTAACATAACCCCTATAACTGTTCTTTTCACCATGAGTGGTGGGGCCCTGGCAGCCATTTTGTACTACATGACTCTACTGGTCCACCCTACCGCTAGCCAAACAAATCCTTTTTTCCAGGAATCTGGAGTTGGGACTAAGATAATATGATTGAGTCTGGGCTGGTAAATGGAAGAAGTCAATTGTAGAATTTCCATCTTCTGTTACCATATTTATTAAGAAGCAGAAGAGAGGGGCGGAGGGAGCAGATGCAGAAACCAGCAGAGAAGAGAGATGAAAAAGAAAGGTGGTTTTGTTTTGTTTTGTTTCTAAGTGTAGTTGACCCACAATGTTACATTAGTTTCAGGTTTATGGCTTCTGGTTCAGGTGGTTTCCCCAAGCCTGACTAAGTTACTGACTTTGTGGTCTTCCTGATACTCTTGTATCTTTTTAACAGGTTATCTCCATTTCCTTGGGTTAACCTGAACACAATAGAATTCTGTATACAACAAAAGTTTTAAGTAGTGCACATGTTGGAGTACATATTTAAGGAGAGGTCAGCTCAGTATAGAGGGCAGAGAGGGAAAGAAAAAAGAGAAACAATTATTGAGTATCCTCTTTGTCAAGCAATTTATTGGGCACTTTACAAGTATCTTATTAATCCTCAAAGTATCTCTAAAAAATTGATCTCATTTTCCTCCATGGTTTCAGGTAAGGAATTTGGATTTCAGAGGTTATCCCTCAAGTTACATGGCTGGTTGGTGGCAGATCTGGGATCTGTATTCAAACTTAGGCATTTAGGCCTGGTTGGTCGAACTTTGCTAAATAATAGTTTACCTTGATATTTGTGTGATCTCGAGCAAGCCACTTTGCCCCATTTGGGCCTCTCTTTTCCTTTTTGAAACATGACCTTTGGTAAATGTAGTATTCTCTACGGTCTCTTACAAACCTAACAGCATAGTATTACTTGAAGGATTCACTTAAAAAACTGCTTTCCTATCTAGGTGGTTGATAAGGGATGGGGTCAGTGGAGAGTTGTACTCAAGCTTCCATGAATTCCTTTTCAAACTATCCACATGCTTTCTCCCCAGAAGATTCTGATAAGCTGCTGAGAATGGGGAAGTATAGATAAAAGAGCTGGGGTTTGAACCCAGAGCTGGCTTGTTTTGTTATGCAAACACTTTCTCTTTTTTACTCCACTTACTGGAACATAGAAGAAGCTCATAATTTTTTTTCAACTGAACTGCATTACGATTGACCATAAATGACAAATATGTCCTATTGTGAATGTTTTGCACATTTTAGAATTAGACCCATTAGAAATTTGCCAATTTCTAATAAACGTCTTGTTGACATTTTTATTGCAACTAGATTGAATCAGTAGATCAGTTTAGGGATATTGCTATCTTAACAATACTGACTCTTATAATCCATGAGCATAGTACAGTTCTCCATTTTTTCAAAGGTCTTCTTTATCTTCTCTCGGTACTGTTTTATAGTTTTCAGTGATTTTAGCGTGCCATTTGTTAATTTATTCCTGGGTGTTTGATATTTTTGTATGCTATCGCAAATGGTATTAAGTTCATTTTTCAATTGTGTGTTACTAGTATACAGGAATACAAATTATTTTTAGGTCACTTTATTTCCTGTGACCTTAGTATACTAGATGTTTGTTAATTAATGACCTGAGAGACTTTGGACATGAAAAGTCTTTCTTTGGGGTTCAAGTGACAAAGTACACTTGGTAGACAGAATAACAGGTCTTCCCCCAAAGATGTCCATGTGGTAATTCTCAGGACCTGCAACTATGTCAGATTGCATGACACAGCAGAATTTGGTTTGCAGATGGAATTAAGATTGTTCATCAACTGACTCTAAGATGGGGAAATTGTCTTGGGTTGTGTGGGTGGGCCTCAGGTAATCAAGAGTCCTTAAAACCGAAAGAGGAAAATTAGAGGGATCCATGATTGTAGAAGGAGGAATAAAGAAATGCAGTATTATTGGCTTTAAAGATGAAGTGCTTTTAAGTATAGTGAGGGAAGATTGAAAGTTGCCTGTATAATGAGACCGTCCTTGCATATTTTTGCCCCAATACGTTGAGTGGGAGAAAAGGAGGTTGAATTTAAAGGATGGGTTGGCAATTGCACACAGCCCTCGGACTGCCCCCGCTTTGCTGGCTGAGTCCAAGTGAGCTCCCACTCGGGGTGAACCGTTGACGGATGTAGTGGTCATGGATTATCGTCATGTGTCTGAGTTGTGATTTCAGCATGCTTGCTGCCATTTCCGGTTTTATTTTTTCCCATGTCTCCATTTCTAGTAAAGAACAAGGCAAGGATAGATGAGGAAAAGAGGGTGTGTTTTCATCTTCAGTGCGTGTCAGTGAAAATGGTGCTATCTCTGAAGTTTCAGTTCATAATGAAATGTCAGAACTCAAGTGAATTTACAATAATACCACATATACTAACACGGGAAGGTGTGTCAGTGTCACGTGCTGTATAACATTTACCACAAAAACTAGTCATAGCTGTGCTAATTCTTTGTGTTATAATCGGTCACTTTATTTCTATTGCCTCTGGAGCAAAAACCTGAAATAAAGGTGTTCAAGGTAAAAAAGCATACATATACATATATGTATACACATACGTATGTTGTTTTTTTCCTTACAGAATGGCAGTTTGGAAATAAGAAAAGCTCAGTTTTATAACTAATGTCCTTATAAAATACTTGTATTAGTTACTCTCCCAAAAAGAAATGCATATGCTACCTGCTTTAATCTTCCACCTGATGGAAAAAATAGGGCTGTGCTCATGGAAATGACAGTAGCTTCCCCCATTTAAGTTAAAGAAACATGGTTGGAAACAGCTGATTTATAGTGGCCCCAAGAGATGTCCTTGCCACTTTTTGCTTTTCAGCTTAGTTAATGTTTATCAACCGCTTCCATCATGCCAGGCACCGTGCTCAGTGCCAAGGATAGAGAAATGATTAAAATATAATCCCTCTCCTCGAGAAACCCATCGTATGATGGAGGCACACAGGTGCTTCAGACCAAACTGCAAGAATATGAGGGCACCAAGGAGGAGGTGATTTACTTTGCCTGGAGAGAAGTAAGACCTTCATAGGAGTGACATTTGAAAGGGGGTTGAAGGAAAAGGAGAAGGCCAGTGGTTGTACATTTTAAACGATGAAACAGGGCGAAAAACCCTAAGGGAAAGCTCTGTTAGTGTACCGTAAGCTGCCTGTGGAGGTGTGGAGCTGAGCATTCATTCTGAGGAGAGGACGCTGGAGGGGACTGGATGGGAGGTTGGAGGAGCAAAGGCTCACCTAGCCCCATCAGCCCTGTCTTCCCAGGGCAGGCGGCCTCCATGTGTGGGAGGCGAGGAAGCCCCAGTCTGCTTCTGTGCATGCCACCACCTCTTGCAAAGTCTAGGCAGGGTCCCCCTGTTTCCTTAAGCCAGAGAAAATGACAGCAGAGGCTCGCTGCCACTTCCTGGCCCTGAGATGGTTTTACGCAGGGTATTTGAGCTTCGTTTCTTTATCTGCAAACCTGGGGAAGTAGTAGCTCCCTCCCTCCAAGGTTTTTGCGAGAATGAAAGAGAGGGATGTATGTGAAGCCCCCAGCACTCTGCCTGCCCCAGAGGAATGGTAACATGAGGACAACCGTGACTGATGATGATGGTGATGGTGATGAGAAAAAAACAGTTCTGTTCTCTGGGCTGCCTCGGGAAGACTCGGCATCCCAAGAGGTGGGCAAGAACGCCGTGATCCGGGCTGATCTGGCTCTGACCCAGGGCGACTTCCTGCCCATCTGCGCTTCCTTGCCGTTGTTCCTGTGGCTCAGGTGGTGCGGGCAGCTGCCCCCAACTGCTGCCGCTGGTGCCTGACAGCTGCAGTGAGCCAGGCAATGGTCTAGTAACCCAAACCTCAACTGGAAACCATCAGCCCTAAATACTCCCAGCAACAAGGTCCGGGTCCTCCCCTGCACTCCCCTCCCCGCCCTGCTCCCAGCCTTTAGTTCACCTGCTGTCATTTTCTTCCCATTCCATCGGGACAGCCCTCATTTTCTTTGGCCTTCAACTGCCCCTCTGTCTTTTCTCCCTCTTCCTCCTTCCCTCATGTTTCTGTGCTTTTTCTTCCCTGCCTGCTTGTACCTCCCCCAGTTGTGGTTTTCCAGCATGGTGGATAGAAGAAGTTGTCCTGGATGGGAGGTCAGGAGGCTCAGCAGCTGGGCGTGTTGCTGAGACAATGGCAAGCCACCTCACCCTCCTGGGATGGCGTTTCCTCATCTGCACAAATGAAGGGTTTGCGCCAGAATGACCTTGGAGTGTTCTTTCCGCTCTAAGTTCCCCTTCTGTTGCCTTTTGTTACATCTGCCTTTGTGCCTGCTTTTCCTGTTCGAGCTGACTCATCTGCCCACCTGCCTCTCTCCTCCGCATCCTCACCACCTTGGTCCAGGCCACCATCATGTCTCCCTGGGCCCACTACAGTAGCCTCCTGCTGCTAGAGGCCCCCCTGCTTCTCTTCTCTTCTCTGCCCAGTACATTATCTGTGCAGAAGCCAAAGAAAAATATGCAAAAGATGGCTCACTCGTCCACTCAAATTCCTGCAAAGCCCTTTTATGGTCCTGGTCTGTCCCACTGCCCTGCTTACTCTCTTCAGATTATTTTTAGTGTGTGTAGTGATCTTTATTTCTTCATTAATTGCTGAGTGTTTATGTACTTGTGTATTGTTTGTCTTCCCCACAAGAGTGCAGGCTCCGGGAGGGAGAGAACTTGCCAGTCTGATTCATTCTGTATCCTCCCTGCATGTAGTATGCTCGGTAAATACTGAATAAAGGAACCTCCTTTAGCCATAGAACCCACCTCTCCTTTTTGTGAGACTGTTATCTCCTAACTACACAATTTTCTTTGTTTATTTTGAGAGAGAGAGAGAGAGAGAGAGAGAGAGAATGAGCACGCACATGTGCAGGGGAGGGGCAGAAAGAGAGGGAGAGAATCCCAAGCACGCTCCATGCTGTCCAGGCTCAATTCCACAAACCATAAGATCATGAGCTGAGCTGAAATCAAGAGTCAGACATGCAACCGACTGAGCTACCCAGGCGCCCCTACACAACTTTTCACTTAGAAATATCTCTGCCTGCCCGAAATTCTACCTGTCCTTCTACATAAGCTCTGAGACAATTTCCCTCATTCCTGTTCTCAGTCCTCCAGGTGCTATTTTCTCATAAGATATAGGAAACAGTGGTAATTATGAAAGTCATTTTTTTCTCGCTTCCCATTTTAATCTGTGTTATTGGGTGATTTAGAATAAAAACTAAAGAACAATTTACAGACTCTAATCCAGATCCTTGTTTTTTACAACACCAAGATAGAAATTTCTTTAAGAACACTTAGTAAAACTTTCAAAATTCTGTGGTTGATTCTAAGGAAGATGTTAGGAGTGGCCAGTTTTTTGTTTTTTTTTTAACAACTGTTTGAGATTGGTAATATTAATATGCCCATATTACAGATGACGAAAATGGGGAATTAGATTTTGTAGCTTTATCAAGGTCAGGAAGCCAGTGGGGCATGAAGCCAGGATTTGAACTGAAGGAATAACAATGCCACAACCAAGTACCTACTCACCATATTATTCCTTCTCACCCTACTGGGGCACCTGGGTGGCTCAGTCAGTTAAGCATCTGACTTCAGCTCACGTCATGGTTTCACGGTTCATGAGTTCGAGCCCCGCATCAGGCTCTATGTCGACAGCTCTGAGCCAGGAGCCTGCTTCAGATTCTGTGTCTCCCTCCCCCTCTGCCCCTACCCTGCTCACGCTATGCCTCTTTCTCTCAAAAATAAATAGTCACTAAAAAAAAGAGAAAGAATATCGCCCTCCTTTATTTTCATCATAACACTTACAAGTATCTGATGTTGTCCAATTTATTTCTTAACATTTTTGTGGGTGATTGCTTCCATTACAACAACAGCTCCACTATGGAAGGTACCATGAATATCCTGCTCATTGCAATTTACTCAATGCTTACTACAGTGCCTGGGACATATGGACCTTTGATATATATTTGCTAAATGAAATAGTAAATGATTTCCATGTTAAAAGATGAGGGATAATAGAAGCCCTGATAATTCTGTGTATAAAACTGAATCTTTGTTGATAAAGTTTCTCAAAAATATTCTCAATGATAGCATATCTTCAAGAATGTATTTGATTTTTGCAATTAGCCAAAACTGTTTAATTTTTTTCTTCGAAAAGAACACACGGTCGTAGAGTATTATGGTTATTTTCTTGCTGTGCAGTTAGACCTTCTTGCGGGGGCACCTAAATTTCTATGTTGTGGGACTCCTTGCCTGTGGCACTGTAGAGAAGCCTCTGGCCTCCATTCCAGAATGTTTTTAAGAGCATAAAAGTAGAATTTATAGGATTGCAAAGAAACCAATTATATTGAATACAGTTATTCAAATATAAAAATTGTACTATAGTAATATATTTGCTTCTTTATTAACACATTAAATAACAAGATCTAAAACAAGGTCTAATATCTAATTTTTATTGGCAACGAAAGCGTAGGACTTAATAATGCATTCATAATTAAAGAAAACATTAAATTTCATAAACACGTTAATAAAAGGTAGAGTTTCTCACCATACAAGTGCAGAGGCCTACTGGATTTATCCCCAGACCCTTCCATGGACCCCCAACTTTAAAACCCTGTATTAGAGGAATCTAAAATAGACTCAACAATAGCAGGCCACAGTTCAGTGAGTGTATTATTTCCAAAGGTCACCATGAGAGGGATTAGTCTTCATCTGGAGTAAAAGTACTGACATACAGTATATGGTTTTCTACACTCAGACCCGCATTTTTCATTTTCATCCCCTTTGTAATTTTGTGGCTATTGATAAATGGTACAATGTAATCATTTCCATACATTTACTTAGTAACTGTCTATGCATATATGAAGTGATCTTTTGAAAATGTAATCCTTGACTATTATCAAATTATCATTTTATGTACCATTTTAAATGTTAATTTGAGGGCGCCAGGGTGGCTCAGTCACTTAAGTGTCTGACTCTTGATTTCGGTTCAGGTCATGATCTCACTGCAGTGGGATCGAGCCCCATTGGGCTCTGGGCTGACAGCACGGCACCTGCTCTGGGTTCCCTCTCCCTCCCTCTCTTCCTGCCCCTCCCTAGCTCCTGTGTGCTTGCGTGCACATGTGCTCTCCCTCAAAATAAATAAACACTTTTCTTAAATGTTAATTTAAAATAGTTACTGCAGTCACGTGATTCAAAAATCAAAAAATATATTAAAAAATCAGGAAATCTCCCCCTACTTCTGTCTACCAGTTGCTGGGTCTCCTCCTAAATAGTATCAGCTTCTGATACATTCTTTCGGAGATGTTTGACACATAGAAGCAAAAATGTTTGCATATTGTTTTCACCCCTAACACAAATTGTAGCATGTTGCCTTTTCACTTAAAAATATGCTAGAAGATAATTCTTTTTTTTTTTTTTAACATTTATGCATTTTTGAGAGACGGAGCATGAGCAAGGAAGGGGCATAGAGAGAGAGACACAGAATCCCGGCAGGCTCCAGGCTCCGTGCTGTCAGCACAGAGCCTGATGCCGGGCTTGAACTCACGAACCGCGAGATCATGACCTGAACTGAAGTCGGGCGCTCAACTAACCGAGCCACCCAGGTGCCCCTAGAAGATAATTCTATATTAGAACCTTTAGGACTTCTTTGTTTCTTTTTGTGGCTGCATAGCCAGTCTGTTGTAAGGATGTACCAAAATTATTTAACAGGCCTTTATGGATGGACATTTTGGTCTTGTCATGGACACCTACACATGTGAGACTTAGAATTACACAACCCAAATATAAGTAGGTGGTAAAAGATTCACCAACAGGACTGAGACAAAAGGTCAAGATGTCTCAACTCTTTTCTAGCAGTCTGGCACAAGCCTGGTGTTTTCCAGGACTGAAGAGGTGATCACTGAGGACAGGGAGGCTGTCCCTGGTTGAGGGCCTGCTTTGGAGAAAGCTTGAGAATCAGCTAAGCACATTTGTTTTGTTTTTCTTTACTGTGACTTTCAGAAACAGGCTCACATTAATAACACTCTTTGGGGTGCCTGGGTGGCTCAGTTGGTTAAGCATCTGACTCTTGATTTTGGCTCAGGTCATGATCTCATGGGTTCATGAGTTTGAGCCCAGAGGCGGGCTTTGTGCTGGCAGCAATGAATCTGCTGGTGATTCCCCTGTTCCCTCTCTCTGCCCCTCACCCACTTGCACCCATGTCCTCTCCCTCTCTCTCCCTCTTTCTCTCTCTCTCTCTCTCTCTCTCTCTCTCTCTCTCTCTCAACATAAATAAACTTTAGGGGTGCCTGGGTAGCTCATTTGGTTGAGTGTCCAACTTCAGCTCAGGTCATTATCTTGCAGTTTGTGGATTCGAGCCCCACGTCGGGCTCTGTGCTGACTGCTCAGAGCCTGGAACCTGCTTCAGATTGTGTGTCTCCCTCTCTTTCTCTGCCCCTCCCCAACTACTGCTCTGTCTCTCTCTCTCTCAAAATTAAATAAATGTTAAAAAAATTGTTTTTAAAAAAGAGCTAAGTAAACCTTAAAAGAAGAATACTCTTTAATTTGTGGCACACTTTTATCATTGGTCCAGGGAAGGGCTCCTTTCTAATTTAATTTAATTTAATTTAATTTAATTTAATTATGCTCATTCATTTCCATTTCCCACTACCATCCCCCCAAATGCATTTACAGTGTCTGTTTTTCTTTATATACAAAATGGATATAATGATTTTCTGTGTGTATGTGCTTTCGGTGTATGTAAATAGTACTGGGTAAATAGTACTGGTAAATACTACTCATTCCGTTTCCTCTTGCACGCTCACTGTGTGTCATGTTCCCACATGTTGCTTCATGCACATCTAATCCCTTGTTTCTAACTGCCACATGTGCTCACCCATCACATCGTAGCCACCTGCTTGCCCAGTGATGGGCAGTCCAGTTGCCTCCAGCTCCTTGCCCCCCGTCATTGGTGTGAGACTTTATTTGGTGTGTACCTCTGGAGAGGAATTGCTGGGTCACAGAATTACATGTACTTAGTTTGACACAGAAGTGCCAGATGACTCCCCCAACTGCCTCCCCAGTCAGCAATACCAGAACAGCAAGTTCCCAGTTTCCCAACACTCCTCCCTGCCAGCTCTTGACCTTATCCTTTTACCCAACCTTCACCAGTCAAGTGATCTAGCATTATTATGTCAGTTGGCATCTATCTGTTTACAGATGATTTTGGACATCTCAGTGTCCGTGGGCCTTTCTGGTGTACTCTTCTATGATTGCCTGTTTGTATCCATTCACTCTCCTACTGAGGTTCTGTCTTCTGCTTGATGGTGTGTGTTTGTTACATAAGGTCAAGAAACATCCCTCATCAGTTTTAGATGTGACAAATATCATTTCCAATTTTGTCATCTGCCTTTTAACTTTGCCCTTCATGGAGCATAAGTTCTTACTTTTGAAGTAATCATATTAATCAATATTTTCGCTTTATGGTTATGTTTTTAATGTTTTGTACTTTGCTTAATAAAACCCTGTCCCATCCTAGGTCACAAAGATACTCTCTTACATTTTCCTCTGTTACATTTATCATGTTGTCTTTTACATTTACATATATCTGGAATCTGCCTCTATATGTGGTGTTAGAAAGGGATCCAGCTTCATTTGGCTCCTGAGCTAGTGAGAGCTTTGGGCCATTGTGCCTGAAAGAAGCAGAAGATGAAGGCTAGGAGAAAGGGAGGAGGGGAGAGAAATTGGGTACTGGAAACCCCTACAGAAAGGATGGAAAAGTAAAAGTAGAATCCATAGGTTCTGTCTGACCTACCCTAGGAGGATCCCCGCTATCTGTGGTGTGTAATGAAATCCTGAGAAAGCCAGCCTGCAATGCACTTCTCTTACAAATAAAGCTGTTGGCAGCAGGATTTCCCCAGCAGCACTGAGGTTCCGGTACATGGCTTTAAAAATACACTTTGTGCACAACAGAAGGACTTTCCCAAATGGGTGGGGTAGTTGGGAGAGAGGAAGCTACCAGAGGGAGAGAAGCCCGTGCTACTGAAGTACATAGGTGAGAATTGGTTGTGCTGAAAGATGGATTCCACGTTGGAAAAGTCCAACATGTATTTCTAGCTCTAAAAATGAAAAGTCACCCATTTAGAAAAGGTAATTGGTTCCTGTCCAGTGTCTGAGTCTTTCACATTGTCCGATTTCAGTTCATTGTCAAGTGCATATGGTGAATCCAAGTGCCTGACAAACAAGGAAAAACCTGTGGAAGACAAAGTAGCCAAATTATAGGCACCCGATTGGTATTTTCAGGCTTATGATCTACATATGTTCTAAGAAACACAGTGTGTTTTTTTAAAGTTTATTTATTTATTTTGAGAGGGAAAGAGAGAGAGAGAGTGCAGGAGGAGCACAGAGAGAGGGAGAGAGAGAGAGAGATACAAGCAGGCTCTGCACCGTCAGCACAGATACAGACATGGGGTTTGATCCTACAAACTGTGAGATTGTGACCCCAGCTGAAATCAATAGTTGGTCACCTAACAGACTGAGCCACCCAGGCACCCCCACAATGTCGTGGGTTTTTTTTTAACTTTCTTTGTAAATGGACTCAGTGGTCAGCCTTTTATTCTTCCCATTGACCCATATTGAGGATTCCCATCATTGCTACAGGGAGGCAGTGAGACTCCTGAGATCATGGTTCAACAGAGATAAGAAAAGAGAAAAATATGGGAGAAGAAAAGGAGGGTCAATTTTTTTTTTCTCTTTTCAGATCTATAAAAATGGCTCTTAAACAGCTGGCATTTTTGTTGCCCAGCAAAAAGCAACGATTACTGTGTGGGAGGAAAGAGCAGGAGGAAAGTAAAAGGTCAAAGAAAGCATTTTGCTTTTTTTGTGTGTTTTTGCCTTGAATCCTTCTTTTTTTTTTTTTTTCATGCAAGAGAAAATTCACGTCACTGCCTTTAATCTGTCTGCTTGGCCCTCTCTTATGGCCTCTCCCAAAGAAACAATATTTCTGATAGAAGGCATCCCCTAGCTTCTTCACAAAACTCATGGTTGTATGAAATATCCCTCCTTTGAAAAACATCAACCAGGTGTATTAAAACATTATGACTTGTGAACAAGTCACATGTAAAAAAACACGTCTTATAAATACCTTGCTTCTGTACCACAATGTGGAAGCTTTCTAGGGCCACCTCTTGTCTCTGAAACTTAAAAAATGTGAAGTCTGCCAGGATTTACTTAGTCTCTCCAAGCCTTGGTTTCTTCACTCACAGGATGGGCATGATAATAGGACCTACTTTATACTGCCATTGGAAGATTAGGCACCACGTACCTAGTGAGTGACTAAAACTAAAACTACTGACATTGTCAAGTGCTGATGAGGATGTGGAGCAACCGGAACTCTCCTTTGTGGCTGTTTGGAGGGCGAAATGATACAGCTGCTCTGGAAGGTAACTTGGTGTAGTGTCTTACAAGTCCGTTTACCGTGTGATTCAACAGCCTGACTCTTGGATATGTTTACCCCTGTCAAGTGAACACTTAGGTTTACATAAAAAATATGCAGGTGTTCAGAGCGTTTTATTTACCATCACGGAAAAACTAGAAACAACTGAAAAAGAGTGGGCAAATGAATATATAAGCTGTGGTATTTCCATACAATAGAATACATAGGAATGAAGTATGGATACATGCCATAATTTGAATGAATCTCAAAGACATTAACCTGGGTGGAAAAAAAAAAGTCTTGCAGGTTATATATTTATTGTGTGATTTCATTTATGTGACATGCTCAGAAAGATAAAGCTATTGTGACAGAGAACAGATCTGTGGTTACCATGCATCTGTTTAGAGTTGGGGGTAAGGGAAATGGAAGACTAGAGGGAGATAGCTGGGGGTTTTATGGAGAGTTGGAGCTGTTTTGTGTGTTGCTTGTGGTGGTGTTTTATGAATTTATACCTGTATTAAAATTCAGAGAACGGTGTACCTAAAAAGTCAATTTTACCGTATGATTTTAGAAACAAAACTTTAAATCAGATTATAAAAAATAATGAATGTTTAGTCTAGTCCCTAACACACAGTAGATCTTAGCCATTAGTAGTTTTAGAGTCTGTGTCATGGAGTACATCCTCATGTGTCTGATTTAATAGAGCCAACTGATACAGTCCATGTGATGCACCCAGGCCAAAGATGAGAGTAGAGAAAATACTGTGAATCTGGTGCATAGTGCAGGTGGTTTTGCCTGACCTCCTCCCTCAGTTAGGGTGCTCTTGGAATGCAGGAGGGGTGGGAAAGTGAATCCCATCCTCTTTTATTTGGCATTGGTTCCCACATCTGCCCCTTAGAGTATGCGCATCTCTCTACACTGAATGTGCTGCTAGGGTTTAAGTCTTGCCTAAAATACAACCCTAAAGTATAAGCCACCTACTTCATCTGGTAGTAATCCAAAGAAACAGGAGTGGGCATGGACAGTGAAGGAAAGCAGCCTGTGTTGGGCTTATTGGTATCCAGTTTTGGTATCTTCCAAAGGGAGTGTCCAGGGTAATTTGCATTATATATAACTTTTAGCATACACACTGATAGAGATTTAACAGCCGCTCTGTTGCTTAAAGATCAAAAATCAGTTGATGTTTAATCCAGGTTGTCAAATACAACGATTGGATTAACTATTTCGAATTGCTTATAGCTGTTACGCAATATTCCAGTAACAAGTACCAGTCATTATAATGTTCAATATCTGAAAAGCAGCGACATTTACATCTAATAACAAATGCAGAGTCTATTCATATGGCCTCCATATCTCCCATAGCTTCAAGTGAATGGAGAACAGATAGTCTAATGTGTTACCCTCCTGCAAACTAGTGACTCTTGACTTAATGAGGACTCCTCTTGGAGAATGGCACTTGTAATCTAGAACATACTCTTTTGCTTGTTCTCTAAGAGTCTACAAGTCTTCATCTTTTAAAGTTGGATATGATCTCTGGAAAATCAAATGTCATTTTTAGCTAAATCTTTTGTTTAAGTAAGATAATTCTGTTGAAGACACCAATTTTGGTTAAAAAAATAAAAAAAAAGATGCAGGGGGCACCTAGGTGGCTCAGTGGGTTGAGCGTCTGACTTTGGCTCAGGTCATGATCTTGAGGTTCATGGGTTTCAGCCCCACATGGGTCTCTCTGCCATCAGCTCGGCAGGTGGATCCTCAATCTCCCTCTCTTTCTCCCCCTCCCCTGGTGGATTTCTTTCTCTCTCTCAAAAATAAACAAACATTAAAAAATGATGTGGGTAAGACATCCAGATGGCCAACAGGCACGTGAAAAGATGCTCAACGTCGCTCCTCATCAGGGAAATACAAATCAAAACCACACTCAGATACCACCTCACGCCAGTCAGAGTGACTAAAATGAACAAATCAGGAGACTATAGATGCTGGTGAGGATGTGGAGAAACGGGAACCCTCTTGCACTGTTGGTAGGAATGCAGCTGCTCTGGAAAACAGTGTGGAGGTTCCTCAAAAAATTAAAAATAGATCTACCCTATGACCCAGCAATAGCACTGCTAGGAATTTACCCAAGGGATACAGGAGTGCTGATGCAGAGGGGCACTTGTACCCCAATGTTTATAGCAGCACTTTCAACAATAGCCAAATTATGGAAAGAGCCTAAATGTCCATCAACTGATGAATGGATAAAGAAATTGCGGTCTATATACACAATGGAATACTATGTGGCAGTGATAAAGAATGAAATATGGCCTTTTGTAGCAGTGTGGATGGAACTGGAGAGTGTTATGCTAAGTTAAATAAGTCATAGAGAGAAAGATACCATGTGTTTTCCCTCTTATGTGGATCCTGAGAAATTTAACAGAAGACTATGGGGAAGGGGAAGAAAAAAAAAGGGGGTTAGAGAGGGAGGGAGCCAAACCATAAGAGACTCTTAAAAACTGAGAACAAACTGAGGGTTGATAGGGGGTGGGAAGGAGGGCAGGGTGGGTGATGGGTATTAAGGGGGGCACCTGTTGGGATGAACACTGGGTTTGGATGGAAACCTATTTGACAATAAATTTCATATTTTAAAAAAAATTAAAATTAAAAACAAAAAAACAAAAAAAAATGATGTGGGTAGGAAGCAATGAGCTGGTTTGGGGGCTCCCAAATTGTTGGGGCACCTGGGTGGCTCAGTCATTTGAGTGTTTGGCTCTTCATTTTGGCTCAGGTCATGATCCCAGGGTCGTGGGATTGAACCCTATGTTGGATTCTGCACTGAGTGTGCAGCCTGCTTGAGATTCTCTCTCCCTCTCCCTCTCCCTCTCTCTTTCTGTCCCTCTCCCTCTCTCTTTATCTAAAATAAAAACTGAAAAAAACACCACCACCACCAAAAAAAACTCAAATTGTTAAGTAACTTGCTAGTGGTCAAGCAGGTGATAAGTTGCAAATTGTGGCCCCCTGGCCAGGACAGCCTGAGTGCTTCTTTCCAGCCATTCTGCTAAGTTGCCTTCCTGGACATGCCTGGGAAAAGATCAGAATGATGGTACAACAACCTAAGACAAGAAATGAGAACCCACAGAAATACAGGACGTGATTGAGGACTCACAATAAGTTAGGGAGAAGAGACACAAAGACATAACTATGATGTGCTAAACTTTGAATCAGCTAATCACACGGAGTTGAATCTAACAAGGTCTCTGATTTCAAGGAACTTTTGTTTTGTGGTCTATAATTTATTTTAAATAACTACTTAAATTAATATGTAAGTACTTAATCACTCCAGCCACACCCAACACCTACAAGGATTTTAGCTCTCTTATCTCTGATCAATAATAGCTTCTACATATTAGCATTATGGATGATAGAAAGTCATTTTCATTAATGAAATTAGGGTGTTCAGATGTAGATTGGCTAAAAATAGTCTAGAGACACACACCATTTTTGCGTGACAGGGAACGAGAATCTTCTGACGTCACTGGTCTTTGCACTTCAGTTCAGTGCTGGATGTCGTGTGTGGAAATGTCTGGAGTCTAATACCATTTGTACTAAACACTGCTGTAATGAGGATCTGGGAAAGAGAGTCTATTGGTGCACTCTGGATAATGTTATCTTTCACCAGAGGCTCAAACCCCTGCTGGCTGAGAGACTGGGGCTGGGGCAAGCCCCTTACCCCCGCCTGTGCCTAGACTGGGTTTCCATCTTGGTTTCCTGTTCCCAGGATGAGGCCCTTCTTTCCAGTGGCAGCCTGATGTGTGAACCAGAACTCCACCCCCCAAGTCTACCCTTGACTTCACTTCTCAGTGCTAACAAACTACAGAAAATCCCACTCTGCTTCTCAGAGGTTTTTTAACTTTAAAACCTCTGTTCCATGAAGCTTTAGCATTCCGCACATTTCTTAAGGGGAAACCAGCTGTGTGTTTGAGGTCCCTCAGATCTGCAATTTTGTCATTGCAACCTCACATAGATGCTGACACTTCTGGTTTTTTGTGCCCTAGCCAGTGGCCCTGTGTTGGGCCAAGCAGGTGTCTCTGCTCTGGCCATTCACAGAACTGGCACACGGCGCAGGGGTGAAGGTGGCTGCACGCAGGCCAGCTCACTGCTGCCCCTGTGGCCCTGTTAACAAGAGTTCCTCCCTGAGCAGGTCAGCGCCTCCTCAGAACTTAAGGAAAATTCTGCTCTGCTTTTCAGAGATGTTTAAAAATTAGCTTCTGAACCTGTCCCTCTAACCGGCTTAAACGTCTTGAAGAGGAAACCAGCTGGGTGTTAAAGCCGTCCAGGTCACCAGTTGGGTCACCAGCTGCAAGGCCTCACAGACTCTGCCATTTTCTCCATCTCAGCAGGGGCCCTTGGCAGGAACCCTCTTAAGCTTCTCAGCCTCTTGGCTCCACCCAGAACTGACAAAAGCCCCTGGGGAAACTCACTGGGGAGACTTGGATCACCCTCTGGGAGTCTCTTATCTGGAATGTCAGCACATCTTGGCCTTGCTGCTTGTGTAGCTCTCTGATACCTTAAAGCAGATTTTTAATATATTTTGCTCAGGCTTTTCTAGTTGTGCTCAGGTGGGATCATCAAAGTGCTGTAGACCATTCCATTCTCAGTGGACGTCCCTATGTGCACCTTGAGAGATGGCAGCCGAAGCTGGGTCACGTAGGTCACTGATGGGAAGGACTCTGTTTGCCCATTGGCAGCCACAGGGTTAACTTCCTCTAAGTCTAGAATTTTACCAGCTTGTGTCCAGTGAGACTTTTATAGCAAAGTGTGATATAAAAGGACAGAATTGGGATTCAAGATTGCCAAATGGGTTCCAGACTGTTTGGTGCCCACTTTCTCATCAATTCTGTGTGTGCAGGTTTTGGGTTAACATTTACTTTCATTCAAACCTGGTAGCAAAGTTCTAGGGAAAGAAGTCTAACTAATAAACTACCTCTAAATTTTTTAAGGCTATGGTTTCTAAAAAGAACCTGATAACTGTGAATGACCCAATTGTTTTAGGTCCCATTCTCAACATGGCTCATCTATAGTCCGATTTATATCTGTTCAACCTAACATCACTTCTTGACTAGTAAATGCTATAAAACAGGATAGCAGTATATAAAGCATTATTCAGGGTCTCTTTGTTCTAAAAATAACGTTCCTTCCACCGAACAATTTAATTTCCCTGGTTCAAGAGGTCTACAAGTTTGTAAATATGTTTTTTTGCCTCTCGGCCCTTTGATTATTTTTAAAAACATCATTGTAGGTCTTCTCAGTATTGTTCTTTCTTTATTGAGTGCTTATTTTCTCATCTATCTCTTTATCAAAATCCCTAATTCTAGATTATTTTAACCTGTCCTTCCCAGAGACTTTTCTTCTCCAGCTCTGTATTCCTTTATTCACTCATTCAACAAAAATTTACTAAATATTGTTTTATTACATCCATAGGTACCTACTTTACACAGCCACATCGTTTTATAGCAGAGAACAATATTTGATTCTCTATACCTGAAGGTAATTAGTATTTGATTGTACAATTACCCTCTCCTCTAAAACAGAGTCTGATGCAATGTATACCTTTGCTCATCATTTCATGGCCAAACAGTAGCATACTGTCTTGCACATAGTAGGCATTTAATAAATAAATTACAGTAGTAATTAGTCAATGAATAAGGTCTTAAATTTATCCAGCGAGTAAGTAAAACACATACTATCTGTAATATCTTCCATGTTCTACTCCTGAATTTTGTCTAAAATAAAAACCCATGTTACTGTCTCTGGGCAGAGCCAGAGATCTGTTTGGCACTTAAGGACACAGAAAGCAAAAAGACATCAGAAAAACTTTTTCTAAAAAGATCACCTTTTGCATATGAAAGAAGAGAATAGTGAGGATAGAGTCCCATCAAAAGAGAGGCTTTCAAGCCACTCTTGAAAAGACAAATACACCAGTGCAGGTGAAGGTTTACATTCAAACCAAGAATGAGAAAGGCACGGAAATGAAAGAATATGGAGCTGTTCAGAAGTGCATTCAGATAAAATAAGACAGCAAGTTGAATTGCCTTTCTACATAGAAACTGCCAGGAAAAGTTACATTGAGAAGCCCTGGAGCAAAATAGAAGGAAGCTCATTTTACTCACTTCTCTTTCAAACCCCAGTGCATCACCTCCGTAATATCATTTGTACTAAACACTGCTGTAATGAGGATCTGGGAAAGAGAGTCTATTGGTGCACTTTGATATTCATGAAGGTCTCTCAGAGGCCATCCACAAACTGAAGAAACTATTTCTTTTGCCTGTGGGCTTCTTCTTTCTTGATGTTTTCCCTTTTAAACTGAAAGAACAGGAAGAAGAAAATAATTTCTAGAAACTGTTTCTTCATTCACCTTCCCTGGAGAGAAATTTGGCCCACGTAGGTATCGCGATCAAGTGTGGGTGGAGCATGTTTAGCGTGATGGTGGCAGGTGCAGCTTACGTGATGCAGGAAAATTTGGTGACATCAGTGAATTGAAGGATGGTTCCAAATTCATCTGTGGGTCGATGTAGAAGATGAAAGCCAAATGGCAAGTACAGAGCAGACATTTGGTAAAGACAGTCAGATGAATGGATCAATGAATGAACGCAAAGCAAGTAAGTTGAATGGATTCTGTATAAGGAAAAACTCCGGAAAGAGTCTAAGCTCTCTGCTAGGTCACAGATGGATTACATCGCAAACCACTTACTGCATAAACAAATGAAATAATAAAATGAATCCGAAGTTGCTTTGAACACCTCAAAAATTGCTTGCGGATAAAAGTGTCTCAGAGTCCAACAAAAGAAAACAGAACCTTTAAATCTTATGTATATAGTTTTTGATTAAAAAAAAAACAATAAAAAAAATACTGTTTGATCCAGTTGGAACATAGAGTGAAAAATAAATGGATGTTAGGCCTACATTCGAATTCCTCTCTATCTCAACTAGTTGTTTAACTAACAGGGAAGCTTTCTTTTCTTACTCCTTTTATCTTGTTTTCCAATCTGTGAAATGAAATCATCATACTTGGAAGCATAAATATTATGTTGGCATACACACTAAGTAAGTTCATGAAGGTAAAGACATTGTGGCTCTTTTCATTTGATAGGGATTTTCTATTTAGTTGCTTTCCTCTTGAGGTGGTATGCTCACTAATGACCACCAACTACAAAGCAATTTGCTGATGCTCTTTTCCAAGAGAAATGGGAATTTACTACATTGATCACAAATGCACACAGTAAGAACCCAGTAGGTACATTGATACTGTGTTTTTTTGGCTTTGTTTTTGTTTTCTCTGGACATTCCATCTCTTCATCCCTTCACATTCTCCCTATATTCTGATATGATAGTCCTCTGGAACACAGATGGAAGGGGCCCAAAGTCTGATCTTTTGGGGTTAAGCTACTTCTTTTACCTGGCTGCTTTGCCAGCAGCCTAGAAATTTATTTCTGGCTGACTGTATGCGATCAGTATTAGCATGTGCTTTCATCATTCTATTCAAGAACGTTGCGATTCATGTAGTGAATCATCATAATCCATAGGTAGACTCAGACAGGCCTGTCTATCAACTTCTCACTCCCTTGGGCTGAGAGCCTTAGATGGCTTTAAAATGAGGTTAGGAGATCCTAAGGCCATATAGAACCATCATGGTTCCCTGTTAGAGCAGTAGTTCCCAAACTTCAGTGATTGTAATATTACAGCCACGATTTTGGCCACATCAGCATATTAACTCCTATTATCCTCATGTTCCTCATATTTTTTTATCATAGTTGCTTAATATTTATTTGTTATTCTTTTAAAGCACTTCCCCCTTTTTAAAAAAATTTTTTTTAAGTTTATTTATTTTTAAGACAGAGAGAGACAGAACATGAACGGGGGAGGGTCAGAGAGAGAGGGAGACACAGAATCCGAAACAGGCTCCAGGCTCTGAGCTGTCAGCACAGAACCTGACACGGGGCTTGAACTCACGGACCGCGAGATCATGACCTGAGCCGAAGTCGGACGCTCAACTGACTAAGCCACCCAGGCGCCCCAGCACTTCCCCTTTACACTAAAAATTATTTAAAAGAAAACTTTGTTCTTTTAATTCTAAAAAAAAAAAATCACCATGAAAAGAATTGGGAAAAGTTAAACTCTAGCTGGACTGCTGTCTGACTAAGGTTCTGAGATTGTGACCGGCTTCTTTTAGTTAAAAATGGAGGTTATAGAGTATAAGTGATGTATTCAAGATTTAATAACTCCAAGAGTTTCTGCTTGATGAAATTGGCTTTGAGAAAGAATTTTAAAGGGAACCACTCTCTCACTGTATGGGTCAAGGAGTTTTAATGCTTTGTCTGAGGTCTCTCAGTAACTGGTGGGGTGTTAAGGGGGGACCCCATTCTTTGGTCACAGGGACCTGCCAACTCACTGGGGCCCAAGGAAAGTACATTGGTATTATGGCCAACATGCAGAGACAGGACACAATTTGTGGGCGAATGCACTGGCACGTAGTAGGCATTTAACAAATGCTGGTTCCTTGGAAGCTCTTCTTCCCTTCCCTCTTATCCTTCTAAGTCCCATTTCTAATGCTGCCATGGTGAAGACAGTGAGAGGCTCTTACTGAGGGCTCTGTATGTGCTGAGCAGTTATTTTGTCCAAGCTTCACAGGGCTTTCATCATTTTTTTTAGATGAGAAAACTTATATAAATACAATATATAATTGAGGAGAACTTTATAATTGAGACTCATGGAGGTAAAGCAACTTGCCCCAAATCACGCAGGGCAGGGACACTTGATGGTCTGGGTTCTGGCACCCCAGATATAATTAGGAATAAGGACATTAGTCAGCTAATTAAGTCAAACAGACAAAACAAACCACAGTTGCCCTAATTATCTGAGTTTTGGCCTTCCATTATTAAAGTCTGGCTCAGAAATCATCCTCTTCTCTTTTCTAGGAACAGTTTTGTTTTGATTTTGGCTTGGGTTATGTGGCTTACTTACTGCCTTGTTTCTCTCAGCTGTGACATCCACAGTATTGTTCACAGAAGCATTTCAGAAATCCAGACTGGGGAAGTCAGGGAGAAAGGACAAGAGAGGGGAAGGAGGCCGTGTCTTTGCAAGCACACCAGCTGCTTGATAAACACACCTGAGAACAGAGGTCCAAGCCAAAGGACTGCAAATGAGCCTCACTGCTCTATGTCACTTATACCTCTTTAGAGTGCTCGATGGATTTCTCTTATGCTCCATCCCTGAAATGGAGCTCACAGAATTGGCCCTAATAAGACTGTGTGACATGAACATGTTCTCAGAAGGCCCTACACTCATAAACACTTGGCTTCACATGGGGCTTTGCTCATTCCTGGAGACCTCACTGGATGCTCTGCTTTCGTGTGAAGCTGCAGTCCTACCAGACTCTTTGAAACTGTGGTCAAATCTGCTATGGCTTTAGGGATGAAACTAAGAAACCCTTGATCCTTTGTAAATTCTCCATGCCTGGCATTTGTAAGTATGGAAGTCCAGAAACCCCATTCCCAGCTTCCATGTTTTCTTAATAATATTCTTTCAGCCTCAAACCAATTCGGTCACTCTGAATAGATTTAAGATATCCTTGCTCAATGACTGAAATTCAGACACCACCTTCCTGAAATAGAACAAAAGACACATTTGCAAAAATAGAAATGAGTTTTACCTCAAGTGTCTGATTTAACAATATTGGGGGTAATAAATATGTGGATGAATGCCTCAGGTATCCATTTTGTAGATGTGTGTGAGTATGCACAATATAGTTACATGTATAAACTATGGAAATTTTTCTCCTGTTTCTGATTTTTTTAATCTATTCCCTGATGAAATTCTGTAATACTTGCTAACAAGAATGTTTGGCCCTTAGCACTTTTCCATTTAGCTTAAAAATCTCAGGAGGAGCTTCATATTAAGTCTATGTGGTTCTCATATGTTTATGGACATGTTATCACAACAGGTCTTTGACTTCCTAGTTGTAAGAATCTTTGAAAATTACCCTTTGAACCTCCACTCAGAGCTTACAGGATTTACGACATTTGTTTTTAATTTGGAAACTGAAGCACTGACCCAACAAGGGGCATGGGCTTTGCTGAATTCAGTTTTTCTCAGATCCTAAGTTCAATGCCAAGTGACATCAACTAGTTTGCCAAGGGCTTTGGTCCTGCTGCTTGCAGGTTGGTTGTATGTGTCCCAAGCCCTGAAGCCCCTGAGGAATCTAGGATTGTAATAAACACCACCTCCTGAACTTCCCCACCAGGAGGACTTGTAGAGTGAAAAGCAATATCCCTTAGGGACTTGGGGACATAGACCAAAGCAACTCAGAGTGAATATAAATTTAAAAGCTGTATTTTATCCTATAAGTCTTCGTGAATTTTGTACATATAGCTGGAGTTGAATACAGGGCTACCCATATATACTTGAACCTGTCCGTTTGGCTTTATCTGCAGGGCTACCACTCCAGTCCAGGCTGTTGCCTGGAGGACAGCAGTGATGTCCCAGCCAGTCTCCTCAAATCCCCTGCTCTCCTAAGTTCCAGTGTCCACAGCAGCCAAAGTGATCTTTGAAAATGGACATCTAGTCATGTCACTTCCCTAGCTTAAGAAAAATACAGTGATTTCTCAAAACTCACAGAAGTGGGGCCAGACGCTCAGCATCAGCTGCCCCCACCCCTGTGGTTCGTTCAGTGCTGCTCCCCTCCACTTTCTGTGCCTCCACCTCCAACTGTTTGTCAGCCTCTAGTCCTGCTCTGCAATGCTTCCCCTCTGCTACACCAAGAGGCAACACAAGGGGTAGTAGTTAAGAAGACCGGTCCTGGGGAATAACAGGTAGGACTGTACTGAGGATTGCATGCATTACTCCATGAATCATGTGTGGAACAAAGCCTGACACGCAGTAAACATTCAGTAAGTAATGGTTGTGTTTGCTCATCCTTCAACTCTTGGACCACAGAGCTGCTCCAGAGAGGCCCCTCTAATCCTCCCAAAGTCAGGACCACCTGTTATGTATACTCACAACTTCCTATATGTCTTTATTGTCACAATTTGTAGTTATATATGTGTGTGATTATTTGATTAATTTGTCTCTTCTCTTCTGCTAGACTATAATCTTGATGAAGGCAGGAACCATGTCTCCTTTGTTCAGCACGTATTTCAAGCACCTAACTCAGTGCCTAGAAAGTAGGGGGTGGTCAGTATATATTTATCAAGGGATATTGAAGGAAAAAAAGAATAGATAGATGGATGGATGGAAGGATGGATGAATGGATGGTTAAATGGATAAATATATCTGGTAAAGTGTGAAACTGGTTAGACAAAGCACTGAAAAGATTATTAGAGATCTAAGCACAATACAGATATGTAGATATAGAAATGAATGTTGGATGGTTGCATGTTATCATTGATTTAGAAGAAGGAGCATTTGAGATTTGTTTAGCAAATATTTACTTCCTGCAGAAGGTAGCACTCAGGGTAGCTTGAGCTTTACAGGGTAAGTAGGGTTTCAGGAAGAGAATGGTTCTAGCGAGGCCTCACACCGTAACACTGCAGAGCACAGACTTGGTCTGAATTCCAGCCCCACCACTCCCTAGTGGTCAACAGGGAACATGATACTTCCCACGCTCAACTCCATTTTTCCTTCTATAAAATAGGGTAATAAGAATGCATCCTCACAGTGATATCCTGAGGCTTAAGTAAATATTGAATGTAAAATACCCTGCTCAGTGCCTGGAGCATAGTAATAAGAAACTGCCACTCAGAACCTAATTTGAAAATAGCCACGGGAGTAACAGAGTTTATGCCACTATGTTATGAGGGGCAGCCGGGGCGGCAGGGGCGGGGGGTGGGGGCGGGCGGGGTTGGAAGGGAATCACAGCCTTGCGGAAAATCTTCCATTCTGCACATGGGACAAACGTGGTAGCCCCTTACAGGGACATGTTTCTCCATCTACTGGGTGCCTGACCTCCCATTCCCTCCTTTCACCCCCTGTTGGGAACCACTGTCTGTGAGGTCTCAGCTCGTATTTTACTATTGACAGAACGAACTTCCTAATTACTTGAATCACTACTACTATAACTTGCATTTTTTTTTCAAATATGTATCATTCTGCAGAGACCACTAATTTTCTCTTCATAAAATAAGATCTTAAAATAATCTATTTGTCCTTTCTCTCCCCTTAGGCTCTGCCAAAAAGAAAGGGGAACATGTACTTTTGAAATCACCTCATGTCTCCTTGATTTCCTCATTCACCAGCAGAAAATTCAATATAAACCCAGTACAATTCACAGGGAGGAAAGAAAGTTTCCAGTACCAGTCCTAGGGGAAGAGACTTGAGGCTCATTGCTGAGCGAAAATTTAATAGCTGCCTGACATTCTCAAGTAAAGGGGCCTGAGCTGTTCAAACAGTTGAGTGCTTACCAAATGGGTGATTGTGTTATCCCTCCTAAAAAAGGACAAGGGAGCAGGGTTTTCACCCTTGTGTGCGACATATGGGAGACTGTTAAGACCGTACAGATCACAGACACAGAAGGATCTGCTTCTGCATGAAGGCAAAAAATAATTTATTGCTTGGTGATAATAGAGATTGTGTGATTATGGCTGGTGGGCAGAATTAGCCTTTTTTTTTTTTTTAACGTTTATTTATGTTTGAGACAGAAGGAGACAGAGCATGAACAGGGGAGGGGCAGAGAGAAAGGGAGACACAGAATCGGAAGCAGGCTCCAGGCTCTGAGCCATCAGCCCAGAGCCCGACGCGGGGCTCGAACTCACGGACCGCGAGATCGTGACCTGAGCTGAAGTCGGACGCTTAACCGACTGAGCCACCCAGGCGCCCCGGACAGAATTAGCTTTAAGTTTGATGGCTGTGGGTAGTGAGACATCTGTAATGTAGATAGGTCTTACATGTCACTAGAAATTATCCTAAATCCTATGGAAATATCCATACTTGTGAGCATGTAATTTCCTCCATTAAATTCAGGTAATTTCGGATTCTCAGTGATTCTTTGCATGAAAGATGTTATTTGTGAAACTGCTTTTCTCTGTCTGGCTCAGAACAGATACCTCCACTAACTGTGTAGCATAATTCATTTAACTCATCTAATGTTGCAATAACCCTTAAAGGAGCTACTCTTAAGATTCCTCTTTTACTGATGAATGCCACCTAGTTGGGAAGTGGTGCACATAGCAGTCAAACCCGGGTCTTCAATGCCTCACCTTTTCCCACCACAGTACTGCCCTCCCAACATTCACAGCATTTCAGGAAGCACAAAGGTTTTTGATGTCCAAAAGTTTCTACCATTTTCCAAAGATCCATCTAAAAACTTAAAAATGTGTATCTGTGAGTATAATTAAAACCTGGTATTTCCACACTGAATTTTGGGTTTATGTATTTGTCATACTATTTAATCCTCAACAACCTGTGAGGTAAATGGTACTTTACTCATTCTGTAGATGGAAAACTGAGTCTGAGGAGGGCTCAGCATACCTGCCTAGGTCCCAGGGCTGGTAAGTGATAATCGGCCCTAGATTCAAACCCAGGTTCTTTCTGTCTCCACAACCTTCCTTGCCTTGGCCTTACCATCCATACTCAGCTTCATTGTGTTCTCTGCTTTTCCTGTCCTGCCACACGGTCTTTGTGTTCTTTTGTACCTCCTGATGCAAGGTCCAAGAACAAGTAGGCAAATGCTTGATGCTACAAGCCTGTGATTCTGGACAGTCTGATGTAATCATCTTTCTGACCGTACCCTCAAGGAATAAATCACAGGAGAGCAAGCTGCGGGCTTTTCTTGTTTTGTTTTAAACAGTAATAGATGTTCGAGTTGCTATCAGTGTTTGAGGCTTCTAATCAGCCAAAATTGTCCGCTCTGTAATATAGGCTGACCTTCCAGGCTGATAAACCTGCATCATTACTGACTTCTGCAGAGGTTGGTGTTTGCGTGTTATGTGGGGGATAGAGTTCTGACAGCAGCAAGAACAGCAAATATGACCGATCATTACAGGGCAGGCTGGCTGTGAGAATGGCACAGTCATTTGTGCCCAGGCGGGGCCAAGCACATGAGTTTATATCAAGGCCAGAAGTAAATTTAGGTTTTCTCTCTACACGCTCAGTCTCTAGATTGAGCCAGAACAGCAATTTTTGTTTCCATCAGTTAGAGGAACCATTGTCTAAGGGGTCACAGGTGCTTTATTTGCCACGTCTGTGACAGCAACTGTGCCAGCAGAAGCTGATGTACGTCACTCATTTAAACGAGAGTGTACAGTCCTCGTTTTATTGGGTGAGACCTGTCGTCAAACTAAAAAGTTAAAAAGCAACCAACTCTCTCTTTTTGGATGTCATGGCAAGCCAAATAGCTCCCTCAAGTTTCCCTGAACTATTTCACCTGTGAATTGACCATTACCTAGTGTGGTGTCTGATATCAGTTCATTCAAGAATATTTATGGAGCATCTACTATATGGAAAGTGCTACTTATATGGAATAAACATCATAAAAAAGATAGGCTATCTCAGGTAGCCACTGCATATTCCCTTCTTTTATCCTGGAAGCCCCCATGAAATCTGGACATCTTGAGATCAGGATGTCTATGATCCTTGACATCCCTAAACTCTAATAAACTTAAGCTTGGTAGCTATCTTGAGCCAAGACTCTTCAGCCGGGTGTTGATTAATACATCACAATACCCAGCATTACCTGGATCTTATTGATAAGCTTGGTCATTCTTCTTCCAAATTTCTATCTTTTCTCACCACCGTCACATTATTTGTCATATCTCTTTGTTACCTTTATTATTATTTACTAAATATTTTTCTTAAAATTGACCTTACCTTTTCACATTTCAACTGACTTACTTAAAAAGGGAAAATTACATTACCTGTTACCAATGGAAAATCAGTATCAGTGACCATAAAGGGAAGGTAGCCATAAAAATAAACATAAGGAGACAAAGTAATATTACAATATTACAATTCTAGCTGTACACTTCCGTTCCCAGCCAAGATGGAGTGATAGGGACCATGTCTACCCTCCTGCCTCGAACAATTGCAATGGACACTGAACATCAGACAACAAAGGACAGTGGTCTCTGAGAAAGGGAACAAGTGAAGTGAGCCCGACAGTTGCCCCAGCTTACCGTCTAGAGTACCCAAGCAACAGTACAGGGATAGGATCCCAGGAATCTCCCTGAATGGGAGAGATGGTGCTGAGAGTACAGGGGGAACAGGCTAGGAGTTAGAAGACACCGAGTAGAGAAGGGAGAGCTGCACTGCAAGTGTCCCAGAAATGTGCACAAGTCCCCTTGGGCCTCAGCAGGGCACTGCCCAGCAATGAATAGGAGGAATCTATGAAGATGGAGAAATAACCACCCAAATGATTAGAGAAAATAGTACTTGGGACTCTCACAGGGCCAAGTGTAGTGTGTGCTCCTGTTAGGCAGATTGGAAAACATCGTGATTCACATGTAGACAACCCAGAAGATCTTGCCTTAGAAGCGGTGAATAATTATCCTTAGAGTGACTACTGCTCTGGTATTCTTTAACAAATATTTCTTTAATGTTTATTCATTTATTTTTGAGAGAGAGAGAAAGAGAGAGAGTGAGAGCATGTGCAAGTGGGGGGAGGGACAGAGAAGCAGACAGAAAATCCCAAGCGGGCTCCACGTTGCCAGCGCAAAGCCCACCACACAGCTCAAAGCCATGAACCGTGAGATCATGACCTGAGCCGAAACTAGCTAGGAGTCCAGTGCTCAGCTGACTTAGCCACCCAGGTGCCACTCATTTAACAAATCTTAAAAGCAAACCCCCAAAGGATCAAACTGTTTCCACATAACTTAATTGTGACTCAAAACAGAATTCAATTTTGCTTATAGGAATACAGAAATATTCAGCTCCTAACAAGCTAGAATTCACAGTGTTTGGCCATGAATCTAAAAAAATTACTAGACATGATAAGAAGCAGGAAAACATTATCTATGAGGAGGAAAAAAATAGGTCCGTTAAAACCAACTTGGAATTGGCATTGAGGTTACAATTAGCAGAGAAGGACATTAAAATAGTTACTATAACTATATTCCATATTTTAAAAAAGTTAAGTAGATACGAAGAAGATATTAAAAATACTACATCGCACCATTTAAGAGAAATGAAAAGTGAGCTTTTACAAATGAAAATCACAGTGCTAAAGATGAGGACTATGCCAAAGGGATTAATGACAGGTTAGACATTGAATAAGAAAAGATCCATGGATTTAAAGGCATCACAATGATGGGGCGCCTGGGTGGCTTGGTCGGTTAAGCGTCCGACTTCGGCTCAGGTCATGATCTCACGGTCGGTGAGTTCGAGCCCCGCGTCAGGCTCTGTGCTGACAGCTCAGAGCCGGGAGCCTGTTTCAGATTCTGTGTCTCCCTCTCTCTCTGCTCCTCCCCTGTTCATGCTCTGTCTCTCTCTGTCTCAAAAATAAATAAACGTTAAAAAAAAATTAAAAAAAAAATACACTTTAAAGGCATCACAATGGAAACAATGCAAAGTGAAACACAGTAAAGAGATTTTTTTAAAAAACAAAAAGAGCATGTGTTAGCTATGGCACAACTTTAAGCAGCCTAATATATTTGTATTTGGAGTCCATCAAGAAGAGACAAAAGAGGACAGAAAAAAATATTTGAAGAATATTGGCCAAAATTGTCCCAAATTTATTTATTTTTATTTTTTTTGACGTTTATTTATTTTTGAGACAGAGAGAGACAGAACATGAACGGGGGAGGGCAGAGAGAGAGGGAGACACAGAATCCGAAGCAGGCTCCAGGCTCTGAGCCATCAGCCCAGAGCCTGGCACGGGGCTCGAACTCACGGACCGCGAGATGGTGACCTGAGCTGAAGTCTGACGCTTAACCGACTGAGCCACCCAGGCGCCCCCAAAATTGTCCCAAATTTGATAAAAACTATAAACTCACAGATCTAAGAAAGTCAATGAAAACAACACTAGGGAACATCATAATCAAATTGCTAAGGGGTGCGTGGGTGGCTCAGTTGGTTAAGGATCCGACTCTTGGTCTGGGAGATGTGCTGTGCTGATGATGCAGAGACTGCTTGGGATCTTCTCTCTCTCTCTTTCTCTCTGCCCCTCCCCCACTTGTTCTCTCTCTCCCTCTCTCTTTCTCTATCTCTCTCTCTCTTCAAATAAATTAAAAATTTTTTAATGTTTATTTTTGAGAGAGGAGGAGCCATTGTCTAAGGGGTCACATGTGTGACCATGGATTTGGTATGACTAAACAAATTGAGAAAGATGGTGTTAATGGGTTGAAAAGCTTAATGTTGTTAAGAAGTTAGTTCTCAAATTTATCTGTAGATTCAGTGCAGTCCAAACAACATCCCAACAGTTCTTTTGATTACAGTTGACAAGATGATCCTAAAATTTTTATGGAAATGCAAGGGACCTCTAGAATAGCCAATACAAAGCTATGGCAAATAAGACAGTGTAGTAGTGGGATAAAGATGAGCATATAGATCATCAAAGTAGAACAGAGTCTAGAAATAGACCCACACATATACAAACAATGGATTTTTGACATAGGTGCAAGGGTCATTCAAGGGAGAAAGTATAATCTTTTCAATCATGGTACTGGGTCAATTGAGTATCATATAAAAAATTCAATTCATACCTGCTAAGCAAAAATTAACTCAAAATGAAGCATAGACTTAAAGATAAAATCTAAACCTATAAATCTGCCAGAAGAAAAAAACAGAAGGAAATCGTTGTGACCTTGGCTTAGGCAGATATTTCTTAAGATATGAAAAGTACAACATCTAAAAGAAAAAAAATGATAAATCAAACAAATTTAATTTGTCAAAATTAGAGACTTTTCCTCTTATAGAACACTGTTAAGAGTATGAGAAGGCAAGCCACAGACTGGGAAAAAAATTTGCAAATTGAATACCTAATAAAGTACTTATATCCAAGATAAATAAAGAACTCTGAAATTCAATAATAAGGAGACAACCAAAATTTTTAAATTAGCAAATGTTTTAAAAAGGCACCTCACCAAATAAGATAAACAGATGGCAAACATAGCATAATGAAATATGTTCAACATCATTATTCATTAGGGAGATGTAATTTAAAACCACAGTGTGAAATGACTACATACCTGCCAGAATGGCTAAAATTGAAAAGACCTGCTCAAGAGTGTTCACAGTAGCTTTATTTGCAATAACCTAAAACTGGAAACACTCAAATGACCATCAGCACATGAATGGATAAACAAATTGTGGTATATTCATATAGTAGAATACTACCCAGTTATAAAAAGGAATGGACTATTGAATCAGATCGCCATGTTGAAAGAATCTCAAAATAATTATATTAAGTGAAAGCCATGAGACTAAAATAAAGAGTACACACTGTATTATTCAATTTTTATAGAGCTTTCATAAAACAGAAGCTACAGTAGCAGAAAGAAGGACAGTTGTCACCCGGGAAGGGATAGAATTGGTGAGGTGTGGGAGGGAAGGATCACAGTGGGTCACAAGAAAAATTTTGGGGGTGTTAGAAATATTTATTAATTTGATTATGGTAGTGGTCTCAGGGTATATACTGATATCCAATCATTTCAAATTATACCTTTAAATAGACAGTTTGCTTTATGTCAATTATACCTCAATATATGTGTTAAAAATATTCTGTTGGAATAGCACTGCTAGGAATTTACCCAAGGGATACAGGAGTGCTGATGCAGAGGGGCACTTGTACTCCAATGTTTATAGCAGCACTTTCAACAATAGCCAAATTATGGAAAGAGCCTAAATGTCCATCAACTGATGAATGGATAAAGAAATTGTGGTTTATATACACAATGGAATACTACATGGCAATGAGAAAGAATGAAATATGGCCTTTTGTAGCAGTGTGGATGGAACTGGAGAGTGTTATGCTAAGTGAAATAAGTCATACAAAGAAAGACAGATACCATATGTTTTCCCTCTTATGTGGATCCTGAGAAACTTAACAGAAGACCATGGGGGACGGGAAGGAAAAAAAAAGTTAGAGAGGGAGGGTGCCAAACCATAAGAGACTGTTAAAAACTGAGAACAAACTGAGGGTTGATAGGGAGTGGGAGGGAGGGAAGGGTGGGTGATGGGTATTGAGGAGGGCACCTGTTGGGATGAGCACTGGGTGTTGTATGGAAACCAATTTGACAATAAATTTCATCTTAAAAAAATTCTGTTGCTTGACTGAGGCTTGCTCTTCCTTCAGCAAAAGGCAGATCAGCTCAGTGTGGAAAGCTGTTAAAGGCACACCAGCACAGAGGCTTTCACCTTGAAGCCCAAAGAGAGATTGGAAGACAATTTAAAAGAGAATAATGTTTGACTTCTGTGATTTAGTGTTATTAAATGCTCTGTCCATGAACCACTTGAAACAACCTCATATTTCAGCAGGTGGGACATGTATTCAGCACATAGTTTGGGAAACAATGAACCAAGAAAAACCTTGTAAGAATGTAGCAAATATTGTGAGGTGACTTTATGTGATAAATCTTCACTTGCAACTAGAATTCTACAGCCTTGCTTAATCTTGGAACAACATTGACTCAAGACCAACCCTGCTTAAGTGAGGAATGCAGATCACCTTTTGAGATTCCTACTAAGCCACAGAGTGACTGTGGCTTCTCAGAGTTTCTTTATAGCCCCCCAAATTCTGCTTATTTTAACAGGCCCTTGGTTTTCTGGCCTCTTTCTCCAAATAAGGCAGTAGTGATGCCTGCTTTCAAAGTAAAGTCCACAGTAAGTGGGAAAATGTGCAAGTACGGATTTCCAGAAGTGATGGGTGAGTGAGATAGCCGCTCCTATCTCACATGTCCATCTTGGGGCAAGAGGAGAAAATGGGCCTTTTCACGGTGTCCTACTGAAAAGGCAAGAATATCAGGCAGTGGAGAGGGCTCCTAATGGGGAGAGTTCAAATTTTAACTAAAAAATCATAAAGGAAATGAGTGTTTGGAGCTTAGAAAGGAAAAGAGGAAGAAAGACTGGTTTGATGTGCAGACTTTTTTGCGATCGTTTGTCTCCTTGATTTTTGGATGAAGATAGCAAGATTAAGAGGCAGTCTTATGACTGATTTAAGGATGGATTCAGGCCAAGTTTGTTCACAGCTCTTTGCTGAAAACCCAGCCTCTTCCCAGTATGACTGCTTCCTCTAACTCATTAATGAAATATCACAGACCCCTTATTCCTTAGCATTTATTTAACCCAGCTGTGGGTCTGTGAAAATGTATGTCCCCTCTGGATGTGATCGAGCTTTCAGCTGTCATCATTGTCTCTACAATTGTTTCTTTCTCTCTTTTTATATGACCTGTTTCATTTTTACCAGCTCCAGCCTTCAGGGAGGAAGGGTTACCAGTATTTTGTATTCTAGAACACAACTTGTGTCACATTTACTAGCTAGTGGAGTCAATATGACATCCAAAGCCAATGAGCAGTCTTCCTCTCCTACCCAGAATTTGTAAGCTGAAGTAGATTTTCTTTAGAGCCTCACATCCTGAAATTAGTCTATGTAACAAGGCTACTGGGAATGTAGTAAGAACTGGGCCACTTGAGGGGCGCCTGGGTGGCTCAGTCAGTTAAGTGTCTGACCTCGGCTCAGGTCATGATCTCATGGTTTGTGAGTTCAAGCCCCACATCAGGTTCTGTGCTGACAGCCCAGAGCCTGGAGCCTGCTTCAGATTCTGTGTCTCCTTCTCTCTCTGACCCTTCCCCACTCACACTGTCTCTGTCTCTCAAAAATAAATAAACATTCAAAAAATTAAAAAAAAAAAAGAACTGGGCCACTTGTAGTTGCTCACATGTAACTCTGCCCTTCCCAGTCCCTGTCTTTGAAACTCATCTAAGAAGTCAACTCTGAGCGCGCGCGCACACACACACACACACACACACACACACACACACACTGCTGAACCCCTTCTCAGCGAGACCTTGGGCAAGGGGTAAGTTCCTGAACTCATCTAGGGTTTAGTTTCCTCACCTGTAACACTGACATACTGTGATGTGTATCTCATGGGATTGTCATGAGGATTAAATTAGTTTATATCCAAAAGGTGATTAAATCAGTTCCTAACATATAACAAGAGTTCAGTGAATTTTTTTTTTTTTTAATGTTAGGTGCTCTTCCCTTTTGCTTAATTCCCTTCTCTGTCACTCTGCTGACACATTTTCTGTGTCATTATCTTAGTCATTATCTGCTTAAGCATCTCTATCCTCCATGAGGCTATAGTTTCCTTGAGGACAGAAACTGTTGTGTCTGTTCTTTTAATCCCTACCAGTGAGCACAGTTTCTGACACACAGGCATACAGTGAATGTTGAGTCAATAAATAAGTCACTGGGTGAAAAATTTAGTATTGGAACAAACTAAGCGTAGCATTTTTTTTTTTTTGCTATAGGAAAAAAAAAAAAAAAAAAAAAGAATGAGAGAAAATCTACCAGATCATTAAGAGTGCTTAGCCCTGGACGGTGAAACATGTAACATGTATTTTCTTCATTTTACTCTTCTATTTTTCCCTCTAATGCGAGTTTGGATAGGGGCAGAGTGGTTACACAACACTGCATGCAAACGACTGAGCTCTGCTCTAACCAGAGAGCTTTGGGGATTATATTAGTGATGATGACATGAGCTGCATTAACAAATGAACTTGGAAATTTTGGCATCTTAACATAATAGCAATTTATTTCTTGCTTGCACGGTGAAGGTGTATACACACCTTTGTATGTACTCCATGAAGTCATTCAGGGACCCAGCCCCATGGAGGCTCCTCCATTTACACATGGTTGCAGGTCCCCCTGGTGTCCACACATTTGGCTGGCAGACTGGGGAAGAAAGGGCATGAGTAGGTTCATATGGGACGTGTACCTCATGTCTGCCCACATTCCTCTGCTCCAAATTGAGCAACACTGCCCTGCCTGGCCAGAAGATTGGGAAATGTAGTCTAGCCATATGTCCTAACAGAAAGGAAGTGATTTGGTAGAGAAGCAGAGGATGAGTTAGCTTTCCACCCCTGCATTCTGTCCAACCTAGCTCCCTGATTCAACCTCCTGACTAGGCTCCCCTCCTTTTCCCTCTCCTTTTCAACCTGTCTTCCACGTGGCTGCCCAAGTGACTTTTCTAAAATAAATATTTGACTTACCACTTGCCTTACTTAGCTCCCTATCATCAACTAAATAAAGTTCAAACCTCTGTAAGCTAAATCTCTCAACCCATACGCTCAAGAGCACAAGTAATATTTCTTTCTGCGACTGGATTTAATTTTGGTGTTAAGCTCCCATCCTGCCAGGTAGTAGATTTTTCTCCCCTTTATATAGGTTCTGAGTTCTTGGGAGTATCACAGTACAAAGCCTTGAGTGGGCATAAGATCCTCAGTGGTCACCTCAGGGGAGTTTTCTAAAAGAAACCAAAGGCATTTCTTACCCTCAGAACACTGCAGGAAACCGTCCTGAAAATCTCATTCAAATTGTCAGTGAAAGGAAGCAAACCAAACCTGGAGTACTGAAAAAGAAAACAAGCAAACAAAAGAAATAGAGTAAGAAAATGAGTCATTGGGAGTTGGCAGGGGGGCATTAAGAAAGAATTCAAGACAGAAGCAGATACCTCTTGTGTACATATCTTTATAAAAGATTAGAAAAGCAACACAAATAAGAAGTCTAGTATATTAGCCAGCATGTATCTTACTGCTTTTTACTGCTTTTTTAATTTACCTCTAAGCACCATATTTACATCATAGACAGTTCCACTGAAACCTGTAACATTTACTGGCATGTAAAATAATTCCAACAAATAATATAGAAATATATCTGCTTTGCTAAATTATATTTAAATGTATAAAGAAAGGGGATGTGTCCAGATATAGAAATGACAAAGTATCACATCTGGAAGCGTCTTTCAGCTTGTGTATGGAGAATCTGGGGTATTTAGAAGCATTGGCTCACCTAAGATCAGGCAGCTATTAAGTGACAGGCTGGGGCCTGGATCCAGACTTTCACACCTACTCTCAGCTGGAACAATGTGGGTGGTCGAGGAAATTGGCACATTTCCCTCAGAGCTTCAGAAGGTAGAAGCCTTGAGAGCTGCTGGGAAAATGCATGTCTAAGCATAAAGCAACAGTCAGCAGCTATAGGTTTTCTTTTACTCTGAACACTTTCTACCTTCTTCTAGACAGAATCCGGACTCATTTCTAGGGCACTAAATCTTCTCCTGGCTAATGTGGTTTCTTGCCCAAACTTACAGATCACTATGCACAGTCCCCCTCCTCTGTTTACAGCCCCTTCCTTGGGTTGTCTCTGGAGAATGATTCCTCCCTAGTGCATGTAGTCTTGGTGGAGGATCCTTTGTAGGGTCTGTTCTTCCCTGGTTGAGGAGAGTCTGTATGATACAGAAGCCAATCAGAGTTCTTCTCATAGACATTCAGATCCTCATCAGAGTGACACAAAGATGAAAAACATTGGAGCCAACTCATCCAGTGATAGACCTGTAGAAGACTATCCATTAGTGCCTGCTCCCAAGATAGCCAGTTCTTCCCTAGTTCCCATCCTACTGAGAACCTGGCTGTTCAGCTTTACTTCAACTTGTTGTGTCTTCTCAGATCTGTCCAATAACTTTCTTTCTTTGCCTATGTTTGTGAATTTTATTTGGCTTCTTTGCATATAAATTGACAAAATGTACAGTGGGCAGTCCTATTGATCCCCTCCACTTAACTGACTTTTTATTAAACAAATGGGTTAACTAGTGCCTCAGCATGCAGATGACTAGTATCTAGTATGCTTTACTTTAGTGCATCCATGCACTCCATTTGAGTTCTGAACTTATCAAACACTTTCGTGTTGGTTCCCAAACCTGGTCACACACACACATTACAGTTTCATAATGTAATTAAATATTAACTAATGAGTGCTCTCTTCAGCAGCACATTTACTAAAATTAGAATGATAGAAGATTCACACAGCCCCTGCATAAGGATGGCATGCAGATTTGTGAAGTGTTCCAGATTTTTCCAAAACCCACAAGATACTGGGAATACAGTAAAAGATTTATACTCTGAAAATTGTAAAACACTGAGGAAAGAAATTGAAGATGACACAAAGAAGTGGAAAAACATTCCATGCTCATGAATTAGAAGAACAAGTATCAATAAAATGTCTCTATTACTCAAAGTAATCCACACATTTAATGCAACCCCTATCCAAATACAACCAGAATTTTGCACAGAGCTAGAGCAAACAATCCTAATATTTGTATGGAACCAGACAAGACCCTGCATAGCGAAATCAACCTTGAAAAAGAAAAGCAAAGCTGGAGGCATCAAACTTCTGGACTCCAAGTTATATTACAAAGCTGTAATAATCAAAACAGTATGCATCAAATCAGCACAAAACAGCACAATCAAAACAGCACAAAAATAGATGCATAGATCAATGGAACAGAATAGAAAACCCAGAAATGAAGCCACAACTGTATGGCCAATTAACCTTTGACAAAGCAGGGAAGAATATCCAATGGAAAAAAAGACAGTCTCTTCAACAAATAGTGTTAGGAAAACTGAACAGCAACATGAAAAAGAATGAAGCTGGACTACTTTCTTAGACCATACACAAAAATAAATGCAAAATGTATGAAAGACATAAATGTGAGGTAGAAAACCATTAAAATTCTAGAGGAGAACACAGGTGGTAACCTCTTTGACATTGGCTATAGCAAGTTCTTACTAGATATGTCTCCTCAGGCAAGGGAAACAAAAGCAAAAATAAACTATTGGGACTACATCAAAATAAATCTTCTGCAAATCAAAGGAAATAATCAACAAAACTAAAAGGCAACCTACTGAATGGGAGAAGATATTTGCAAAAGACATATCTAGTAAAGGGTTAGTATCCAATATATATAAAGAACTTATCAAACTCACTATCCAAAAAACAAATAATCCACTTTTAAAAAGTTGGCAGAAGATATGAATAGACATTTTTCTAAAGAAGACATACATATGGCCAACAGACACATGGAAAGCTGCTCAACATCACTCATCATCAAGGAAATACAAATCAAAGCTATGATGAGATAGCACCTCATACCCATCAGAATGGCTAAAATGAACAACTCCGGGGGGAACGACAGGTGTTGGTGAGGATGTAGGGAAAGGAGAACACTCTTAAACTATTGGTGGAAATGCAAACTGGTGCAGCCACTCCGGAGAACAGTATGGAGTTTCCTCAAAAAGTTGAAAATAGAACTATCCTATGATCCAGCATTTACATTACTGGGTATTTACCTAAAGGATACAAAAATACTGATTTGAAGGGATGCATGCACCCCAATGCATTATCAACAATAGCCAAATTACAAAAAGAGCCCAAAATGTCCATTGACTGATGAATGGGTAAAGATGTGATGTGTATATGTATGTGTCTGTGTGTATATGTGTGTGTGTGTGTGTGTGTGTGTGTATATATATATGTGTGTGTGTGTGTGTGTGTGTGTGATGTATCTGATGGCAGAGAAATCACACACACACACACACACACACACACACACACACACATATATACATATATGTATACATATGGTTACCAGAGGGGAGCTGGGTGGAGGAATGGGTGAAATGAGAGATGGGTATTTAGGAGTGCACTTATGATGAGCACCAGGTGTTGTATGCCAGTGTTGAATCAGTTAAATTGTATACCTGAAACTAATATTATACTGTATGCTAACTGGAATTTAAATAAAAACTAAAATATATATATATATAATATATATATTATGTATAATATACATTTATATATGTTATATATTATATATATAAACTAATTACAAGTGAAGGTGAAATATATACATATATATATATATATAAAATATATATATAAACTAATGAAAGGTGAAGGTATAAACAGTGTTTATTCTTGTGAAAAATGAGTTGACTTAGGAGTCTTGATAAAGGTAAACAACTAGAAAATGTCAATAAATTAGGTGTGGGTGAGAGACAATCAGAAAATGATACAAAATTATAAAATTCAGAAGAATTTTGTAAGTCACATACCTTCGCAAAGATTTTTAAGTTATTTTTCCCCTTCAAACAAATCAGAGCTGAAAATCATAGACAGTTCCTGATGGGTGACTGCAATCAGCAGACCCAAAACCGAAGAAAGGGTTTTGGCTTATGAAAAATTGGGAAATAAATGAACATCTATATGTGTTAAAATACTTAAGGTATGTGTCAATCATTATGATTTCTTGGTTTAACTATATTTTTTCAACATACTTAAGTGATCAAATTGAATAAGAGGTCTTTGTACACAGAAATGCAGAGGGGAAACTCATACTTCTCTTGTATCTGCTCATGTGTTAGTCCTCAGTGGTAGTGGCCTGTCTTGGCTTTAGGGACCCTTTCCACAACTCTTTGCCTCTGAAAGGGGAACAGCTGCAGAGTATCTGAGGAACTAGTTCACATCTTCTTTTCACTGCTGAAACCCTGAGGCCCACAGAGGGGTAGTGACTGTGCCGAGTCATTCAATGGCTGATGGCAGACCTGAGACAATGATCCAGATCTCCTTAATGTACGTGAACCCATCCTGCAGCACAGGAATTTGGTCCAAAGGATTTTATCCATTTATTTATTCCTTTGTGCACACAGCTTTAATACAAAAAGGAGTTATTATAACAAGATGGTGTGAAATGAATTATCAGGTCATTTTAGAAATATTATCCACTCAAAAAGATATGAAGCTCATTATTCAGGCATGAAGGAAATGGTAGTGAATTACTCTGGGAACCCTGAATAAATCACGGTTAACTCATTTGCAAGCCTTTTAATGGTGAATACTGGTGATGGTCCTGAGATTCCTGGTGTGCTTTCTCCTGTGTCAGATGAGACAGTTACCTGATGCAACTTTACAAATGAAGCAGGAAAGCTACATTTTATAGTCACTGGTCAGACTAGTAAGATCTTTTCTTTAATTATCCTAGAAATAAAGGTGACCTTTTCACTAAAGTAAATGCAAGCACGAAGGCTAATAGTCAATTGGGTCAAAAAAGTAGGATTGGCTGATCTACTTTTTACTGACTGCTTTTTTTCCCCCATAGAATTGGTTGTGTTTGGGTAGAATTGACAAAATTGAATGACGGTTTCATATTTGTTGTCAAGGACTAAGATCATTTATTATACACCTATTATAGACACCATGTTGACCTCCAGCAGGGTCAACACTTCCCTCCAATCTTTCCCTCTCTTTCTCCCCTCTTCCTCCTCCTCTTCTTGTCTTCCTTCTTTTCCTCTTCCTCCTCCTCATCCCATGAGGATAGTTGCCAAGTTAGGTGTCACTCTCTTCTCAAAGGAGGAACAGTGCTGCCCAAAACCAAGGACATGATTAGGATAGACTGCCAGAGTTGAGTTGAGATAGTGTCTACCTCTTTGTTGGGTTTTATTTCCCAGGAGTTTTCAGCAATCTAGATCAGAAAAGTTATAGAGTCAAATACTATAGAACTGAGCAATTAACATATGAGGTGGTGGTGTGGACAAACCAGGCTCAAGGGCCCTGTGTACATGGGGGTTTCCATAACTCATCAAAGGGGCAACCATGATGCAGCTCCAGCCTTTTGGAAGCACGTGGGCCCAGTTACCCAGATCTGCCAACTCTTTAAGAAAGCTAGAAATCTAATTATTTCATGTAAAATATCTCTTGAGTTTAAAATTAATTATAATTTTAAAACCTGTTGAAGTCAAATAAAATGTATTTTCAGGCCAGCTACAGTCCGTGGGCTACCAGTAGGTGTCCCTGACTTCCTCAGGGCTCCCTTGCTGGCAGGTGTCTTCAGACCAGCCAACTCCAATTTGGCCAAATTTGGTAAAATTTAGGAATATGGCCTTGAGATTTAGAGAAAAAGGTGAAACTTCAGCCTGGTTAGTTCTAGACTTGAACCTATCTAGTCTCAGTGAAAAGAATCTGCCTATGACCTGGCCTAGCTTAACCAAGTTTAACATTAGGACTTGGGAGCCAAAATCTCAGCATTATAGGTACTATCAGTTTTCCAGCCTAATTTTCTTATTCTATTGATGAATTCCCCCCATGGTTCTCTGGGACAGTGATGTGGCAAGATTCAGTGGTTCACAATCCCATGTCCTGGCCATCTTTCTTTGTTTTAGTTGTTTCCGGGTAACTCTGTTACACTGCCCCTCCCCAAGGCTTCCCTTGTATGTATTTGGATGAGGGGAGTAGGCAGATGATAAGGTTCAGTATATCATGACTATCTACATGAATCAAATTAACTGTATTGTCCATTTTATGTACTCTGCATAGACACCAACAATATTGGATGACCCCACTGTAGCTCACTATTAAAGTTATCGTAATTTTATGAAAATATTTTTTCCACCTCTTATATTTCAGGGATCAATAATTCCTGTAATTAAAATTCAGTAGGGCTACATTTTTATTATAGAGAAGTCAAAATATATTCCACAGCCTTTGTTTCCAAAGATTTCTTCATGTAATTAAAGAATATCATATTTTGGCATTTGGACTTCCTTATTTTCTCTGTGCTTGGTTAATAAGTTTTTCATTGAAAATCATCTCAGTAAATGAAACTGTAGTGTGTTAACTGAACCAACCAAATTTTCTCATATTCATCCTTAATAGTGTGAGAAGTCAAAGGCTTTATTGTGTTATTTATCGAGCACTTATGTGGAAGGAGAAGAGATGAATTGATCCATTTCTTCTGGAAAGTACCCAACAAATCCACCATCTGGAAGAATATTTAGGCAAAATGAGCTACATTTATAAAATAAGTCCAATCAAGAACCCACTGACTTCTGGACCTGTTTCCCTTGCAGTGGAATGGGAAGGTTAGACAGGCTCTTCTCTAAAGGACTCTGAGCCCTGACATGGTGAAGAAGGCTGGACTGTGGACCCCAGCGCTTGGGTTTGAGTCCTTGCTCTACTACTCACTCCCTAAGTGACCTTGGATAAGTCTTTCCTAAGGTAATAATTTTATCATCTCTAAAATGGAAATGACAATATGCTAATTTCACCATGATGATAGGGATCAAGTGAGATAACACATGTGCTTGGAATTGCACTGGTTATGTAATAACCCATGAGCAAGTGGGTCTTAGGAGGTCCTTGATTTTGTATCTGTAATATGGAAGATGGGCTGGTGTTGTTGATTCCTAACAACTACTAATTTATAATTTTCCAGTGGGCAGATTTGAGTGTTCCCAGCAATGCTAAAGTATGTATTTCCATTTGGGTTAACTAGCCTGACCTCCAGGATGTGCATTATAATGAGCTTTAGTCAATTACAAACACTGTAACACTTTTTGTACTTCTATAGAGGGACACATTCCCCTAGAAAGGAAAAGTGTGAGTGAAACAGTCGGACTTTTCTCCCTGCTCCCTTCCTTCTTCTTCTCCCCCTCTCTGACCAGTTGCGTAAGTTGGGGATAAGGGCCTGGCTCTGGGGCTCAGCATTCTTTCTGTGGGAGCAGCTTCATCTCTGCAGTGGCCTGCCCAGCTAGAGGCCTGAAGCTGTCCCCCTCTGCCCTGGCTGGTTGGGAGGGTTTCATTCCGAGAGAAAAGTGTTGGTGGTCACAGATCCACATTATGTCCAACTCAACTTCGTTATTAAAACCTGGCATTTTGGTCTTTAACAATGTCATTTCTAGTGCTACATTTCTCAGTGAGATCTGACCCCAGAGGGGGAAGTGGGCTGTTGTTTACATGGCTCCCAAAGTCCTAGTAAGTATCTTGGGGTGTATTTGAATTACTTAGAAGGAAAAGGTTCAAGTTCATTATGGCTTGTTGATACTGCAATACAGTTCCCTAGCCAGGCCAGACTACGGGGATCCAATATTTTCAAGGACCTATAAACAGATTTTACTGGTTGAAAGGTGTGAGTCTTTGGAGTCCAGCTGCCCAGCTACTGCTTTCTGAGCCAAACCTCCATGGTTGAAAACTTTTTCCTTGCAGTGTGGCTGCCTCCACAGTTGCACCCTGCCTCAGCTAAAAGGTTCTCTGTTCAGCTCCAAAATCCTGAGGAACTATCCATCTTGTACTTATTTAAACATTCTAGCCCAGAAATAACTGGCAGGATGAAAGGGGGTCTTATGTCAGCTGTGCCTTGGCTGTTTTGCAAGGGCACAAGCATTTTCTATGTGTTCTTTTTCAGTGGTCCCTATACAGCGCTAACGGGGAAAAAGTTCTCTTCTTCTTGACTTCACATTAGCTATTTGAAGTTCCCAAAGTTTTCCAGCAGCTGAAATGATTGCACACCTCATGGTCAGAGTAAATATATTTTGTATCCTTCCACTCTTCCTGCTGGTCCTTGTAATGGAGCCACAATAGATTTGGAATTTTCTCATAAGGAAACTATCAAGCTATCCAGACAATAAAAACTAGCATTTGTTTCCCTGTTAGACAAATTAACGTCCAGCTTCCCTTGGCATGTAGTAACCATATATGCCTAACATATGATATATATTATATATTATAAAATATATAATAACCATATATGCCATATATGGATATATAATATGTGGATAATATATATAATAACCATACATGCCCAACATATAATATATATTATAACATATAATTTGTAACAACCACATATGTATAATATATGCATAATATGTATATAAAATATATATAATAACCATACATGTCTGATAACCAGTGTGATGCATTTATGTGGGATAGTGCACGGGGTTGTGGGATTCAGGTTCCTTCTGATTCATGTACCTCATAGTAATGAAGATACATAGCTCAGAACTACAGCTGATGGGCTCTGCCAGCCTTCTATTGATTCCACAAATGGTTTCTTTTCCACATTGTAAGAAGAAATGATAAGCCATTTCCTCTAATCACCACAGCACTTTAGGCAGAGCTGGGACGGCTCCCATATTGATCCCCTCTCTTCAATTCCAGCCCTCACTCCAGCCCTGGACAAGGCAAAATTTCCTTTCAAACACTTCAAAACACTCCATCTAATTCTGATGAGGTCCAAAGAAGTGCAATTCTTCCCCTGGATTTTATTTTTCATAATACTCAGGCTCTTGCTTTTAGTTCGGGAATAGGGTGATTATTAAATGTGGAGAGTCAGAGGAACACGTGTCTACCTCTGATGTTGCCATGTTTTAAAATAAGGAGATCACAATTTACTTTTTAGAGAATTGTGCATTCCTGAGAATACCCGCCATGGATACAGATGAGACAAATAGGAATACTGTCTGAGTACATAAATGTCTCATTTGAGTTGTTTTATATTCAGGTAGTATTCTAACATGGTAAAATATTTTAAAAATTATAAATCACTGCAGATGAATTGCAATGCTAAAATAGTCCCCCTCCCCCCACCCCTCACAGCTGGATTGATATTGCCTTTTAAGGGTATTTATCGTATGTGCAGTTGAGCAGAATGCTGCCAGAAAAACTTTGTCAAGATGGAATTAGTGTCTAACCAAGCAGCTCCTCAAGGTGCAGAGGGGGAAAGGGAAGCCCTTATCATCTTTCAGGTGCTCTGGTTCCCAAGGGATTTAGTTACAGGAGACCATGGACCTGGAGGATAAAATGTCTGGGATGTTTTTAATGGAAAACAAAACTAAACTAAACTAACATTTACAAAGGATAATTCAACAAATAGTGATGTACTCCCCACTCAGAATGAACAGATTTTGCAATAGTTACTGCAAGATCGTTTTTATATAAAGAAATAAACATACACGTTACAGAGAAGGTTGCCACCACTCTGTTCCTGTCAGCAAACATCCAATCCCAGAAAGCAAGGTTCATTGTAAATATAGAGGATGTCTAATCCATGTTTTTAAACTTTTCCTGTGAGTGTGTATGTCTACATATATCCATAAATGCTGTAGAGCATTACCATGCTTACCATTTTTAATTTAAATAAATGGTATAAAAATGTAACTTGCTTTTTCTCATGCAACAGTTTTTAAGATCTGTTCATATCGATATATGAAAATATCGCTCATTCATTTTAGCTGTTGCTCACCATTCCACTGTTATCAATATATCACAATTTATTAATCCCTATTCTCTGACAGATGAACATTTGAGTTTCCAATTTTTTGTTCTTAAAAACAATGCTGCAGAGAACATTCTTTGGCATGTTTCCCTTTTGCACATGTGTAAAAGTTTCACTAAGATATAAACCCAGAAGTAGGATTGAGGGTCTTAGGCTATGGGAATTTTGAGCCATGCTTAATATCCCCAAATCACCTCCCGAGGTGACTACCCCAGTTAGCACTGCTGCCATCAGTGATGGTGAGTTCCCTTTCTCTACCATCACTTGGTATCAGCAAACTTCTTAAATTCTGCCAATTTCATGGTTATGGAATGGTTCATCTGTTTTATGGATCATTTGGTTGTTTTAATTTTTATTCTTCTGAATGCTAATAAGGTTGAGCATCTCTCATATACTTCTTGGCCATTTGGATTTCTTCTGTGAAATCTTATATCTTATATCTTCTGCTTATTATTCTATATGGCTGATGGTCTTTTTCTTATTGATTTGCAGTAGTTCTTTACCTAGGCTTCTCACTTATCCTTTTTTTAAACACACAGTATCTAGAAGCTCCATTGTGCCTCCAACAAGTAATTAAGAGCTAGAGATAGACACACTCTGGGCCTTTTTGGAGCATGAAGGATTAAAGAATTTATAAAATAGTGATTTTAAGAGGCCTCTTGGTCTGGGCACAGGTGCTCAGGAGGATCAATAGTTAATGGGGCAGAGGGTGGAATCTAGAAGTTTTTTGGAAAGGCTTTGGGAGACAATTCTGTCATGATTTCAAGAGTACATACTTATGACCTAAGTAGAAGAGGTTTCTCAGAACACGATTAGAATTTTTTAATGCTGTCACCACTCCAAGCATTTCTAAGCCATTGTCTGAGAATTGCTCAAGTTTTGTAACCAGATGCTGATTATCTATTGTCAACATTTCTATTGGTAGCTTTTCCTTTAAGGAAGGAGGCTGCTCAATGGCATGGAATGATGATTACCGTAAAATCTGTTCCGCCTGAAATTTGCTGCTGCAGAGAGAGAATGCTGGATTTCCCTATGCAATGCCATCGTTGAAGTTGAACTGATTATCAGAAGTGTTGCTTTATAAATGTTACATCACTAGGGATTTTCTGTGCTCTTTCTACTTAAAAGTATAGGTAGACAATTCAACGAAAATTAAATTTAAAAAGTATCTATTAAGGCAATTGACAGAATCCACCCACAATCCTAACTGGAGGAGGAGATGATCATCTGAGGCAAAGGTGGGAAGGAAAAGATCTAGGGAATTCATTGTTGGGAACCACTCTGCCACTATGGATGAAAAGCTTTCAAAGTGGCTCTTTTGGGGAGGTTAACAAGACTTGTGACCCCATTAAAGGAAAACCTCAGAGTGGCTGACACCACCTTAATGTGGCAGAGCTCTCCCAAGATTCTTGATGGCAATAAAGAGGCCACACACACACACACACACACACACTGAGGACAAGGAGTGAAAACTGGACAAAATCATAAAAACAGAGAGAGAGATAAAGGTGATTCCTGGTTCCATCTCCTCACCAAAAACAAGGAAGAAATGGTTCATAAATAAACTGGTTCTTCCGGACCTGCCCACAACCCTAAATCTTTCTCCATTCCCAGCCAGCTAGGGTAATCACTGACATAATCATGGAAACTTATACCAACTGAGCCGCTAACTTAAGCATTGCAGGAATATACCAACATGGTCTAGGTGTATGACTAGAACCCACACAATCTGCCTGCCTGTTTTAGATCTAATATGAGGCCTAAATTCAATCCTCATGTTAAAGGATGTATTAGCAATACAGAATCTATAAGAACATTCTGAAAAATAAATATAGATACCATTGTAATCAAGAAATAGAGAAAGAGCATCCATCTGAAAAAGAAATACTACAAGAATAAAGTTCAGATAACATCTGCTTCATGCTCACAATAAAATTCAATAAAACTTAGCCTCTGAGATAAAGACCAAATATTAGGTGAGAGGCTCAGATGGAAACGTAAAGGAATGACTTGGTGAAGAAATATGAAGAAACTAGTATTACTACAACTAAAATTTTTAACTACGTGATTGTTAATAAAGAGTAGAATCACAACTGCAGAAAACTGAATTGGTCACATAAAGGAAAAGATTGAATCATCCTCCTAGGTTGAAAAGACAGATGAAAATGAGGGAGAAACACATGAAATTGAAATGAAAGTTAGACACTGTAGAAAAATACTTTCCTGTGCTGAAGATCTGGATCTGCAGGTCAAAGGTGTTGTCATGTAGCAAGCACATTTGGTAAAATGAGATTGGCACTAATGCATATCTTGGTTATATAAATGAATTTCAAAAGTAAAGACAGTTTCCTACAAAGAGGCAGAGGCTTGGGTTCTCTGGGGGGAGAAGAATTACTTAGAAAAAAATCAACTTGCCCTCAGAGATCTTCCGTACAACATTAAAAGTCAAATACTAAGAAAAACTAAAATATTTAAGAGAACATAATAAATCAAAGTAATAATAAAATACAAGTTTCTGAAGGCAAAGGTCATCAGGACAAAATGATGTATCAAAACAAAGAATAACTAAGTTATTTAACAAAAAGTTAACCAGGAAGATTAATGCCATTTCAATATAGAATGGTTCATAAAAATTCATTAAAAGGAAATGTATAATACTACAAAAATAATAATTTACAGTCATACATGTTTGTGTCAAAAGTCCCAGAATATACATAGCATAGAAGGACATCGGGGTAGTTAGAAAAATTAGTGGATTTCTGCATTTTTATGAAGGAATACAATACATATGGTTTTATTCATAACATTGATAGCCACATTTTTTAAATTTATGAATAACAACAAGGAAAATTGAAATCAAAATGTATGCCATTCATGCAAATCAATAACATGATACATCATGTCAGTAAAAGAAAGGATAGAAAAGGTGATCATTTTAATAGATGCAGAAAAAGCATCTGACAAAGTACAACAATGCATTCATTGTAAAAACCCTAAATAAAGTAGGTCTGGAGGAAACATATTCAATATACCAAGGCCTTGTATGAAAAATCCACAGCAAACATCATACTCAATGGGGCAAAAGTGAGAGCCTCTCCCCTAAGGTTAAGAACAAGACAAGGGTGTGCACTCTTACAACTTTTATTCAACATAGTACTAGAAGTCCTAGGCATAACAATCAGACAACACAAAGAAATAAAAGGCACCCACACTGGTAAGGAAGAAGTAAAACTTTCACTATTTGAAGGTGTCATGATACTCTATAAAGAAAATCTTAAAAACTCCACCAAAATTACTAGAACTAATAAATGAATTCAGTAAAGTCGCAGGATATAAAATTAATGTAAAGAAATCAGTTGCTTTTCTATACACTAATAATGAAGTGGGAGAAAGAGAAATTAAGAAAATAATCCCATTTACAATCAAAAAGATAATAAAATACCTACAAATAAAACTAACCAAAGAGGTGAAAGATCTGTATTCTGAAAACTATAAAACATTGATTAAAGAAATTGAACATGACACAAAGACATGGAAGACATTCCACACTCATGGATTGGAAGAACAAATATTGTTAAAATGCCCATACTACCCAAAGTGATCTATAGACTTGGTGCGATCCCTATCAAAATACCAACAGCAGTTTTCACAGAGCTAGAACAATCCTAAAATCTGTATGGAAGCACAAAAGACCCCAAAGAGCCAGAGCAATCTTGAAAAAGAAAAACACGTTGGAGATACCACAATTCCAGACTTCAAGTTATATTACATAGCTGTAATAATCAAAACAGTATGGTACTGGCACAAAAATAGACACATAGACCAATGGAACAGAATAGAAAATCCACAAAGAAACTCACAATTTTATGGTCAATTGATCTTTGACAAAGGATAAAAGAATATCCAATGGGAAAAAGACCGTCTATTCAACAAATGGTTTTGGGAAAGCTGAACAGCCACATGAAAAGAATGAAACTGGGTCACTTTCTTACACCATACACAAAAATAAATTCAAATGGACTAAAGACCTAAATGTGAGACCCAAAACCATAAAAATCCTAGAAGAGAGCACAGGCAATAATTTCTCTGACATCAGCTCTAGCAACATTTTTCTAGATAATGTCTCCTGGGACAAGAGAAATAAAAGCAAGAATTAACTGTTGGAACTACATCAAAATAAAAAGTTCCTGCACAGTGAAGAAAACCATCGACAAAACTAAAAGGCAACCTACTGAATGAGAGAAGATATTTGCAAATGATATATCCCATAAAGGGTTAGTATCCAAAATATATAAAGAATTGATACAACTCAGCACCAAAAAACCCTCAAATAATCCAATATAAACATGGGCGGAAGACATGAACAGACATTTATCCAAAGAAGACATCCAGATGGCCAATAGACACATCAGAAGATCATCACTCATTATCAGGGAAATGCAAATCAAAACTATAATGAGATATCACCTCACACTTGTCAGGATGCCAAAATCAAAAACATAATAAACAACAAGTGTTGATGAGGATGTAGAGAAAAAGGAACCTTCATGCAGTGTTGGTGGGAATGCAAACTGGTACAACCAGTCTGGAAAACAGTATAGAGTTTCCTCAAAAAATCAAGAAAAGAACTACCTTATGATCTAGTAATTGCACTACTGGGTATTTACCCTAAAATAGAAAAATACTACTTCAAAGGGATTCACGCACCTCTGTGTTTTAGCAGCATTATTTATGTAAGCAGCCCAAGTGTCCTTCTATAGATGAATGGACAAAAAGGATATGGTATATTTATATGTATATGTGTGTATATACATATATATGTATATATACATATATATGTGTATATATATATATATGTGTATATATATATATATATGTGTGTGTGTATATACATATATATATATATATATGTATATACACACACACATATACGTACAATGGAATATTATTCAGCCATATAAAGGAGTGAAGTCTTGCCATTTGCAATAACATGGATGGATCTAGAGAGTATAATGCTAAGCAAAATATGTGAGAGAAAGATAAATACCATGTGATTTCACTTATATGTGGAATTTAAGAAACAAAAAAAGAGCAAAAGAGAGATAGAGAGAGAGAAATCAAGAAACAGACTCTTAACTGTATACAGAACAAACTGTTGGTTACCAGAGGGGAGGTGGGTGGGGGGATGGGTGAAATAGATGATAGGGATTAAGTAGTGCACTTGTGATGAGCACCTGGTGATGTATGGAAGTGCTAAATCACTATATTGTACACCTGGAATTAATATTACACTGCATGTTAACTACACTGGAATTAAAGTAAAAAAAAATTAATAGAAAATATTTGACTCAAATTATTGGAAGGAAAAATGTGGAGATAAATGATACTCCTGCCTATCTTTATCATGGGTAGTGTCATAATAGTCCCAAAGCCTGTATTACTGAGAGTGTTAAGCCACACTTAGTAGTTTATGGTTAACAACATCTCCATGAGAGGATACACAGCAAATGAACAGCCATGCTAGCTACATGCCACTGGAAGTCACTAGAAAGCTATGGCTTAGATGAAGGAAAAACCTTTTGGTCTTGACAAGCAAACATAATATAAGTAGGCAAATTTTCCTAGTACTCTTTTCTGAATTGAGATGAATTTAACAAATTTACAAACTTACTTGGCTTGAACTGATGTTTCAATGAGTTTACATTCCTCCTGTAATTAACCTTTTAAACTCCTGCCTTTGACTTTTATTTAACCAGAATTTCTTTATTATTAAAAGTACCCCATTAACATCATGAGATGAAATTTAATTTAGGTGTTAAGAGTCATACTAATTCTGGAAGGGATAATAAATGAGCACTCAAGTTAAATGAAATTTAACCATGACACTAGATTGATGAAGACTCAAGCCTCCATATCCTTGGTTCCATGTCCATTGATCTATATTCAGTACATTTTGCTACATAAGGAGCTTCTGAATGTGCCCTGTTTTGTTTTGTTTTTTAATCAGTGAGTGAACTTTGGATTATCTTCCAACTAACCAAGTTGAGGTAGAAATTGATCATTTGTAATGAGAAATACTATATGGACCACTCCTCTCTCTCTCTCTCTCTCTCTCTCTCTCTCTCTCTCTCCCCATTCTCTCTCTTACACACTCTCTCTCTATATATATATATATTTTTTTTTTCTAAAAAAGGTCTGTCTATGGTACTAGGCAAAATAATTTCATGATTATAGAAAAAATAAAATCCAAAGGAATGGGTAGAGAGTTAATTTTTGTATCTCTGCTGAATTTATAACCTTTGTTGTAAGTTTCAGATAAGATATTGCCAATAAGGAATCTAAGGATGCAGAGGTAAACTTGAGAAATATCGAAACAGTATATATTCCTTGTATGGGGATATACTTCAAACGTATTTGCTATTCAGGCTCAGAATACAGCAACAATCTACTCTGAAACTTAACAGTGTAACTTTTCTCTCCCTGTATACAACACAAGATATTTGAGAAAGTAAAAGACTAAGAAACTAAAAAATTAAAGTCATGTTTTAAAATCTGATTTTTTAAATTTGCTTCAGTCATAAATAATGAAGGAAGGCAAACTTGATAATAGGGTTGCTGAAAATTGTGACATATTTATTTATAAATATACAAAAAGAATGAATTTTAATTTTTAATAATTTCTAATTTAATATTTGGCTCTTTCAGTTAATATTGGCTGCCTGAATATGCCAGTCATGTGTGACCATTACTTTTCTTCCTTATATTTTATAATTTTACATAATAGCAGCCATCACTAAACATAGAGCCTATGGAAGTTAATGAATAATTATCCTTTACATTATAAATATGAATCTGCTAATCATTAATACATTTGCTACTCGTTATCTCTTATTAGGGACATTAACCCAATTAACAAAGATCTTGAATGTAAAGTTAGGGTCTGTTTGCTTCTGTTCTTTAGAGGGTGATGAGTCTGAAGAGAGGGAGTAAAGGGTTGGGGCCGTGACCATTTCCTGGCACATAGTAGAAGATAAACACTACTTGAAATGCTGAGATTAGTGTTTATTGAGTGTCTACTGTGTGCCAAGCAGGGCTAGGTACTTTATATCATTGTTGTATCTAATTCCCCCCAGTCCTTGTATGTGTGTATTAATATTCTCATTTTTCCATTTTGGAGAAATTAACATACTTTCCTGCAGCTTGGCTGCATTGTTAAAATTTGAATCCAGATTCCTCTGGCCTTAAATCATAGTTCTTTCTACCACACTTCTGATGTCTAAACATAGGTATCCCTGCAAGTTACTCACAAAGTACGTGATAGGAGTTTGAAAAATTCTAGCAACCTTAGTTCAGTAGTGAGAAGTGATACAGTGATTAACAGTTCAGTCATTTCTTTAAAATGAAATCATTTCTAGGGAAAAATTATGCAAGTTTATATTACATTGGAGTTGGTATCAATATCATTTTGAGAAAATCTTTAACAGTATACTAGAAACTGAGTGTCTGAAGAGACTTCAAATTTTATCTAGCCTAATCATAGTTGGAAACTTATATCTTTTGCTCTGATTGGGATCTTGAATATATCAAATTGACAATTCTTGAGGCATACTCTTAGCTGAAGAAAGAGAAACTGTGGGCGGAGTGAGTTGCCAGGGAATCAATGGCAATAAGGAAGACAAATTGAGTGAGAAACTGAGAAGTAAATTCAAGCGCTTCACTTTCCATCTCCAGGCCTGAAGACCAAAAGCAATAAATATTCAACTGATGCTTGACTTGATGAACTGTGAGGTCCTTTTAGACCATGAAGTTCTGTGATGGTACCAAAGCCCTTTTCAGAGTGATGATAATAATGTTGTTGATGAGAAAACCCAACATAAAACCCTATGAAGTTGAGAGGGTGGAAGAAGGGATGTTTAAAGACTTCACATTGGTTGTGTGTATTCAGTGAGGACATCTGTGATTTGGAAGCACATGGGGTATATTTGGATCCAACTGAATTTGGGTGACTGTGGTAGATGAAGAGCAGTCTCCCAAATATGTCTATGTCCTAATCCCCAGAGCCTGTAAATGTTACCTTATGTGGTCAAAATGACTTTGCCTGTGTGAATAAATTAAGGATGTTGAGATGAGGAGATTATCCTGGATCATCCAGGTGGGTCCAGTGTCAACACAACGGTCTTATAAGGACACTGCAGGAGTCAAAGTCAGAGGGGAAGACGATGTAAGGATGGAAGCAGATGTGGTCTGAGAACAGAGGAGTGGGATAGTGGCTACTAGAAGCTAGAAAAGACAAACAGATTCTCCTTGCAAAGCCTCCAGAAGAAGCAAGTCTTGGAGACACTTGGACATTAGCCCGGTGAAACTTATTTTGGACTTCTAACCTCTAGACCTATAAGAGAATAAATCGTCGATGTTTTAAGCCACTAAATTTGTGGTGCTTTGTGACAGCAGCAGTATAGAAATGTAATGCAGTGACTCACTAGCCAGAACTGAAGTCACTGCCTGAGCACTTTTTCCTCAGGATAACCCTTCAAAGACAAATGAGTTTTAAAAAGACGAGTCATACCATTAACATGAAGCCTTTGTATCTGCAGAATTTATGTTATGAATAAGTAGCAGAAGTCTCTTTCTTGACACTTCCCAGTATCGTGGTTGGCTCCAGGCTGTCTATGTCCTTGTTTGTCCACTTATGGGGACAGCAGGACTGGTCTTTAAACCTAAGCTCTCCCCTGAAGTCTAGACTCACATTTTGATTGCCTGCTTGGTATTTCCTCTTGGATGCCCTACCATAACCCAAGGTCAACAAACCAATCCAATCTCATTATCTTCCTAGGAAAATAAATAGTCAGTGTCCTGTGATTATTTCTGATCCTGTGGAATCTGCTTACAAAAGTCATACCTCTGTCCCCTGGTACTCTTTACTTCCAGTTTGATTAATAGCATACCATCACCCAGACTCAAAATGTTGTGTCACCTTTGGCAATTCCCTCTGGGCTCCTCTCTTAATTAATTACCAAGCACTGTGATATCAGTCCTCTACTTCCTACTCCCACTGTTCTGTTCAAGTTAAAGTTCTAGAAAGCTTCCTGCAAAGATAATGGTCTCCTAATGATTCTGGATTTCAGTCTCCAATGCTTGACTCTATTTTCCCAGATAAATATTCCTAAAAGAACATCCTTTCTAGTCATGCCATTCAACTGCTTTTCTTTGTCCATTATTGAAAGTGAAAAGCCTTTTAGGCTCTCTTTCCACTGCGCATTTTATTTCCCCTTCCTCTATATTCCTCTATCCTTACTCTAACTTCTAATCTAGGATACTTTCTGTTCTCCAACAAATCTTGTTTCTCTCCCTGTGTACCCTTGCTCTGTATTTGTTCTCCATCTAGAAGATTCTCCTTTCTGGAGCCCCATTCCTGCATGCTGAAATGTTGCTTATGTAAAATAAGGTTAGAAGGTATGGTAGTTTTCAATATGTCTACAAATGTCAGTCTACAAGAGGAGGGAAGTCTATACTTCCCTTCCTCTTGAACGTAGGGTAGACATAGTGACATGCTTCTAATGAGTAGAATATGGTGGAACAGACACTGTGTGACTAGGTTATAAAAAGCATTGTGACTCCCTGTTCCACCCCTTCTGTCTGATTGCTTACTCTGGGGAAGCTAGCTGCCACATTGTAAAGACATTCTGTGAAGCAAATCTATGAAGAGAGGTGCATGGCAAGCAGCTGGGGCCTCCTACCATGCCAGTGAGCCATCTCAGAAATGGGCCCTCCAGCCCTAGCAGGCCCTCACATGACAGAGCCCCCCCCCCCCCACTACCGTCTTAGCTGAAACTTTGGGGGAGACCTTGAGCCATAACAATCCAGGTAAGTCACTTTCAAAGTCCAAACTCAGAAGCTGTAAGACAATAAATGTTTGTCATCTAAAGCCACTAAGTTTTAGGATAATTTGTTATACAGCAACATGTAATTAATACAGTAGTTAATCACCTTCTTTTAAAAAAAATTCAATAATAATTTCTTGAATGCCTTTGATGTGTTAGATTCAGACCTAGGGACTGGGGATGCAGGGGCGAACTTACAAATCTGGTCTCTGCTCTTATGCTAATTATATATAGTAGTCTGTCAGGACAAAGACGCATTAAACAAGTAATTATCCAAGTAATTATCGCATTGCCATTATGATAAGGTCTATAAAGTAGATGGTAACTGAGATGTGATAGCATTAACAAATCTGCTCTAACAGAGTGGAGCAAACTTGTAATCACTAAAGACCTAAGACTCACCATGCAACAGTTCAGGACTTTAAAGAGGTCTTTGGGCAGCTGTAGAGTCCAAGTTTAGGAAGGTGGACTCTAGATCCAACTGCTTTGATTTGAATGCAGTCTCTGGCTCTTACAAATTGCATGACCTCAGGAAACTTTCCTCCCTCTGACCTTAACTTTCCTCATATGAAGGTGGTCATAATAACAGTACTCCTGCATAGAGTTCTTGAATGGACTAAATAAGTCAATACATAGGAAATAGCGATAACTGCCTGGCACATTGTATATGCCTGACTGAAATTAGATATTGATTTCTATATTAAGTTCTTCTGTCTGGTCCATTATTGTTTTCAAAATTGATGGAATTAGCCCACCACTCTCTAAGTCCTAGCTCCATTTCTCTATCAAGGAGAATTGTGAGTCTTGCTTTATTAACCCTGAGCTGTAAGCACCCACCTTTTCAGAATATAACTTTAAGGCTATGCACCAAACTGACCTGGAATTGAGGGTTATATGGTGAGAGAAACGGAAAGGCACATACATAATCCTCGGAGAAGCTCCTCTATCACATGGGATCAGGCACAAACCTATACAATCAAACATCACAAATTCTTTGCCTCTAGACTTACATACTATTTGTGCAACTTAGACTTCCAATATCAGGAGCCCCCCCCCCCCATCAATATCCAACTAAAGACTTTTTACTGTCCTAATTCCATTCTTCCACAAAATACTTAAAAAATGCTATCGTATGGTGAAATGTAATAGGATTACAGAAGGAATAGGAATACATTGCAAACACTTTGGCATATAGAAATGAACTATGATTTTATAAGGCTAGATCCAAGGAAGATTAAATCTCAGAAGAGCCTGGATGTATTGCATGAGTCATTGCTGCACAAATAATATGATAATAATATGATGAACTGACAATGTGTATGTGTGGCTGTAAGACAAAGTTAGAACACACACACACATACACACACACACATTTATATATATGATAAGATAAGTAAATATATCTTGGTGTTGTGAAGACCAAGTATTTGATTTTAGTTGAGCTTAAACCTATTTTTCCATGACCCCCTCCCATCCCTCATCTATGCCTACCCTGCAATTGAGACAAGTCTTTTTCAGAAAAGCATTAACTGAGGTATTCTGTGCTGCTAATTTGCTGATTTTTCCACACATATCATTTGCTGGTTTCTCTTGCCATTATTTTAGTGCAAAACAGATTTTGTGTTGAACTGTAAATCCTGGCTAATACATGATCCAAAATAATTGTTCTTGATGGGAGAGGGAAATACCACTAGTTTTCTATTCAATTTCCAGATGAACATTCATGACGTATCCTACTACAGCATATGCAATGGGCTTTTCTAGCATTTTTGGCACCAGAGAGATTTGATGATAATGGTGCTAAGATCATTAGATACACCAAAGTGTTAGCTGAAATGAACCACACCATAAAACTTGGCATACAAAACGAATGTATTTCATTAGGTCACTCGCTTTAAAGGGAGCTCACATTCTCTTTAAAAAATTACAGATTTCCTTTGACTAGCCCTATAAGGATGTGGTAGAACTAAAGGTTATCCAGAGTCATTCTTTCCAAATTACTGTGAATGTTCTGCATACCTCTTTATGCATGGCACACACAGAGAAGCAGTGAAAATAATTCTAAAATTATGGATCTGTCTCAATTAATTCCCACTAAAGTGTACAGACAGTATATCAGGCCATGTAAGATTTATATGAGTAAAACTTTAACCTGTGTTCCCTGAGCTAATCACAACATTTAGTGTGGATTTTTAAAATGCTTGGTCATTGGTGGCTCAGTTGGTTAAGCATCAGACTTCAGCCCAGGTCATGATCTCACAGTCTGTGAGTTCGAGCCCCATGTCAGGCTCTGTGCTGACAGCTCAGAACCTGGAGCCCACTTCAGATTCTGTGTCTCCTTCTCTTTCTGCCCCTCTCCCACTCTCTCTCTCTCTCTCTCTCTCTCTCTCTCTCTCTCTCTCTCTTTCTCTTTCTCAAAAATAAATAAACATTAAAAAAATAAAATTAAATGAAATACATGGTCATGTGGAGGTTGGTGGCATGGCAAGAAGTACACTGCATGCAGGCAAAATATTACTTTGCTTCTCTGATTCACGAGATTTGTATCAAGATTTTCTCGGGGCACCTGGGTGGCCCAGTCAGTTGAGCATCTGACTCTTGAATTCAGTTTGGGTCATGATCTTATGGGTTTGTGGATTCAAGCCCTGCGTTGGGCTCCATGCTGACAGTGTGGACTCTGCTTAGGATTCTCTCTCTCTTCCACTTTCTGCCCCTCCTCTGTTTGTGCCATCTCTCTCAATAAATATTAAAAAAAAAAAGACTTCTCCCCCAAGTTATAGAAATTCTAGTTGGCTTAAATAAGAATGGGGGATTTATGTTAAGGACATGGAGTTGACTTAAAACTCAGATAAAGATGCAGCTAGTTCCAGAAAGAGATAGAACAGGAAGCTAGGTAACATTCTCTTTGCAATCTCGGCAGTAGTAGTCCCTCCCATTGACAGCAGTTGAATCCAATATGGAGTCTTTCCTACATATGGAGAAGCAGTTTCGTTCTACACCCCATGAGTACATCAGCCCCGGCCCCAAGTCTTCCCCCTCAGAGTCTGACCCCAGCCCTGTCCAGTGCCTCCTCAGAGCTCAGAGGAAACTGGGCAGTTCTCCCTCTTTGGAGGCCTCAGTTTCAGCTCTGGGTGCCCCCTTCCATGCTTCTAAGTTTAGTCCTTCTAGCATCTTCCTTTGGTACCTCCAGCCCTGGGGTGATAGCTGCAGTTGCTGCTTTCAAGTTTTTTCTTTTTATAGTTCTGATTATGTAGTTGACAACTTTATAACTAGTGAGCAATTCTTTATCCTGGATTATTTCTGTTCAAATAATTGGTGGGTTTTCTCTCTCCTAGTTGGACCCTAACCGATAGAAGTGTCTCTCATTAAACTACATGCAGCTCTACCAGCTTTAAATTTTTCTAATACTCAAATGCACTTTGGTAAATGCACAAGTATTACACGGGTATAAGAAGAGTAGTTTACCATTCATGACCAGTGGCCATACACTGAACATCATGATAAGAACTTTTGTTCTTTTATCTCATTTGTCCTCACAGTAACCACAGTAAGGCATGTGACGTGAGTATGTGGGTTTACATAGGAGGTGACTGAGTTGAGGCAGAAGGCTGGTAAGTGATGGAGCCCAAATGCAAGCCTGGTTTTTCACTTTGATCCTTTCAGTCAGCTCTGATTGCACTTACAACATGGTGTAGTGCAGTTAGGCATTTTCATGATAGTTCCTTCAGAACTTTAAGTACAGAGACCAGGGTTTTATCTAGCTTTGTGTGTTTAATGTAGTTACTGGCATAGAATATCCATGCTAAACGTTTGCTGGTTTGAAATTTGAAACTTGAAGAAACTGATTCAGATGATTTGAAAAGACAAGATGATCCATGAAGAAAAGTTAGGTCCCAGCGCTATTTGGGGCAGCCGATTGAAATGACGTTCAAGCAAAGGCAGGGCTGGGCACCTTCATAATATAACTGTGTGTCTAGGAGAGGAGAATTTAGTGCAAGAATTCAAGTGAGTGCTCAGAGACTAGTGGTCACTTGTTCGTGACCATAAAGCAATGGGACCTTGATTAAACTAAATGTAATTTTTGTCCTAAGATGTTCGCACACTTTAAAGGAGTTGGTCCACTTTTACATGGCCATACAGGAGACCTCAATGGCTCTGCTTTTATGGGGAAATAAACCCTAATTCTTAGAAAGTAATAGCAGTTACCTCAACTATGATAATGTTGGCAGGAACCCTTCTAATTAAGAATTACCCAGGGGTGCCTAAGTGGCTCAATTCGTTAAGCATCCGACTTCAGCTCAGGTTATGTTTTCTCAGTTCATGAGTTCAAGCCCCACATCCGTCTCTGTGCTGACACTTCAAAGCCTGGAACCTGCTTCAGATTCTGTGTGTCTCTCTCTCTGCCCCTCCCCTGCTCATGCTCTTTCTCTCTTAAAATAAACCTTTATAAATTAAAAAAAAAAAAAAAAAGAATTACCCAGAGGTTCCACCCAGTTTTGATGCAGAATGCCCTCTTGAGAAAATTATAGCAGTCTTTCTACAATTTGAATGACTTTACTTTTTCTACACTGGTACAGTGGTATTGTACTCATATATTTAAATATTTCAAATTCAAAATGCCCAAATGAACTAGAGAATTATTTAATTTGTCCTGCTTCTCAGGGATAATTTCCTATGATTCCAGATGCACAAAAATGCTTATTGACAAAGAAGAAGAATTAGTTCAAAACACCTTAGAACCTTCCATATTGAAGCACTTGGGAAATTATTTGCCTTTCCTAATGTACCCATTTGTTTGTCATTAACAAATGCTCAGGCACTCAGCTGCTCACATATTTTTTGCAGCTGCTTCTAAGACGCTCTGAGAATGTTTCAAGGTTCAACTTAGTGTCAAACTGTTGAAGCTTCTAAATTCAATTTCTAGTCATAAAGGCGATAGTCTATCAAGCCTGGTGTTGTGGATCTTTTGGTGATCTTTCAACGCAAGAAATTCACTTTTTTGCGTCACAAATAGTTTGCATTTTATTGTTTATTAAATTATGAATCTCTAAGAAGAATTGAATGGCCATGAGAACATAAGGTCTTTGGTCTGCATTACAATGAAAACATTACTCTCTGGAAAAGTATGATTCAATAAACTTAAAAAACTTAAACTATAGTAAAAGATCCAAATCCATGTAAACAAAAAATCTTAACTAATCTTTCTCAACAATTTGGGCCTCAGTTTACCCATGGACATAGAACAGGAAATATGAAATTATAAAACCAATTAGAACTTTGATGGCTGTCTCTCCAAGTGCCAATTGGTAAAATAATAGTCTTCTACTGAAGATTGAAAAATCTGTATGTTGAAAACTGAAAATCTTCATGTGAGAATTTATAGATAGAATTATAGAATATAGAGTTTATTGAGATCCTGCCAGCTGGCAAAATTGATTTTAGCCTACATGGCACTTTTTTTTTAAGTAATAAGAAGAAATAAGAATTTAGTTAAGATATATGATATTATAGTAGAAAATCTCAAGTACTTTATCTAACATTTATAACTTTAGCTGTTAAGAACCACTTCTTTGAGTTTCAGTTCGTTCCAAACAACATCTGGGTTCGATATCCCTAAAGTCCACAGAAACATACAATCCACACATTATTTGGTTTCATGACTGAATATTTTGATGTTAGGCTATATTAATAAGCCCAATTCTTAAAATCATCTTAAACTGTTTTCCAAGAAAAAAAATGACATGTGTTAGTCAGTTCTTCCTTTTTTCTGCCAACCATCTTGAACAATAGCCTGCTATAAATTAGTACAGTCTCTGACTGAAACATGGAGTTATCTGTCAACCTCCCTAAAATAGCTACTTATAGTAAGTATCTAGTACACTCATTGATTAAAAAAAAATGCACATTTTGAGGAGACACTCTTGCCAATTTCAGCAAATTAAAGAAGGAAACTATGAAATTGCCAAAGTCAAACAAGATATTTCTTTTTTTCTCCTTTGTACTTGCCTGTAGCAACTAACAAAGGGAATTTTAAGATAACAAAAGTTAGATCCCTAAAGTCCAAATTATTAAAACAAGTTTCCTGTAAGTATAATAAAGTACAGTAAAATATTGTGTGGGAGTACATCTATTTACAAAGTAAGCAAACCAATGCTAACAAGAGCTGGAAGGAATCATTTGGGAGCCTTCCAATTCTGTGATTCATGAGTATCTTGCCAGTATTGACCACAATGCCCATCTGTTCTGAAATTGTCAAAAACATGACAAACATGTCATAGAAACATGGCAAAATTAGGTAAACAAATCACTTCCTAATAAGATGCTGACTCACCAAACTTCTTGCTAAGAAAAAAACTGCAAATTGCTAAGTTCACAATTTGACGATTACTGAGTTTCCCTTTCACAAAGAGGCCAATCGACCCTTAGGTGATATTAAACTGCCATGTGTATGTACCCTGTCTCCAGCGCCAGCTCCTCATCAGTCACACAGACACCCACACTGACATATGCCTTCTATGCTCTTCCTCCTCACCGGGGGACAGCCTTTTATTGGATGACAAGGCAAAGTTTAGCCTGCTGCTTAAATGAAATGGTTTTGGTTTTGGTTTGTTTCTCATTAGCAGCTGGCTTAAAGTATAATAAAACAATGTTTTCAGTGACAGTGCTTAAAAAACAAACAAAAAAAACCTCCACAAAACTGTTAATGTACCCAGTTATCTCAGTCAAAAAGCACAGAGGTCGCATATGTGAACACTTGTTATGCTTGTTGATCTTCTCTTTCTCCAAGTGTGATACTCACACCGGCCCTGTGCAAAGTTTCATATGTACCTAAAATGGAAAAAGGAAGGAAATTTAACATTTCCTGGGCACAGACGACCAACCAGGCATTGAGGGGGCGTATGCATACACTCTCAGTTAACGAACCCTCCAGTAACCCTTAGAGACTGGAATTATTATAACATCCCTAATCTTATGAATAAGGAAAGTGAGACTCAAAAATGAAATGCCTACTCAATAGTGATAGTTAGTGGCCTGGTTGTGAGGTGTTTGTGGTTGTTGTTATTGTTTAAAAACAACAACAACAACAACAACAACAACAGTAGTCTGGTTCCTGGGCCTGCAGTCTGCTGGGAAGATACAAAATGCTACCCAAAGGAGTAAGTGGGCATTGGGCATTTTGGAGTGTCTAGCAAGTGATAATTATTTGGATAGTTGTTGCTTTAACATTTGCATTTCTCTCTCCTTAAAACTTCCAAGAGGAAGATATTGCTCGTCTTGCCCATTGCTGTATTTCCAGTGTCTGCCACTTGTAGGTGTTCACGAAGTATTTGTTGACTATCTCATGCTCTCTGCCTCTCCTGCTAGCTTTTTCGGGGTCATCTTGTGAAGAGGTTTACAAAAGCACAGAATAATGACTGATCTACCCACCAATATACTTCTTAATCATTTTAATCCTGTGCCTAACCAAGGGTCATTATCTTTTAGAAGGACACTATAGCCAGCTTTTAGCTAATTGCTTTCAAATCTATTAGAGTTTTCCAAGTAGAATATTCAACAACTATTGAATCTTTACTTATATGCTAAGTACTGTAAGTGCTTCATGGGAATTGTCTTATTTAATTCTTACAGTATATATTACCATTCTCCCCATTTTAAAGGCAAAATGTGGTTTAGAGAGGTTCAGTTACTTTTCCTAGAAGGAAGAATTAGGAAGAACAAGGAGGTAAAAAACAACAGAAAGACAGCTGTTCTGAGGATAAAGGAGAGCCCAGGAGCATGGGGATGCAAACTTCTTGGACTAGTAAGCACAGCACTCTGACCTTGGCCCTGTCTCCCCTCAAGGCTGCCTCGGGGGGTCCATGCTCACCGGGAAGTGCTAGCAACCCTGCCCTGGGTTCCACCCAGAAATGGAGAAAATAGACTGCGCAGGACTCAGACGTGTGCTGTGAGGCCTGCCTGAGGAAGAAGGGTCACTGCCCGATCTACCCATATCCAGGCACCTGCACGTAAACACTTTCTTTTCCAGCTGTCTTTGTCCCCATGAAATAGATGTCTGGGAGGTATGTGTACAGACGCACCGGGATCCCTGGTTCAGGCTCAGGTGAATCACTGAGCAACACCTAGATCCACTGTCAACAAAGATCACTTGTACTTGTAAAATGGAAGCCATTGAGTTTTGTTTCTTTATTGCCACATAATAAATGCCCCCAAATTCAGTGGTTTAACATAGCACTTGACTATTGCGTGTGATTCTGAGAGCTGACTAGGACTTGGCTCTATGGTTTTTCTGTTATTCTGGCTTTGATTCTCTCACACAGCTGTAGCCAGATAGGACCTGGGCTACAGTGTCCAAGTGGCCTCACTCACTCCCTTCTCTCCCTTTTTTCTTTTCCTCTTGAAATCAACTTCCCACATACCCTCCACTTCTCAGCAGAAGTGTCGCTTCGAGCAGTACTACTGACTCCAGGAGTGGATCCCTTCCCTTATACCCTGAACGTCCCTTCTAAGCTTGCATCACACGTATGGTTTCTGGGTGGCTGTCGACCCCCACGGTCAGGATTTCAGGAAGGCAGGATCACCCCATTTTATTCATCGTTGTATCTTCAGTGTTAAATACAACACCCTACCCATGTTAAGTGTCCAATAAATATTTTAGTAAGTGAATGAGTGACCAGTTGGAATCCATCTTTTAATGTTCAGGAGTTGTCATTTCTCCTGAAACCCAAACATACTCTATTTATTTTAGGTTCTGTAAAGCAAGTCTACACCAATTGAAAAAAGAGGATGTACTACCTCAATTACCCCAGCAATTCAAATGAAGCATTCCCTTCTCCATTATTTATCAATTGAAATTGGTGTGTGAATATTAGAAGATTATCTAGAAAATTACTTCTATTCATTTCTGTTCATTTGATTAGATGTATAAACATGAAAATAAAAATTCTTACACTTGATAAACTTGGATTTTTTAAATCTGTATTTCTGCCCATTAGCCAGTAGAGTTTTAGGGGAACAAGAAAAGCCATGGTCAAATCTATGTCTGTGTGGTTGAGGCTGGAAGAAATATTTCTCAGTTCTTAAAAAAAGTAAAGTTGCCTAGTTGCTTGGCTTTAGCACTTTCATACTTTGCCTCCATAAATACACAAGAACCGTTTAACTGAAGTGTGTTGATGCAAATACTGTAATCTGCCTTGGGGAAACCAGCACTGGTGGAGAAACCTGACTTATAAGACAGTGTTAATTTGGTGATCTCAGCCAAACTTCTCATTTTTTTTCAAGGGTTTTATTCGGAAAAAGCATGATATAAGAGATAAAGTAATGCAGATGAACAGTTCCTCAAACCACATTAGAACCCAGGTTCGTTGAGTTTCTTTGCTGGAGACATTTTGATAAGCAGACACCATCTTTAATCTTTGTTTCTATTGGCACCCTCTTATTTTCAGTCCTTCTTGCCTCTTAAAATTAAACTGTGATTATTACTTGGACATTTTTAGAGCTTATTTATTCCAATAGGAATTTTCTTTGAGCTCTGCCTAAGAAATACAGTTCCTAATATAGCTACGTGAGCCACAAGTTCAACTTCACAAAAGTGACTATTTCCGTTTATCAGTTTCTAATCATGAAATACCCAGCTGAGAAAGACATATATAAATGAAGTGTCAGGCATCTATGACTAACGGACCCAGAGAGTTGCCTGGACTCCCCTGCTTCTGTATGTGGTTTAATTTCACTATCTTCATTAGTATCCCCTTTTCATTGTCTCCTTTCCTTCTCTACATTTTTTCCTGTATCTCTCCAGGATGGCTGCAATTTCTTCCTCTATCCTTTGTGGAGAGGGTAGTCTATGGCTTTGATGTTATGTAATACTTCTGATACTTATTAGGAGTGGCATCAAATGCATGATTGTATGTTGGATGTATCCTCACAGCAATTTAGGGACCTTGTCTGCTTGATCTGTGCTATATCCCCACTGGCTAAAATAGCATCTAGGACATAATGGGCACTCAGTGCATATTGTTTCATGAAGACATGACTAGAACACAACTGACAGTTGAAATGTGAAAATTGGTGGGGCACCTGGGTGACTCAGTCAGTTAAGTGTCTGACTCTTGATTTTGGCTCAGGTCATGATCTCATAGTTTGTAGGATCAAGGCCTGCTTCAGGCTCTGCACTGACAGAGTGGACCCTGCTTGGAATTCTCTCTGTCCCTGCCCGGCTGGTGTTCTCTCTCTCCCTCTCAAAGTAAATCAACATTTAGAAAGAAAGAAATGTGAAAATTATCTCCTTTACAGCTTTGCAAATATGTTGCCAAATAATTTTGCTCCCAGAAAACATTGTGTCATAAAGCTTTTGTCAATTGTTTACGGAACAGATTGATTTCACAGGTTCCTTTGAGCCAATGACCCTTCAACAATGGACACTCAGCACCTTGTAGAGACTCTGAGAAGTCTGAATTAAGGAATAGAAAAAGGATGAATTTCAGTTTAAGTTTCACTTTGGAAGGAAGAGTCTATAAGGCTGTAAGGCTGGTCCTTGAGTATCTATTTCAGTGTCTTCAATCCGGTATAATTTTTAATACAATTAGCCATAAACAAGGACAGAGAGATATTTCTCTTTTCCAGAAGTGAACCCTTGGGCCACAGCCAAGGCTGTCACCTCAGATGAAAATAATATGATTTACCACAAGAAAAGTTTCCATCTCCTTTTATCCAGGGTTAGAAATAAGGGACCATGTGTGACAAGTTTGTTCAGAATGCTAATGATGCTATCAGATTCGAAGTCACAGGATGCAAAGTGATGGGCTAAAGACCAAATCTGGCCCACAGATGTATTTTATTTGATCCACTGTATGTTTTTCATGGAATTAGTTGCCAACATAAAAAGTCAGGAGAATGCACACAGAACCCTGGTTTTCTCCCCACCACCCACCTTAAAAAAAAAAAAAAAAGATCTAGCAAATTGGACTTATAATCACAAATTATAGCGACAACTAGCTGGTGTTGAAGTTCAAAGTCCCCTGACTGCCTACTTTCACATCAGAGTCTCCCACCCCTGCCTGTTTTCACTCTGATACTGAAGAGTTTCAATTAGCCGTTCCTCATCATCCTGCATGATTTTCTTTTTTACAGCCTGCCCACCTCATCTATTTATTTAATCTCTCTGGGCCCTGTGTGTAACTACTGTCTGAAACAAACATCACAGGTATTGTTGTTAAATTTCCATCCTTGTGGCTGAGAGTCAACATGCAAGTGTTCCCATTGTGGTTCTACCTTCATTCCACATCGGTGGGCTGATCACGTTAGTTCCGCTGGAACTTCTGTTTGCATGTGGTCACTGAAGCGGGGGGGCGGGGGGGGGGCGGCGGGTGGAATCAGAAAAAGGACAAGTTGTGTGCCTACTTCAGCAGCACATATGCTAACATTGGAACAATACAGAGAAGATTAGCATCACCCCTGCACGAGGAGAGAAAGGACAAGTTGAGGGAAAGAATCACTTATTTCTGTGACTCTGTATAAGTAGGAGGAAGACTAATCCAAATGTGTGCAGTGTCCATCAATATAACAGCACATGTTGTATATTTACGTATACAACTAATGCTATATATACATCTCTGTGTATAATCAGACACAAAATCACTTATGCTGTCCCCCAGGACCAAATAAGGTTTCCTTTTTTTTTTTTAAAGTTAATTTTGGCTCTGCAATTCTTTTATTCATTTCTCTAATTTTTTTTATTTACTTAGGTTGCTTTTATTACCATTGAACTATTATCAACATAAAATTATAAATTAACAGCAAAATGTATAGAGCTTCTGCCACATTTATATCCCAAATACATTGACAATTAAATACAAACAAAGTAACACAAACAATAAAAACCAAGTGACTAACACCAATTTAACATGGTAGTTGATGTTGCTTTGCTGAAGTAAGCATCAACCAGGACACTTACTCTATGATATGGGTTCTCGTGATGAGATCATACTGTACAAATCCCTAGTACCTTTTCTGAAATCCTTGAGGCAAGATGTAATAGGGAATTTTGAGTTTTTCTTACTTTAGAAAGGGGCATATACAGTAAATGCACTAATACTTTGTAATGTGCTATGTGACTATTCATAGTAAATGGGATAATTAAAACTATAAACAGCCTTGTGTGGGTCAGGTTTCATACCTAATAAGTGTATCACAAACTTATAAAAGATGGCTGGATCATTTAGCAAGTTCTCCAGCCTCAAGAGAATTATTTAAATTCAATGATCTAATCCATGAAATAACTTAATTAGATTAGAGTAACTAGCCCATGACCTGCAGCCAGAAAGGAAACCAGGATGTTTCTGCACGGCCACCAGAAGTTACAGAATAAATACTGTACTTATGATAAATGTGTCCCTTAAGTAGGTATATACCATATACAGTGCCAAACTATAGGTTAAAATAAGTACCCAGAGATAAATGACACCAATGTCTGGACTCAAGGAGCTCCTACCCAGTAGGAGAGACAGTCCTGCAAATGAACACCTGAAAATTCAGTATAGTGAGAGTAACAGTACACACATATGGAAAATGCATATTGATGCTCTAAACAGGAGGAGACTGGGGCACACCTTTTTTGGTCTGTGATACTGGTGTCTGAGTGGGTTTTGAAGGATGAATAGGAATTCACAAGACAGTGGGATGTTATTAAAATCGATCTAACCTTTTAGAGACAAATGAAATAATATTGTAGAGGGCACTTGAGGAGAAATCAATTTTCCTTTGATGTTTACCAGCTGAATCATTTATAGCCTTCTCTGAGCCAATGCCCAACCTAATGTTAATGATCTCCTGCACCAGTCATGAAGGTTGAGCACACATCAGTTTGTGGCATCTCTTTTCTCTTAGTAGGGAAGAACATGCAGTTCTTGGGCCCCGCTTTGGTCCTACTTGCTTTCTAATATTGAAAATGCTAAGTGAACCAGATTCTTATCTATTTATTAAGACATTTGCTGGGTTGTCTAAGGCATGTGGCTTCTCCACCCTTTCCCCTCCTTCCTGTAACCCCCCCGACCAGTTCCTGTCAGTGGGAACTTGAAAATGATAAACCTAAATCATTGAGGCTGTTGTAACTCTTGAACTTTTCATCGATCAGCCTCCCTCCAAAGGAATGAATTCATGGGAGTAATTCCTTCAGTGCAACGCGGAACCTCTGCTGGTATCTGGCTGGCACACACAGAGGGCTCCCTAGCACAGCCCAGATTCATAAAGGTCTCTACTGAAGGACTGATGATTAGCATGAATTTAAATAAAGATTCTCTAAGTATCTGTTCAGCATTCATTCAGCAGAGAGGCAGAAAACTGCATGGAGACTGGGCAGGGAAAAAAGGCCTTGGTGGCTGCACTCAGTCTCACCACTAGTATTCCAAGTGATCCTCATACTTGCCCTCTCTCTACTGCAAAAGTGAGACCCCACAGAGAAATGGGACCAAATCTTTTAGAAGGCCATTTGTCAATCACCTAATGTGACTGTATATGTCCCTTGGAAATCCTACGCCTCATCCCCAAGTGGCCCTTGGGGGATATCCTTGGGGGATATCCTTGGGGGATAAAATTCCAAATTTATGCAGTAGACTCCTGACTCCTGGAGAGGAACCCAGGAAAGCAGAATTGTCTTCATATTGCAGTGCCATTTGGGTGACCCTTTCAGTTGGCACCTTGCTGCCATCCCTAAGGATCAATCCTAATCTCTCCTAGAATTCCATGAAGAGAGCTTCTGAAGAAATAGAGAAACCCGCATGAACGTTTCTATTCTGAATCAAACAGGCTCTTTCCCAAACCCTTGTAAATTATTTCTGAAAAGGGAATTGTGAAGCTGATTAATCTCTTTCAGATTGGATAGAAAGATGCTTGGTGCTAGGGACAGAAAGATGAGCACATCAGCATCCTTGACTCACATTCTAGATTTATCACTGGGCATTGTGGTTTGACTGAATTCCCAATGTTAAAATGACAGGTGCATTATGGTTTTTCCCATGTTCCTTTAAGAAGCTCAGCTGAGTGATGTGTAAAGTGTCAATCCTGCCCAAACGGCATGATTTGGGGGGCTCAAGTCATCATGAGAGGCAAGGGAAGGGCTTTTCTTGGTGATGTATTCACGTTACAGCAAACAGAGGGTCTGGAGAGCTGGTGTGGAATTTGTAATGTAATGTCTGTGTTTTGTCATCTCAATCAGTGTTCATCTTACTGCTCTCCTTTACAGTTTGTGGTACGGTTCCTCTTCACCACATTCACACCTGTCTGTGCAAAAGGCTTGCATAATACAGAGTGTGGTTTAAGATGGGTGAAAACTTCATCCAGATCTTGGGAGATTGCCCATTTGTCTTTGATCTCAAAACCAGTCAAGGGGAAAAACTATGTCTATTTCTAATTCTAGCCGTATGCAAGTTAGAGAGAACTACATCCTTACAAAACAAAGCTCAAGAAAAGGAAAGAAAGATGAACTTTCTTTACCGTACTTTGTCACAGATTTTTCCAGTTGAAGCATGTTTTCAATCCAGAGTGGTGTAAAAGAAGGCAGGTGTAGATATGGCTGAGGACTGTGTATGAATGAAGCAAGGAGGGAGATTCTTTGGTATGCTGGAGAGCAAGAGGGGAGGGAGAATGGAGCATTCAAGAAGGTGAAATTTTGCCTTTGACAATGGGACTCTTCACCAGAGTCCCAGTGCAGATTTCTTGTGAAAACCAGTCAACAGGCTGAGTTCTATGCATGGCTGTCACAGAGCACAAATGCAACAGTGTGCAAGGGCCAGCAGAGGCCAGAGAGGAGTTAGAAGGAAAAATGAGGATGCCTTAGGGACTCCTAGGAAAAGACAGGCACCACTGCAGGCCATGTCACCAGAGTCCAGGCTGAGTTTGAACATACCTGCAAGACTCAGAGGCTTCTAGGCTGCATTGGAGCTTTCCATTCAGTAGGTCATAGAAAAACATTGCAAAGTCCATGAACCCATCATCTGAGGACAGAAGAAAAAGATACATTGTAAAGCAAACCAGCAAGTGATGGATTAACAGCATTATACATGGAAAATACCTCATATCATAAATCATCAGTATCCAGGGGACCCAAGTGTGAGCATATCTGTAGATAGACTTCAAAGAAATCCATGAATACCCTGAAATTATGTGCAAAATGTTATCAGTGGAAGTAGCTAGCATTTATGGAATATTCACCATGTGTTATTGTGTTTAATGCTTAATACATAATTATTTCATGCTCACAACAACTCTGTAAGAAAGAAACAAACCTGAAAATCAGGGACTTTGAGCTAACCTTATAAAGGTCACACTGCCAGTGAGAAGCAGAGCAAGGTTGTGAACTCATGTCAAAATTATTAGCCTGCAGGCTCACCTGGGTCCCAGTAATGTGCCCTCTGAAGTTTGCTTAATCTAGAGTCGATTTTGTTACCATTTCAAAAGTTTTTCTATACAGAAAAAAAAAAGGATTAGAAAAATTGACTGTTGGGCCTACTGGGTCTCAGGTCCTGTTTTCCAGGGGCCTAAACATTCCAGGCACCTTCGTGTATCATACTCCATTCCATCTTTGCAAGGGGTAGAAAAAGCTCCATTTGACAGTCAGAAACACTGACTTCAGAGTGATCAAGTCACACTGCTTTTGGTAACTGGAAGTGAGTTTGCACCCTGGTCTTCTACTCCACCAACCTATTATCAGTTCCAAAGGAGCAGTGGAAGACTTTCCAAGAGGCCATGCTGGTGGACTCTTGAGGTGGAGAACAGTCATCCAGAAGGCCAGTTGATACATTGTCATGAGATCCATCAAATCAAATTGCAGTTTGAATCCTGCAAAAAAACAGGCCTCAAGAGGTGTGACTCTATTGTTGGACGTAGAGACCCCTAAAACACACACAAGCACAACAAAGTCATTGGAGACTTTTGACTCTGAGCTTGTCAACTCTACTGACAGAATAGCCATCATACCTGTTAAGAACTTCAGAGTCACTGTGCCTGCCTGACCTTTATTTTACTTGGTTTTTACTATTCTTATAAATATTTGTATTTGAAAGCTATTAAATATTCAGTTTCACTTGTTTTTCAATTGTATGTTGTGAACACTCTTACAAATTACTGTTATTTATACTAGCATTTCATTACATTAAAAGAAAATCCTTAAATATACCCCAAAAAAGAATTTTAAATAAAGGTAGATACGATGAGTGCTGGTATGAAAGTATCTATGGTTTGGGCAAAACTCTGTCCTTTTAAGGGCAGAAATCTATTCTGTATTCCAGACGTATGAAGGATCTCCAATCAGGTATTTGATTAACTTAATATATTGGTTCTCAAAGTGTGGCCCCTGGGACAGCCACATCAGCATCACCTGGCAAATTGTAAAAAAAATACAAATTTCCAGACTCCACTCCAGATCCACTAAATCAAAACCTCCAACCTACATTTTAATGAACTGTGCTGGTGACTCTGATGTACCCTAAAGCCAGATAATCATTGAGCAGTGTTTCAGTCCTGATGTTGCTATGTTATATTCCTCATTTTTATAGATCTTAAACTATAAACTCCAAGATAAGCAGTCCCATAACCTAAAACTAGAAATTTGGTCATCTAGATGCCCAACATCAAAGTGGAGATGAAATCGTTTGAAACTGGTCATGGAAGAGAATCAGGCACATTCTGCAGGTTAAGTGGAGGACCATTGTGGTTTCTTTCTTTTTTTATTTGTCTTCATTTTTAGTGCCTGTTGATTTTATGTTTTATTCTGTAGTATCTGGTTAAATGGGATAGAAATATTTTATTCAAGCAGTGATTTGACGTGGGATGACTTACTTATATAACCCTTTATAATATATCATCAGTCCACTAGAGAAAAAAAGAACACAATCTTAAGTAAAAGCAACCTGCTGCTTCATTTTTCTTAAAATGTGTGTGTGTGCGTGCGTGTGTGCGTGTTTGCGTGTGTGTGTGTGCGCGCGTTGTATCTTTATCTTGAAGCATAGATGGGGGAATGACTTCATTAGTTTCTTTGGCATGCCGGAGCAATTCATCTCTGCAGTATCCTGGTTTTCTAATGTCTACGACTGGGGGATAATTATTCTTTTTACTTGTTAATCTACAGTTCTCTTGTGATCTTGAGAATGTAGCCCATTAGTCATCATTGTTCTCCTATTGTACCTGCAAGAATTAGCCACATCTCCAGAGCTTCTACATTGGTATTCCTTTCTGGCAGAAGTAGAAATGCTTACAATTAGAACACAAAGTGGGCTACTACCCAGCAAAGATTGATTTATGAGAGCTTATAAATTGGTTGCTAGGCTTTCTGGATGGCATGCAATAGTAAGGTCCTTCAAGGGAAACTTAAAACACAGAGAATTTTTTTTCCCATTTATTCCAAAGCCCCTTGTACCAAGACACTGAATTGAGGCTGTGTTTGTTCATTGTAAATGTTTACATACCCTCCCTTTGGTCTCTGAAAACCACGTGAAACCAATGTTTTTTCTTGACATTTATTCAGCAAACAGCTTATGTAATCAAATATGTACGCACGTGTAAATTATTTAGAAGCTTAAAACTGAACAATTTTTAAGTGAATTGGTATAAGTGGTCCTTGATTTTTAAATATCTCAACCAAATGATAAAGTTTCATCAGCATTCATGGGATCAGCTGAGCTGCTTCTTAGATTTTTAGTGGATGAGCCCATCTATTAGAGGTAAGAAAGTCTTTGAATTTTATTCTAGGTTCAGTCCTTTCCTTGTTATTCACACAATACTTATCATACATCCAGTTGACAAATATTTACTAAGATTCTGTGATGTATGAGTCATTGTATCAAGCACAAGAGGTTTGGTAGTGACAGGACTGAGCATACCTTGATGTCATGGCTCTTACCATCTGGTCATAAGGTAGAGATCATAATTGGCCCCAACATCCCTTTCATATTCTTCCTGGCCAGACCTTCCTCAGTCTCCTTTGCTACTGGGTGTGGAGTGTCCCTGATTTTCACCCATGAGTGCTATAGAGGGTGACCACAAATGGTGTGTATCATCCAGGTCTGGCCCTAAAGTCCTGACATGTTCCATCTCTGCACACACTTTTATGCTCTTTACATGTCTGTAACTAGGACACCAGGGAAGAACAACCCTGAAAGAGTTATTGCAAGTGATGAGAAGGTAAACTACTGGACATGATTTTGTATATGGGAGCTCTGGATCTCATGAAAGTCCCCAGAGACAAAATAATCTTTTCCGTCAGCTTGGTCATTTGTTAAGAATTATTTGACTTAAATGAAGGGAGGCTCTAAAAGAGATTCAGCTGGGTACAGTGGAGATAAAACTACCATATAAGGGTAAGTTTGAGATTTTATAGACTAAGAAATGTAGTTAGTTTCTTTATTTCATTTGTATTAACACAGGAAGAAAAAGCTAGAGCATGAAAGTCAATGCAAGTGTCTCTTGCAATCTTCAATCCACGTGAGAATGACTTGGTAATTGGCTATGTACATGGTGTTTGAAATCTCTGTTACTGGGTAAAATAAGTGCTGCATTAGGGAGGGTCTTGCAGAATTGCTTTGGTTTCAAATAGAAGTTGGTGATTTTGGAGTTGCTTTGGACAATGGTGTACAAAGATGGAGTGGGAACAGTCTTCCGATGTCAACGTCAGTAGAGAATTTAAACAATAGTAAAACCAACTGAAAATTGGTCTGCTTTTTATTTTTATCATGTACCTGTAATTGTAAACCATGCCAGTAATAAAATAACCTTTTTACCAGGGAAAACTGCTCACACAATCTACTACTTTTTACATAGTCTACCCCAACCCAGTTTGATGACCTAGCAGGCATCTTAAGTATTTATTAAGAACTGTTTTCAAGGGCTTTCAGGGTAACAGGAGATGTGCCATACCAGGTAATAAAATCAGTCTTTAAGAGTGCATTGCCCAGGAAAATGAACCAGAGGATATTATCTGTGGCCTGAAAAATGCAATCAGTGATTCCAGGAAAGCTTCATGCAGTAGCTTGTTAAGATTTTAAAAGGACCTGAACAATGTGATGTAATCAAGACACAGGAAAACATTCCATGCATTGCATAAATAGGACAACAAACTCCAAAGCTGGAGAGGTGAACCAAGAGTGGGAGATGACCTCAGGTAGAGTCTAGTAAACAACAGGTCCATCATATTGGTGCAGCTGGCAAAAGACTTAGACAACGAATCTCAGAATGTTTGGTTGTGTTGTAAGTTACCAGGTCCCTATGAGTATTAATACCACATGGTCAGAACAACGGTTGAAGAAACAACACCAATCATTTATGAATAGTGGTTTGGGGTAGGGGAGAAATTGGCAGAATCCCATCATAATTCATATGGAGCACATGGTGCATATAGTTGTGGGTTATAGTTATAGTTGTGGGTTTTTCAGATGATGAGTGCAGGGCCCCAGGACTCTGCACAGTGTTTGGTTTTCCAGCTGGCAGTTTTGTGAGACAATTCTGACTGTGTTGACCATCCACCAGCAGGTCTGATACCAAGTCTCAAACAGTTTGACCTTTCCTTTTCTAGTTTAGCATTCCACAAGCTCTTGGTTTTAACCAGGCCTGTTTATATCGCTATAACTCACTCAAATAAGCTGTCATTTAGGACAGACCCCTCTCTTGTGTGCCAAGCCAGGTCAAAGCATTTCCAAAGAGGCATGTGGGCATTTGAGAGTATGACTGCTTGGTTCAGACACCCATAAGAAAGTTTTGGACGTGAGATGGGATTGAGAAAGATGAGCATTTAGTATCACTTAAAATAATGGGAACTACTTCAGTATCTAATGATACCTCATTTACCATGGCATAAACCATAGCCCTCAAACCCCAATAAAAAGAAGAAAGTATTTCTACTTCTTATCCCTGAACTTTGTTCGTTAGTCCTTAGTGAGCTTTGATTTTGTGTGTGCTGCTATCATGAATAGGCTATCATTGTACTGACCAATATAAAAATGGGAGACCAATAATGAAAGTGAGCTTACTCGTAATGTGGTCCTTACCCTGCTACAAATACCTGTTGCAGTTCTTTAGAGTAAATGTAGGAAGAAATGAGTGGTCATCTGTCACCTTCCTCCACTTGAGACACAGCATGAGAACTTCTTTGGCAGGAAGTGAAGAGAAACTTGCCTAAGAAAAACTGCACAAATTCCCATCCCTGCTTTGCCAAACAAACAGGCCAATGTTTGTCCAAACCTTTTGAGTTTTTCTTAAGTGTAACTTCCAGAAGCCAAGGCAAAGAGGAGAAACCACCCAGGAAGGGCACTTAGGGAAGTGATGTGGGGTAGCATTTGTTATTAAGGGGAAGCCAGGGTGGTAAATGGGCCCTACATTTGAGCCAGAATTGCAGTTCTATCAAGACCCCTCTACTGGTGGGTCCAAGGATCCCAGAATCCAAGGTTGAAGCTTTTTATTCTAAGAAATGACAAAGCCTTCACCATTCCAACTCACTAGGCAGCCAACCTTGTAAGTGGAATTTTAAACACACTTTTGGCAAGTTCCCAAAACTCTTAATTTTTAAAAAATCCATTAAATAAAATCCTTTCAGAAGATCAGCATTTCTTTGAGCATTGCTGAAAATTTTTAATGTTCCTCTGGAGGCATAAACAATCAATGCAACCATTAATTTGAGGGCCTTTCTCTCTGGCAGTGGTGCAAATTGAAAACGAATAGTTCGAAAGACATTCGGACTAATCAGGTCAGGGGGAAAAATGAATAGTGTTTTTCAGAGCCCAGCCAGAGGCTTTTTTTGCAGTGAGTTTTAATTTAAGGAAAAAAAAATGAGGAGAGAATAAAAGAAAATGTCAGTACTGCTTTTTCCAATGACACTTTGGTAAACCTAGACAATAATTAGATACTTTCATTGGATTTAAATATCTGGATATTTTATTGGATTTAAATCTCGTAGCCCCATATTCCTTTTGTTTTCCTTTGCATTACTATATACTATATTACCGTACATTGTTTTTAGTAGAAAGTCATCGGAATCTCCAGGACTTAGGACAGACTTGTGTTAGTATTTTTCTCAATTTCTGAAGCTATATCATTGCATTGTAGACCTCAAATTATTTTAAGTTGCTGGTTATCAATCAAATTTTATGGCTCCCAGTGAATCAAGTTATGGTTAAGGCATCTCCTTGTGTAGGGAATACTTTGAGAAAACTTCTATACTTTGTGTCACTCGGACAAAGGCCTATCTTCCATCCCAACTATGGCTTTCTGGGTAGTGGCCATTGGCAAACAGAAAGAGCAAAGAGGGCGCCTGTAGCATTTTATGGGATATTAGCAAAAGAAGCTGCGTAAGCTCCAGTTTGGGGTCATAGAAAGTACTTTCTCAATTAGAACAGTGGGTCACTGATAAGAAACTTAAACCTGCATTCTTAAACATCATATCACATTTTCACCCAGTTTTTGTATTAAGGAGATGCCTGGTGGAATCATAACTAGTATCATTTTTTTTCAACAACAAAAAAAACTATCAGTGGAGGGAAGGTACAGGAACTCCTATAATTTATACACTAATGGACCATTTAAAGTTCAGACCAACAATTAAGAAACATAGACATTGATATTGATTTTGAAGACACTGAGCCACGTGGCCTTAAAGTTACCACTTATAAAATCACTCTTTGCTTCTAAGTTTGAAATATCTTCAAAGCCTAGGATTTGTGGATGCATTTAAGAGATTTATGTCTATGACTTTGCTGCTCACAGTCATCAGGAAAGCTTATTTTCAGCCCTCCTTCAACATTTCATGGTTGCTCTCCAGGTGTGAGCTCTTATATATACCATGAGGTCAAGTCTTGGGTCCTGCTGGCTTCTTTGACCATCACAGGTTGAGAGACTGCCATGTTGCATCACAAATTTCTAGTGTATCTTCCTATAGATGACAGGCAAATCCTTGCAAGACATACATACTTACCATTGGACATTGCTGCCTTAGAGTGGTAGCTTTGTAATTTAAGCTCATTAGTGGTGAGGAAGAGGTTAGTTCAAAGGACTCTCAGTAATATAAGTAGCTAGAAGGATTAGCTGGGATCAAGGAGGGAGAGAGTCTGTAAGCCTTACTGTTACTCACAGAAAAGTGTAGCTTTAGGATATGCACCTGGCCTCCCAGACAGAGGCTGCACCTCATGTACAGAGTTGCCCATTCTGTTTGTTCACCTACTATTTATGTGTTCGTAGAAATTAGGTTTTATTGGCTTGCCCACCACTCAACACTGGACACTCTTGTTGGGCAGACTTCATACCCCTAGATGATTTTAGGGGTAAATAACTTCTTTTAAGTTTCTAGTGTGACCATCTAATTTACTATTTAAATCAGGACACTTTTGAGAGGGAATGAGGTTATTATTTATAATTAGGACCAGGACTGCCCTTGGAAAATTGAAATATCTTATCTCCTACTTATGACCTACATATGGGTACCAGGTGTCATACATCCTCTACCAATCACCTGTGCTCAGTAGCAGGCTGATTTCACTGACAATTTATTAGTCACAAAAACTTACATAGGAAGGATCCTATTTGGGAAATTCATTATGAAGAAGGAAGGCTTGATACCAACCTAAGATCGCCTGTATCCAACCAAGTACCCAACCTTCCTGATTCTATCTCCTGAAGATCTTTCTTACACACCTGTATCTCCCTATCACTATTACCATCACCTTGGTCACAGCCACCATCATCCTTCCCCTAGACTAGTGCACTAGCCTCCTAGTGTTCTCCCCACTCCAGTCTTGCTCTCCTCTAATCAGTTATTTAGATGTCAGAGCAAGTCCTTCAACCAAAACCAGGTACTATTTTTGGCACTTGGGATCCAAAATTGAGCAAATCAAGGTCATGCTTCCAAGGTACTTACAGCAGCCTAGACAGATGACAAACAAACTAATAAACAATAACTTCAGACTTTGATAAGAGCCATGAAGGTGAGTGACAGAGTGAGGTAATAGGAGTAAAGGTAGCAGAGAGAAGGCTACTTAAAGTGACCAGGGAAGCCTCTCTGGGAAGGTAATGTTGGCTTAGATTTGAAGGATGAGAGCCAGAGATAGGACATCCCAAGGCAATGGGAAGAGGAACACTAAACACCTAAAAGCAAGAGACATTCTACTGTTCTCAAGAAGCAGAACAGGAGGCCTCCGTGACTGGCACAGCAATCAAGGGACAGAGTGGTTTGCAGTCAAGTTGCAGAGATGGCCAGGGAAGTTAATGCTTTGCTGCCCAAGGTAAGGGGTTTTTATTTCCCTTAGACTAAACATTCAAAGTCAGTTAGAAGTATATAGCAGAGGAACTGATAGATCCAGTTATCTTTTTATTCACCTTGACTTTTCTTTTTTTTCCTTTTTTTTTTTTTTTTTTTTTTTTGAGAGAGAGAACACAGGGGAGAGGGAGAGAGACAGAAAGAGTGAGAGAGACACAGGTAATCTTAAGCAGGCTTCATGCTCAGCACAGAGCCCAGCGTGTGGTTCCATCTCATGACTCTGAGATCATGACCTGAGCTAAAATCAAGAGTCGGATGCTCAACTGACAGAGCCATTCAGGCATCCCTTGACCCTTGTTTCTATATGAAGAACAGATTGTGAGGAAAAGAGGTACCAGTTAAAAGCCTAGAGTCCTTATTCTGGAGGAAGACTGTGGAGGCTCATGGGAAAGGAGTGAAGCCTTTTGATATGTTATCCTATTGGTGGCATTTATGGCCACTTAAATAAAATAAACTGTTACAATTAAACATAAATCTTTCAGATACCTCCCATTCTCCTTTTATTATTCTCTTGGTTGCATAATTATTGCATAATTTGTTTCATTTAGTGATTGTTAAAGCTTTATCCTTTGAAAAACAGATCTTTGATTTGCGTTTTTTGTTGATGGAGTTTTGTGTACATTTTTATACTATCAAACTAGGAGGTATTTAATTTTAGAGAATAAATATTAAAATCTCCATAAATGCCTAGAAATGTCTAGAAAATGGCCAGAAAATCTATCCCTATGAGTCTAAAACTCAGCTCCTGACACTGACTTTAATTTGGAAAACCATTAGTTTTTAACCCCCCTGCTCTCTAATATTGACCTCTGTCCCAATTTATTGTAGTGGCTTTCTAGTTGCCAACAGAATAAAAAAAAACTGTTAGGCTTTAGGTGTGAATAATCTAGTGCTTTAAAGTGGAGAAATTGTACTCTTCAGTCCCTATGAAGGGAAATATAATCACGCCAGATGATGGATATAGATAGGGATATCGCTGCAGAAAATGGGGATATAGATGCAAACAGCCATCTATCTATCCATCTTATCCATGTATATCCTCAAATATACAAATCCATGCCATGGGGAGGGTGGTCTATTGCTTTTAGAGTGTATTAAACAATGTAGAGCCTCGCCTACCTTCCATTCTTTACAAAGTTAAGACCTATATTCTTTGTACATTTGCTTATGCTCTCTAAGAAGCAGTGGAAAGTTGATGCTTGGCTGATTGAAGCCTAGTTTGATCGTGTTCAAGAATCAGACTTTTGCTTATTTGCATAGCAACAGAAATACCTTTCTTGACTGTCTTGATATGTCCCTGTGTACAAGGAAGACACAAGCAACACAGATGTGTCTGGACCCACTTTCCACAAGCTGGCTGCCAGATGCCTGCAGAAGGGAATACCTTCTTGATTAAATTCTCCAAGGCTGACAATTTTTTTGTTGTTTGCCCTGCTGAATGATTTCATGTGTGTTTTTTGCTGAGTCAGAATTCTTTAGCAATGTACATGAAAGTTATTGTCTTGAATGTGTGAAATTCTTTTGGCCACGGTGACGAAATTATTTTAATTGTGTGACTAGCAGGCAATTTCTTTTAGGAAGAAAGACCTATTACCTCTTGGTCATTTAAAATAAATTATAGGTCAAATAATTATGACATGAGGGAAGGATTGCACCGCCATTTAGCAAATTTCAGCTTTTTGCAAGAGTTCTGGCCTCCCTTCCCCACCATTTTTCCTGGGACTCTAAAAGAGAGTCCCAAGAGTTCCAGTCTTATTCCCTGTAGACTCCCCCCAGGGTTCTGCCCTTTCGTGGGTGCACTCTATTGATCTTACCTGCAGATCATCTCCTTGGATTGTGTTTTCACTAGACATGCCCTTGGGAAAAAAGTAGTGCCAAAAAAAAAAAAAAAAAAAGTCCTATTCTAGACCCACCCAGAATGATACAATATTAAGTGTTTTCCCTGTTCAACAGTGATACTGTTTTGGGAATTCACAGCTGGTTTGAGTTTGGTTAAGTCCGGTGTTTTCTTTCTCTTTTTGGTTTGTAATTTCCCAGAGGCCTGCTACCTTTGTGCTTAGCTTGAAGCGTAGGATTCTTCCAGAAGAGAACATTAGTGGGTAGATTTAAAGCAATTAGGTGCCCTGAATGAGAAACTCAGCTATATAGACAAAGATGACAGATCAGATTTTTGTTAACTATGGAAATATTTATTTTACTAAGTTACTATAAAATAAGTTCTTACAGAGTTATTCTGTAAATTGAAAACAAGAAAAAATACGCTACTCTGTATAGGCTCTATATTTCACTTTTAGCCTCATTTCATGTCTTTGTCTAAAACACTGACTTGCATGGTCTTATCCCTGCTTAAGGTGTGTGTGTGTGGTTGTGCTGCAAATAGGGTGACCCAAAGGGACCGGGGGCTTTCTTGGGATGTGCGACCAGAGGTTAAAATTGGCAGTCCCGGACAAACTGGGACAAACTGGTCACCCTAGGGAACACCCACCTGTTTGGTGGCCTGACCCAAAATGGCGATCTCTCACAATTCTGTAGGTGACGGGGTGGTCCTCACTGGGATTTTCTGTATGGCTGCCAGGCTGACACTGATAGGTTAACATGGCGGGGGCTTAGGATTCCGGGAAGGCAGGAGTGGAAGCTGCAAGGCCTCTTGAAGCCATGCTCAGAAGTCTCATGTTGCTGCTTCTACCACATGGAGTGATGAAGAGCCAGAGCCAGCCCAAGACAAGGCTTGGGGAAACTGACTTCATTGTTTGATGAGAAAAGTTTCAGAGAATGTAGCCTTTTTAAATCTACCACGCGTATTCTGAGATTCAGTAAATTTACATAACTTCACCAAGACTGCATAGCTATGAAGTGGCAAATCTGGGATTTGAACTCAGGTTTATACGCCCAAAAAACCCGTAAGTTGTTCATGGCTTTGGCTCACCATGACACACTAGGGTAGAACTACATCATCCAATAATCCAGGGAGCAAGTAGACATCTTCTTGCTGTTCTGAGGTGGAGTAGAGGAGATGGGATGCAGAAGGAAGAAGGAGATGACAGAGAAGCCTGATCGATGATGTCTAGATAACCAGCATCACAGAAATATGTCCATTTTGTTTTGATCATATAACTCATACTTGTCTGATTCTGTAAATATGTTTGGCCTCCTGCTCTCCTCTCAACCCCTATTCAATACAGCCTTATCCCCCAAAGGAAATTCTTCCGTGGACCTCACATTTATTATATTCTTGGTCTTGATATTCCTTTTATTCTCTTATGCACTGGCCTCATTTTTTCCAATATAAGCAGTTGGATCATCTTTGACAGTTGAGAGTCTGAAAGGCAGTCACTGTAAAGTCAGTTGTTTTCAAAGTGATGGAGTCCCTGCGACCCTATCATGGGGTCTATGAAGTCAAAACAGTTTTTATGACACTAAGATATTATTTGCTTTTTTCCACTCTCATTCTCTCTTGAGTGTAAAATGGAATTTTGCAGGAGCTACATCATGTGTGATATTGCAACAGATTGTACCAAAAGCAGATAAAAGAATTCCACTCTCTTCTACTATGAATTCCAGTCTCTTCTATTAAGAGAGAATTTAAAAGAGACTTGAAAAATAAGAGTGAAAGAATGACATTTTTCTATTTTTCTTGTTTTCAGAAAATAGTTATTTTTTATTGTTGTTTTTATGTTGGCATGTAAAGGATTTGTTATAAATTTTAAATAATACAAACATTCTTAAAGTTTCTCATTTAATTTCTGATAGGTTAAATACATATTAAAACACATACAAACTAAAGTTCTTTGGGGTCCTCAATAATTTAAGACAGAATCCTCAGAGCAGAAAGTTTGAGAAGGATTTTCATCATCTTACCAGCTGCCACTTGCTGAGCTCTTACCATGGCCAGGTCATTTCTTGCATATTCTCTTTAAATCCTTCCAACAACCCTATCAGGATTGTCCCCCATGGATCCCCAACCCCAGAGGCACAGACTGGTGCTCAAGACCATACAGCTTGTATTCTGTGGATCTAGAATTTGAAGATAGTTCTAGCTGACTCCAAGTCACATAACCGCCTTGCATTCAATATCCTTGTCACTTTTCTGGACAGAGAGGAAGAGGATAGCAGAGGTCCAAGAGGATTTGGATGGATTATTGAAACGGTTCAGACAGCCAGAAACCATGACTTTCTAAAGCTGTCTGTTCCATGAATAGCCTAACATTCATAGTGACTTGTCTTTACAAACTGCCAAGTTCGTGAGAAAGGAATGTCTTCAAATTCAGGTGCTATTTTGACCCTAGTGGGTTTTTGTGTCCCTTATAAATCACAGACCTTGCAGACTCTATGGTGAGCTCAACAAGGATGAAATATTTGCTTGTATAATTATCACGTGGTTAGCTACAGAAATGTTCATTGCCTAAAACACATTTTCCAGTTACTTTACAGATCAGCATGTGGGTTCTGATTGATTGAGAGTCTCTTTCATAACAATGAAACAGTTGCTCTCACTTAATTGAGTATGTATGTGCCAGGCACTGAGAGGGAGACTTCATACCATGGTCTCTCGGAATCCTCAAAAGAATGCTCTGAGGCAGCAGTGGTTTCTTCCTCCCTGCCTGAAGGGTAAGCAGATCTTACTTGCAGAGGTACAGCTATTTGTCTGAGGTCTCCCAGGTAGAAGGTAGCGGGCGAGTCAGGGATCAAAGTTGACTCACCTTTCTCACGTTTGGGAGGAGATTTCTTTTCTTTTCTTTTTTAAGAGAGAGAGAGCACAAGTGAGGGAGGGGCAGAGAGAGAGGGAGAGAGCATCCCAAGCAGGCCTCTGCACTGCCACTGCGGAGCCTGACACAGGGCTCAGACTCACAAACCTCGAGATGTTGATCTGAGCCAAAACCAAGAGTCGGATGCTTAATCGACAGAGCCACCCAGGTGCCCCCCGCACCAGCCTTGGGTTCTTAACCAGCATGCTCTGCAAGCCCCAAAAAGGCGATGTCCATTTGTCTATGGAAAGGCAGTCTTCAAAATAGATTTGAAGTAGCCCAGTTAAATTAGGGAAGGGATACAATTTTACCTTCAGAGATTTTTTTTTCTTTTAAACCAAGTGATGCAGCCCATTGATGTAGTGAGAAAACAGATAGAATTCTTTAATTCTGTCCTAACCCTTCCCTAACACCCAGCAGCTAACACTGTACAGAGAAATACAAAGTTCCTCATCTATATCTGGTACTACCTGGGAGTATTTTATTTATTTATTTTTTTATGTTTATTTATTTATTTATTTATTTAATATATGAAATTTACTGTCAAATTGGTTTCCATACAACACCCAGTGCTCATCCCAAAAGGTGCCCTCCTCAATACCCATCACCCACCCTCCCCTCCCTCCCACCCCCCATCAACCCTCAGTTTGTTCTCAGTTTTTAACAGTCTCTTATGCTTTGGCTCTCTCCCACTCTAACCTCTTTTTTTTTTTTTTACCTGGGAGTATTTAATTTTTTTTTTTTTTTATTTTATTTTATTTTTTTTTTTTTAATATATGAAATTTACTGTCAAATTGGTTTCCATACAACACCCAGTGCTCATCCCAAAAGGTGCCCTCCTCAATACCCATCACCCACCCTCCCCTCCCTCCCACCCCCCATCAACCCTCAGTTTGTTCTCAGTTTTTAACAGTCTCTTATGCTTTGGCTCTCTCCCACTCTAACCTCTTTTTTTTTTTTTTTTTTTTTTTTTTTACCTGGGAGTATTTAAAATGGCAAACAATGCCAATGAGTTTGGGTTTCAAATGTATCAGGCATGTCTTCCTTCTGCCCAGAGGGGCTGTCCTTGCTTTGGTTTGAAAATGTCATGATCGCACCACCAGGGTTAGAAGAGGTGAGGGAGCTGAGGTTCTTGGATGTCAACAACAGATGGGCTTGTCCCTGGGAACACTGGAAAGAGACTGAAAGGACTTCCGTTAGGGCTGTGCTCCAGGTGTCCTGGGAGGGGTGAGGACAAAAACTTCTCACAATTTATACATACATATATATGTTGATATTTATTTTTTTCTCATAATGTTGACTGCTGAGCTAACCAGGTGCCTTCAGCAAGACTTGCAGTTGCAAATTCAGGCTTCAGCAGCCTTGACATCCACTTTCTGATTCCTCCTAAAGATTCCGGTTGCTGCTACTGTCTTAAAAAGCCTAGAACTGGGGCATCGGAAAGGATTTTCTCTCCTTCAGCCTCTTAGACAATTTGACTCGCATTTGTAAGTTGGGTTTGAGCTCTGATGCGGAGGAATCCCTAGACTGCTAAGACATTTCTGACCAGAGCAGCTTGCTGTTGCTTAGGAACCTGTTAGAGACACGAAACAGACAACCTTTGTCATTCTAAATCCATGCTCTTCATCATCTCCACCCTAAATTAGCTACTGAAACAAAAACAAGTGAATGTGTACAAAGCGGGGTAATGTCGGAAGAGTTCAAGAAAGGGAAGGATGTTACGTGCACCCGTCTCCATCCTGCCACCTCTGCCCTTCTTGTGATCTCCCTGTCCGGAAGGCAATTCATCAGCAAGGATGCCATGTTCGGTATTGCTGTATGGCCACTGTTTTTAAAGAAACAATGCGGGGTCCCTGGGTGGCTCAGTCGGTTGGGCTTCCGACTTCGGCTCAGGACATGATCTCACGGTCTGTGAGTTCGAGCCCTGCGTCCGGCTCTGTGCTGACAGCTCAGAGCCTGGAGCCTGGAGCCTGCTTCGGATTCTGTGTCTCCCTCTCTTTCTGACCCTCCCCCTTTCATGCTCCGTCTCTCTCTGTCTCAAGAATAAATAAACATTAAAAAAAATTAAAGCAACAATGCCTGCAAATATCACTTGGGAGCTCGCACAATTTTGTGATACTTTAAAACTGCAGTCAAAAGCAGAATTTCTGCACGCTTCTGCCCTCTTGCATAAGATTGTAAGGTCAGAACTGAGTTCTTGTCTCTGCCACCTTCCCGACATCCTTGCAAAGGTGGCATAAGAAAATGTTACAAATAATTAGTAGTTATGGGGCTCTGACTATGTGTCAGATAAACACCAAGGGCTTTATCCAATTCCCTAAGGTGTAAATACTATTAATACCCCCCTATTATCCCTATTTTGTAGGATACTTACTGACCGAAAGAGCATCTTTGCAGTTCAGATTTCCTTCTTCCCTCTCCTGCTTCCTTTCTCCCTGTCGCTCTCTGTTTCCTCCAGGAGATTCAGCTGCCTGTCTTCCCTTTTCCTCCAAATTTGCAGCTGACTTGGAAGAACACAAGGAAATCATCTTTTTGTTTGTCTCTGAAGTCTTCAGTTACTTGCAGATTTGTCAGTTGACATGGATGGTTATTTTGTGCCTAACAATTCATCTAAGTTCTAAAATACGCCCTTCCTTTGTCCCAGCATCATGTCCAATTCCATTATCCCTGAGGACATCTCAGTCTTCTTCCTTTCTGTTACTTATACTCTTGTGTGCCTGAAGTCAAGACAAAGTACCTCGCTTTGTTCACTTTCCTATAACCTTTCCTGGGCAGAGTGAGCCTGGGGAAAACCAGCCTTTTCTTTCCCTTTTTTTTTTTTTGTTGTTGTTGTTGTTGTTGTTGTTATGTTTTGTGGGGTTTTCTTGCAGTTGTGGATAACATTTTTAAAATTCTGTTTGCTAATTGCAAACCTGTTTGTTAGTTCTCAAGCACTGACCAGGCAAACAATGTTTGGGCCTGCACAACAGCTTTAGAGGAGGAACTTGGGGGACAGGTCAGGGTGGTAGAAGAGGAGAGGCCTGGGAGACTGAAGAGTAGGCAGTGAGGTGCACACAAAACACTGTACACTGTGTAATATTTCAAGGAATGCCTAAGTCTGCACTCCGTAGTCTCTTGCAATAAAAAGGAAAGTTCCATCTGCACTCATATGGCCTAGCTGATTGCCCCATGGTGCACGCATGTGCAGATACCATGAGTATAATTCAAGGGGATATTTTTTTTTTTTTTTGAGAGAGAGAGAGACAGAACATGAGCGAGGGAGAGCAGAGAGAGAGGGAGACACAGAATCCAAAGCAGGCTCCAGCTCAGAGCCTGACACAGGACTCAAAACCACGAACTGTGAGATCATGACCTGAGCTGAAGTTGTACACTCAACCGGCTGAGCTACCCGGGTGCCCCTCAGGGGGATCTTTAACCTTAGAAACCTCATTTGGGAAGAGGATAGAAAAGTCTCTAGGGACAGTGAGAGCCATGTGACTTGGCCAGTGATATAATCTACCAAACCTCATTTGTTGGATCTGCAGAGAAATAGTGGGAGCCCTACTGCACAGATTGGTCCTGGAGGTTAAATTAGAGAAGACATGAACAGCACTTCGTGTGTTCCTTGGTCCCCAGTATATCACAAAAGATAGGAACTATTTCTCCCCCTGGACTTCCCTCCCATTTGACATTTCCTGCATTAGAGAATCACCTCTATGGGTGATTTTAAATGTTCATTTAAAAATGCTCCTCCCATGAGTATTTGTAAAATAATCCTTTAACACATTCTTGTGCATGAATTTACCAGCATCGGGAGATAAGTGGCTAAAGTTTCCTGGGAGCAGGAAATAATAATAGTAGCTGTCATTTATTTGGCACAGACTGTATTCCAGGCAGGGAGCTCCATACGCTATGGTCAATGTCTCGTTAAATCTTCTCAACAACCCTCTGAGGTCCTCTTACAAGAGCTGGACACTTTACTTAAGGTCATTGGACTTGAAGTGGTAGAATTGAAATGTCAATCCAGGACTGTCTGACCCCAGAGTCAGCACCCTTCTTACTATGCTCTATGCCCCCTAATATGCTTTCATGGGCTAGCAGAGGTCCAGAGAATGCCAAGGCAGGCTGGGTCTCTTTAAGAATGCCAAGGCACAGGGCACAGGGTCACTTGGCAGGGGTAAAATAAGGCATCCACCAAAAGGATGGCAGTGTGAAGTACCCAAGAGAAGTTTGAGAAACTGCTCTCCAATTGCACTCCCTCAGACATCTTTGCCTTCGCTTCCAAGTTGTGTCTGCTTGGAAGCTTCCCTGTCCCACCTGTCTCCATGCATCTAGCCTGGTCCCAGCACAGGCTAGTCTGTCTACCCCTGATACTTTCTTGCCTTTCTGAAGGAGAAAGGGGAGAAGCATGCAACCATATCCTCCATTGCCCATTGTTCAATGATAACACTACTGGTATTAACCACCCTACGATTTTGGGGGGTACACTGTCAGTGCAAAGTGGGCTCCCATTGACTTCCCATGCCACAGCGTTAAAAAGTCCTAAGGCTTTACTGGGTCATCTGCATGGCTGCAGTCTAGGTGTTGACCAGGGCTGGGTTCTCCTCAGAGGTTAAACTGTAGAAGGATCCACTTCCAAAGCTCACATGGTTCTTGGCAGAATCCAGTTCCTTGCCAGCTGTCAGAATGAGGGCCTCAATTTCTGGCTGAATCCAGGGACATTTTCCCTCGGTTCACTGCCTCATGGCCCTCTTCACAGGCAGCTCACACCATAGAGTAACTTGCTTCTTCAAAGCCGGCAAGGGAGAGAGCTCCTTGTAAAACAGACATAATCAAGGGTATTTTAATGACTTATTTTCTGTAACCTTTGCCATATTTTATTGCTTAGCAGTAAGTCACAAGTTCTGTCCACGCTCACTCGGAAGGAAATACACCAAGGCATGAACAGAACGAGATGAGAGCCAGGGGGGGCCTTCTAGAGTCTGTCTGCCACCCAAGCTAACAGGATGCAAAGATTTGAGGTGAACATGGCCAGCACAAACTTAGTCGCTTTATGAATAGTATTCGCGGCTAGCCTGTGTGGCATATAAACTCAGTTTTGTGCAAACATCTACAACCCCAAGAAAACAGTCAAACTTTTTTTTAATGTTTATTTATTTTTGACAGAGAGAAAGAAACAGAGCATGAGTGAGGGAGGGGCAGAGACAGAGGGAGACACAGAATCTGAAGCAGGCTCCAAGCTCCGACCGAGCTGTCAGCACAGAGCCCGATGCAAGGCTCAAACTCACAGACCACGAGATCATGACCTGAGCTGAAGTCAGACACTTAACCGACTGAGCCACCCAGGCACCCCAACAGTCAAGTTTTTTATAAAGCTCATGTACTCTCAACTTACAAAATCCCAGATCCACTCCTTAAAAAAGTTTTTCTTTTTTTTAATCTGAAAGATACATACCTTGCAAAAGCCATTAATTCTAACATTTAGGTTCCCAAAGGATGAAAATTAAGTCACTTTTAATTAAGCTTCTTTTCTCTATAGGAAATTGTTCCGTGGCATTTTCCTTGACACTTCAGTGTTTGGCTATTTGGCATAACTTTAATTACAGCATTAACAACATATACCAGTTAGGTCACATCATCAAAACTTAAAAATCAAATTAAAAATATCAATTTCCTTCCTTGGCTTCCCCTTTAATTAAAACTAGGAGAGTCGCGGTGTCATGTACTTATTTTTCATAATGTTGTTTGCAGGAGCATGTTTGTTTTTCCTTTGTTGTGCTTAATGTGGTACATCTTACAGATGTTGAGAATATTTCAGGATGTCTTGAAGGGACAATGAAAGATTGTGGTTTAACAACAAAGCCTCTCGTGGCACTGAGGTCTGTTGGTAACAGTTGGATTGTTGAAGTGTAAGATCCTTGGTTAGTCTTCAAAAGGAATGTGCTCTTGGCAGGGTCGAGCTGCATATGTTTGTATGCACTTCAGTGTCCTTTATGGTTAGTTTCCCCAAAGGCTTATTGTACTTATTGCATCATTTATTTTTATTTGTAAGAGTATTTTGGAAGCTTCAGAATGGTTGTAGAGTCATTACCGTTTCTAGCTGTAAATGGTTATGACTGCCTGTGGAAATTGTGTTGAAGGCAAACAAAAGTAAATAAAAGTCCCTCTTCTGCACTTTTGCTCTTTATCTGCGTTGCCAGCCATGATGAGCTGGGAACCCAGCTCTGTGGAATTGTGTGGGACCAAGCTTGTTCTGATTTAAGATATCTGTCTCCCAAGAAAGGCTGCATGGACTTTTGGATGTAGGTAAACCAGTTGCACGAAAAATTAAAGCTGGCATATTTATTTTGAGGGGCAGAGTGAAATTAATGACTTTATGAAATTCCTGGCATGTAAATTTATTTTTCCCATCCTTCAAACGAGGTAACCAAGCAACTCTATATCCAGTCCTGGGGAGGTTGATGCTTCTGACCTAAAAGTCTATAAAATGGGTAACCTGCCAAAGCCCCGGAAAAGCAATCCATCTTAGGAAAGTGGAATCACCTTTAACAATATTATTAAACCCTATAAATTACCTTCCTGGGCCAAGCCAGTTAAGCAGACAGATTATTTTTCAACATGCTGATGTTTTCAATTCCAATACAAAGTAAAACATGAAATAGAGAGGTGTTCCTATTCAAAATACATAGTTTTTTCAGCAAACAGAAACCATTGAAGGCAGATTTGTATGTGCAGCATGGGAAAGCTGTTAATGTTTCTATGCATGTTTTGTGTTGTGTTGCCATTTGTTATCTATGAAACATTGGTTTAGTATAATGCATTGGAACAGGTGATATGAGGAAAAGGAACCCTCTTCCTCAAAGAGCTTCCATTCTGGATGCACTCACAACCCTGACCTTCTTAACTCTTCCAGTGGGTTTCATTGCCTTTGGAGTAAGATTCATCTCATAGTCAGAGCTCATAAGATCTAGATAATCTGGCCTCCACCTGCCAGATTCAGCCAGATAGCTGCCTTTATTAACCATTAGTCAGGCATAGAAACTGGGGCTCAAAGAGAATAAGTTGGCAAACCATTCCCAAGAAGCAGAGGGAAATTCAAGGCCAGAGTTCTTATTGTCTAAATCTTTCATCTTCCTTCACTACCCTCATCTGTTACCTGCTGATACATCTAGTTGATTCAGTGAGAGAAGGAGCGGCTGTTCAAAAATGCATACTGTATGAAACCACGTCATAAAGCAGCGTCAACTGGAGAACACTAGATACAAACTGAAAAGAGTTAAGTCCTGCTCCTGTTGACCAATAATGAGCCGTGTGATGTTGGATAAGTCACCTTACCTCATTAGCTTCATTTATAAAGTGATGAATATCAACTAACAATTTCTAGGCAGTATTTCCCAAATTTGGTCCCAATAGTCTGGGAATGCTACCAGTTACAGTCCACACTTGGAGATTTGTCATGTTCATTAACATGTTCAAGGTGCTATGAAGTCCTGCAGGAATAAACCTGTTAACAAAGCCATTTTTTTAATTGTTTTTAATGTTTATTTATTTTTGACAGAGAGAGAGACAGAGACAGAGACAGAGCGTGAATGGGGCACGGTCAGAGAGAGAGGGAGACACAGAGTCTGAAGCAGGCTCCAGGTTCTGAGCTGTCAGCACAGAGCCCAAAGCAGGACTCAGACTCACCAACCATGAGATCATGACCTGAGCTGAAGTTAGATGCTTAACCAACTGGAGCCACCCAGGTGCCCCCAACAAAGCACTTTTTAAACTCATTTGACCTCAGAAGACAGAGCTTATGTTCCCTAGAAAATAGTTTCAAAAATGATTTTCCAAATTCTCTTCAGGTTTTAAAATCTTATAGTTGGCATTTTTGCTCATGAAATCTTCCATACCTAGAACCCATGAGTTCTCTTTTAATTGTGCCTTTCATACACACACCCCCCCCCAAGACTAAACACAGTGGGCAACAAATAAATGCCATTAACTGATTTATTCAGCTCTTAAGGTTAATGCATTCTTACCAGTGCTTATTTTATGTTTGGCAAAATTGAGTTGAACACAGAACAGTTCTGGTGTGGGAAGCACTGTGCTCTGCGAACTGGGTGAAAACCACCAACTCTTCCTAGAGCCAGCCAGAGAGATGCCCGATGACATTTCAGTACCATGTGGCTATGAGAGTTTCATTCCAATGCAAAAACAAAAGACAAATTCTGGCTCCACTTAGCACACTTCTGATCTAGCTGTTCTGCCTGAATTTGGTGTGTAGAAAATCAAAGCATTTGGTGTTGGGTGTCATTGATCAGTCACTCTGAGGTGACAGCCATTTTTTTTCACCTCCCTCCCGTGGTTTACAAGGTATGTTGATCAGCCAGATTCTCCCAGAGAAAACCCTTGTTTTCATCCTTAGAATGCCACTTGGTGCCTGCTTCAGCAGGAAATTACCAAATGCCACCCTCATCACTTGAAAGAGCTTATTCACAATGAAAGTGCCAAAGCATTTCCCAGGAATTAACTTGACAGTGTGACATTTCTTATTTGTGTTTGCCCAAGAAAACAAAGTAACTTTAATATTCAATATAATAAATGCACAGAAATGGGTTTTTAAAAGACATCATTGTTTTTAGTAAAATAACCTCCCCAGCATGGGTTTTCATCTGTAGAAAGCATGCGTGTCCAAGTGCTTAAATGGTAATAAAACTTTTTACAGTGTACCAAAAATCTTCAAGATGCCTGACACCTTAAGAGCTGTATAACTACCTGACTCTATTAATAAAAGATATTCTGTCTTTATGTTTTAAAAAAATAAAGGTCCTGTACAGACCATGTAATGAGAAAACAATTTTAATACTGTTGGTTTATAACTAAGAACATTGAGGAAAATATTTTGTTCTCAATTTGCTAAGTGCAAAGAAATTGTGAAAGCCTCTCCTTCTGGGCATATTCTCTAGTGTTGTGCGTAGAGCAGTTTTCATAGTTGAAAGCCACAATATCGAATATGAAGAACAGAGAACTGAGTAAGGTAGAACCAGAGTGCAGATCATATCTCTGTCACTGACTAGCTATAAGGTGATTTTTTTTAAATCTTGAGTCTCGGTTTCCTTATAAACAAATGGAAGTATACCACAGGTTATTTTAAAGATAAAATGAGATAAAGTCCATGAAACACTTACCCAATGCCTGCCATAAAATAAGCAACTAATAAATAATTATTTTACAGAGACCTATTGATTAGCTCATTTGACAGGAGAATCAGAAGTAGAGTTGCCTTGATCAAGGAGGCCTTTCCTTGTTATCTTCTTGGCCCCATTCTCCTCTTGTTTGTTTCATTAGTAGTAGTTCTGGGCCTCATTCATGCAGTCATTTCATTGGAAAGCTCTTGCCCATAAGCATCTACAAAAGTTCCCTGTGTATCATTGGCCAAGTTGGGGCAGATGGTTCATGTAGGGTACATGGACTGTGGCACTGAACCATAGTCAAAACTGAATTTTGGATATCTGAATTCAATAAATATCAGTTCAACCTAATGCTCATAACAGGCATCGTGCCAGACTGTGATGTTAAAATGGTTGAAAGCAGGGTTTCGGCAAACTTTTTCTCCAAGGATCAAATAGTCACTGTAGCTTTTTCAGGCAAGGAGCTAAAATCAAAGGTATTAGGTAAGTATTTATATACCCATATAAAATGTGGCCATTCAAAATGTAAAACTATTCTTCATTTGTAAACCATACACAAACAGATGGTTTGGCTCATGGGTGATAGTCTGCCAACCCCTGGTGCACACAGCTCTGATCTATATCTTCATGGGACTTGAAGCTCAGCTAAAGTGTCACATTGTGTGTTAACATTTTTTCAAATCCTTCCTCCCATCCCGTCTTGTCATTTGAATGAAGCTCAGCTGATCAGTAAGATTACTTGTCCAGTATGACCTTTGTATTCACCCAAATCTCAGAATCACTGGTCAGGAGATGTGTACCCAAGAGCAGCTTTCGATGATCTTCTGGTGATCTCTTTAAAGCCATACCACGAAAACATAGGAGCACCAGGCCAGATTCTTAAGAGCTCACTATGGAGGGAGAACACATTAACTAAGAAATTGTCCTTTCAAATACTTAGCTTTAAAACCCATGGAAAGGGAGTTAAACAGCACTGTACATACATAACTGAGTCATCACAACTACACACATAAATGAAATCCAGTGTATACAAAGCAGAAAACCTTTTGGCCACAGGTGTCTCCCAAGAGGTCCTGCCACTGAAACCACATTTCACAGCTTGGACCACAATGTAAACTTCTCCTAGACTCTCAGTCTTGGTTAGCTATCTGCTCCTACACAGGTAGAAGGACTGGAATATGGGAGGCAGTGTACTAGTACATCACGGGGCCCATTTAAAAGATGTGAACACTGAGGCACAGAGGAAGCAGGAGTTTGCTCGCAACACAGGGCTCAACTGTGTTGTTTCCAGAAATTCTGTGGCTTCCTCTACAGACATGGAGATCAAGTCATCCACTGTGTACCTGCCCACCCCATGGTCTTTGCTTTTGTAGTTTTACTCCATGCCTTCATTTTTTTTTTAAATTTCCATCCAAATTAGTTAGCATATAGTGCAACAATGATTTCAGAAGTACATTCCTTAATGTACCTTACCCCTTTAGCCCATAACCCCTCCCACCCCCCCTCCAGTAACCCTCTGTTTGTTCTCCATATTTATGGTCTCTTTTGTTTTGTCCCCCTCCCTGTTTTTATATTATTTTTGTTTCCATCCCTTATGTTCATCTGTTTTGTCTCTTAAAGTCCTCCTATGAGTGAAGTCATTAGATATTTGTCTTTCTCTGACTGACTAATTTCACTTAGCGTAATACCCTCCAGTTCCTTCCACGTAGTTGCAAATGGCAAGATTTCATTCTTTTGGATTGCCGAGTAATACTCCATTGTATATATGTACCACATCTTCTTTATCCATTCATCCATCAGTGGACATTTGGGCTCTTTTCATACTTTGGCTATTGTAAATAGTGCTGCTATAAACATTGGGGTGCATGTGTCCCTTCGAAACAGCACATCTGTATCCCTTGGATAAATACCTAGTAGTGCAATTGCTGGGTCATAGGGTAGTTCTATTTTTAGTTTTTTGAGGAACCTCCATACTCTTTTCCAGAGTGGCTGCCCCAGCTTGCATTGCCACCAACAATGCAGAAGAGATCCTCTTTCTCCGAATCCTTGCCAACATCTGTTGTTTCCTGAGTTACTCATTTTAGCCATTCTGACAGGTATGAGTTGGTATCTCATTGTGATTTTGATTTGTATTTCCCTGATGATGAGTGATGTTGAGCATTTTTCATGTGTCGTTTGGCCATCTGGATGTCTTCTTTGGAGAAGTGTCTATTCATGTCTTTTGCCCATTTCTTCACTGGATTCTTTGTGTTTTGGGTGTTAAGTTTGATAAGTTCTTTATAGATTCCAATCCTTCATCTGATATGTCATTTGCAAATATCTTCTCCCATTCTGTAGGTTGCCTTTTAGTTTTGCTGATTGTTTCCTTCACTGTGCAGAAGCTTTTTATTTTGGTGAGGTCCCAGTAGTTCATTTTTGCTTTTGTTTCCCTTGCCTCCGGGGGCGTGTTGAGTAAGAAGTTGCTGTGGCCAAGGTCAAAGAGGTTTTTGCCTGCTTTCTCCTTGAGGATTTTGATGGCTTCCTCTCTTACATTTAGGTCTTTCATCCATTTTGAGTTTATTTTTCTGCATGGTGTAAGAAAGTGGTCCAGGTTCATTCTTCTGCATGTCGCTGTCCAGTTTTCCCAGCACCACTTGCTGAAGAGACCGTCTTGATTCCATTGGATATTCTTTCCTGCTTTGTCAAAGATTAGTGGGCCATACGTTTGTGGGTCCATTTCTGGATTATCTATTCTGTTCCATTGATTTGCATGTCTGTTCTTGTGCCAGTACCATACTGTCTTGATGATTACAGCTTTGTAGTATAGCTTGAAGTCCGGGATCATGATGCCTCCTGCTTTGGTTTTCTTTCTCAAGATTGCTTTGGCTATTCGGGGTCTTTTCTAGTTCCATACAAGTTGTAGGGTTATTTTTTCTAGCTCTGTGAAGAAGACTGGTGTTATTTTGATAGGGATTGCATTGAATATGTAGATTGCTTTTGGTAGTATCAACATTTAACAAAATGTGTTCTTCCTATCTAGGAGCATGGAATCATTTTCCACTTTTTGGTGTCTTCAATTTCTTTCATAAGCTTTCTATAGTTTTCAGTGTATAGATTTTTCACCTCTTTAGTTAGATTTATTCCTGGTATATTATGGGTTTTGTTGCTAATGTAAATGGAATCAATTCCTTGATTTCTTGTTCTGCTGCTTCATTGTTGGTGTATTCGAATGCAACCAATTTCTGTGCTTTGATTTTATATCCTGCAACGTTGCTGAATTCATGAATCAGTTCTAGCAGTTTTTTGTTGGAATTTTTAGGGTGTTCCATAGAGAGTATCATGTCATCTGTGAAGAGTGAAAGTTTGACCTCTTCCTGGCCGATTTGGATGCCTTTTATTTCTTTGTGTAGTCTAATTGCAGAGGCTAAGACTTCCAATACTACGTTGAATAACAGTGGTGAGAGTGGACACACCTGTCTTTTTCCTGACCTTAGGGGGAATGCTCTCATTTTTTTCCATTGAGGATGATATTAGCATTGGGTTGTTTATACATGGCTTTTATGATCTCGAGGTATGATCCTCTGTCCCTACTTTCTTGAGGGTTTTTATCAAGAAAGGATGCTGTATTTTGTCAAATGCTTTCTCCGCATCTACTGAGAGGATCATATGATTCTTGTCCTTTCTTTTATTGATGTGTTGAATCATGCTAATTGTTTTGGAGATAGTGAACCAGCCCTGCATCCCGGGTATAAATCCCACTTGTTCGTGGTGAATAATTTTTTTAATGTATTGTTGGATCTGATTGGCTAAGTCTTGTTGAGGATTTTTGCACCCACTTTCATCAGGGAATTGGTTTAGAGTTCTCCATTTTCGTGGGGTCTCTATCTGATTTTGGAATCAAGGTAATACTGGCTTCATAGAGTGAGTTTGGAAGTTTTCCTTCTATTACTATTTTTTGGAACATCTTCAAGAGAGTGGTGTTAACTCTTCCTTAAGTGTTTGGTAGATTCCCCTAGAAAGTAATCTGGCCCTGGACTCTTGTTTTTTTTTGGAGATTTTTGACTACTGATTTGATTTTTGCTGGTTATGGGTGTGTTCAAATTTTCTATTCCTTCCTGTTTCAATTTTGGTAGTGTATATGTTTCTAGCAATTTGTCTATTTCATCCAGATTGCCCATTTTATTGGCATATAATTGCTCATAATATTCTCTTACTATTTTTTTTTTAATTTCTGCTGTTTGGGTTGTGATCTCTTTTATTCTTGATTTTATTTATTTGGGTCCTTTCCTTTTTCTTTTTGATTAAACTGGCTAGTGGTTAATCAATTTTGTTAATTCTTTCAAAGAACCAGCTTCTGCTTTCATTGATCTGTTCTACTGGTTTTTTGTTTGTTTGTTTGTTTGTTTGTTTGTTTTGGTTTCGATAGCATTAATTTTTGCTCTAATCTTTATTATTTCCTGTCATCTGCCAATTTTGAGTTTTCTTCCCTGTTCTTTTTCCAGCTCTTTAAGGCATAAGGATATGTTGTGTATCTGAGATCTTTCTTCCTTCTTTAGGAAGGCCTGGGTGCTGGATTTTTTCCTCTTATGACTGCCTTTGCTGCGTCCCAGAGGCTTTGGGTTGTGGTGTTATCATTTTCACTGGCATCCATTTCATTGGCTCTTTAACTTCTTAGTTAGCCCATTCATTCTTTAGTAGGATGTTCTTCAGTCTCCAAGTATTTGTTACCTTCCCCAATTTTTTTTTCATGTGGTTGATTACAAGTTTCATAGCTTTGTGGTCTGAAAATATCCACGGTATGATCTCGATCTTTTTGTATTGCTGAGGGCTGATTTGTGTCCCAGTATGTGGTCTATTCTGGAGAATGTTCCATGTGCATTGGAGAAGAATGTATATTCTGCTGCTTTAGGATGAAATGTTCTGAATATATCTTAAGTCCATCTGGTCCAGTGTGTCATCCAAAGCCATTGTTTCCTTGTTGATATTTTGATTAGATGATCTTTCCATTTCTGTGAGTGGGGTGTTGAAGTCTCTTCCTATTATGGTATTGCTATCAATGAGTTTCTTCATGTTTGTGATTAATTGATTTAAATATTTAGGTGCTTTAACATTTGGTGCATAAATGTTTACAATTGTTAGGTTGTCTTGGTGGATAGTCCGCTTAATTATGATATAATGCCATGCTGCATCTCTTGATACAGTATTTTAAAGTCTAGATTGTCTGATATAAGTATGGCTACTCCAGCTTTCTTTCTTTTTCTTTTTTGTTCTTTTTTTTTTTTTTTTTTGACCATTAGCACGATAGATGGTTCTCCATCCCCTTAGTTTCAATCTGAAGGTGTCCTTAGGTCTACAGTGGGTCTCTTGGAAATAGCATATAGATGGATCTTGTTTTCTTATCCATTCTGTTACCCTATGTCGTTTGATTGGAGCATTGAGTCCATTGGTGTTTAGAGTGAGTACTGAAAGATATGAATTTATTGCCATTATGTGGCTTGTAGAGTTGGAGTTTCTGGTGGTGTTCTCTGGTCCTTTCTAATCTTTGTTGCTTTTGGTATTTATTTATTTATTTATTTACTTACTTACTTACTTATTCATCTTTTCTCCCCTCAGAGAGTCGCCCTTAGAATTTCTTGCAGGGCTGGTTTAGTGGTCACAAATTCCCTTAATTTTTGTTTGCCTGGGAAACTTTTTATCTCTCCTTCTATTTTGAATGACAGCCTTGCTGTATAAAGAATTCTTGGCTGCATACTTTTCTGATTCAGTGCACTGAATATATCCTGCTACTCCTTTCTGGCCTGCCAAGTTTCTGTGGATAGTTCTGCTGCAAACCTGATCTGTCTTCCCTTGTAGTTTAAGGACTTTTTCCCCTGGCTGCTTTCATGATTCTCTCCTTGCCTGAGTATTTTGTGAATTTGACTATGATATGCCTTGTTGATGGTCGGGTTTTGTTGAATCTCATGGAGTCCTCTGTGTTTCCTGGATTTTGATGTCTGTGTCTTTCCCCCGGTTAGGAACGTTTTCCACTATGATTTGCTCACATAACCCTTTTACCCCTTTCTCTCTCTTCCTCTTCTGAGACCCCTATGATTCTGATGTTGTTCCTTTTTAAAGAGTCACTGATTTCTCTAATTCTTACATTGTGCTCTTTTGCCTTCATCTCCCTCTTTTTTTCTGCTTCATTGTTCTCCATAAGTTTGTCCTCTATATCGCCGATTCTCTCTTCTGCCTCATCCATCCTTGCGCCACAGCATCCATTCGTGATTGCAGCTCAGTTATAGCATTCTTTATTTCATCCTGACTAGTTTTTACTTCTTTTATCTCTGCAAAAAGGGATTCTAATCTGTTTTTGACTCCAGCTCATATTCTTATTATTGTGATTCTAAATTCTGGTTCAGACATCTTGCTTGTATCTGTGTTGGTTAAGTCCCTGGCTGTCGTTTCTTCCTACTCTTTCTTTTGGTGTGAATTCCTTCGTTTCATCATTTTGAAGGGAGAAAAAGAATGAGTTAGAAAAAATTAAAATTAAAAAATATTTAAATTAAAAAATTAAACACACACACACACACACACACACACAAAATCAAATAAATGATGCTAGGTCCTAGGTGTGTTTTGGTCTGGGTGTTGAAATTGGCTTGATAGATTAGAGAAAAAAGGGGAAAGAATTAAAAAAAAGAAAACCGTTTGAAAATTTGAAAAAATGAGTACACTGAAATAGACTAAAATAAAATGATGAAAGTAAAATAGAATTTGAAAAATTTACACAAAAGTAAAAAATATAGTAAAAAAATTAAAGAAAAATATTTTTAATAAAAATTGAAAATGAAAATGATTTTCTCTCTCTGTATTCAAGAAAAAGAAAGGAAATGAAAAAGAGAAAGATACTAGAAAAAAGAAAAAGAAAGAAAGAAAATTGAATGGATGGGCCTGCTAACAGACTGAAACGCAACTGAAATTATTTTGTTTTCCTCTAGAAGTCAGAGCATGAAGCACTTTATCGCCCATAAACTAAGCAGGAGGTGAGACCTGTGTTCTTGAAAAGCGAGGTTAGCCAGTTGGATAGCGCTTAGTGTAATGGCTCCACTCTCCACCAGATGGCGCTGCTAGCCTACTGGGGTGGATTCTTGTGACACTTGTAGGTGCGTATGCGCAAGCGCGGGAGCGGTGAAAATGGCGTCACCCAGCTACCCAGTCTCTAGTATCGGAAATCCGTTCTCCCCAATCAGAAATCGCACACCAGCCCTTTGTCTTCAGCTCTCGTCTACTCCCTGCTTTTACACTGTCCATGACCAAGCCCCAGGTACTACCTCTCTCCTCCTTTTGTTCTCAGATGCGGCTGTTTTCCCTGACCCCTTACTTCTGAGGGCCTGCAGCTTTGACCTGTTCTGCCCCTCTGTGGGAGGGTCTCATTGAGCCATGGCTGAATGCCGGCCGCACCCAGGAAAATTCACAAGACCATGCTGCTGCCGATGTCCAGAGACTGCGGCCAGGTGCCAGCCTACCCCAGAAAAAGTTCACAAGACAGTGTAGCAGCAGTGTTTCAGGGATTATGGAAAATCACAACACCCATCTGGCACCAGGCTTCACCCTTAACAACCTTCTTCCAGCACCAGCGAATGTGGCCATTCTGTGGGGTATGCTGGGCCCAGGGTGCCTCACAGCCTCTACCAAATGCCCTTCCAGAAGTGGAACTGCTTCTCCCCGGGTGGACTGAGAAGCTCCCAGACCCCACTCTGCTCCTGGGGATTCGCTTTTCCCACCAGAGCACCGCCAGGTATTGAGCTGCGGAATTGCAGACTCTGCCCTCCCCTTGTTTACAGTCGTAATGGAATTTAAACCCTCTCATTTCTCCTTTCTCCTTTCTCCCTTTTTAGTTCAGTCCCTGCATCTGTTTCCAATTTTCCACTTTTTCTCCAGCTGCTTTTGGGGAGGGGTGCTTTTCCCATATTTTCCCCACCTTCTCCGTCCTCTCTCCACCCGCAAAGCACCTCCCTGCCCTCAGTGGTTTCTTGCTCCTCACGTTCTCCTGTCCGTGCCATGTACCTGCTCAATTCTGTGGTTCAGGTTGTGCACATTGTTGTGTTAATCCTCAGATCAGTTTTCTAGGTGTTTAGGATGGTTTAGTGTTGGTCTGGCTGTATTTCATGGATGTGAGACACACAAAAAACTTCCATGCTGCTCTGCCATCTTGGCTGTCTCCCTCCTCCATGCTTTCAACTTTTTGATGCCCATTGGCCTCTCTGTGTTAAGGATGTCATTTGAGGATTGAAATCTATGAAAGAATAATTTTGCTACCGTTGGTAAAGTCAAAGGTAAGATGATGGCTAGGCAGAATTGGTGCTAAAAGTCAGATAGAATTAGCCAAGTTGTGTTCCCTTTGTAAGGAATTCATAATCAGTAAATCGAGTTGTTTTTCTCCTAGTATTTTATGTCCCCAAAACAGTATTCAAAGTACATGAAACATTCTAATTGTAAGATTACTAAGGGTATATCTGAGAGATCTTCATGTTTAAAGATAGAAAAATGTGGAACACAGAATCTTGACTCCAGTATCTGCTTTGTCTTCTACTTGTTTTTTCTGATAGTTAACAGACTTTAGGATTCATGTCTTCTATCATCAACATTCTCTCTTCTAATTTTCTATAGTCCTTAACAATTTGAGTTGGAAAATTGGCTCTTTTGTAATTATTTTATTTCAGTCTTGAGTCAGTGAGTCTTGGCATTCAGTCAGTGAGTCAAATGTGCATTTTCTCAAGGTAGAAAATCTGGGTTTCTGTAACTCTTTTCTTGGATAGTATTTTGCTAGGTAAATGATGGTCATTTTCATTTGTCTTAGAAATGTCATACAAGGGCACATACCAAGAAGGTTAAGTAGTATTTAAGGGCTTCGAGTCAAATTTCCAACCCTCAAAGATAATAGTTTTTACCTCGGACTCTGTTTTCTCATCTGTACAATGAATAGTAAATGTGACACAGTTGACATAAGCCAAGCACAAAATAACTGCTTCCCCCCGCCCCCCATCACTGAAAGAAGACCCTTAACAATTAAATAATGATTAGGAAATTAAGACAACTTGGTGTAAACAATACAGTAAAACGTGATACTGATTCTAAAAACAATCCTAAAGTCAGACAGTGCTTCTCATTTCCAGAATAGTCCATTGCGGCCTTGAGAATAAAAATCACTCATTTTTCAGAGGAACTCAGCATGCAGTTTCTGAAAACAATTCGCTTTCTGGGTATAAAGTCTTATTCGCAGACTACTTTCCAGGGACAGGGCCTAACTTGGGCCAACACCAGTGCCTTTCTCTGTGTGTCCTCTCAGGAAGAGCAGCCATGTGTATATTATGATGTGTGAGGGTAGAAATGTGGACATGAGAGTTAGTCACTGACTGGCTTCGAGTCTACACTCATAATTGGTGGCAGAGTATTGGCTAGTGTTTCTTTGGTACTTTTCCCTGGAGCTGCCAAAGTGATTTTGGACACTTTTCTGCTATATTCTGCAAACTTTAGTTGGGCAAGAAGTTTAACCTATGGGTGACTTAGCTGGGGGTATCGTGCCATTGTCTGCAGGTTTTAAATGGTTTTTGAGTGCATCAGGATTCTCCTGGTTGCAGAAGATAGAAAACTGAATGTAAAACCAGCTTAAGCAAAGAAGTGAATTTCTTGGCCCACATACATAAAAATTCCAGGGTTTGGGTGGTTTCAGGAACTTAAATAATGTCCCTATGCCTTATTTTTCTTGCCTTTTCTCTGCCTCTATTAAATCTGTTGGATTGTTAGGTATGCCTTGCTGGTGTCTGGAACTTGCAGGCTTATATCTTTCCAAGATAAAGTATGACCTGAAAGAGAGGACCAGAATCCTCAGCTTGACTGCTGTCAGCGTGAGTTGAGCCAGTGCCCCTTCCTAAACCAAGTCTAGCAGAAAAGAATTCTCTGGTGTGCTTAGTCCTGGGCCATATGGACACCACTTGTGAACCCCTTGCAGTGGGGTTCACTCTTCTAAAGTATTTGAATTGAGAACAGAGAAAGAGTTATCCCCTAAAGAAAAAAAAATGTGTACTATTTCCAAGTAGTAGCCAAAAATATAGTAAAGAAAACTGGTGATGGAGTATACGCTATGTCGCCATCTTGGTGATAACACTTCTGGAAAGGAAAATGAGTTACCTCCCAGGCTATGAGCATGTGGAGAGCACAAAATCATCTGTAGATTTCTCCTGTCATCCTGCTCATCAGTCATTTGCTTTTTTCCCACCTATTTCCTATTATTTCTGCCAGGGCACAGAGCTGCCCATAGACTAAAGTTACAGTTTTGTGGACAAGCAGGGCTATGGGGGCTTGGAGGGAGGGCATTAGTGGTCTTGGTACAGTAGTATATGTACCTCAATGTTTTTGAAGGTGTATTCTGCAACTTGAAGAAGGAAAAAAAAAACTTCTAAGGAATTTGGGCCATTTAGGAGGGAGGGAAACAGGAACCTGTATTTGTCACACTCTGTACTATCCCACGAAAATAAAGAGGCAGTTACTCTCACATTTTCCATAATTTAATAATCTGTCCAAACTGCATAAACAAGATGCCACTGATCCATGATCCAGAAAACAGGTGCAGAGTTGTTTTTATAGCCATGGAGGCTGATGGCTTTGACCCCTGCCCCTGCAACCAATGACACCCGTTTTTGAGTGTCCCTCTTTTTGCAAAATGTGTTCTGGCCCTACCTATTGTTGTCTTTGTTGTTTTAGTAGCCACAGCAATTACAGTCATATAGTTAACATTTATTGAGTTTACATGGGCCAGTCATCATACCAAAAGCTTTATGTATATTACATAATTTAAGTGTTAGCAACCATTCTTTGACTTAGGTGTTTTCTCCATTTTACAGAGGAGAAACCTAAGGCACAGGCAGGGTCAGAAACTTGCCCAAGCCCTCAGAACATGAGGTGATAGAGTTTGGCTTCTAAACCACTTATGTACATAGCCACCAAGCTATCTGGCAGTGCTGCAGCTATTGTAGCATGCAAAAACAGTGTGTAGTTGGGAACACTGGAATACTTGATCTGTGCCAACTCCTTTGCTAACAAATGGAGAGACATATTCTCCTTTATTATGCACAGTAACTCACTTGTGTACACCCTCACATATCCTCACATTACAGATGACAAAACTGAGGTGCACAGATGCTCAGGAACTTGCTCAAAGTCATGCACTTCACCTCCAGAATCTGGCATTCAAGTTCATGCTCTTCACTGCAAGCCTATGCCCTTTCAATGTCATCTCACTGTGTTCTAGGCACTTGTTTGGAGGCCAGTCTTCCTTACTAGACTGTGAGATCCTTGAGGGCATGGACACTGCCTTAATCACCTGGCTTATAACCGTGCTTAATGAATGCCTTATTTGTTTGCCTTTTCAGTGCCAAATACCATGCTTCACACACAAAAGGTGTTCTCAGTACAGAACAAGTGAATGAGCAGAAGAAGGTGTGAGTGAGAGCTCCTGAGGTCAGAAAGAATAATCTTTCTCCATAGATGAGAAATCAGGTAGTCTATCTCATAGAAGGTTGAAACTATATAGCCTGTGCTTTGCAGAAGTCAATTCAATCTGCGTGACTTTGTGTCAGAAGTGATATGATTTGGCCTTGGCCAGTCCTCCACAAATATCACAGCATTTAAGTCCCTTCCCTGTTGGTATAATAGCTCCTACCAAAAACAAAACCAGACAAAACAAAGATTGATGTATTATATAAATTCATGGAATACAGCAAGACTCAGTCTTCAAGACAGTTCTCTCTGGTCTGGTCTTTGTTGGGTTTTAGCTCTCGTGACCTTTAACAATTCTCCATTTAACAGCTGTCACAAAAAATGCTGTTCATATAGCAATGAATTCAGCATCCTGGGAACCAGACTGTCAGCTCCCCCAGGGCCAGGGACTAGGTACCCTAAATGTGTAGGAAATAAACATGAGGCCAAAGAAGCAAAGGTACTTTCCCACCCCCTCAAAAAAAAACCCCAAAAAACAAAACAAACAAACAAACAAAACCAAACACCCTGAAGTAGACAATTAAAGGAGGCTGTGGTTTCCAGCCAGTTGGAGAGGTGAAAGATACAAATAACTAGGGGTGTGTTTGGGAAGAACTGGTTTGGGAAGCCAAGGGGGAGCCCAATATGGTATCAAGCCCCTACTTGCAAAACTCTATTGAAACAAGTCCCTGTTCAAACAGTTGTGGTTTCTTCGAGATCAGGAAAGAACTGTCCAGAAAAATGAGTCACCAGAGAGGCCAAACATGTTGTAGATGCTGCCTTGAGAGCAAGTTAGCCACATGTGGGAATGACTTACTCAACCTGTTGTGAAAGCAGTAGATGACATTTGCAGGAAAGGAAAGCACTGTGCAGTCAGCCACAGTTCCCTACTACCAACCCACATCCCAATGGGAGGATTTGCTTACTTTCTGTTTCTCTGCCCATCTCAACCTCTAACATTTCCTCTCTGAGTAATATCAGACATAGGATCATTATACAAAGACCCTTCAGCAGTTCCTTTGGTTGCCCAGTTCTCAACCTTTCCCACTTACCTGCCTTGCTGGCAAGAGCCTGACTTTGTTCCAGTGTTCACTCTCCATGCATGTGTGCAGACATCCAGGTGATGAATATTTATTAACCTAAGTCAACCATGGTAAATCCATTCTCCTTACCAGGCTAACCTAGCTAATCTAGATATAATTAGATGGCATAAGCAGTGGACCATAAAGAATTTTCCCTCCCTAGTAAAAAGGCATGAGGAAGTACCCAACCTATTTTGTTGCTAGATATCTTCTGTCTTGTCTGCATCGACTCCTGGAACCATTATGGCCATCTTGCTACCACAAGGAATGAGCTTTCCCACATCCTGAGGGCAGCATAAAGATGGCAAGCAGCTGGATCCTTGATGACAATCTTGTACACTAAAATAATCAAACTTGATGACAGACCTCTTGCTGTATGAGTTAACTTCTTATTGCCATGAAGCAGTCTTTAGCTAGGTAATTTACTTACTCACTTGATACAGGTGAGTCTGATCCCTGTTTCCAGGCAAGTTTTTATTTTCTTAAATATTGCTATTTTAGCAGTAATATCTAGTGTTTTTTGAGAAAGTGAGCCTACCTGTTTTTTGAGAAAGTGAGGTAGACAGTTTCACATAGACCAAATGCACCATCCAAAAATGCCTTAATGCATTGTGTAAAGCAAGAGCTGGTACACCTGTTCTGTAAAGTGTCAGCCCTTTAAAAATTTTTATCTTTATGAGCTATATATACTCTCTGTAGCAGCCACACAACTCTGCCATTGTAGTACAAAAGCAGCCATAGGCAATACATAAACGATTGAACATGACTGTGTTACAATAAAACTTTATTTAGCAAAACATCCAGAGGGCCAGGTTTAGCATGCAGAGTGGGGTTTTCCAGCCCCCAAAAGATGCATACCTTTACTGTGAAAAACCCTATGATGGCTTCCTTGTATGATGGAGGCCTGCCTACCTTGCTGACTTTGTTTTGCACCACTCTTTACCTTCACACCAGCCAGTCTGGCTTTCTTTTTGTTAATTCTGACAATTCTTCCCCCTCCCCAACTTTAAGGCCTTTGTATTTGACACTTCTTTTCCCATAATTTTTTTCACTGGCGCTTGCCATGGTGGCTTTCTTCTCTTCATTCGGGAATAAACACAAATATCACTTTCTCAGAAATGCTTTTCCTCAGCACTTAATCTAAACATCCCACTTCCCGCCAGTCATTTCCCTGTCCATTACCTGCTTTATTTTCTTCTTTGTATTTATTGGAGTACATCTCCATTTCCCCACCCTCAACTCTGCCCCCTTAGAAGTTTCCTAAGGGCAAGGACCTTAGGTCACCACTCAATTCCCCAAGTCCCCAAATGAAGAAGATAGTAAATATTTGTTGATTATTGAATGAATGAAAAACTCTTGTGGGCTTTTGTTAGCTTAAGGAAATGCTCTAAAGAGTTTTCATGTATTTTCTTTAATACAGAAAGTTTTTTTCTAATTTGACAGTATACTCATCTCTGCAAGATGGCTCATACATGACTCCCTTCAGAGCTAAATTTTACCTCTCAGTAGCTAAGTATGTTATAACTTATAACTAAATGGCTAATAGAAATATTAATAACTATTGGTACTTGAAACTCTGAGGCAAGAAACTTTAAAAAACAAATCAGGAGAGGGATACTTTCTTATTGTCCTACCTACCAAATAACCCTGGGAACACTAAAATGGCCCGTTTATCATGGTGTGTATTCATGAGGGGTTTGCCTTCCTTGAAGAATCTAAGCAGGTAGCTCTGGCCCAGATCCACATCTAAGCTGGAGTCCATATTCCATTCCAAGCTTGAACTATTACGTTTTAGGGAGTCAGGGAATATCTGCTTTACTGCATAGTATAAATAAAGGAGAGGAGATCCAAGCTTGTGTGAAAGAGGCTTTTGCTTTATAAAATTGCACACATGGTGATTTTCAACTAGGAGTCTGACCATATGAAAAGGTAAAGAGTAAAGTGTTACTCTCCTTGCCCATAAATAACTTCAGAAAGCCCCACATACACTTAGAGATAGAGTTCAACACAGTGTAAGAGCAGAGAGAGGGGAGGAGGGGTGAAAAGTACACTTGTTTGGGGCTGATCTCTAATGTGAGTTAATACTATATTTTCCAAAGTTTTGGGTCATCTTCTCCACACCCCTCGATGTGTGAGTCATCCCCACCCTTAATGATTGCCTGCCTGACTCCAGGCCACCTGCCAGCCACCCTCAGACCAGGAAATCTGGTTAAAAAATGATCTCTGGTACTTGATTAAATTTTTTAAGTCCTCTCATTAAAATCTGTGACTCTTCCTTGAAACTCCCTCCCAAATACTGCTTTTAAAATCCCCCAAGGGATACAATAAAGAACAAAAATGTCCTTAAGAAAGAGAAGAGTCACACAGAAGGAAATAAGATGACAGATTTCTCATTAATGCTTTCTTTTTTATTGATCTAAAACTTACTCACCCACCTGAAGGTCATTCTCGAGTGTTCTTAAAGTCTGTATACTCAGTTTCTAGTGGAAGCAGGAAATGTCTTTCTTGATCAAGCGGCAGAGAGATTGAGTTAACATGTACATGAACATTGGCTATTTCAAATGGCCACAAGCCAAGTCTCCACTGTTTATGACAAGCATCGTGGGCCACAGTGAAAAAGGCTATTTCAGTCCAGCCCTAGCTTCAGCAGAAAGAGCAAACTGAAGTGCATATAAGGGGCACCTGGGTAGCTCAGTGGGTTAAGCTTCCAACTTTGGCTCAGGTCATGATCTCATAGTTCATGAGTTCAAGCCCCATGTTGGGCTCTGTGCTGTGCTGACATTAAAAAACAAATTTTTTTTAAAGAAATGTATATACGATAATGTAAATGAGTATCAGAAGACAGGTGGGAATTGCATTCAATTGAGAGCAGCCAATACCCGTTCCTGCCACGTATGATCATATAAGAATGTAGGCCCAGAGGTGCCAGATTTTCTGATTTTCAAAAAAAAAAAAAATGCAGAAACTTGAAACTTGGATTATTCTTCCAATTTCTAAAGATTAGAACAATTTTTAACAAAGAAGAATGGCCCAAGCCAGGTGCGTCCAACATGGCGATATTGGGTCTATGGGTTGCTGATCTGAGGCCACTGTGCAACAATTATATAAGTCTACACAGTGGCCCTGGTGAGCTGGACTGTCCTTACAGAGCATCATCAACAACCTCCCTGCTTGGAGCCAGGCTCATAACATCATATGGGACAAGTCCTAAGCCATAGATACCATAGCTTCCTAGTTGGTCTACCCTTCGTGACCATGACCAAGAAGTCCTGTGCTTGGCTCATTGCTCAGGATTTGTGGCACATAAGAGCAGTGTATAAAAATGGGGTTAACCATTTGCGATTGTCAGCCTCTTTTCCATCATGATTGACACGTAGGGTAGGAGGGATAAAAATCTGATTTCGATCAAAGAATTTTTTTTGCTTCTATACTGAAATGTTGGGCTCTTTGTCTAAGTTTAGACTTCCACTCAAATTCCTTGTAATTTTTTTTTCTTAGACTCTAGCCAAGCATAAGCTTCAAACTGATATATGTTTTGTTTTTCCAATTTTGTTCCCTGGTTCCTAGAACCAGAGGCAAAATATAAAATAAAAATGAAGACAAGAATATCTTTTATTGGCATAGCATATACTTTCATTTAGTTAGAAGTTCATGTCTTCTTTACTTACATTGCCTTTAAAAAGCCATGATTTCAGTTAAAGACAAATAGGCTTTGGTAAACTAAGGATTTATATTTAAAATACTTCTGGAGCACCTGGGTGGCTCAGTGGGTTGAGCATTGGACTCTTGGTTTTGGTTCAGGTCGCAACCTCAAAGTTAGTGGGTTCGAGCTTCCACACTGGGCTCCACACTGACCACACAGAGCCTAATGGGATTCTCTCTCTCTCTCTCTCTCTCTCTCTCTCTCTCTCTTTCTGCCCCTCCCCCGCTTGCACACATGCACATGCCCTATCTTGCTGCTCACTCACTCGCTCTCTCTCCCTCTCTGTCTCAAATGTATAAATAAATCAACTAAACTAAACTAAACTAAATACTTCTGCATGTGTCGTGAACCTAGAAGTGCCAGCAGGTTTTTCTTTGTCAGGAAGCCTCTTCCTATACCTTGCTTCTCTCTAGAAGCACCTTGTGAGCCTTTCTCCTCTTTGGGTGTAGAATGTAACTCCCTCCAGAAAGCAGCATTTGTCCTCTCAAGGCTCCCTGGAGAGGCAGCTGTCCCTGTGGCCCCCATTGACATGAATGTGACTACGACAGAGAAAAGACTTCTACCCTGCCTGCCTGACCCTACTGCACTCTCCCTGGCCACTGAAGTTCTGTCTGTCATAATCTGTGTTTTGGGACTCCCTCCAATCCACTGTGCTCAATTATTTTGAGCTGGTTAAGCACTGCTTATAGTGGTCTAATGTTGTTTTTGCTTTGGTCTGTGTATCTCCGTCTAGATAGATTTTGAGTCCTTGAAAATCTTTTTCTCACTATTAAAAATAGGGAAAACTATTCAGTGCGAAATGGATTCCCAGATTTTAATTTACATCCAGAAGTAACCACTGTAGATCTATTGGTTTATTTCCTTAAGCTGTTAAACACGGACAACACTTGCTCTTGTTTCTTTGATACCATCTATTATAAAACACACCACGAATTTGATTTGTGCTCTTAGAACTTACTGAAGCTATTTCCTTCCTGCCACAGCTTGTGTTAACTCGCATGTCATCACCTTGGGTGAACCTCCTTGCTGACCTTTCCCAAAGTGGTCCTCCACCCCCCCCCCACCCGCCCTGCATCTGTTGCATTCTGTCATATTCCCCCTATTCTCTTATATTCTTAGGACCGAATATTATCTGAAATTGACTCGAGTCTCTACTTGGCTATACACTAACAACTCACTAGAACATAAGCTCTGGAGAGCATGAAATTTCTGTCTTGTTCACTGTTGTAGTTTCAAAGCCTAGAACAGTGCCTCTTCTCTCTTCTAGAACCACTAAAATGGCTGTCCAAGGATTTTTTAAAAGCAATGAATCTGCAAAGACAGGAATAAGGAGAGAGAGGAAGAATGTAGTGGGGCAGAGGGATGGTCCTAGAAAAAGTAAATGTAGCACTGTTGTGTTCTTACACCAATCCTACAGGGTCCTGGCAAACCCATGTTCCCACAGCCTACAACCTAACTCTGATTTAGTACCCTTTCATTTGGATGGTCCTGATTCTGGCTTTGGTTTAAGGATCATGATCTTAAATATATTTTCCTGCCAGTAAAAAGATGAAAGCATCAATTTCTTTAACCCCATCTTACCAGAGATAACTGTTGTTCACATTTCAGCAAACTTGGAACCTTGTTTCTGTATTTTTTTTTTTTTTTTACCATGATGAAGATTGCGCTAATCTAAATGGATACTGAAGCTGTTGGCAAACTACTAAGATAGACTCCATGCTTTTTCCCTGTTTGATCCACCAGGGTGTACTTAATAAAAAATAAAAGTCAGCAATGTGAAAAAAATACAGAGGCCAAAAAGAAAATGAGTAAAATTCCTATTAATTTATATTTTTCATATTTCTTATTTATCTTTTGTGTCCTATTACGAGAGACATGTGATTAAAAGCGGGTTATTTCCTAGGACCCGTCTCCTGCTATGCATCTTTCATCTAAAAGTATTACTTCCCAGCTTGTGAATCACAAGTTAGTGACTATGGAAATGATTATAATGTTATGGAAGGTCATGGCTTCAGAGGGAAAATAACCAGCAGGGATAGAACCTAAGCCACAAAGTTCCAGGGTTGCTTTAAATCTCATTAAGAAAAAAAGAGAGAGGTCAGGGTAAGACTATGTGAGCAGACCCCATAAATGCAAACTAGGTTAAACCCTCTTTCATGCACTTCTATGAAACTATAGACCAGCAACTTTCAGGGTAACAAATATGGGAGGCCCAACCTATCCTACAATGTTTGAAGTGCACTGGGGATAATTTTGGAAAATGAATCTATAGCCAGATGAACTTCTGAAAACCAAATTCTGTCAAAATAACTTATTTATTTTATAACTTTGAGTCTAGTCATTAAGGGTGGTGTAAGTGCTCTTTAAATGGTTATGGTATTTCTTAGTGAAGAGAAAAATGTTGGTTGATATTCTTTAGAAAAATGGCTGAGGTTTTAAGCAATTCTCAAGTGCATTCTCAGTGTCTTTTCAATAGTGGGGCTTCCTGGAGTGTCTCCACTTTCCACATTCATAATGAATGTTGATATGCCTTCTCCTACTGGGAATGATGTAATAAGACCTTATTGGATGACTTCCCTGCAGAAAACAGTTTTGGGTCTTGACAATCCAAAAATCTGGAGATGCTAGGGAGTGAACAAAAGATAGACTCTAGTAGGGAGTACACACTTGGGGGAGGTTAAGAGGTGAGCTGTGTAAACGTAGTCCCCATGTTCATGGCTTAAGTAGGCCAAGGGCAGTGGTGCAAAGCAGCAGGGTACCTCTGAAAAAAACAGAGTCTGTCTGGCCTGGGAAACCAGAGCAAAGCAAAAAGAGTGGGGGAATCATCACAAGGAGAGATCTAGAAAATTTCCAAATTCTGGAAGTTCCCTCTCTCTGGCTGACTCTTACACTATGCATCCAAGGTAGAGACACAAAGCAAGTAAATTGAAAATAAAAGAGGCTAGCTGAGACTGCAGTTCCCACCCAAAAAAACAGCTTGGAGTTCAAGTCCATAATATAATGGTTAGTTAAAGTGAAAGAAATAACAGAGGAAAATAACAAGCTGCCAGAATCTACACAACTTAATATTCACAATGTTTATGATGCAATCCACAATTACTCAACATACAAAGTATCAAGAAAATGGGGCATGTGTTCTCAGTAGAAAAGAACATCAACTGAGTGTGACCCCAGAAAGAACCAGATGGTGGAAATAAAAAGCAAAAATTTTTTTAAACTTTTTTAAATGTTTATTTTTGAGGGAGAGAGAGAGAGAGTGAGCATGAGCACAAGTGGGGGAGGGGCAGAGACAGAGAGGGAGACACAGAATCTGAAACAGGCTCCAGGCTCAGCACAGAGCCTGACATGGGGCTTAAACTCGGGAACAGTGAGATCATGACCTGAGCCAAAGTTAGATGCTGAACCAACTGAGCCACCCAGGCGCCCCATAAAAAGCAAAAATTTTAATGTAGTTCTTATAACTAACCTACAGGATGCATAGGATGATGGATAAAAAGACAGGAGGTCTCCTCAGAGAAATAGGGACAATAAAAAAGAATGAAATGAAAATTCTAGAACCAAAAAAAATGTAGTATCTGAAATTAAGAAAAAATGAACTGCACACTTAGGAATTGAATGGAGATGTGGAGGAAGATAACAAGTGAACTTGAAGACAGATGAACAAAAATTATCCAATATGAATAACAGGAAAAAAATGAAAAGACCTTTTGGGACGCCTAGGTGGCTCCGTCAGTTGAGTGTCTGACTCTTGATTTTGGCTCAGGTCATGGTCCCAGTATCGTGAGATCAAGCCCCATGTCGGGCTCTGGACTGAGCATGGAGCCTGCTTGAGAGAGATTCTCTCTCTCTTCCTCTGTCCTTCCCCTGCTCTCATTCACTTTCTCTCTTAAAAAAATTTTTTTTTAAATAAATAATTTTTTTTAAAAAAGTGGATTAGTGGTTGCCTGCAATTGGGACAGGGATAGGCACAGGAATGGGAAGTGACTACTAATGGGTATGGGGTTTCTTCTGGGTGTGATCAAAGTGTCCTAAAATTGATTGTGGTGATTGAACAATTCTCTGAATCTCCTAAAAACCATTGAAATGTATACTTTAATGGGTGAATTTCTGATATGTAAGGCACAGAGATGTAATACAACCAACTACTTTGGCATAAAGGAAGGGAGAGTGGATATGACCTTATATGGATGCAACATTTCCACAATTTACCTGAAATGGCAAATTAACTGTACATAGACAACAAATAGTTAAGGATGGATGATATTGTGATTCCCAGGGAAGCCACAAAAAATAATAATACAAAGAAATATAGCTAAAAGCCAATAGATCCAAGATACTTATCTGAGGAAAACATGAGAGCTTTATGCCATTCTTGACTGATGTCCTCTAGCCATGTTTTGAGTTGACCATTATTATTACTATCAGTAGTATTCTTTATTCATGAGTAAAGTGTAACTCAAGGAATAACGAGAGGATGGCACTCATCTTTTATATTTTACATGGTATTTCTTTCTTCATCTTTTATATTCTACATTTAGACACCAAAAGCAAAGAATGAAAGCAAAAATAAACAAGTGGGACTCCATTAGACTAAAAAGCTTTTGCATAGCAAAGAAAACCATCAACAAAATGAAGAGGTGACCTATGGAATGGAAGAAAATATTTGCAAATTATGTATCTGATAAGGGGGTAATATGCAAACTATTTAAAGACCTCCTACAACTCAACAGAAAAACAACTGTGGTTGAAAAATGGGCAGAGTAGGTGCCTGGCTGACTCAGTCAGTGGAGCCTGAGACTTTTGATCTCAGAGTTGTGAGTTTAAGACCTATGTTGGATGTAAAGATGACTTAAAAATGAAATCTTCTAATAAATAAAATGCCTAATTAAAAAAAATGGGAAGAGGATCTAAGTAGACATTTTTCCAAAGAAGATGTGTAGATGACCAGGTACATAAAAAGATACTCAACATCACTAATCATCAGGGAAATGCAAATCAAAACCATAGTGAGCTACCACCTCATACCTGTTAGAATGGTCAGTACCAAAAAGACAAGACCTAAGAAGTGCTGGTGGGGGTGTGGAAAAAGAGAATACTTTGGCATTGTTGGTGGGACCATAACTTGGTAGATCCTCTGTGAAAAGCAATATGGAGATTTCTCAAAAAATTAAAAATGGAAATACCAGATGACCCAACAATTCCACTTCTGGGTATTTATCTGAAGGAAATGAAATCACTATCTCAAGAAGGTATCTGTACCCCTATGTCCATTGAAGCATTATTTATAATAGTCAAAACACAGAAATAGTTAAAGGTCAATGGATGAATGGGTAAAGAAAATGTGAGCTATCAGTATATAGGTAGAGATATATAATGGAATATTATTTAGCCATAAAAAAGGAAATCCTGTGACAATATGTATGGGCCTTTAGTGCATTATGCTAAGTGAAATAAATCAAAAAAAGACAAGATGTCATTCAGATGTAGAATCTAAAAAAAAAAAAAAAAGAACAAACAAAAAGCTGAACCCATAAGTACGTAGATACAGAGAAAAAATTGGTGGTTGCCAGAGGCAGGGGGGCAGGAAAAATGGGTGAAAGTGGTCAAAAGGTAAAAATTTCCAGTTATAAGATGTACATCCTGGGGATGTGATGTATAGCCTGATGACTATAGTTAACAAGACCGTATTGTATATTTGGAAGTTGTTAGAGAGTAGGTCTTAAAATTTATTATCACAAAAAAAAATTATCTCTTTGTAGTGACAGATGTTAACTAGATTTATTGTGAATCATTTGCAATATATACATAAATTATTTAAAACTCCTACCATGCTATATGTCAATAATATCTCAAAAATGACATTATAAAGCAATATGTGGTAACGTCTGGCCTTTCACATACCTTATGGTGATGGCAAAGTAGGACCCTCATTATAGAAAGGAGAAAACTACGTAAAGAACAATTAATTGATTGTTCCTTAAAACACAGTAGGTCAAGAATCTCACCCCAAACCCAGTCTGTGCACTTCAGCTGCCTGTGTGGAATGGAATGAAGCCTCTTCCATCAATGACTATACTGAGGAAGGCCTACTTTCAGGGAGAGAATAAATTATAGGAAGAACGAAATTAGAAATAGAACACATATGTATGGGCCACATTTTTATGTGGAAGAATATTATTGACTGCTAACACAAGTACACGATACTGAATTATTATTGTCTCAAGGCAAGAATCCCAACTTTTAGGGAAAGCAGAAATAATGAGAGCACAACGCCATTTTCAGAAATGAGATATAACTATCCCCACTGAGACCCTTCAACTGAAAAGGCTTTTTTGCCCACTTATTCAACACCATTCAATATCCATCTTGTGGGATGGCCTTTAAACAATCTTAAGAGAATTTTACCATTAATTATCTTCTATTCATGGTAAAGAATAAATTTCTTTTCGTGTGTGATTTGAAGCTCAAGTAAGGAGAGGATTTGCAGGATGTTCTGTATAGAAATTTAAATCTTAATATGCTGAGTACTACAATTCTTAAAAAGTGGCCTATGACAATAGACATCTGAGCTGGCCATCCATTCTGCTTTTAGGACTCACTATAATTTGTTGGGGAAAGGGAAGAGAGATAGTTCTGGAAGGGAGGAGTTGATTATAATTTTCACAGGATTAAACTTCAAATGTTTTCCTATTTTGCTGTGACTCTTAACTATATTCAGGTTATGAAATAGGATTAGTCACCACAGGTCAAGAGAAGAAAACAAAGGAACAATATGGACTTGAATATTTTGATTCACCATTTATAGAAGAGACTTATGAAGTCTAATGGGGCATTCGACTAGCCAACTAGGTCACTTTCATTGCTCAGGTCCTGGGAGGATGGTGATTCATGCATTTTCTTCGGTCCCTTTTGTAAACTGGGCCTTCTAGTAAAAGCTTTATATTTGTGATCTCATTTAATCCTCAAATCAGCTTATTGAGACAGATGGTATTATGCCCATTATACAGAAGTGGACACTGAGTGCTTAGAAGTCAGGCAGTAAGTAGTAGAGCCATGAAATGGACCACGTCTGCTTAACGCTAAAGGCCATCTTTCTTCTAGTCTTCTAAGTTTATTTGCTCATCTTGTTGTTTACAATAGACACTGCTTAACTGGCCACCTGCCATCTAAAATGATTTTGAAAAGCCTAGAATTGCATTATAGCCACCTTAGAGATATTGTAAAAAGGGTTCAGGGGCATTTCAGAATTTCAATTAAAAGACACATCATTGGTTGGAAGGAATTCAAGGTTATAAATGCTAAATATTTAAATACTCTCATCTTAAAGCAGATCACCCTCCAAGAGAGGGCAGTCTATTCTTCTAGATGGTCAGGTCCCTGAATTTTTAATACCCAAGAAATCCTGCAAAGTGATGTAGTCAGGAAGCTTCTCAAATATTAGAACAAAAATGAGCTAGGCATAGGAGGGGTTGCTTGATAGGTGGCTAGCTAACTTTAAAAACAATTAAATATAAGTCCTTTTTCAGACTTTTTATCACATAACATGTTGAAAATCTTTGCCCCAGTGTTCTCATCCTGTGGCAGGAAATCTCTTCTCTTTGTGCAAATGAAAAATGTCTCCGAATGTCAGACACATGTTGCTTTATGCCAGTGGTTCTTGTCTCCATCAAATGCAAAGTCCACTTTTATAAAAAATAACCCCTTCTTAACCACCTTGTATAGAAATTCATAGGTTATGTAACTCATATAAAATTGATAGGATAAATACAATGTTCACGTAATATACAAGAGAAGTAAGTCATTTATAATACCATCTCATCAGTAAAAATCTCAGGCATGATGGCAGTAGAAAACATTTTTCTTTTTTTTTTTAATTTTTTTTTAACGTTTTATTTATTTTTGAGACAGAGAGAGACAGAGCATGAACGGGGAAGGGGCAGAGAGAGAGGGAGACAGAATCAGAAGCAGACTCCAGACTCTGAGCCATCAGCCCAGAGCCTGACGCGGGGCTCGAACTCACGGACCGCGAGATCGTGACCTGAGCTGAAGTCGGACACTTAACCGACTGAGCCACCCAGGCGCCCCGAAAACATTTTTCTAAGACACAGAGTATTAGCATGGACAATGCTATTACTAATACTGATCGTATTACCACGAATGTAACAGCCACAATGAATCCCACTGCCAGTGTGTATACCGTGACTCAAAAGCCACTTGACCATTGCTGTCTGTGATGTGATTTTTTTTTGTGCCTCCAAATGGTGAAAACCTCTTGGCAAAGTTCCAAACAAATCAAAACACAATCCCCTTTGATATATACATTTTTTTTACTGTAGTTGCATTCCTAGAAAATTAAGATTGCATTAAAACGGTATAAAAACATTTCGTGATGGTGTTTAAAAGAGTTGGTTTTAGTCTGCGGGAGTCTGCCAAGACAATTCTTTGTTGTATAAGACTCTGTGATCTAGCCTCCCCAGGCCTCTCTCAGTAAATGTCCACCACATTACCTCAATCATTGGAACTAGCAAAAATGTCCCCACAAATTTCCAAAACCTTCTCTGAGAAGGTGGTCCCAACTTTGAGAACCACTGCTTTATTCAGCATATCTAGTTCTTGAAGAGCTATGTCTAAATTCAGTTTTCATACTTAAACCTGAATCATCACATATTAAGTTTTCGTAAAGTGAGGTGCGTCTGTTAAAAAGACGCACTGGTTTTCGTGACAGGAACAAAGGTGTTCCTGATTCACTATAAGTAATTTTCTTGGCTCACCCTAGGTGGTGACATAGGACACGATTCACGAATGTAACTCAGGCAGGAATGCAGAGCTACCTTCTATGTGTACAGAAGCTGATAAACAAAAAGCAGGTGGACCACAAGCATGACAAGATGCATTGGCACAGGTACAGGCATTTGTATATCCAGCTGACTCAAGGACTAGGCAGAAACCCTTGGCCGTCTCACAAGTTGATGGGGTCAATTCAGGGAAAAGGTGAACCCGGGGAAAGATGGATGACAGTAGTTGCTAGGAGGCTAGAAGTTTGTGAAGGAAACAAAGGATGTGAGTCAGGGTAGAGTGTGAATGTGTAAATGTAAACAAGGGTTAAATAGTCATGTCACAGGCCAGATGAAGGTGACTAGGGCTCGGAAAGCTACCTGGTAGATACTGCTTCCTGACTTAAATTCTCTTGCATCTGGCTCTTAAATTGGGGGCTCCCAGTGGATGGCATGGAACTGTCTTATACTCCTCATCCTGGAGGGGTAGCGGAGCATGGTTTGTGAGTTTCCTCCCCCACTGTGCCCAAAACCACTTCTGCTACCTTTATGTCTCTGGCAAGCCAAGTCACTTCACATGTGTGAGGTGGATATCTGTTCACCATATTGCGTGTGCCATAGCAGCATCTGTTTTTCCATCCCTGTGGGAGAAGGAAAGGTGGGCATGAGTCCCCACAGAAATTCTGGCGGACCGATAAAGACCACCTCCCACGTTCCCCAGGCTGGAGCTTCCCTCAGGCTAACCATGCGCACCTCAGGCTCTCTGCAGTTTGCATACACACCTCAGATGCCTCTCTTCACAGAGGCTCCAAAAATCAGGCCCAGACAGACTCCAGTGCCTATTCATCTGAAGTTCACTAGGCAATGTGCCTGGTGTCATTTGAGCTAGCTGTATGGCAGCCAATTTTTTTTTTTTAATGACATGATTGCCCAGGCTCTCAAATCCCATTATGAAACTTTTTATCCTTTACTCAGAGCTTTTTTCTTTTTTTTCTATCTGTCATTTTAGTTTGATGGAAAGAGATGTTGAGGAGAAATATTTGGAAAATTGTTCTCTGGGGCCAGATGATGCAGTGAGTCACAATCACTGAACACATCTGGGGAATCTGCAGTTGTTCCCATTCTCCCCTGTCCTGAAGCTCTGAATGACTGACAGTCTCTGGCATGGACAGGAAGAGGGTGGGACGGATTCCCAGGACAGTGTATTAGAACTGTAAGGAAGAGAGGCCTCCCAAGGCCCTACCTCAGGGCCACCTCCACCCTTGCTCACAGAAAACAAGGAAGGCTGCTGGCTAGCTATGCCCTGCCATGCATTAAGAACCCTGCAGGGATGCTGCCAGTCTGTTATTAGAAATAGTTACCAGCCAATGGCAGCGTTATGCCTGCTGCTTCACTATGGTTACACATAACTTCAGAGCTGCAATATGATCCACTCCACACCGAGGGGCATAGACAGTACAGAATACATACCGTAAGTCAAAACATGGGCCTCAGAATGGGCTTACAGAGAAACGGTGACATATCTTCATGAACATTCTCTTAGGTCTTGACAGCTGTGAGGGAGTCCTGCTCTCAGGTCAGCTTATCCAGACGAAGCTGTAAGTGATGTTACAGCATGGTACCCACATCTTCTCAAGTGGTCACACACATTCAGTGTCCTGTGTGAAGTGGTGCAGGATTCTTGAGGCACTTAGCCTCACGACAGCCAGAAGGTTGGTAATCTCCACAGCTACAGCCGGTATCTAGTACGGCACCTGGCCCGTAGTAGGAATAAGTAAATATAGAGGAGGTGAGGTAACTGACCGGATGAGCCATTTCTTCTTCATCCCACCTCCTCTCCTATCTCCCCCATCCCACCCCACCCCTCTCCACATTTCTCCACAAAGCTCCGTCAGTCAGTAGAAAACATAGTCATGAAACCACGATGGTTGATATTAAATGACTAAGAGAGGCAGGGTCCGTATTGGCTAAGAATACGCACATAGGAGTTGGGAAAACCTGAATTTAAATTTTACTTCCTACCATTTATAAGTTTGGTGACCTTGGAAAAACTGTTAAGTACCTTGTCTATTTCCTCATCTGGAAAGTGGGAATAATAATAGTACCTACCCCAGGCCTTTGTTATAAGGATTAGAGATGCTACGTTCGAAGTACTGGGCACTGTGTTGGGGACTTCAGTATTCAATAAATGTGAGCTGCTCTTATTATTTTCCATGTGCCTATCAGCATGATGTGGGAATCATCCCAGCTAAGTGACCACAGTCAGGCCTGTGCCTCTCTGAGGGAAATTGCTATCTCACCCATCTCTGCAGCAAGTGAAATTATCTTTGCACCAATTTGACCATTGATTAGTGTGGTTTCCATGGTTGCGTTCCTTAACCTTTTGGGCTTCAGTTTCTTCACTGTAAACAGAGGTGGCTGCTCTGTCTACACTCAAAAGTAATCACTTGTAAAAATGATTGGAAGGCATCCTCAAGAGTAACTTTGAGTTTTTGATTTATGCTGTTGCCTAGATTCCTAATATTTAGGGGATAGGTTAGGGAGTGGGGAGGGATATGAAAGTCTGGGGACACTGTGAAATGTGTCCAAAGGCATTTATCCCACCTTTATTGACTCATGCGTCAGTTAATTGAAGGATTCATGATTTAGGACAGTTACGCCAAATGCTCTAGCTGGTGTAGATCAGTAAACATGTCCTCTTTGGAAAGTTCAAAAAGTCACATGACCTCAGTTTTCAATGCAGCCATTCTTCACGATGTGTCAAAATCATTTTTTAAGGTTTAGACAGTTAAGAGAAACTTAGGGCATATTTTCTGCCAGCATACAGTTCTTTCATGTGCAGTAAGGAATGGAAATGAAATAGCAAATAAGGAGAAATAGTGCATACAATCATCTTTATAATTATGCTAATGTTCTTTGAGCATACCCTGTCACTTAGGGTTCCTGGACCCATTTCCAACATAGTAGAAGGGGGTCCCACACACACACAACACCTGCAACTCTCAGATATCAGCCAGGTATTCAGAATTCAGGTCATTTCTGACACTACCCAGAGATAGCATCAGATTCCAGAGGTTAAGGGCACCGTCATATAAGACTGCCTCCCCACTCCCCACTTGATATGCCAGTCACAAGCCCTGGGCTTTAACCAGTGCTTCTGACTGACCAGATACAGATTAACGGTTTCAACAACCTTACATTCAGTTAATTTGTTACAGGGGCTTGCAGAACTCAGGGAAACACCTAAATTTACCAGTTTATTAAAGTATATAATAAACACTATGAATTATCAGCTGGATGAAGAGATACATAGGAGATACATACAGCAAGGTCCCAAAGAAACTTCTGTCCTTGTGAAGCTTGGAGCCTCACTTGGTGACACATGGAAACATTCTGGTTCCTCAAGTATGAAAGCTCTCTGAAAAAAGGACAAAGAAGCTATCCTCTTGGGTTTTTTAGGCACTTTGTTACATAGTCCTAATTCACCAAGTCATTGGCAATTCACTGATCCAACCTTCAGCCCCTCTCCCCCGGCCAGAGGTTGAAGGTTGGAAACTGAAAGTTCCAACTCTTTAATCATAGTTGGTCCACCTGGAAACCAGCCCCTGCCCTTGGGTGAGGTCCAAAAGTCACTTTCATCAATAACAAGGCACCCATTTTATTTTGGGGGCTCTGAAGCATTTTCAGAAACTATGGATGAAAACCAAATATATTTGGTCATTTAAGTGACCAAATATATATTTCTCATAAATAATTATATCACACCATGTTAAACATTTTGCCTAAACAATCTCACTTAATTCCAGCCTATATAGTGGATACCATTATCTCCATTCTACATGGGAGGAAGAAATCAGGCTTACAGAGGTTAAGTAATTTGGCCAAGTCACCCAGGCGTGCATTGGGGAACATAGCCCTTTTTAAATATCTGCCTTTTCTTGTTGTTTCCTCAAGGTTGATTCAGTATAACTGACCACGCCAGGTTGTCCCCTCTGTGTTGACAGAGCACAAGGTAGAGTGACATTTAGAGCACTGGTTGACTCAGGTTGCCATTAATATCCTCTTGAACTGGCAAAAATTCAAGAATGAGCTTATGCCATTGACACTTAGTCTATGAAATCCCATACACTTGACTCCATTGCTATAGATCCGAGTCAGTCTGCACCGATTGAAGATTCTATTCCTCTTAAATACCAATAGTTCCTTAATCACTGCAATTATCTTGGGTGACCTTTTGTCAATTAACCAACTGCTCAGTTTCCTTTATCATCATTTATGAAGCATGTCCTATAAGCAGAGCCTATCCATATTGGGCATTTGGGGTAAGAAAAAAAACAGGTTGTCCCTGGCCCCAAAGAGCAGCTGCTTTAGGGAAACTGGAATGTGTAGGTAGTTAGGCAGGTAGGTAGTTAAAAAGGTAGAGAGGCAAGACAGTGACAAATATAAAATAAAAGCCAGAATAATGTGCTATGTGTGCAGGGATGGAACAGGGACTAATTCCGGCTTAAGGCTGGGTAGGTACAGAAGCCTCTTAGATAATTTAGGCTGTGACAGAAGAATGAGGGGTGAATCTGGGAGATTACACTACCAATCAGAAAAGACTACCTTGACTAGAAAACCCAGAGATGGCCATCATGTTCCTCTTTTTCACTGAACCGAGGAATAGTCTGAGTTCCCTTCTCTCTACCAATAAGGGAGTATCACCAACTCAACATAACTCATTGTATGTGTGATGAATCTCCTTGGCCAGCCATGACTTACTCTTTTTGTGACTCCAAAGGTGTGTGTTAAGCCATGTAAGGGTATGCCTCCCCTACTCAAGTAGATAGCCATTTGAGCTCAGAAAGGACCTTCCAAAAAAAAAATAAAGTGCACAGCATATAACTACCTACTTATAGAAATGTCCTTAGGAACTCTAAGCTCATTTTCCATCTCTCTCTTTTCCAAACATCTCTTAATGCTTTATTACCAGAGACCATTTGTTGTTCATCTATTTGGTGAAGAACTCTTGGTAAATGTACAAGATGTATGAGATATGGCTTCTGTCTTCAAAGAGCCATCAACTAATGGGAGTAACAAGACCAAAGTTGAGAAAACTCTATACAAATCCATATAATCAAAAGGTCATTTGCATAGGCATTTCGGAGTCCTCCACTAGCCCCATCTATCACAAAGTGAACTGAAAGGAAAAAATTCTATGTTCAAAACATAGAGTCTGGTCTCAAGAGAAAGGCTCCCACACAAAGGATGACATTTTTCTCTCTAGCTTTCTTAGCTTTTTTCCATCTATATGACCCACATTCAAATTAGTTTTGAGAAATATCCACAATTTCTCTTTGAATTGAGCAGCCTTATATAGAGTAATCATACTTTATCATCTTATTTGAATAATGAGCCTGTAAAAGTGGGAGAAAAACATGACAAGACAAAAATTCCTCTTAGATATTAATGTTGGAGCCAAATAGAATGAATAAATGACTTTTACATCTGACCCTGCAAATGCAGAAGACAAACACAGAATCTATATTTTCAACTAATTTAAATAGAAGATGGAATTGAAACAGAAAGCCAGCAACCAAATTAGTCATCTTGTTACAAAGAAAATGTAGCCGGCTTCATTATTGTAATGGCAGACATCAGTGGAGTACAAAATTGACCAATCTTATATTAGAAAAAAATATATGATGTTTGGTTGACAAGGAAGCTCTGCTTATATAAGCGTTGACTACATATTCTATAATGGATTAGAACCTTTAAGTTCTCAGTAGCACATCACTAATAGAAATTGTAAAAGCCATATTAAATACTATAAAAAGATGCAATATTGCTACTGTGCTGAGAAAAAATTTTGAGATCAAATTAAAAATTATATAATATTTAAAGTGAACCTATTTGGTTTTGGAGATATTGGACAACGAATGTGAAACCACAGGTAACTGTACCCAAAATTGAATAGAACATTAGAAAGTAAAAGATGTAAGTCAAAGAGAGAAAGAGTTATCTCTTGTCCAAAGCAAGTTATCTTCCAAGATAAGTCACCTGACTGGTCTAGTCATGGACAAAGAAGTGTGATACTAGCTTCATCAAATTGGATTGCAATTAAGATTCTACCGTATAAGATACAAGAGCACCCGGGTAGCTCGGTTGGTTAAGTGCCCAACTTTGGCTCAAGTCATGATCTCAGAGTTCCTGAGTTTGAGCCTCACATCTGGCTCTGCATTGATAGTGTGGAGCCTGCTTGGGTCTCTCTATCTCCCTCCCTCCCTGTCTCCCCCCCCCCCACTCTGTCCCTCCCCTACTTGTGCATGCACACTTTCAAAATAAATTTAAAAAAAACTCTACCATGTAAGATACATATTTTAAAGTATCTTCATTAAACACCTTCCTTTTCATACAATGTGGTATCATCATGTTCACTCATTGTGGTTTTAAGGTCTCATAGTGATGTCATTTAAATGCAAGAGCAGGAGTAAAGAAAACAAAGAAAAGCACAACATAGAGAAAAAGACTCAACAGTAGCAGCATGCATGAGGGTAAACTCTCAACAGTGCATGAGCTCAGATCATTTCTACTAAAATGCATTGTGCCGCCACAGCATTCCATTCCCATTCCAACCTATAATTAATGTGTGTCTCCTTCATGGCATGAAACTAAAAAAGGTCTCAGAGGTGAGCTATAGGCATTTCAGAGTATGGCAGATCCAACAGCACAGGGCTCTGAGCAGAACAGGAGTAGATTCCCACAGTCCCATCATTTTCTTTTCTCTTCTCACCAAAATGTTGTAAGTGGACCACCTTCCCACAGGCAGGTATTAGAGGGTATGGAGGTGCATTTTAGATAGAAAAAAAGGCACTGTATGCATATATATGAACGTTAGGTGCTGATTTACATATGTTACTGTCTTTTGTTTAATTTTATATTTTTTTTAATTTCCATCCAAATTAGTTAGCATATAGTGCAACAATGATTTCAGGAGTACATTCCTTAATGCCCCTTACCCCTTTAGCCCATAACCCTTCCCACCCCCCGTCCAGTAACCCTCTGTTTGTTCTCCATATTTATGAGTCTCTTTTGTTTTGTCCCCCTCCCTGCTTTTCTATTATTTTTGTTTCCATCCCTTATGTTCATCTGTTTTGTCTCTTAAAGTCCTCCTATGAGTGAAGTCATATGATATTTGTCTTTCTCTGACTGACTAATTTCACTTAGCATAATACCCTCCAGTTCCATCCACGTAGTTGCAAATGGCAAGATTTCATTCTTTTGGATTGCCGAGTAATACTCCATTGTGTATGTATACCACATCTTCTTTATCCATTCATCCATCAGTGGACATTTGGGCTCTTTCCATACTTTGGCTATTGTTGATAGTGCTGCTGTAAACATTGGGGTGCATGTGTCCCTTCGAAACAGCACACCTGTATCCCTTGCATAAATGCCTAGTAGTGCAATTGCTGGCTTGTAGGGTAGTTCTATTTTTAGTTTTTTGAGGAACCTCCATACTCTTTTCCAGAGTGGCTGCCCCAGCTTGCATTGCCACCAACAATGCAGAAGAAATCCTCTTTCCTTGGCAACATCCGCATCCTTGCCAACATCTGTTGTTGCCTGAGTTGTTAATGTTAGCCATTCTGACAGGTGTGAGGGGTATCTCATTGTGATTTTGATTTGTATTTCCCTGATGATGAGTGATGTTGAGCATTTTTCATGTGTCATTTAGCCATCTAGATGTCTTCTTTGGAGAAGTGTCTATTCATGTCTTTTGCCCATTTCTTCACTGGATTCTTTGTATTTTGGGGTGTTGAGTTTGATAAGTTCTTTATAGATTCTAATCCTTCATCTGATATGTCATTTGCAAATATCTTCTCCCATCCTGTCGGTTGCCTTTTAGTTTTGCTGAATGTTTCCTTTTCTGTGAAGAAGGTTTTTATTTTGATGAGGTCCCAGTCGTTCAGTTTTGCTATTGTTTCCCTTGCCTCCGGAGGCGTGTTGAGTAAGAAGTTGCTGTGGCCAAGGTCAAAGAGGTTTTTGCCTGCTTTCTCCTTGAGGATTTTGATGGCTTCCTCTCTTACATTTAGGTCTTTCATCCATTTTGAGTTTATTTTTCTGCATGGTGTAAGAAAGTGGTCCAGATTCATTCTTCTGCATGTCACTGTCCAGTTTTCCCAGCACCACTTGCTGAAGAGACCGTCTTGATTCCATTGGATATTCTTTCCTGCTTTGTCAAAGATTAGTGGGCCATACATTTGTGGGTCCATTTCTGGGTTCTCTATTCTGTTCCATTGATCTGAGTGTCTGTTCTTGTGCCAGTACCATACTGTCTTGATGATTACAGCTTTGTAGTATAGCTTGAAGTCCGGGATCATGATGCTTCCTGTTTTGGTTTTCTTTTTCAAGATTGCTTTGGCTATTCGGGGTCTTTTCTGGTTCCATACAAGTTGTAGGGTTATTTTTTCTAGCTCTGTGAAGAAAGCTGGTGTTATTTTGATAGGGATTGCATTGAATATGTAGATTGCTTTCGGTAGTATTGACGTTTTAACAAAATGTGTTCTTCCTATCTAGGAGCATGGAATCATTTTCCACTTTTTGGTGTGTTCTTCAATTTCTTTCATAAGCTTTATATAGTTTTCAATGTATAGATTTTTCATCTCTTTGGTTAGATTTATTCCTTAGGTATTTTATGGTTTTGGTGCAACTGTAAATAGGATCAATTCCTTGATTTCTCTTTCTGCTACTTCATTGTTGGTGTATAGGAATGCAACTGATTTCTGTGCATTGATTTTATATACTGCATCTTTGCTGAATTCATGAATCAGTTCTAGCAGTTTTTTGGTGGAATTTTTAGGGTGTTCCATAGAGGGTATCATGTCATCTGTGAAGAGTGAAAGTTTGACCTCCTCCTGGCTGATTTGGATGCCTTTTATTTCTTTGTCTTGTCTGATTGCAGAGGCCAAGACTTCCAATACTATGTCGAATAACTATGTGTGAGTGGACATCCCTGTCTTGTTCCTGACCTTAGGGAGAAAGCTCTCATTTTTTCCCCATTGAGGATGATATTAGCGTTCGGTCATTTATATATGGCTTTTATGATATCCAGGTATGATCCTTTTATCCCTACTTTCTTGAGGGTTTTTATCAAGAAAGGATGCTGTATTTTGTCAAATGCTTTCTCTGCATCTTTTGAGAGGATCATATGGTTCTTGTCCTTTCTTTTATTGATGTGTTGAATCATGCTAATTGTTTTGGAGATATTGAACCAGCCCTGCATCCCAGGTATAAATCCCACTTGGTCATGGTGAATAATTTTTTAATGTATTGTTGGATCCAGTTGGCTAATGTCTTGTTGAGGATTTTTGCATCCATGTTCATCAGGGAATTGGTCTAGAGTTCTTCTTTTTCGTGGGGTCTCTATCTGATTTTGGAATCGAGGTAATTCTGGCTTCATAGAAAGAGTTTGGAAGTTTTCCTTCCATTTTTATTTTTTGGAACAGCTTCAAGAGAATGGTGTTAACTCTTCCTTAAATGTTTGGTAGAATCCCCCTGGAAAGTTATCTGGCCCTGAACTCTTGTTTTTGGGGGAGATTTTTGACTACTGATTCGATTTCCTTGCTGGTTATGGGTCTGTTCAAATTTTCTGTTTCTTCTGTTTCAGCTTTGGTAGTATATATGTTTCTAGGAATTTGTCCATTTCTTCCAGATTGCCCATTTTATTGGCATATAATTGCTCATAATATTCTCTTACTATTTTTTTTTTTCTTTCTGCTGTGTTGGCTGTGATCTCTCCTCTTTTATTCTTGATTTTATTTATTTGGGTCCTTTCCTTTTTCTTTTTGATCAAACTGGCTAGTGGTTTATCAATTTTGTTAATTCTTTCAAAGAACCAGCTTCTGCTTTCATTGATCTGTTCTACTGGTTTTTGTTTGTTTGTTTGTTTGTTTGTTTTGGTTTCGATAGCATTAATTTTTGCTCTAATCTTTATTATTTCCTGTCTTCTTCCAATTTTGGGTTTTCTTCACTGTTCTTTTTCCAGCTCTTTAAGGCATAAGGATATGTTGTGTATCTGAGATCTTTCTTCCTTCTTTAGGAAGGCCTGGGTGCTGGATTTTTTCCTCTTATGACTGCCTTTGCTGCGTCCAGAGGATTTGGGTTGTGGTGTTATCATTTTCACTGGCATCCATTTCATTGGCTCTTTAACTTCTTGGTTAGCCCATTCATCCTTTAGTAGGATGTTCTTCAGTCTCCAAGTATTTGTTACCTTTCCAAATTTTTTTTTCATGTGGTTGATTGCAAGTTTCTTAGCTTTGTGGTCTGAAAATATCCACGGTATGGTCTCGATCTTTTTGTATTGCTGAGGGCTGATTTGTGTCCTAGTATATGGTCTATTCTGGAGAACGTTTCATGTGCATTGGAGAAGAATGTATATTCTGCTGCTTTAGGATGAAATGTTCTGAATATATCTGTTAAGTCCATCTGGTCCAGTGTGTCATCCAAAGCCATTGTTTCTTTGTTGATATTTTGATTAGATGATCTTTCCATTTCTGTGAGTGGGGTGTTGAAGTCTCTTCCTATTATGGTATTACTATCAATGAGTTTCTTCATGTTTGTGATTAATTGAATTAAATATGTGGGTGCTCTCACATTTGGTGCATAAATGTTTACAATTGTTAGGTTGTCTTGGTGGATAGTCCCCTTAATTATGATATAATGCCCTTCTTCATCTCTTGATATAGTCTTTATTTTATTTTATTTTATTTTATTTTATTTTATTTTTTTAATGTTTTTTTTGATGTTTATTTATTTTCGAGACAGAGAGAGACAGAGCATGAACGGGGGAGGGTCAGAGAGAGAGGGAGACACAGAATCCGAAACAGGCTCCAGGCTCTGAGCTGTCAGCACAGAGCCCAAAGCGGGGCTTGAACTCACGGACCGCGAGATTGTGACCTGAGCCGAAGTCGGACGCTTAACCGACTGAGCCACTCAGGCGCCCCAATATAGTCTTTATTTTAAAGTCTAGATTGTCTGACATAAGTACAGATTCTCCAGCTTTCTTTCTTTCTTTTTTTTTTTTTTCTTTTGACCATTAGCATGATAGGTGGTTCTCCATCCCCTTACTTTCAATCTGTAGGGGTCTTTAGGTCTAAAGTGGGTCTCTTGTAAACAGCATATAGATGGATCTTGTTTTCTTATCCATTCTGTTACCCTATGTCTTTTGATTGGAGCATTGAGTCCATTGGTGTTTAGAGTGAGTACTGAAAGATATGAATTTATTGCCATTATGTGTCTTGTAGAGTTGGAGTTTCTGGTGGTGTTCTCTGGTCCTTTCTAATCTTTGTTGCTTTCAGTATTTATTTATTTATTTATTTATTTATTTATTTATTTATTTATCTATCTGTCTTTTCTCCCCTCAGAGTCTCCCCCTTAAAATTTCTTGCAGGGCTGGTTTAGTGGTCACAGTTTCCCTTAATTTTTGTTTGCCTGGGAAACTTTTTTATCTCTCTTTCTATTTTGAATGACAGCCTTGCTGGATAAAGAATTCTTGGCTGCATATTTTTCTGATTCAGCACATTGAATATACCCTGCCACTCCTTTCTGGCCTGCCAAGTTTCTGTGGATAGTTCTGCTGCAAACCTGATCTGTCTTCCCTTGTAGGTTAAGGACTTTTTCCCCTGGCTGCTTTCATGATTCTCTCCTTGCCTGAGTATTTTGTGAATTTGACTATGATATGCCTTGTTGATGGTCAGGTTTTGTTGAATCTCATGGAGACCTCTGTGCTTCCTGGATTTTGATGTCTGTGTCTTTCCCCAGGTTAGGAACGTTTTCCACCATGATTTGCTGACATAACACTTCTACCCCTCTTTCTCTCTTCCTCTTCTGAGACTCCTATGATTCTGATGTTGTTCCTTTTTAATGAGTCACTGATTTCTCTAATTCTTACATTGTGCTCTTTTGCCTTCATCTCCCTCTTTTTTTCTGCTTCATTGTTCTCCATAAGTTTGTCCTCTATATTGCCGATTCTCTCTTCTGCCTCATCCATCCTTGCGCCACAGCATCCATTCGTGATTGAGGTTCAGTTATAGCATTTATTATTTCATCCTGACTAGTTTTTACTTCTTTTATCTCCGCAGAACACATTCTAATCTATTTTTGACTGCAGCTAGTATTTTTATTATCGTGATTCTAAAATCTGGTTCAGATATCTTGCGTGTATCTGTGTTGGATAAGTCCCTGGCTGTCGTTTCTTCCTGCTCTTTCTTTTGGGGTAAATCCCTGCATTTCATCATTTGAAGGAAGAAAGGAACTATTGAGATAGATAAAATGAAAATTAAAAAAAATTAAAATTAAAAAAATGTTAAAATTAAAAAATTAAACACACACACACACACACACACACACACACACACATATCGAATAAATGATGTTAGACCCTAGGTGTGTTTTGGCCTGGGTGTTGAAAGTGGCTGGATAGATTAGAGAAAAAAGGGGAAAGAACAAAAAGAGGAAATCATTTGAAAATTTGAAAAAATGAATACACTGAATTAGACTAAAATGAAATGATGGAAGTAAACTAGAATTTTAAAAATTTACACAAAAGTAAAACTATAGTAGAAAAAATTAAAGAAAAAATATTTTTAATAAAAATTAAATATAAAAATAAAATTTTTCCTTTTCTGTATTCAAGAAAAAGAAACAAAAGAGAAAAAGGGGAAAAAAAGGAAATCATTTGAAAATTTGAAGAAAATAACACAATGAAGTAGACTAAAATAAAATGATGGAAGTAAAATAGAATTTGAAAATTTTACACAAAAGTAAAAAATATAGTAAAAATATATAGTAAAAAAAATTAAAGAAAAATATTATTAATAAAAATTGAAGATAAAAATGATTTTTTCTCTTTCTCTATTCAAGAAAAGAAAGGAAATGAAAAAGAGAAAAAAAGAAAAAAGAAAGAAATGGAATAGATGGACCTGCTAAAAGACTGAAACATGACTGAAATGACTTCGTTTTCTCCTTGAAGTCAGACTATGAAGCGCTTTACAGTCCATAAACTAAGCAAGCGGTGAGACTTGTGTTCTTGAAGAGTGAGGTTGGCCCAGTATGGTGGGGCTCAGTGTAACAGCTCTGTTCTCCACTAGATGGCGCCGCTAGCCTACTGGGGTGGATTGTTGTGGCGCTTGTAGGTGCGTATGCGCGTGCGCAGGAGTGGTGAAAATGGCATCACCCAGCTACCCAGTCTCTAGTATCAGAACTCTGTTCTCCCTGATCAGCAATCACGCACCCGTCCTTTGTCTTCAGCTTTCGTCCACTCCCCGCTTTTACACTGTCCGTGACCAAGACCCAGGTAGTACTTTTCTCCCACGTTTTGTCTCAGATGCAGCTGTTTTCCCTGGCCCCTTACTTCTGAGGGACTGCGGCTTTGACCTGTTCTGCCCCTCTGTGGGAGGGTCTCACTGAGCCATGGCTGAATGCTGGCCTCACCCAGGAAAGTTTGCGAGACTGTGCTGCTGCCGATGTCAGAGACTGCGGCCAGGTGCAAGCCTGCCCCAGAAAAAGTTCATGACACAGTGTAGCAGCAGTGTTTCAGGGATTATGGAAAAATCACAACACCCATCTGGCACTAGGCTTCACCCTTAATGACCTTTTTCCAGCACCAGCGAATGTGGCCATCTCTGGGGTCTTCTGGGCCCAGGTTGCCTCACAACCTCTACCAAATGTCCTTTCAGCAGTGGAACCGCTTCTCCTGTGTGGTCTGAGAAACTCCCAGACCCTACTCTGCTCCTGGGGATTCTCCCTTCCCACCAGAGCACCACCAGGTATGGAGCTGTGGAGTTGCAGCCTTTGCATTCCCCTTGTTTACAGTCTTAATGGAATTTAAACCCTCTCATTTCTCCTTTCTCCTTCTCCTTTCTCCATTTTTAGTTCAGTCCCTGCGGCTTTTTCCAATTTTCCACTTTCTCTCCAGTTGCTTTTGGGGAGGGGTGCTTTTCCCATATTCTCCCCACCGTCTCTGTCCTCTCTCCACCCGAAAAAACACTTGCCTGCCCTCAGTGGTTTCTCCCTCCTCAAATTCTCCTCTCCATGCCATGTACCTGCTGAATTCTGTGGTTCAGGTTGTGCAGATTGTTGTGTTAATCCTCAGATCAGTTTTCTAGGTGTGCAGGATGGTTTAGTGTTGGTCTGGCTGTATTTCATGGACGCGAGACACACAAAAAACTTCCATGCTGTTTTGCCATCTTGGCTCCCTCCCTCTGTTACTGTCTTTTATTTGACTCCCTGAATGTTTTACTCTAATTAATGTATTCATTTTTGGTACTCATTCCCAGGAGCATGTTGCAGTGGGCATATTTTAAAAATTGAAGGAATTCATTAAACAAATAATTAGTTGAAGTTGATAACATAGATTAATTTAAATTATTAAAAATACCTAGTACTAACTCTCAAACAATTCTTTGAAGAAAAAAAAATCACAGTATTAAAATTCCAGCTTCAGATTGCCTCTCAATTAATCTAAAAATAAAAGTTTGGCTCTAAGCCTGGAAGGTTTGCAAGTGGAGCTTTGATCAACTAAGATAGGCAGGGGATTCCAGAGCCGAGGGCCCCTGCTGAACATGCCCTATCTCCAGTTACCCTCTGTTTAAACTGGGGATCCATTAGCAGAGACCCACAGTAGATTTCAGCTGTCATGATTTTTGTATATAGACAGAGCTTAACTTTAGTCAGGATGATGTCTTAATACCTGAGGCTTTGAACATGTATGAATTTTAGGTAGAGTTCAAGTTGACAGGAGAAATGGAAAAACTTACTTTGTTTGAGCATTGGGTAGAATGTGTGTGTGTGTGTGAGAGAGAGAGAGAGAGAGAGAGATACGGACATAATTACATTATTCACTTTCTTTTAGGAACTGGTTTCTCATAGATCACTGGGTCATACCCAGTATTAGCTACCTGTAACAAGATGAGCATGATTTTTATCAGCTAGCTAATTCATGGATGACTATAATACCATTCATTTGAGATGCATTGTCTCCGTAGCTATATCTGTCTCCTATACATTGTTCCCCTGCCCTTAAGTGGGTAATAAGTCTATTGTGATCTGGGCCCTTTGATGTTATGCTTTATTTTTTTGCCTGTCCAGAAACCTCTCTTCATGAAAGCTGATTTGTCAGCCACAAAAAAAGTGATATTACATATAGTGATGTTTGTGAAAGTGTTTAAGTGCAGCATAAATGCCAATGGATTTATGCAGATTAAAACTGGTACATTAATTGGGGTGCCTGTGTGGCTTAGTTGGTTAAGCATCTGACTCTTGATTTTGTCTCAGGTTGTGACCTCAGGGTTCTGAGATTAAGCCCCACATCGATTCTCTCTCACTCTTCCTCTGCCCCTTCCCAGCTCGTCCCCTTGTTGTCTCCAAAAAAAAAATAAATAAGACAAAATAAATAAAATAAAATGTATGTTTAAAAAGTGGTACGTTAATCTAAAAGTTCGAAATACATGCTTCACAGTTTAAGTCTTACAAATTCAAATTGGTACTAAGAGTTCTTACTATTGGCTAATTTCAGATTTTGCCTATTCAGATTCTGACAACCACAGTCAAATTTAATTTCCCTCAAGGGAAAAAGAAATGTCCTTTTTCTCTTTGTCCCCTGATTTTATTATTGAGTTTTCTGAATTGCGTTTTAAAATAGACTAGTTTAAAAAATCCTCTAGAATCTGTTGACCATTTTTTTCATAATACTAATTGCCACAGAGAGGATTTTCTTATTAATTCATCACATGACCTTGGACCCTGAAATTGTTTGCATATTTATAAAATGGATTAAAACTACCCTTCCTGCTTTCTTCTCACAAGTAATGTGAGATTCAGTCTTTTATTTGTTATTAAAAACATCTTTAAAATATGCAGAGTGTTGTAAATGTGAGGTTGTATCCAGTGCTGTTATTTTTAATACCTTCCATGTGTTGAAGAGTTTTACTGTTATGTCATATTTTGTTAATGGTTTTATTTCAGTAAAAAAGCACTAGATCTAAATGCAACGAGTTAATTAAAACTTGGGAGGGGGGATTTGTTTGGTTAATATAATTGATCCATATTATACATATCTGTACTTATTCTCTGTGCCTGTTCTCTCTCTCTCTTGATTCTACTTTATCTCCTTTGAACGTGACAAAGGTAAGGGTAGAGATCATGAAAAGAGGCCATAGTCAAATTTCCGCGGCGGGGTGGGTGGTGGTGGTCAGAAGGAAACAAATCTCCAAAATTTCCAGTCATACGTTTCACTTTTGCCTAGAAGTAGCTGGGGAAATGTGCAACCCTATTATCTAAGGACAAAAGTTGATTATCTGAGCTCCTGGCCTCCCTAACAATGGAGGGGCCACAAAAGGGAGGTGAAGCTGGAGAGTCATCAGGTGCAGCAGTTTGGTCTTAATCAGGGGCCTGGTTTTTTCCTTATTGAGTCTGGGCATTGTAACATGATCATCTCTAGCACATACTTTAAGACCATTGGTCTGAACAAAGAATGAGGAAGTGGAGTTTAAACCCTGCGGAGCCATTTCTAAGAACACCTCCTTCCCTGATGATACCTTTCTTCATAGAGCTTCATAGAGTCAATTTCAAAAGTGGCCCCCACAGGTAAATGGGGGGCCACTCCTGAAAATATACTGCTGAGAATTAAAGTGGCTGTATAAAAGATAGTCATTTTGCTTAGTTTCTAAAATGTCTGTAAGAGTAAGGAAAAGTTAAAATTTGAAGCCAGAAACGTGATCATCTTCTGCTTGCATGCTCAGGGAGTAGAAGAATCTACTTCAAGAAAGAGCTTCTTATTCTGGAAAATGCCTTGCTAGGACTCTTTAAGTGTGATATGTGAGCCCCAGCCCCCTTTCTTAGGGGTCCTATTCCCAAAGAAGAAACAAAAAAGGAGGAATTAAATCATCTCATCTAACAGAAGTGAAATTTGGGGAAGAGGACCCTGAGAAAGAGGGTGACCAGAAGATGGTCCAGGAAAATAGCAGGAGACAGAGATCTGGAAGAAGGAAAAAGCTGAGAAGAGCAACAGATGGTGAAAGAACCGCAGGCTGCCCTCTGCCCCTCCATTATTCACAGCAGTGTTAGGGGCAATAGAGAGAATCCAGGGACAGGTTGGGGAAAGAGAGTATGCCTCTTGCTTGCCCACCCTTCTGCTCTCCTGCAAATACAACGTGCCGTAGGAATAGACAGCCAACCAGCCGGCCCTCACTTGTGGAACCTGAACTTGACCCAGAAGGTAGAGTAGATGCTAACCTCCTTCGTCCGCAGTGTCGGGCAAGGCATTCCACCGAGGATGCAGCACAGGCGAAAACATGGTGGTCTGAAAGTACCTGAGCAGCTTGGAGGAGCCAGTTGTGATGGCCCTATGCAGGTATTCTCAGACATTCTTTTTTCCTACAGTTAAAAAAAATGAGGAGCTAAAAAAGGGTATTTAGGTGGAAGACTGACATACTCAGATTTTTGTCTTTTTTTTTAGTTTATTTATTTATGTTTTGGGAGAGAGAGAGCGGGGGAGAAAACCCAGGCAGAGAGAGAGAGAGAGAGAGAGAGAGAGAATCTGAAGCAGGCTCTGCACTGTCAGCGAGGAGCCTGATGCAGGGCTGCAACCCACAAACCTCAGGATCATAGCCTGAGCCCAAACCAAGAGTCAGATGCTTGATAGATTGAGCCACCCAGGCAGCCCTTAAGTTTTTGTCTTGAAAAGAAAGCTCTGGTTCATGGCTTCCAACCGTTTATTTCTTGGACAAATATTCACTGAGCTTCAATGTGCCAGGAGTGTGTTAGGCTCTGGGGATATGGTGATGAATTAAGGACTAGTTCTTCCTCTCATGACACTTACAGGCTCGGTTAAGAGGTAGGTGGTATAAAATTATTCACAAAAATTGAAGTTTAATTCTAAATAATGGAAAATGCTATGTAAGAACATGAAGAAGTGCTTTGATTAAGCATTAGAAGGGGACCTAATTTTGTTTGGAGGTCGCATGGGAGTTGAGTCAAGTCAGGCCACCCAGATGAAACTTGACAGATAAGGCAGCCACTGACCAAGTAAAGACAATTACAGTAGCTCTGTAGAGTTTGAAGAAGCTCCAGGCTTAACAATCAATTAGGAAGCTTTTCTGATGGTGCAGTTAGGTTTCTGAGTCCTCATCTACAGAAATTCAGGGGTTAGCCTATGTTGGTCTCCAAAGCCACCTCTAGCTCTGAAATTACAGAGAAGTAAATACCTCCTTTGTGTTTCACATTGTGCTAGGTACTGATTAGGAATGAAATAAAAGATATGTAAGATATGGATCCTCAACAGAGTAACTATCCAGCAAATTGGACATTTGGCGCAGGTTCAGAGAGATTAGCTCTGGTTATGCATATTGTTTTATAGAACTTTAACAGAGTTAATATAGCACTTTTAATTATTTTGTACTGAAGTTACAGGACCTTCTACCATGGCCCAACTTCCATTTCTTAAAAACTTAAAAGTTTCTTAAGTTTCTTCTCTTGGATTGCCTCCTGTTTGGGGATCTCCAGTCACGAAGGATGGATGACTGATAGATAAGTAGATAGACACATATTTGAAGATTGCAACATAGGAGACCGTTCTTAACACCTGGTGGGACTACACTGCTCATCTTTACAGTACAGATACAGGTGTCATTAACCATCTGAGGAACTACCGTGTAATCGTTGACATTACCATTAAGTTACAAAGGCAGTGCCTTGCACTTAAAAGGCACTCAAATATATTTGGGTGGATGAATGAGTGTACAAATGAACACTGCTTCAAAGTATTCCCCCTGAGAAACAGAATCCAATGTTTGCCACAAACTCCCATGGCTGTGGTCACCTCAGTATGGTTATGGTGCTGTCTTTAAGTACTGTCACCCATATGATGGACAAAAAGTAGGGTCTGTTCCCACTCTTTCCCTGCCTACTCAGAATCGTTCTCATTCTGCCAGCTCAGTTTTTCTCCACACCTTTGATAAACTCCAAAGAGTTTCCCTTTCTAATTTGCAGGGCTTTGATATTCAGCACTGGGAGGAAAGTAAGCAAAAAAGGTGAAAAGATACACTCAGGACAGGGTTGAGGAATGAGTGGTTTTGTTTTTTCTTAGTTATGGGACTTTTTTTTAGTAATTCTTATACTTTTACATAAATAGGAACACGTCATAAATTCTATTTTTATTTTAGATACTATTTTAAATAAACTTTTGCTTTGCTTATTTGTTGATTTACTTACTTGAGCACCCCCAAGAAGAGTTCTTTTTGTCTGTCTGTTTTGCTCTCTTTTGTGTGTGTATGTATGTATGTATGTATGTATGTATGTATGTATGTATTTAGGAAGAACAAGGTTCCAAAGCAGCTGCAGTAGGCAATGGGAGAGGAGCAATTTTAAGCAATGTTTCTTTAAGGCACAAATCCTTTTTACACTGACCAAAGAAAGCAAGTAAAGGAGATGAGCTATTATGAAATTCTGTGCTGGCTGCTGGACTGTTTGAATGATCAGGATGCAGGTTTGAAAAGGGCCCAGGGGGGTGCCTGGGTGGTTCAGTCAGTTGACCATCCAACTTCAGCTCAGGTAGTGATCTCACAGTTTGTGGGTTTGAGCTCTGTGCTGACAGCTCAGAGCCTGGAACCTGCTGCATATTCTGTGTCTCCCTCTCTCTCTGCCCCTCCCCAGCTCGCTCTCTCTCTCTCTCTCTCTCTCTCTCAAAGATGAATAAGTGAGAAAAAAGAAAAGGGCCCATGTAGGGACTGCAGCACCCCTCAAGAAAATGGTTTGTTGGGGCTGCCCTTAACATTTGCTAAGGACAGGTTATAATTTCCTGAGTGAGATGCTAGAGCTGAGGCAGGTGCAAGACTCAAGTGATGGGTAGAAGTTACAGTGAGGCATGTTTAGGTTCAATACATTTAAAAGCTCTCTAACAGGTGGAAATGACTCACAAAAGAGTAGACGCCCTGTTGACAAAATAGATTTCATCTTGTGGGTGGGTAGGCTAAATAACATTGAAGGCCCTCTCCTTCACTAAAATGCCTCTAAGGTAGGCACTCCCCAAATGCATGCTCAAGAGAGAAATGCACAGCCTCTATGCAAACTCAAGATAGAGCCATTTCACCTGCCCTGCATCTCCAGAACCCAGAGTAAGCTGGCCATTTTTCAAGCTAATTTGTCAATAATTTTGATGGGAAGAATGTACTTTATAAGGTTTAGTGTTCCCCCCCCCACCCCCGCCACATTCTGAGAAGGCTCATCTAACTTAGTCACTTGCAACTACTGCCAAACCCAGTATCCGTGCTTAATTTTTAAAAAATAAAGATTTGTGCAATTCCTTGTAAATGAACCCTTGGTTATGGAGCAGTATAAAGTATTTGGGAAAGCTTTCCCTCATATCCTTGAGAGGCAGAAGCTTTGGCAGTGACTTCAAATTGAGCAGCTTCAGTACTTTAGGCACGGCATGAAAAGGCTAAAATTCAACATTAGATTGAGAACAATACAGTATGATGCTAGTAAGTAAGTTAGCTGATCACTTACTGTGTACCATGCACAGAGAATAAACAGGAGGGAGGAAGGGGCTCATCCAACATTTCCCAGAGAGTATATAGTAGTACAGGTAATCAAAACTAAGTTTTCAGCTGCTAGGATTAAAGAGACACTCAAAGAACGATCTTTAACTACAGATGGAGTAGACCCAGAAGTAAGGAGATCCATCTGAGCCAGCTGGATCAAACTCTGGAAGGGATCATGGAGATGCTCTATTCTCCCCCATTTCAGAGTATACATGGGTTACAAATTGGAAAGAGCCAGTATTAGGGGATAAAGCATGAGTGATTGTTTCTGCTCAGAAACAAAACTGACTTCCTTCAGGGGGTGAATTAGGCTGGAAGGAAGTGGATAGGTCTGAGCTCTTTGTGCCCTCCAGTCTGGAAGACAGCTGAGGCAATGGGGCCTGGGAAACACAGACTGCTGGGGGTGCATTGAGGGTATATCCCCAGACACTGGTATTGTCATTGTATGACCCTCATGACAGGGCTGTTGTTTACACTAGTAGCCTAAACAGCAGGTCATGTTTCCACTTAAACTACAATCATCATGCATGAAAGCAAAAAATATAATCAATATTCTAAGAATGCATGTACTCATTGCAAGCCAGGATTAAAATAAATTTTAATTTTATCCTCTCTTCTAAGGTCTTGATAGACAATTTAGCTAATGGCAATCATCAAAGGAAGTGTTTGTTAAAATCAAGTCTCTCTGCTGTCTATGTTAGAATTATCTGGGATGCTCGTTAAAAATGCAGATTCCTGGACCCTATCCCAAATCTGCCATATTGATTTGGATAGGCTAGGTTGACCCCAAAATCTCAATAACTTGACAAAACCAGTGTTTATTTCCCTCTGATATAAAGTTGGTTGCAGTTTTGATGGTTCTCCATAGTAATTATTCTCAAGTAGTGACCCAGCATCCAATCAGCTGATAATTTTCCGGTTCCATTATCTTAATAAGGGAGCATGGAGAATTCACACCACTCTGCCATTCTTGGCCTGATACTCCATTGCTTGTACAGAGATCCGCCCTCCTGAAAGGTGCTGGGAAATGCAAGGATACGCAAGAACATAGAATGGACAATAAACATCTATGGCGCTTTCCATCCTTTGCCCCCTTCTCCTACACAGTTAACATGTTCAATCCCTCCCTAAGAAAGACAACCCAAAGTCCCATCCAGTAGATGTATTGAGCTCTAAGTCTAGGATTTCTGGGTGATGGCCAATAGTCACTACCTGGTTCCGATATGGCTCCTCTTTGGAGAACTGTGAGTTAAAAAGGCAAGTTATCTGCCACTCCCCTGACAGATGTCCCCAGTATAGAATGATGGAACAGGGACACGTTAACTGCAACTGGCACTTCCATTTGCAAAAGGGAAAAAAGGGAGACACACCACAATCATTGGTTGGTTACAGCCCTGAAATCTGCTTGGGAATGGGTATGGTGGCCCCCTACACTCATGTGCAGGAGTTTCTTGACTAGTCCCTAATGTTGTTCTCTGGGAAGAGAGAGGAAGTCTCTTGTCTGCTCTTCTCTGAAGCACCTGGATCTAGCCCCTGGGAAGTTCTTAATCTCGCTTAACTTTCCTTTGCAGCATCTAAAATGGATATTGTGGTATATGCCCTCCTTGAGAACTTTCTAATCAAGGAAGTTTGAGGGCTAAGGGTCATTTTAGGTCTCTTGACTTTTCGACAAGAATAACTTCTTCAAAATTTGAGTAGAATTCTAATATATTTGTTTGCAGTCGGTCCTCTATGCCAAGAACCCCATCCACACATCTTGTTTGAGACATGGTTCTCAAAAACGCCTTATTTCTTTGTTGGTTACTTCCAGCTGAATGGCTCCACACTAAATTTGATCTTTGCCCTGAGTCATTTGGATCATCTGTGTTTCTGGAACTTGGTTATTCACAGCCTTTTTATATCCTCTTTCTCACAGTCTGTGGTCTGGTTGCAGTGGGTTTTCCAATCTTTCAAGGCATCACATTTCTGGGCTCTCTTGCCGTTCATTTCTGCCAATTCATTCTAGAGCCTTTATCTCTTTTTTTTTCTGTGTCTTTTATAGCAGTTTGCTGGTTGCAGCCACCAGTGATCAGTAAACACTTATTGATATTCTGTTTTCTAAATCACTCCCCCCAGAGCTGCCAACTAAGGGCATGTGATCTCCCTACCAAGTTATCATGGGTGACAGTTTGACAAGTGTTTTTGCCATGGAGTAACATAATCTCACATTTCTAACTCCATTATTATTAGTTTCCTCCTTGCTTGCCACCTGGCTACTGAGCCATTCTGCATACTTTAGGGTTTTGTGAGAGCAGCACCCCACTTTGGGTGTCAAATTCTATACTTGTCATAAGATAGTTGATGCTGCAGAAGAAAGCCCCCCTCCAAATATTTTATTTGAAGTCTATCATGGTACTAGGGACTCTGTAGTTCCTCTCTGTTCCAAGCAGTGATTCAGGGCTGCATTGGTTCCATCATGTAGGTATACAACTGGGACACGTGACTTGAGGATCACCTGACAAAGGGACGAGGGAGCTGAGATGGCCATGCACCAGCTCCAAAATGCTTTGGCAAAGTAGCGACGCATGTGACTTCTGCCCCCACCCCAGTGACTTTGCCAAACGGCAAACAGCACTTGCCTTAGTGAACAGTAAATGTCTCTGGCATACTGACTTAATCAGACTCCAAGGGTGAGGCCTGGAATCTGCATTTTAATATGTATCCACTGTTTGAGAACATAATTTCTAAGGTAAGTGATGGTGTTATTTTTTTTGTTGTTTTTTTTTTTTAACAAAACTGAAGCTTAGAGATGACATACATTACCCAAGGCCACACAAACTTAGAGGCAAAGCTGCTTGTGCCCTCCAAGTTCAGGTCAACTCCTAACCACTCAAGAATAGTAAAAGTCCCACGATAATGCAAGTCATAATCCTTATTCACGATTTCAGACAGAGAAACCATGTCTTTTCTTCATTCTGAGGTCCTAACAGTTTAAAGAAGCAGTGTAGGAAAATAGACTAAAGCAGTGTGTTAACAAAATCAGACAAAAACCAAAACGCAGATGCAGAAGTAGGAAAATAATTTTGTCAGAGAAGAGAAAACAACTTGGTCAAGGGTAAGTTTCCTAAGGGTTCACACCTATACACTTAAGACAAGTGAAAAGCCCTAAATAGATCTCTCCCATCCTTAGCTGGACAAATGACAGTGTCAGAAAGAAGTGTGATGTACCCAGGCATCCACACAGTAGTTGTGAGGATTGGGGAAAGTTCTTTGCACCTTCACAGAGCCAGCTTCACCGGTGAGCTCATTTGCAAACAAACCCTACCTACGCACATCTGAAATAAATGTAAACATTTGCTGGGAGTGAAAATAGTGTTCTGTCAAAGTGAAGGGATAGGCTTCAGAATTGAGGGAATTCACTTTGGAATTTGGAAATTTTATCCTTGGATCATACCAGCGAAGAAAAACTAAATGTGGCGTGAGGAAAAGGGAAATTCTTCCTTGCTAAGAAGACTGAAATAGCTTGAATTAATTATACTAACCTAAAAATGTAAGTCAAAATTAATGAGAAATAAGAGGAATTCTGACTCTGGAAATGGCCTCTCTAATGTGTGTTGAAATCCTATACACTTTGGTGGAATAAGCCCAGGACAGGAGCTAATACGCCAACATGAAATTCTAGAAATAGGAAATGCTTCAGGCACCCTGAGTCCACTCGAGTGTCTTAGAGTATTTTCCCCAAACTTTTGATTCAGTAAAATAGGATTCAAAGTTTTCATCAGGGCTTCACTTTTGGAAAACCTTATATATTTATCAACAAATTCAATTTTGGGGGGTGCCTGGGGCTCAGTTAAGCATCTGACTCTTAGTTTCAGCTCAGGTCATCATCTCACGGTTCACGGATAGAGCCCTGTGTCGGGCTCTGCGCTGACAGCATGGAACCTGCTTGGGATTCTCTCTCTCTCTCTCTCTCTCTCTCTCTCTCTCTCTCTCCCCCCCCCCCACTCTCATGCACACACATGCATACATGCTCTCTCTCTCAAAATAAACATTTTTTCAATTTGGATGTTTCCTATTTTCTTGCCCTTTAGTTCATCGAAATGTTACTTTGTAAGAGGCATTTGTTTGGGAAGTAATCCGATTCTTTTGAAACAGTCATGAAAGACTTTGTTGGGATAAGAAGCAAAATTTTGCCTGTTCTTGACTATATACCATCAAAGTGACAGGGAAAACTATAGAAATTATCTGAGTCAGGGGTTCTTAGAATGTGGTCCCCAGACCAGCAGCATCATTACCACTTGGACCTGAGTCCTTAGTGCTCTCACTGTCTTAAAATTCCTAATTTATTTTTGTAAGTAAAGTTCATTTAGTATGTAAGGTCCATAAAGTAAGTAAAGCCAAGATAATAGGACATTAAAGCATGAGTACAAGCAGTGGAGAGACATGCAAGTTGTGTTGGTACATTCACAGATGGCATTCATAGTGCCCCACGAGCGCAGAATTCCAGGAGACTCAGAGCATAGGAGTTCAGTGAGATTCACACCCAGTATATGGTAAGCATGTTATATCTACAACTGTATCAACTGGGGGAGGAGTGGGGGGGGGGGGGGCACTGAGAGCACAGATTGGTCACAATTTCCATTTGAACCTGAACTCTCTTTGAACCCAGAAAAAAACAATTCTAAGAAGCACACCCCTTGGAACACTATGTATGTAGATCCTGACCCTCAGAAGGAAAGGGACAGATAGAGCCACCCATGGTTCCTGATCCTCTCCATACTTCCTTACTCCTCAGGAAGTCAAAAATAGGAGAGTTGACAGCATGTGTGCATGTCAAGGTGTCAGATAAAGACACTTCAATTAGTTTTGTGTGGGAATTCCACTCTCCTGGTAAGAACAGTAGACATGATACCGAGAAGAATTGTATAATTTCAGTGAATTCACAAATGAGTTAAATGGTCTTTAAAATTGTCATTGTGCAATCACCAATGAATAGTAAATTCAAGCTAATTATTTACTCTTTTACCCTTTCTGGACTAAGAACATAAAATAGCAAATAAACAGTACTATGATTAGTTGAGAGAGACAGTGAAAGAAAGGAAATGTTTTATCTTTTAGTACCTTATTTAAAGGTAGGTTTTTTTAATGTTCATTTTTTTAATGTTAATGTTTTTTTAATGTTTATTTATTTTTGAGAGAGAGAGAGGGAGCTAGTGGGGGAGGGACAGAGAGAGAGGAAGACAGAAGATCCGAAGCAGGCTCTGTCGCTGTCAGCACAGATTTCAGGGCTTGAACTCAGGAGCCATGAAATCAGGACCTGAACCGAAGTTGGACGCTCAACCGACTTAGCCACAAGACGCCCCTAGAGGTAGTTTTTGAATAAGTATCTCTGAATATTCATTTTGCTCTGGGTCCCACAAATTAGGTAGATATTCCTGGGCCCCTGTTAGAAATGTAACTTCCCAGGCCACACACCAAACTACATAATCATAACTTGCCGTGACGGGGTTGGGAGGAAGGCAGCAACATGTTGGGTTTTTGTTGTTGTTGTTTTGGGTTTTTTTTTAATATTTATTTTGAGAGACAGACAGACAGACAGACAGACATGGGGCTCGACCCCACGAACCGTGAGCTCATGACCTGAGCCAAAATCAAGACGTTTAAACAACTGAGCTACACAGGTGCCCCGCAGCAATGTGTGTTTTAGCAAGCCCTCCCAGTGATTCTGAAGCAAGGTGAAGTTTGAAAACCACTGGTCTGAATCAGTGAAGCTATAGAACCCCATGGCTCTTTTTATTTAGAAGTTTTGGGTCTGCTAGTTTTATTTTATCTACCCTAAGACGTGGTGGATAAGTCCAGTACCACCATCTTCATAACTGGACTCTAGACGTCTGTCCCCTAATGCTTATGAGCCTCTGTTGTGGAGTCAGACACATCTGTGTTCAGTTTAAGGCAGCCGTGCAACTTTGAACAGGATTCTCAACCTCTCTGACCCTCAGTTTTCTCAGCTGCCAAATGCGGACATTTATGTCTGCCTTATGTGCGGTTAGAGGAATTAAATGAGCTGATACACATAAAGTGTTTAGCACAGTGTCTGCCACCTGGTAAACACTCAACGAAAAGGCAATGAATCTAAATTATTATTAAATTATTATCTGTGTTCTTTATTGCCGGTGCTATTAGTCTCATCCTAGACAAACCTATGAGGCATCCCCCCCTACCTGCCTCTTGCTGGCTTGTCTCTTCTGTTTCATAGCGACACACACACACACACAACAGAGTAGACCTTTTCTTTTTACTAGTGGAGGGGAGGGATTGAGAAACAGAATAGGCTGTTTCTTATTGTTGGCTAGACATTTTCTCGTCTAAAAAGTTCTTTTTGAGATCATTTTGTCTTATAATTTTCAAGCACTCAAGGTAGTGCCTGTCCCCCTTGCCTGAATGTTGGATGGAGAAAGTTATTTCATAATAACTAAGGGCCTGACTTTTGAAGTTGGCCCCTCTGTGTCCCAACTGTACTGCTTACTGACTCGACTCTAGGTCTTTTTCTTCAAATGCAAGAAAGTGCCAAGTTCATAGTATTGCAAGGCTAGGGGAGGGGATGAAGTGGAAGAGTGTGTGTGAAGGGCACAGCTCAGCATCTGGCTCTAGGTGCTCTATACATGTGTGCAGCTGTGATCACTGCTCATGAACCGGAGTTCAGACCAGCTCTGGTTCAGTGCCTCACCACCATGTGTGTTGGCAGATAACTCCCTGGACCTCCTTTATTCACTGTCCAACTGGCAATAGTAGTAACAGTCTCTCCTGCCCACCTCTAAGTACAAGCCCAGAGAATTATCCTAAAGCACTCCGTCAGTCATTGAAGTTCTAAAGAACATGAGGAGGTTTTGTTATTGGTACTGCTGTCTTCAGAACAAAGATGGTAAAACCCTGAGAAAGGATGTGTTGTTGTTAACCCATGCTTCTGCTCTTCATGTGAGTTCTTCGCATGTCATGGGATTCAAATCCTATTCATTTCTTTGTGTTTATTGTAATCAGAGAAAGGGTATGTTAGCATCAAGCTAGAAGTGATCTATAAAAAGGCTAGGGTTGAGTGTCAAATATTCTCCTGCTTTTCCTGAGATCTTTACAAGGAGGCGGTGAACAGAACAGATGCACCCTGAGCATTATTAGAACTTAAGTTTAAATCCAGGACTGCCTGTGGTTTCCTCATTATAAGTGGGGTACCCCATTTATAATGAGTATGCCTTCAAACAGGCCATGGGAGGAATCTCCCTTCTCTATTTTTGAGATTTTAAGTAATCTCTACACCCAACTTGGGCTTGAACTCACAACCTCAAGGTCGAGTCCCATGCTTCATCAACTGAGCCAGCCCAGCACCCCACCTCCTTTCTTTTATGGGTACATCTCAATTCTACCATGGATCCTATGTTCCTTGAGGATTGATCTTGACCTTCTCAAGCGAGGTACACTTTGCAGTTGTTCTTCTGAAACATTAATATGCATGTAAATCACCAAGGAATCTTCTTTAAAAGTGGGTTCTGATTCATTAGTTCTGCTTGGGGCTAGAGATTCTTCATTTCTTTCTTTTTTTAACGTTTATTTATTTTTGAGAGAGAGAGACTGAGCATAAGAGAGGGAAGGGGCAGAGAGAGAGAGGGAGAGATGGAATCCAAAGCAGGCTCTAGGCTCTGAGCCATCAGCACAGAGCCCACACAAACAGTGAGATCATGACCTGAGCTGAAGTCAGACACTCAACCGACTGAGCCACCCAGCTGCCCCAAGATTCCTCATTTCTAACAAGCTCCCAGGTGATGCCAATGCTGCTGGTCCACAAGCCACACACACTTGTGTAGTAGGGGGTTCTAACTAAAACCCCATTGGGATCTTACAGAGCCCACTGGTTGAGGGCTTTGTGTTTAAGGAAGAGCACTGAGCCAAAGGAAACCTGGAGCGGAGGCATGGAGGAATGGTGCCTGTGACCAGCTGGGGATGAGAGCCCTGGCAAGGAGATGTTGAGGGATTATAAGGAGTATGGCAGTAGAGGTGCCAAATTGAGCCCATTGTCTCAAAAAGGAAAGATTTGATTTTTGATCAGTCCCTATATACTGGAGACCAATGGGGTTTCAGGTAGGGATATCAGAATACTGCTGTGCCTGGAAAAACATTCCAGCAAATAGAACACCAGGAAACTGCTATAATGATTCTGTTACTGCTCTGCACACTCCCCACATGCAACCTGTCTCCTTAGCCAGAATGCCTGCTCTTTTCAAGGCTAGATTTCTAGAATCTAATGATATTATGATAGTAGTGTTGCTTTTTGTTGTTGTTTTCATTGTAGAAACTGTATTTGCACGATGCTTTGTTATACAAGGATTTTAAAAGAGGGCCATGTGGGTGGCTCAGTCAGGCATCCAACTCTTGATTTCAGCTCAGGTCATGATCTCACAGGTCATGAGTTTGAGCCCATATTGGGCTCTGTGTTGACAGTGTGAAGCCTGCTTTAGATTATCATTCTCTCCCTCTCTCTCTCTCTCTCTCTCTCTCTCTCTCTCTCCCCCCCACCCCCACCCTGCTCATGTTCTCTCTCTCTTTCTCGAAATAAATCAATAAACCTAAAAACTGAAAAAAAATAAAAAGAAGAAAAAGTGGCAGAGTGAGGAAAGGAGCCAGCAGTCAGGAGGGGCCACAGCGATGGCACACAGCAAGACCCAGGATGCTCACCTTTAGGAATGACTTCATCTGTTTCCCCAATTATGTCCTCTCGGAGTCCCAGGTCCTTCACTTGGCTAAAGGGTCCTCCTTCTGGCCAGTGTGTTGCAGCCTGCATAGATCCAGGGCCAAGGCTTTGTTCAGAAGATCTAAAATTTTTGATGCCCTCAGGCCAGTAGCTCCAGGTTAATTTGTAACTCCCAACAGTCTTCAGCCTTCTCCTCTGGCAAGGAGGCATCCAGGGACTCCAGCTTTCTCCTCTGGCCTTTCTTCCTTACAATACGGATCTCAGCACTTGGGGATACTACCTGTTCCTGACTCCGTGATAAGGGCATCACCACAGCCTTTTTGAGGTGACTGCCTGAGCAAGGGGCTGGAGCATTGCGGGATAGAAATTCTCTTTATCCTTTTGGGTCCACAGCCTCCTGGGCCAGAACCTTGGCTTCCAGTTCTTTTTGCTTCATCTTCATCCTTGTGGTCTCCAAAGCTTTGTCCTTATAAGCGCCATCTGCTTTGGCACTCAGGTGCTCAGCCCATGGACTCCCCTGGACCATAATGGCCATAGCAGCAGTTAATATTTGAGAACTCAAGCTGCAAATGTCCTTATATCTATTTCACTTAATACAAAATCCCTGCAAGGTAGTCACCCTCATTATCCCCATTTTCCAAGGAAAGAAACTAAAACTTGGAGAGTGTTTTAGTTGGGTCACACACCTTATGAGTGAATGCCCCCACTGTTTCCTACCCTTTGTCCTGCACTGGCCCATTGGCCATCATGTTGTATGTGGTCATTAAAAAAATCCCTGTACTCTAAGGGTTGCAGTAAATGCCTCCAGTGATGGAGGACTCAAAAATGTCTAGCAGCCCTTTCCTTCCTGAACATAGGGAGAAGAAGGTACAGGAAAGCAGAGGACACCCCCAGTTTGGGTGGCAGCCTCTGTGCCAGGTGAACTCATCATCAAATGTTTCCCATGAAGGGCAAAAACTTAAACACAATACAAGAGGGCTTCCATATGCAAACAGTGGAAGAACATTTGCCATGAAGCCTTCAGGTGAACTATCTGAAACCTCCTATTTTCTACTCAGCCACCATCCTGGATAGGGTCCAGAAAGAGCTTTCTGTCTCCTTATTCATGTCTTCATGGCCAAGGATTCATCTCTAGGAGGAAAGCAGACTTATTTCCTTATTTCCTGGCACAGAGCCTGGCTCATGGGGGTATATTCAGCACATACCACTAACAAGTTAATTAATCTATCTACTAGAGGTGGCCCTCACTCTCTGCAGTAAAACTAATGGAAGCTGTGCTTGAGTTCCTTCCCCTAATGAGAGGAACACAGTTGAGGGCAACAGGAAGGAACTGTCATCATTGATTCCACAAATATTGCCAGGCACTGCAATGCCTCAGTGACTAGGTGACAATGACAGTCTTAGATTTGAGTCACGTATCTACAAACGGATAGTCATGTAACTTTAGAAGAAGTTCTCAACATCTCTGTGCCTCAGATTTTTTATCTGTAAAATGGGAATGATAGTAGCTCCTACCTCATAGAGTTGTTGAAGATTAGATAAGATAATGCATGTGAAGTGTTGAGTGGTGCTTGTGCTGTGATAACCATACATATCAGCTATATGACTCTATATGACCGTGACATGGGGGTCCCTGTCCACAGGGCAAGTGCCAGCAAATTTTTTTTCTGTAAAGGACCAGATAGAAAAAGTCTTACACTTTGTGTGCTACCTATAGTCTCTGTTACAGCAACTCAGTTCTGCCTTTGTAGCATGACAGTAACCACAGGCGATGCATAATTGAATCTCATTTTTTAATGTGGCATGAAATATTATTTTCCTTTTGGTTTTCTTTCCCCCTAACAATTTGAAAATGTAAAATCCATTCTTAATTCACAGACTGTACAAAAACAGGCAACAGACCAGATTTGGCCCTTGGGCCATGGTTTGCTCATCCCTGGTCTGGAGAGAAAATTTACAAGCTGTTTGCAATACAGCGTGTTTGTTTAAAGTGCCGAGAAGGGAAGGCTTTGTTCTGGCAAGCAGTGAGAAGAGGAGGATTAAGAATGGCTCCAGAGAGGAGGAAACATTTGAGCTGGGCTTTAGGGAGCAAGTAAGAGCTCACCAAATGGGACAGATAAGAGAAGGAACAGCACCTAGAAAAAGAATGAGCAAAGGGGGGAAAACATTATTTCAAGGGAATTGACCAAAGTTCATTGCTGTACAGAAAGTCAAATTGCATGGAAAACAAAGAGGAAAGATTGTTGTGGTTTAGCTGTTTGTTTTTGTCATTAATTTGATTATTTTCTGAGGCCACTGTTCAATCTGGGATGATATCACAAAGACCCCCAGAATAGACCCTTTTCATTTGTGTTCAGTTACCATGTTTTTACCCCAAACCCCAGCCACCATCACCCTTTTCTGAGCAATTCTAACAATGTCCTGGAAGTTTGTCCTAAAATTCTTTGAATTAACATCTACTGACAAAGAACACAGCTTTTGCGTTTAGATAATTTTGTCATTTGAATCTACACAAAAATGTGAAAATCTTGAAATAATAAGATCACTCTATTATTCTTTACGTAGTAAGTTAAAATCAACTGTTCACCTCTCTGTTAAGTGTTTTCTGAAAATTCATTTATAGATTTATATATAATTGACATATAACATTATGTTGCAGGCATACGGCATAACAATTTGATGTTTGTACATACTGCAAAATGATCACTACAGTAAGTCTAATTAACATCCACACAGTTATACAGTAATCACAGTTATAAAATGTCTTTTTATTTAAATGAAAACTTTCAAGTTGCTATACTCCTGGCAACTTTCAAATATACAATACAACATTATTAATTAAAGTTATAAGAAATGCATTTTTAAGTAGAGTTTTTACATGCTGTTCTTTGATATCCCTGGTAATCTCACTATAAAAAGCAGCCAAGTCTTTTGTCTGTAAAATTATATCTCTGAAATTTTAAAAATCAGATACAGAATGGATTGGTTTAAAGAAAACTGAGATGACTTGGAATTATTTTTAAATCCAGCTGCCTGGAATCTGCAGATTTTTGGTTCTAAAATATTTTCAGTATTTAGAATGTGTCCAGTGATACTATGATTGAACAGATTGTAAAGTAGGTGGGGATTTGTTAGTTCTCTTAAAACAACGCTGATTTTTTCCAACGCTTTCAGCCTCTGAAACTCAGGAGACTATAGAAAATCAATTACTTAGATTTGTCGTGTCTTTGATTCGACCTGTGTTGAGCACCTAGCATGCCCCAGGCCCTTTGGGGGACACTGAGGAAGCACCAAGTCTGAGGCACATTCTCCGCCCTCACAATGAGATAAAGGAACACAGCAGTGTTTTGAAGCAGGTCTAAGGCAAAAGTCGTACAAAAGAGAAGACATTCTTTCCGAGCCATTAGCAAATAGATCATTATAGGAGCTCCTATTTTCAGCCAGAGGCCCCTTTTCTGTATTCTTCATTGCATCCAGACTAATTGTGGCAATCTGTAGTGGTAATAAAAATAATAGCCCACACTTATTGAGTTATTAAATGCCTACTATGTGCCAGACTGCTAACTGCTTCGCTACACTACCAAACTAAATCCTCACAGCATCTCTATAAGGTAATCTCTATCATATCTCCATTAATATGCCTGAAATCACAGTTATTGTATATTAGAACCCTAACCCAACCCAGGCTTTTTCCACAGCCCGTGCTGTTCCCAGCACACTCTGCTGGTGATATTTTTTTCTAGTATATACATCAGAGGTTGAGTCGTTTTCTATACAGGAATCTGCAAAGCAGCCTCAAAATTGTCAGACTTAAGTACACCTCTAGTCAATTTCAACCATGGGAAGGCATTAGCAAGTCTCTGACTGCTTTACTGATATGTCTCTAGGTGTTCAGCCATCTGAGGAAATGAATAATGGGATGTCGAGGTGTGTACAACTGCGCTTATTCATAAAACCACGTAAAAATACCAAAGGAGAAGAGGAGGTGTCGGGGAGGGGTTAGGGGTGGGTTATTTCAGACCTTTTCAGTGGTTACCTTCCAAGTGTTGCTCTTGAATCCATTCCAGGGAAATTAGGATTATTAAAAAGCAAGAAATCTTTACCTTATCATACCTGGAAGTGTAAAGATGTTGCTCACACATCGGTGATAACTGGCTTCCTTGGATTACATAATCATGCAAGACAAGAGGAGTTTGGCAGAGTGTTAAAGGTCAGTGCTCCAAGGCAAGAGGAAGACAGTCGAAAAGGAAGGGGGTCTACAAGCCAGAACCGCAAAAGCAGAGGATACAAGGCCCCTGACGATGGGCAGTATAGGTTATCTGTACTTCTAAATACATGGACACCCTACTGAGTTCCTACAGAGAGAACACTTCCACGACCCAGCTTTCTGGGAAACAAATGGACCCAGCTTTCTGGTTCTTCATTGCTTTTTCTCCAAATTAAGCTGGTCTTAGAAGCAAGAGGAAAGGATATGAATTGCACATTGTTTTACTTTGTGGAACACGTCCTATTCCACGCCTTTCACTTATGGTTTTTGTGGCTCTCCCAGCAATATCACACAAGAATCGCCCTTGCCCACAACAGAGTCATGACAACACAACAATTAATTTTTCTGTTGAAGTTTGCCAGTGAGCCAGCTGAATGAATATCTGTAAGTGAAGAAGAGAACCTTTTTTTTCTTCTTTTTAGTATCTGTGGAAAGTTTTATTACCAGGAATCTGGATGGGCAATATTAAATGAAAATAATAATCAGACTTGAAGCAGACCCATTTGTCATAGAAAAATATCTGATCCCAGAGCCTAGTCAGAAAGAAAAGTAATTCATAGAAGGGCCATGAGGCTCTGAGATCTTAAGAACTTGCATTTTATATAGGAAGCATTTTTGCTTTCTTCATTTGAATTGTTCAATTAATTGTTTCAATTAGTGGAAATTGTTCAACAACATGATTTTCTTTTTGAGGACATTTTGGGAGAGGGGAACAAATATTTATTACAAGATTCAGATAAATCTGCATTGCTACTGTCCTCACCCAATTTATCAATATCTCTGCACAGACTACGATAACAGCCTCCTGTCTCATCAATGCCTCTCCAGCCCCTAAAGTGCCACCCCAGGCTCTTCCCAGAGCTGACTCAATCTCACTGTCAGGTCTCAGATTAATGCCACTTCCTCAGGGAGACCTTGCTAACTACCATGCCCAGTACTTATTATCTATTTCATGTGATGTTTTTCCTGACTGTTTTTATAGCCCTTAACATAATCTTCTTAATCTGGTTTATTGGCTGGAGGACTCATTTACTGCTGCATCTCCCTAGAACAGGGTCTGGCATATAATAGGTACTCAATGTTGGTTTAATGAATAAAATACTATGATAAATAAAATGATAATTATAAGTGAGTGATTCAATGGAACAAGCAGTAGGTTTAATAATTTAGAAATATTTACTTGTTCAATCTTATAAAAATCCTCTCATGAGGGAACTATTATCCTCATTTAATAAATGAGGAAACAAATGCATAGACAAGTTCCCACAGCTTGTAGGTAGAAAATGAGGATTTCTACTTAGGTCTGACTCTGAAGTCACTTTTATTTCTACCAAATCATATGACCTTCCAAATAGAAAAAGTTTTGCATGAAAGACATTTTTGAACTTTTTCAATATCCAAAGACTTTGGACTCCAGCCTACACAGCTTTGTGATCTTAGACCAAAATTCCTATGATGATATCTTATCCTTTGAATTAAAAAAAGTAAAGAATGGGCTTTCCACTGCCTGTTAAATGGATTTGACATCCTTAAACCACTCTGTGCACACATATGCCAACCCAAAACTGTCAGGAGGAATCTTCATGCTAATTAACAAATGTGCAGTGTTCAACCAGACAATGGTATGATTGGCATTCCACTTATAATGGCCTGGAACCAGTTTCTTGCACACAAATCAGGACTGTAGCCTATGTGCAAGTGTAACTTACAGGACCATTTTAGTTTAGGCATACAAAATCTTCAGGAGGTACACATATAGCATAAGTACTCCCAGTATAAACAGAATGATATATAGACATACATACATGTATATGCACACATATACATATATGTGCCCACAAATATGCATCCACACTGTATTTTAACCACAGCTGTGTATAGAAAACTGTATCTCACTGGAAAACTGAATATGGTCAAGATAGTGCCAGGAGATACGATACAATTAGCCCATTTACTAAGTTTCCTTTATGTGTCTGTTTTCTGATCTAGTCATTTGAACTAAGCTTTTTTTTTTTAACTGCCATGCCTAATGCCAATAGTGTATTTGCCCAAGTATGACTCTTTCATAACAGACACCCATGATCCATATTATCTTCATTTATTTGAAACCACATTGGAAGACGTTAAACAAAGTATTGCTTAAAGGGCGGTACTCACACCACTGACGATGTACAGAAGACTTAAGTGGCAACATGTCATGGGATGGCCAGAGATGAGCGGGGAGTCCGTCTACTCCATCAAAGGCCCAAATTTCATAGGACTGTATTCATTTATATGAATACTTTTTACTTATGGCAAATGGTATTCGTTGCCTATTTATGCAAGTGTTACTTAATTTCTTTTGGTGGTAAATATACTTCAGGAAAAATGTCAATTTAAAAATATTACATAAGTATCACACAAGTGGTATGCAAGGTGGCAAAAATTTTGCAAGTCATATGCAAGGACTGATGGAGAAAAACAGAGGTAACAGAAGTCTGGAAGTCAGAGTTCACCGCTTAATAACTGAGGAAACTTGAGTGAGTTTCTTGACCTCACTTAAAATAGCTGCAGGAACCTCAGAGCTTCTTTCTGTTCAAAAGGAAAATATGTCAAGTGGAACATAGCAGAGGCTAAGAAAATGATCTTCAGAATGATAGTAACTTTGTATTACTATTAACTGTAATTAATGAAAAGGTGTATGTGAAGCACCAGGCACAGAACCTACCAGATCATATATACTCAGCATGTAGGGATCAAAGTCCCTCACCAATTCAGCTTCCTTCACAGTAGACCTAAAAACACACATGTAGTTCAGAACTCAGTTTTAGCTAAATCCAGTCTAAGATGTGAGTGTTGTGTGGCCCATTTTAAGATGGGCACTTAAAGACTACATTGTATATGATTGATATGGCATACAGAATTCTAAGTAAATGCATAGTAAACGATTTTCCTGTTCCTGTATCAGCAATGCCTAGAAGGAATGCACATCACAAAAACAAAAGGTTTTTTCAAGAAAGCAGCTTTCTGTAAGGGTGAGCATATCCACCTTATATACCTACTGCAATGAAATGGGTTAAATATTAATCATCTGGCAGTTTGCAGTTGTAAATTTAAAGGTGAAAACCATACATAAAAAGAGCTTTGAAAGTCCTTTCCTAGCAAGAATTCCGTATCAGGAAATTCACCCACGAATCCAACATAAATTGAAAAAGCTTCTCAAGAAGAAAAAGAAATGAAGATAAACAATTTGAGATGATTGAGAAAATAGGCACAGGGTCTTATGTTACCTAGGGAAAAATCATTATATGTACAGAATCTCATCTCAAGACCCCTAGGAAGACAACAAGAGGAGATAAATGGAATTAGAAGTTTGCTGACTTAAAGGAAAAACAGTGAATCAAAAAATCGGGAACTTAGCAAGACAGGGAGATCATTCCTAGGAAGAAAAAAGTGAGACACAAAGAGAAACCACTAACAGCCAGGGAAACTTGACTGAATATAGACATAATAGCAAATCTTTCTCTAAAATAGTGTACTTTTAAAATATTTTATTTAATTTTTAAAAATTTTCTAATGTTTATTTATTTATTTATTTTTTTTTTTTGAGAGAGAGAGAGACAGACAGAGTGTGAGCAGGGGAGGGGCAGAGGGAAAGAGGGAGACACAGAATCTGATGCAGGATCCAGGCTCTGAGCTGTCAGCACAGAGCCCGACGAAACTCATGAGCCACAAGATCATGACCTGAGCCAAAGTTGGATTGTTAATCCGACCCAGGTGACCACCCAGGCGCCCAAACTGGGTGAACCACCCAGGTACCCCTAAAATATTTTATTATGGAAAGTTTCAGGCATACACATAGAAGGGAGAGTAGGTTAATAATCTTCATATGCCCACCACCTAACTTCAACACCAGTCAACATGCAGCCAATCTTGTTGCATTGAGCCTCCTATGATAGAGTTGGTGGCGTAGGGGAATGGGGCTGGAGAATTCAAGGTCCAAACCTTAGACTTTGTGTCAACCACAATGAAGATTTCAGTATTCAGTTTTATATGATAAGGAATATTTTACATAGTTACTTTGCTGTTATCACTCTTAAAATAGCAAGTTCCTTAATATCATCTAAGACCTGATTTCCCAAATTATTTCAGAGATGTCTGTGTAAAAAAAAAAGGGTCTGAATTAAGATGAAAATATAGGCCACAAAATGAATTTATTTTTGTTGTTGTTGTTCTCCTAAGTCTCTCTTAGAACAGTCCCCCTGACACATCTTTTTGTACCATTGATTTGTACCATTGAGTCATCCGTGAGACAGAGTATTACACATTCTGAATTTCATTAATTGTGGAATCATTTAACTTATTCTTTCATCATCCATATTTCTTATAAATGGCAAGTAGATCCAGCGGCTTGATTAGATTCTAGTTTATGTTTTCAGGCAAGAATGCTTCGTTGATAGCATTGTAGAATTCAAAGAATTCTTGATTCTTTTCCTTTATCAGTTTTCAGAGCAGTAAGTTGGGCCTGGTAACAAGTGGCTTTTTCTCTTGAATATTCTTATGTGTTAGCTGGGTTTCAAACCATTATCATCATCATCATCATTCTTTTTGATGCGCAAATTCTCCTATATTAGCACAGTTACACCTTATGGGTGGACTCCTGCATCTTTTGACAAGATCCCTCCTAGTCTTTCCAGGCTTCCTTGCTGGCTAGCTCAGTAAGATTTCCCAGGCTTATCTCATTCATTTCCTGCTCCAGACCTAGAATCTGCCTTTTCTGAGAACTCTGGTTCCTTTTAGAGAGACATAGCATTTAGAAACCACAATCTGGGTGCCAGGATTACTCATCGCTCTTCCATTATCATTGCTTCTAAAGCTTCCCAGTAGACAAAGCGAGGACAAAAAAATATACAAGAGGAAAAAAATCATGAATTCTTATTGATATCACCATATAATATTTAGGGTAAAAGGTTTTTTTTCTTTGATTTTATGCTTGTATATATTTTATTTCATGCTAAAAATCTAGGTTTTTAACATAATTGTTTTGTTTTACACATATAATATATGCATTTAATATGTATAATATATATGTATATATACATATAAATATGTATAATATCTTACATATATAATACCTTAAAAATAAGATCACAATATTGGCACTGATTATAAGATTCCTGAGTACATAAATTGGTTTTGCTTTTGATAAAAGGTAACATCAGCAACGTACATGGATTGATTTAAAAAGCTATTCATGTGTACCAGACTCTGAATTGGCCATGTCACGTTAGTATCAAGTGATTCAGTCTCAAGGTTTGAGTACGTGGTGTACTAGTTTTTAGAAGACTTTACCAAGGTATCTGAAGCTAGAATTTAATGACCAAACTAATTTACCCTAACTATTTAGGATGCTCAGCCTAACTCATCAGTACCAGATACTACAAAATACACTCCACAGGGGTAGAACCAGATCTTTTTTTCACCAGTATATTATGTAGCATCTAGCATAGTGCTTGTAGTATGCATGTGTGCACCAATCAGTCATCCTACATGGTTTAGGGGAAGCCACTAAAGAGGAAAGTTTCTTTCAGATGTGTTGAAATAATCATAAGTGACAGTGGAGTGGCCATCTATTTCTTCAGATTCTCTACTATTGTTTTCCAGGCAAATGTCACAACAAGTGTTATTTATGGACTAAGAGATGAAGAGGCTCTTAGAAACCTAATTCAGTCCCTTCATTTGTCAAATAAGAAAAATGAGCCAGGCAAAGATTCCGTACTTTATCCAAAATCACCCAGCTACCCCTTGGCAGAGTCAGAACTGGGATCCAGAGCCCTTCTTCCCTGGTCTGGGGTGCTTTCTGCTTGGAGGCAGGTGGCCCACATTCTCATCCATCCCTAGTGTGCTATCTGAACTAACAGTGATAAACAAAGCAGATGCAAGTTGAACAGTTTGGTTGAATCTCTTTCAGAAGGTTTGGATACATTCTCTCTCATCAGGCCCAGATTATTGGCAAATTCAACCTGACTTGTGATTGTCTTGTTCTGACTGACTTTAGGAATGATCTAGCAAGTTGCCACAGACATAGCTTTGTTCCTCTCTAACTTCAGTTTGTATTAGAATGCACAATCCAATATTGTGAGAAATTGTAATAAATTATTACTTTGTCTAACCCAGAAAAAATTCAATAAATTAAAAAAAAAATGTGACCAACATCTACAGACTTCATATTTGATTGACTTCCTAATTTTATACTTTAGATAAAAATTGCAGTTTGTTTATTAATCTTTGTTCTTGATTACCAGTTGTCATTTGACTCTATAGCATAATAGAGGACTGGCCATTCTCCCTCATCATTAAGTCAGAGTTGAAACATCTGATCATTATTAGAGGCTTTATAGACATAATGGCTCCATAGCAGTTCCATGCCCAGAAAAAAATCAAAAACTCTTTGAAAGTCATGAGATTTTGAACAATGTGGTGACCGCACTTTGCTGCTGTACTTATTTTGCATTTGAATTTTTAAATTCCTTTGCTAGGACTAAAAGTACAAAAAAAAACCAAATTTTAAGTCACTTTTAAACTAAGATTAAAGAGTATATGCTAATTAGGTGGCGCTATTATCTGGTAATGAAAGTGGCCATTGTGTATAAAAAATATGAACTATTCTTTCAAAATCAAATTCCATCTGTAATACATCATATTCAGGTGCTTGTTTTTATTTCAGCTTTCTATAGTCTCAACGTCTTAAGTGTTTCCAGGTAATATACTGTAATGGAAATTTTATCAGCCTCAATTTATCACCAAAATACTGTCTTTAATGCTTTTCCACCTTTACTGGTGTTGTTAGTATAAAATTATATTTATTTAGCTAAAACATACACATATATATGGGTTGTCAGTGATACTGTTTGAAGAATTATTTATCTTGGTGAAAAACAATAAAACAATATTTCAAAATTCATGCAGTTGAGGGTTTTTGAATTGAGTGGCTTTTTAAAAATTATTTATTTATTTATTTTCGAGAGAGAGAGAGACAACACGAGTGTGGGAGAGTCAGAGAGAGGAAGAGAGAGAATCCCATGCAGGCACCATGCCATCAGCACAGAGCCTGACATGGGTCTTGGTCCCACGAACTGTGAGCTCATGACCTGAGCTGAAATCAAGAATCAGATTCTTAACCGACTGAGCCACCCAGTTGCCCAAATTAAATGCTTTTGAAAAGAGATTACTTAATTCTTTAAAATCAGCTCATCACTTAAATATATTTCACAGAGATTGGAGTTTTTGTTCATTCAGGTAAGGGAAAGTTTAGATGGCAAAGTCAACTTTTTCTTAGCAAATCAACCTTTACCCACAACAATACTGCTACATGTATAATCCTTACTTAAAAGTACAGTGCAGCAAAGTAGGAAAGGTTCTTTTTATAAGAACAGAGATAAATATGCATGCCAAACAAAAGGTCACATAATATATATGGAAGAAATGCAATAAATATGCATGGCAAACCAAAAATTCACATAATCTGTATGGATGTAAAATGAAAGGTAAAATCCTCCCACGTAGAGATTTCCCTTTGAAAAAGTGAATAAGTATATTGATTGAGTAAATTTCTAGAAATATAATTGCTGGGTCAAGTAATATGGACATTTAGATTTTGACACATATTCCCTAGCTTCCCCCTGAAGAGTTTGTATCAATTGAGAGCCCTATCAACAGGGTGTAAGATGGCCTATTTCTCTACACTCTTGACCACATTGTATGTTATTTAGCATTTTTATCTTTGTCAATCTGATAGGTGAAAAATGACATTCTTTTAACTGTCTTATCTTTGAGTAAGCTAAATATCTTTTCATGTTTATAAGCCATTTAAGTTTCTTTTTTTTTATAAACTGAAAGTCCTTAACTTTCTCCTTTTCCCTTTTTCTTTGATTCATCTTCATTTCTTGATTTTTAAGAGCAATTTTAAATATTAAAAAAACTACTTTTTATCATATATGCTGAAAGTAGTTATCCCAGTTTGCTCTAGTTTCTGCCTTGCAATTTTTTTTTTAATTTGTATAGATTTAAACTTATCATTTATTTCCTGTCTGGCCTTTGTGTTCAGTATCTTGCTGAGGAAGGACTTCACCATTTTAAGATTTTCTTCTCTAGTTTTCTTCTAGTATTTTGTCATTTCATCCTTTAAGTATATAAATATTTAAATCTGAGCTGTCTAATGGAAGGAATGACACAGTCTTATTTTTTTTCCCAAAATGGTTGTTAGTTATTTCAGAAACACTTATTTGTGTAATTGGTATTTTCTTCTCCAGTTTGAAAAGTCTTCCCTTATTATATATTAAATATCCATGAGTCTTCTTGGATAGTTAAGCTTATTTCTAGATTCTGCCATTTATTGTTTTGTCTATTCATGCCAGAACACTGATTAAAGGCTGTAGTTTTTAATTTTAATGTACTTTCAAACCAGCTTGTCAAGTTCTGAAAAATAGAGCTCAAGCAAGCAAAAGAGAGAGACAGAGAAAGGAACCTTAGTATTGTGGTCAAGATCACTTTTTTGATCAATTTAGAGTAAATTAATATCCTTATGGTATTAAATTTTCTACTCAAGCTGATGGTATGGTTTCTATTTACTCAAGTTTTCTTCATAGAAATAGAGTTTTAAAGTTTTCTCTATGTATCTTAAGCATTGTTTTTTGCTAAGCTTATTTCAGATATTTTACATTTTTATTTTTGTAAATGGGATATGCCTGATTCTTAGGGGACTATAAATGGTTCTTCTTGTAGCAAGTTATATCCACTATTTATTAACATTTTTTGTAGGCTACTGAAGTCTATCAAATTAATTTTTGGCATCTTTACAAAAATAGTCAAATGGCTTTTTTTCCCTTGACCTATTATTATCGTGAATTGTATTAATAGATTTATTGAACCATCCTTGAATTACTTGCATAGAGTAGAATATATTATGCTGTAAATGTCCTGCTTGGTTCTATTTGCTGGTGTTTTAGTTGAGAGCAGTCTCAAGTTTTCAGAATAAGCAAGAGCTGCCACATCTGTTTCATTCTCTGCTTTATACCTAGCACATACTACCAAGCCCTGTGTGTGAAGCAGAAAAAATTCTCAATAAATATTTGTGAAAAGCAGGGTGGTTCCATGAGTCACTCGATTTAATTTTCTCTTAACTCTTCTGGTCTGTTCTAGAAAGAGAATCCATGAGTAAGAGCAGTATAAAGGTCAACGAGTTGGTCATGTGAGGATGCATCCAGGTCCTCTGAAAAATTCTTTTTGTGTTCACATGATTTTTTTGATTGCTCATAACCTTTTTGGGTCCATTCTTCCCTGTTTTGACTAGACATGTTTTCCATCTTGAGCAATCTTCCAGACATCAGAAAAGACATCTCTGACACAAGCCTAAGTTTTCAGAACAAGCTGTTTTGCATTACTATGAGGCACGGCTAGGGTGTCTGACCAAACCCATGTGAAGCTGAAAGCAGAGCTTGAGCCGGACCTGGCAAATGACTGTGTTGGCTCCATGGCCACAACTTAATTGGCATAGCTAAATTACCTGGCCAGGGCTCCAGGCAGTGGCCCAGGTCCCCACCAGTATAATTCCTGTAGGCGCCTTTCTTTCTTTCTCTCTTACCCAGCAATGGCAAATGAAATCCTGTACTTTTGTGGCTCTGTGAGTATTGCCATGAGTCTCTCTGAAGAGCTCAATGGCCTGGGTGTGCAGACCAAGTCTTTAAATAAAGACACATGTGAAAAACCACAAGGGTAGAAGAAAGATATGAACAAAGGTCCTTTTTACCATAATAGCTGTGATGATGATGCTACAGATGAGCATTGACTATGACCAATCTGCTCACCTACACTCAATCAGATACTCCTTCAATTTCTTGTCTACCATTATGTTTCTTTTCCAAACTTTACATATGGTGTCTTCTTACATTCACAAAATTGACCCAAAATCTTGCAAAACTTCCACATATCTCCTTTTTCCTTTTCCTCACATCCCATACTTCTATCTAACTGGCCTCTTTTGGTGTTCCTATGGCCACTTATAACAACTGTTTGATTTCAGGCAATACCCATGAAGGTTGTACCCAAACACATTCAGTTACACTGATTGTCCAGTTGACAATACTATTTCCAATTTGATTTACTATTCTTGATTTAATAAATGGCAACTTTAAAGAAATCAGATCAAAAGAGTAGCTTATTGGCTTTCACATCAACTCTCTCATAGCTGGTAAAGGATCAGTTCCTACTGCTCACTAAATGAATAGGTTATTTGATAGCCTAGTTCCATGCTAATTTTCCTACTTAGGTAGAGAACCACACAAATTGTAGGACAAGTACCTTTATAATCTAGAATATTCTTGAGTCCAACTGCGTCAATGTCAATTTGTGGATTTGAGAGTCTTTGCCTTTCTCTATAAAGATCAAAATGAAATGCATGATTGAATTAGTTATTGGGATAATTAAAGGCGAAAATGACTCTTAGCACAGAATATTCTGATAAACTGGTGAATTCAGAGACAATCAAAGTTATTTGGTCTTTAAAACTATACTTTTGGACAAGAATTATCTGCTTTGTTCGTGTGGATCATGTTAGCTACAAGGTTCCCAACTTTTGGCTTCACTTTGTGGTACAGACTTGGCATGGGACTACTTAGTATTCTTTCCCCAACATATTCATTTTAAGCAGGAACTACAACCAGCAGATGATCCCTATTGAATTGCTCCTGCTTCAAAGATGAGGTTTTGCTGTACAGTGCCAACTCTCACTTTTTCCATATTACATAATTCTCTGTTCCCCAGAATTTCCATGCTGCCATGATATAAGTGGAACCAGGAGTGTGGTTTGGTTAATGCTTTGTGTTGATATTGATGGACTACGAAAAGCAGGTTCCTTATTGCCTGGCAACCAAGGAAAGTACCTCAGCCTACTGAACTCAGTATGGGTACCACTTGCACAAATGCAGCTCCATCACTGACTGGATTATTGTTGCCTTATTCCTGATGATCCCCAGTCATATTTAGTGCCTTCAGCCTACCCTGATGAAGCTTCTGATCGAAAGTAATGTTGTGCTGTTTTTCCCCTTTATAGTCTGAAGTTTCATCATAAAACCAGAGCCATAAATGAATCCAAAAGTCCTTATCTAATAGTTCTATTGTCAATGGATCTTGGACGAGACAGTTTAGAGTCACTGATGGAGAATGAGAGACCATTTGCTCATCCTCCTCGATATGTAGATGCAGTATTAAAATGTACTTGGTGCAGTATTTTTTTTACCATCAGTTACCTTTTACAATTTGCATAAAAGTTAAGTTTCCACAAGAACAATTAACTTTCTTACTTTGTGCTAAGCACTTAATATATATTACCCATTTTAATCATCATAACAGTACGAGGAAAATATTAATATTATCCCCATGTTTAGATAGGAAAGCTGAAATTCAGTGAGATTTTGCTGTTAAGACAAAACTTCAAAGGTAGTTAAGTAAGTAACAGAGTGTGGATCAAATGCAGATTTACTAAATTGTAACACGTATGTACATTAGACCGCCTCAGGAGATTAAGAACCAATGCCACAAATAATATACTTATTTCTAAAAATACATCCTTTTCCCCAAATCAAAATAATTAGCAAAATGACCATCTTTCAAAATTTTCAGCTCCGAATGACCACTCACAATGATAAAACATTAGAACGTGTCAGGTCTCTGAGTAAACTAGAAGCAGATGATGGACCTCTGGTGCTATATTGATCACTTCAAAAGGAAATCAAAGAAAATGACCTAATGGGGATTCAATTTTATTTAATAATAGTTAGAGTAATATTACTGAGTGTTTACAATGTACCTATTCATCAGACAGGCTTCTCTGATACAGCTACCTTGTTATCCACATTTCAGCTCAATTAACTGGAATTCTACTGGAAGGAAACAAACTCAGCAGCTTTTTCTGTTACATTGTTAATAAGCAATGAGATGAGGATTTTAAACCCGAGGTTGTCCAACTCAAAGGACGGTCTTTGGGCGTTTTTGGATTTACAAATCACAAAAGAAAATAAAAACTACTGGCAGGACAGTTTGACATTCGACAAAGAGGGAACCTTCTTAACACTCTTGCATTACCTGTGTAGCTACAAGCTGTTGCTAATAATCAAAACAATTATAATCGTGACCATAGGGGTTAACATTGGCCAGCTGTTTTACTGTCTGGTTACCTGGCCCACTGCTAAGCACTTGGCACATATCATCATTGCCTTGGAGTCTCACAGCCGCCCTGGGTTGCATGTACCAGTACTATCCCCATTGTATAGCTGAGGAGCATAAATTGCCCCAGGACACATGGAGTTGAGCTAGCAACCAGGTCAAGTTCAAACCCCAGCTTTCAACTTTGACACTCACCAGTCCTGCCCTCAGTCTACCTAAGTGTGAGGATATTTTTGGCTCTTTCTACTACCGAAAAGACACTTCTCTCCCAAGAATACTTTAGTCTGTGTGGACCCGCCTTGGCACTGGGCACTATTTCGGGAGAGAGGGTAAGTGAGAGAAAGTATGCCTCTGTGGACAGGCAGCAGTCAGAGAGAGGGGCAGCCCACACTTGTTCGCATTAACCAAGGAGGGATGAATTAACCTTGGGCGATGGGATAACTTTCTCCAAGGCCCTGAGACGAGAGAGACTTAGAGCCAGTGGGAAAGAGGGAGTTTTACAGCCTGCTGTCTGCCCAATCCATCTGCAAGACACAAGTTGGCAGGCACTCCCCTGATGTGGCTAAGTGGTGCCAAATACAATATCCAAACTGTGCAGCAACACTAGCCGAGCATAGTTAATGCTCTTGCAAACCATTACAGTTTGAAGTGGAATGAAAATTATCCTGGGAACACTTGCTCTGTTACCGTGAAATCATTTGTGGTTGACTCACTGAAGGAGGCTTGAAGGTCCCAGAGTTACATGACCAAAACTTACGTTTCAATTTTTCTGTCCCTGCTGACCCAAGGTGAGAGAACAGAGTGACAAAAGGTGACATTACATCCCAGGAGCCAGGGGCCAGAGAAGGCCCTTTGTTACGTTGTTGATTCGGGAGAAGGGTAGCCAGATAGCCAAGCTTATTAAAATTGTTTGATAGAAAGCCAGAAGTGGTTTCTGGGTGAGACCTAAGGAACTCCCTTATTAGTTCAGTGTACAAAGTTCAGTGCTGAGGCTTGGTAACATTTGTTTTGTTGCTCTAAGAATTGTTATGCTCATTTCTGGATTCTTATTTGTTCAAGACCAGTAGTTTCAAGGGAACTTCTCAGTTCATAGGCGCTCCTGAGAGAAGCTTACAGGGCACCTTTGGGGCTGGGGGTGCAGGAGTGGGGCTCCAGGCAGGCTCCTGCTACACCCACAGCAGCAAGCCCCTTCTGGTTCCTGTGTTTTATGAAATGGGGTCCTGTTGGGAAATAGCCGTTGTTATACCACCACCTTTCTTTCAGGGAGTATCCTGGTTTTCTTCTAGAAGTCTAACATTCTTTGTCCATATGTCTTGGGTGATATCGACTTCTCTACCAGATGCAGGTGCAGGGATGTACAAGACTCTAGGTTAACCAACCAGTCTCTGATTCATCTCATCTGACAGGCAGCCCAGGGAAGGACACTTGACCTAGCTGGGGCAATGACACTGAACTTGCTCAAGTCCTGATCTAGCCCCACCCCTTTCCAGCTCATGGATAGGCCCTGAGCCACAGGTTCCTCATCTGTAACCTAGACATGATGCTATTTATGTCTAGAAAGGTGCCTGGCAGGCAGTATACATTTTATAAAACATGAGCTATTGTTTGTGAACCCAGGATCACCATCTATTGCTCAGTTTTATTAGATCCTTCCTAATTTTCCACTGAACAGCCACCCTACATGCCCTCTACAACTTCCCCTCTCTGAAATGAAGATAGCAGCAGTTTCCTCCTTCTCAAGCCGATTATGTCTCCACCCACCGAAACCCCTATCCAGTTCGCTTTCATTTCTCTTCTCCTCCTTCTCATTCCCATTCTTCACTCTGTGTGCCGGAGGGTACCCGGAGAATGTTTGCCTTCGGCTGGCCAGTTGATGCTCACGATACCACATTGCCCAGTGTGATGGTTCTCCATCATTTTGATGCCCCCTCTACCTCAAGATAAAATATTCCTTTTGTAGCCTCATCTTGCAGGTATAACAACAGTTGGGTACAATGCCCATTTCCCTGGCCAAAATTCCAGCTCTTTCCAGTGTTTCCTTTGCTTCAGTTCACTTCAGTTTTGCCCTCTGCACATTTTCCAAAGCTCCTCCCACTGATCTTTTTATTCCTTAGTTGATGGCCTTTAGTACTTCCCTGCCTCACAGAGGCATACAAGGCAGAGAAAAACAGAAACCCTTTCAGAAAAAAGGGCTCCCTATGTGTTGCAGCTCTCTGAGGATATGATGCTTAATATCCTGACAAAGGAAGAGGCAGGTAGAGAGAGGAATGCATCTGAAGATGAGACAAGAAAAAGGAGACAGGTCTTTGAGCCTGGGAAGAGGAAAAGCCAGATGGCCATTCGAGAGCCAGAATCCAGTCACTCATAGGCCCCACCCCGAGGAGGTGTTGGGATGTAGAAGGGGTAGGCTACCTGGTTCCCCTGGGGAGGCTGATGCTGAGCAAAGATTCTCCAACTTTGGCAGAGTTCCCATGCCAGGGATGGAGCAGGACAGTGCAGAGACTTTAAGAGAACTCCAGGCCTGGATGGTGAGGATGTCAGCAGCAAGCATGATGAGTTGGTGACAGCGTATGAATTTAGTCTCTTGTGTTACCCAAGGAGGGGGGCGCCTGGACAATGAGTAACGTTAGCCTCCCTGCCACGCTGGCTGGGAGGAGCCAGACTTTAACTGAAATAAAACACAGGCAAGAGATGCGGCCTTGCATACAGCTTGTACACTAAAACGTGCCGAGGATTGGTACCCGCGTGTCGGCACCTGCAGCTGAGTGTGAGGTACCAGTATGTGAGTGCATTTCAGCGAAGGTCTGCATCGGTGAAGGCGCCAGCCAGGAGCGTGGATACACAGAGCCTCTCTAAGGTAACACATTTTCGTCGGAGGTCCTGGGGTTAGCTTTCAATGTGGGTAGGAGTGCCAATAGCCAAAATACGTCCTTTTGGGGAAAAAAAAATCACTTCCCTACCCCCAGGAAATTCACTCAACATCATCTGTCTGGGATTCTATGAAGCCAAACCCACCAATCAATGTCAAAATCAGAATGAGAGGAAACTTTCTGAAGAAACACCCTCCCATCCTCTCACATCATAGGTGAAAAATGGCTGGCTTTGTTTTCTTTGCTTGTGAAGGTGCAAAAAAAAAAAAAAAAGGGGCAGATCATGATGCTTAGTCTCAAGTATCCTCATTTCCAGATGCCTTTATAGTTCCCAAGTTATCCCATCAAACTGAGTTACAACCCTATTAAAATGCCACACTCAATATTTTTTGTCTAATCCCCTAATACTCCAATCCCTGGCTGTCAGCAGACACATCAGGAAACTCCCCTGCCCAGAGGATTCGGTTTCGGTTTGTTTTGGCCAGGGAAAGAAAGCACTAAAGAGAAGGGGAAAGTTGCAGAAAGGCCGGGAGGCAGTGGGGAATCACAAGCCTTATTCATTCAGGCAGTCTCTTCAGTGACTGGCCCTTGGGACACTGGCAGGCAGGCAGGCGGGGCAGGTGAAGTGCCATTTTGAAGGAGAGATGTGACCGGACTGAGAGAGCACCCATTAGCCACCAAGCGAAGGAAATGAAACCTGGTAACCTCGGCTTCTCACTGAGGAGAGGGGGAAGGTGGCCCTAGGGTAACTCGAACCAACAGATCCTGCCCAAGGACAATTATGGAACGCAAATATTTATAAATCCCATGGTTGTCTAATGCTCTTCAGAGCGCTAAACACACACACTGAGTCCCCACACCAAGATGAATGAGTTCTGCCTCTTAAATGCCCTGACCAGCAAGGACAAAAGGAAAGAAACTGACAGATAAGGGTCATTTTCTCCGTCTTTTGATTATAAATCTCTGTAAACAGGCATTGTTTTCTGGTCCCAGTGTCTTCCTAATGGAGGCAGGTGGCTTTGTATATGGGGAGTTACCAATGTTCTGGTGGCTCTACCCTCCGCCCTCCCCAACCGTTATCTTAGGAAGGGATTTGAAGGGGAGCAAGAGGAGGAAGGGAAAAGGAGTAGACATTTCTTTCTTTCTTTTTTTAATGTTTGTTTATTTTGAGAGAGAGAGACAGAGTGGGGGAGGTTGCAGAGAGACAGGGAGAGAGAGCTCCAGGCAGGCTCTGTCCTGTCAGTGCAGAGCCTGATGCAGGGCTCAATCCCATGAATCATGAGATCATGACCTGAGCCCAAATCAAGAGCCGGATGCCTAACAGACTGAACCTCCCGGGGGCCCCAGGCGTAGACATTTCTACTAGATGTTGTCTTTCACTGTATACCTTCTCTAAAGGCACAGCATACATTTCAGCCCTGTGCTTGTCCCACATGATGTCTGGCCCTCTGCCTGACAAATGTGAGTGGGGTGGTGAAGGGCACCAGATGGGGTTAAAACAGAGGCCAGGTGGTGCTGCTCTGTGGGAAAAGACAGCCAGCCTGGCTTTCCTCTGAGCACCACATTTCCTTTTTTTTTTTTTGGAAAGGAAATACAGAATATTTTAAAAATTTTTTAATGTTTATCTCTTTTTGAGAGAGAGAGAGAAACAGAGCATGAATGGAGGAGGAGCAGAGAGGGAGACATGGAATCCAAAGCAGGCTCCAGGCTCTGAGTTCTCAGTGCAGAGCCCGATGTGGGGCTCGAACTCACAATCTGAGATCGTGAGCTGAGCCAAAGTCAGACATGTAACCAACTGAGCCACCCAGGCGCCCCAAGGAAATACAGAATATTAAGAAGTCTGAATAATTAAGGATTTATCAAAGGGACAAAGATGATCCATATTAGGTAATATGTGGCTAAAAACTACAGGAATTAATAACGTGGCTAGTAGGTACTCTGGAATTACTAGGATATTTCTTTTCTCATCAAATGGAAGTGGGGAACGAGTTGAAAATCGCCCAGGAGTCTCGAGTAGGAATCCTGAATGGACAGCAGGAGCTCACCTGTTGTGTACCCAAGTAGGGAGGAGATAAAATGAAAGCTGGGGAAAATACCTCCCTGGAACACCTGGCCACACAAACGGGAAAACGTGACAAACTGTGGCTCCTTCCAGAAGCTACAAATGTAAAAATATTAAATGCTGAAAGCAAATGAAATCGGTTCCTGAGCTCATTGACAAGGTGCAGAATGGGTGATTGTCTGTCACATGCTGTAATTGTTATAATTGCTTGTGGCAATTATGTTGCCACATCCTGTCCACCACATCTCCCCTAAGGTCTCTGGCAACAATGCTGTCTTGCTAGCCTGTTCTCTAACTTGCCTTGCATATTGATGCACCCAGATCCAGTATGCATTAGAAACCGTGTCATCATAAAATAAGAGAGGTTGGGATAATTGAGGATAGGAGTCAGGAAAAGTTGTATGAGCGGAGTCAGACTGCTTAAAAAAAAAAAAAAAAAACTCTCAGGATTGACAGCCAAGCAGTTAGCTGGCTTGATGGGATCAAAGTATAATATTTGACTCAAGAAGTGGCTGAAGTATGGTCCTGGACCAACAACATCAGCATCAGCTGGGAAATGGGATAGAAATGCAAATTATCTAGTCTCTTGGCCCCACCCCTCATTGAATTAGAAACTGGGGGTGGAGCTCACAATGTATGCTTCAACAAACCCTCCTCACCCTCATCGATTTGGATGCCAGCTGATGTTTGAGAATCAAAGGACCAAGGACTGAGACTGATGAAGGAATACCACACAACGTCACCTCCTTATGTGTTTTCAGGGGGCCCTTGTTCTAGTGATGATTCTTTTGTTAAGCAGACCAACACTTCTCTTTTGAAAGTGTCTTCAGAGACTAGGTCCAGAGTGGATCTTGTTTCTTTATTTGTTTCCTTCTTTGGATCATTCTTTCCAAAAAGCCAAATCACACATGTCTTTTGTCAGGTTTTCAAACTCAACCTCAGAGGACAAAGCTTTCACATTGAGAGTGTTCAAAGGAATGTGCTTAAGGAGATTATTTCAGACAGGTTTACTGTGACTTTGCGCTCATTGTGCCCCTGTCTCTTCTCACTATTTTTTAAATATAGCACACATCTGGAACAGTCTGAGAATGTGGCTCTTCTAGGTAGGATAGGGCCCAAGTACAGAAGAGCAAAGGGTAAACTGATAGACTACAGGAGACAACAGATTTGTAGATCAGAGGCCATGTGCACCAAGAAATAGATGGATAAAGTTTCCAGTGCTGCTCAACTTGCATGATTTGGATTCTAAGGGTATTTTGACAGTGATGGGCCATGAAACAGCTGCCATATCCCAACAGAGACAGAGATGTGAAGTGGGGGCAAAATATCACTGAGAGCTAATGGGGTAGTTTGGGGAGCAAGATATCACCCAGGCTAATTCTGCAAATTCCACTCCAGCTTTCCCATTTGGCCATCACAGTGTTTTCCAGTGAAATGTAACCTGTGCATAAATAACGTATGGGAAATATTGAGACTGTAATGACCTAAGGCATCCCCATACCATGCAAGTCAGGCAGTATGGCTGGATTTAAATGTAACTCAGAGATGTTTGCACAAAGCTCCCGTTAAAGCAATCATAATTGCCAATTTTTTAAAACCTCCTCATGTGGCTGTCCCTCTCCATTTTTGTAATAGAATAAGTATCAAGAAGGACAAAGGGAAGGGCACCTGGGTGGCCTAGTAGGTTAAATATCCGACTCTTAACTTTGGCTCGAGTCATGATCTCATAGTTCATGAGTTCGAACCCCGCATTGGGACTCTTGGGATTCTGTCTCCCTCTCTCTCTGCCTCTCCCCTGCTAGCTCTCTATCTTTCTCAAAGTAAATAAAAATAAAAACTTAAAAAAAAGAGAAAGAAATAAAAGAAAAGAACAGCAAAGGGAGAGGTTTGTGTTCTGATACTGACCAGATTTAACTAATTTCTTTGATAGTCCATGATTTACATATTCACCAAAACTTCCAGTAATGTAAATTTTATATTTCCCATGTCCCTATTTCTTATTGTAGAATGTTGTTAGTAAATGTTATTCTAAATCAATTACTTAGGGAAATAGAATTTTTGCAAAAAAGGAACAACCAAAAAGCCATTGGTAACACCTCATTCTATTCCACCCTGAGGAACCTCTGCCAGGATTAGTAAAGAGAGCAAATGCAAATTTGATCTGCCTGTCTGAATGATTAGACACTGGATTGGTAGGAAATGTGTTCAGCTCAACTGATAGCAAACTGATCATCATTTAAACACATAAAGATATGTTTATCTCTCATCTCCATTCACAGAGAAGCAATTTGCAGTCAGAAGTTTTCCTTCAAGGATTTAGACTTTTCTGTCTTCCTCATCCACCATCCTTGGCTTTTGCTTTTTGGCCTCGTGATAGCAACAGAGCTGTATCCCCCACATTGTATCCGTGTCTCAGGCAAAAGAAGAGAAAGTTCAAGCAGACTTCTGGTTACGTCTCATTGCCAGAACTGTCACATGGCCATATCTGGCTGGAAGGGAGGCTAGAAAACCAGGGTTTTAGCATTTTAGACCTCTAAAGGAAAAAAGGAAAATGGGTCAACAAATCTAGAGTATATTATTACAGACATCATAATAAATAACAGAACTCTGGATTAATAGGTCCTAACATGTTTCAGCAAACATCATCAAGGGCTTTCTCCGGTTATAGGTTCATACAAGCAACTAATCATGATACAATGTGATAAAGACTCAATGCCAGGTGTGTAATTAGAGCCTTGTGTTTTGCTGGAGGGGCTCGGGGAAGCTCCAGTGCTTGTCAGGCTTTAATGGGATTTTGTTAAAATGCAGGCTTAGGATTCAGTGGATCCAGGGTAGGACCTGAGATTCTGTATTTACAGCAGGCTCCAAGGAGATGCCAGTGCTGTTGGCCCATGGCACACACCATAAAATAAATAAAGATGTAGGTCACAGTTAAACAGGGTCTTAACATAAGTAGGAATTCACCAAGTGGAGAAAAGAGAAGGGGGCACCTAAGACTAGGGAATAGTGTGCAAAATGCATGCGCACATCCTCATTTATGCAGTTCTTTGCCATACTGTATGTATACGTGTGTATGTGTCTGTGTGTGTGTACACACACACACACACATATATATATGAACTATATATATATACATATATATACATATATATATATATATATGTATGTATATATATGTAGTTTCTGTGACCTTTCCTTTGGTCATTTATGTTGTGATCTATGATACAGGTTTGGCCCATTATGACCATTGAAAGACATGCAGTATTATTATTCCTGAAGCTGTCCAAGAAAACAAAGAAAGAGTACCATGTAAGATCTTAAAAGGTGAACTTCACTTCTTGAGTCACATCAAGAACTGGTCAAGGGCACAAACTATATAGATCATCTCTTAAATGTTATAAAACTAATCATAGTATAACTGTGGCTTGGGATGATTGACCAATAATTGTGTGACCCATGGCTTAGGAGAAACTATGGCCAGAGGGATCTCGTGCTTCAAAGCTTTTGAGAAAATCTGAGGAGTCACTGCCAGTGCATGATGCCAGACATACCTCTCTGGGGAGACCATATTGAAACGACCGCGTGTGCGGATGGTTCAAGTAGCATTTCCATTTCCAGAAGCTCATCCTCGACACTAAATGAGGAATGATACTATGGGGCACATTTAGAGACTAGCAAATAGTTTTGATGTTTTGGAGTACAGGACAAGAGCGGAAGAGTGGTGGTAGATGAGGCTATTCTCGCGTCAGAATTAGATCAGCTTAGCCATGCTAAGTTCCATATTACCCTACAGGCTAGGAGAAACCATCAAAGTTCTTAGACAATGGAAAAACAAAGTCACATTTGAGCTTTAGTGGGATAATTTTGTTGACTATTCAGTGGAGAGATGCAGGGAGAGTAGAGCAGCTAAACTGGAGATAGGGTAGAAGGAGAGGTGGGGGGGAGAGGAAAGATGAGACCCTGAACCTGAGCAGTGATCATAGCAAGTAAGAAAAGGAGCAAGATATAATAGTCATGTCAAAGGTAGGCTCACTAGCCCAGACTAAACTTTAAGGTGTGGGGCTTAGGGAAAAAGAGAAGTTGAAGATGACCTTGAGACCAGAGAAGTTTGGACTTGTGTGTGTATTTTAATTAATTAACTAATTAATTAATTAATTAAAATTCACATTTGAAGTCCTGCAGTCATTCACATTCCCTTTATACCCATCTGCCTTATTCTTGGCCGCATCGTGTATCTTTGACACCTGCTAGAGACTGAAATCTTTTGAGATTGAGCACAAGAGGTTTTAGCTTGGCCAACAGGATGAATGATAGATAGTGCTTCTAACTGAGAGAGTTAATACAGGAGAGGAGCTGGTCTGTAGAACAAAGGTAATTCAGTCTATAGCTTCACCAATAAAAAGGAGAGAATGGTTTGGCACTCATAGATTGAGAACTAGCCTGAACCTTGATTCACTTTTTCTGTGACCTTGAGCCAGTTCCCTTGGCCTTCCAGTAGCTATAAAGTAGAAGAAAACATCCACCACCCTGTGAATAGCTCCCCAAAACCACTAGGCTCAAAACACTGATTCTGGCCAGTACACATTAATCAGTGTCCTCCCTCCCTCCTTGTAGACATCTTTACAAGCCCTCATTTCCCTGCACACTCAGCTCTCTAGACTCAGAAAATATGTGTTGGTAACCGGGACTCAGGGTGCTTCCCCAGAGCAATGCTGCCCTGTGGAATCAAACCTGAGAGGGAAAAATAACAAGTCAGTGTATCACATTTCTCTGGGACCCACCATCCGATTCCCAGTATGCAAGAATTTTTAGAATAAGTTCAGTGTTTATTTTCATGGTTGCACTATAGACCTCTGGAAATACCACAGATAACCACAGCACCAATAACTACTTAATTTATTACATTTGTACATGCAGATGGAAAGAAACCAATCTTGGCATAAAGACAACTATAAACAAATGTAAATTACAAATCAGACAGTCAAATTGCAAATGGGAGTAGAGAAGATTCAAAATCTACCTTACGTTTTTCCATTCCCATGCAGCATTGTTATAAAATCTTTTTATTTTTTCCCCCACTAATATGAAGTCCCCCTTCAGTTAATGAGCTTTTGTTTTTTCCTCCTTATACATTCACGTAAAAAAAAAGAAAAACAGGCATGGTTCTAGGCTCTGGGTATGCAAAGATCAAATAAAACTTGCCCCTAGTCAAATCATTAGTTAATCCTGTGCCTTGGGCAAAGTTTAGTTGTAAAAAAGAAATTTTTAATGGATGAGTAAATGGACTAATTTAACCTATTAAATGTCTCAAACTCTTTTTTGAAGAGTAAGGGGCGGGGGGTGGGGGGGGGGGAGAGGAGAGCTTGCTCTTTTTAATGAGGAATTGTGACTAAACAATACTGAAGATGGAAAAAAACCAGATTCTCTACTTTGTATCTTTTTAATCATTCCTTTGGTCCCTGATTATCTCAAATATGTGTTTATTTCCTCAAACTGGATGATCTTGATTCTATCAAATGTCTAAATTTAAATACCTAAACTAGAAGCCAAGAGGTAGTATTTTCCTTCCAAGAGGCACAGCTACTGTTTCTCTCTACCTGCTAACGAGTAGCCTCAGTAGATTTAGCTAAATTCATGGGCTTCTATTCGAAATCAGAGCAGTGAAATCACTGTTTCCAGCTTCCTGAGACTCTAAACCTGGTTCAAGTGACTATTTTCACTTAGATCAATGCAAAAACCATCCGAATGGTGTCTGTACATCTTCTCTTGCCTCATCCATTCCATTCTCCACACCATGAGCAAAGTGGTCTTTTGAAAGCACAAGCTAATTATATTGACTCTGTGCCTAAAATATTCCCATTGCTCTCGGGATAAATACATGAATACATAATGTGGTCTTATACCCAGTGAGATAAACCCATCCTCATGTATCCAGAATCAGCCTCTACCACACTTTTCCCCCTATAATTGGCTGTTCTTGCCCCACATATCTCTATTTGAAGCAATCATCATAGGTGTAATTTTTGGTATTTTTAAATTCCTTGATGACTTGATAATAAACAACAAGAAGGCAGTGACTATCTCTTAAGGCTCCTAGTTATATCCCTAGTGGCTAGCATCAGAGCCTCACACATGAAAGACGTTAATACATATCCATTGTGGGGCATGTGGGTGACTCAGTTGTTTAAGTGTCTGACTCTTACTTCGGCTCAGGTCATGATCTCATGGTTTGTGAGTTTAAGCCTTGCATTGGGTTCAGTGCTGACACTGCAGAGCCTGCTTGGGATTCTATCTCTCTCCCTGTCTCTCTTTGTCTCCCCACTTGTTCTCTCCTTCTCTTTCAAAACAAATAAATTAATTTAAAAAAATAGTATATATATCCATTGCATGAGTGAAAGAATATATGACCAAATGATCTATTGTTAATCACATGGTACTGATTTTAGTAGTCAAAAACTTATTTCAGGGATGAAAACTGTATTTTGTTTAATTTTACAGTAGATATTACCTTCAAAGTATTTCAAGTCTTCGAGGGTAGATATTCAAAGTGGTCATTGAAAGTATTTGTATTTCTCCCATTCCAGAATGGAGGGAGAGAAAAAACATAGTTATGATCTACTATCTCTGAAATTCTCTGTGACTGTCTGCATTTGAATGAATCTTTTCATCTTTAGAAAGAAAGTTTTGTCTGCAGAAATCATAAATGTTTTATAGAGTCAATCATTTTACAAATCATATTGTAGAAAACACTCTTGCTTCCTTCAATTTCATTTACGTATTGGCCCACCTTTCATAGTCCAATGCTTATGATACTAAACATTCTGCTACAAAGATGAATAAGATATCCAGCAAGGAGTGACGAACTCTTAAATAATACATAGAATAAAGATTGTAATATAAATGGATGCAAGTCTTAAATGAGGAGAGACTGATATGATACAAGAGTTTAGAAACTTATTCTGAGGTTTATGTGGCCAGAAAATCAAAGAAGTTTATCATACTTGGCCAGATGCTATTAATACTCAATGGAAAAGAATATCCTTTCTTTTGTGTTCCTAATTAAACATTGTATCCAATTATGGGGCACCAGCGTGGCTTGGTTAAGCATCTGATTCTGGATTTTGGCTCAGGTCATGATCTCACCGTTTGTGAGTTTAAGCCCTGCGTCGGTCTCTGTGCTAATAGTGCAGGGCCTGCTTCGAATTCCCCCTCCCTCCCTCTGTCTCTGCCTCTCCCCTGCTGGTTCTCTCTCTCTCTCTCTCTCTCTCTCTCTCTCTCTGTCTCTCTCTCTCTCTCTCTCTCAAATAAATAAACTTTAAAAACAGCAACAACAAAAGCATTGTACCAATTAAAATTTGCCCTGAATGAGAACTTGCTTTACCATTGCTTTCTATGTAACTACTGTTGCTCTTGAATGATTTTCCTCATCTCTGATCCTTGGCTCCTGTTACCAACTCTGTCTCTGGCCTTTTCCTTCAAATAACCTTCCAGTAGCCAACCTTGACTACTCTGACACTTGTGCCTCCTGGACCATGAATAGAACCAGTCGATGAACTCTCTGCCTGTCCTCTTATCCACCCATTCCTTCCACATGATTTGTATATGCTTGTCATCTAAGTAGGGAAACAGACATGAACACAAGTAAACTGCTACACCAGAAAAATGAAACAGTGTTGTATGAGAAAGCACAGAGCTCGCACTTAAGAACATGGGCTCTAAAATAAGGAGACTGAGTTCACATCCTGGTGCTATCTCCTATTAGCTGGATGTAATGAAGCAAGTTTCTTAACCTCATCAGTAAATTGGAATAATAATGCCTATATCTTGAAGCTATAGCAAATGTTAAATGAAGACATTTATGTAAGATGGTTAACACTGTCCAGTACATAGTAGACACACAATACGTGATAATCCTGACAGTGATGCATGAAAGGACCATAAACACATGTATCAAATGCTGCAGGAAATCAGACCAAGGTATGTCTGATTCTGTTTAAGAAGGGGTTCACAATGGGGCACCTGGGTGGCTCACTCGGTTAAGCATCCGACTTCGGCTCAGGTCATGATCTCACGGTTTGTGAGTTCGAGCCCCGTGTCGGGCTCTGTGCTGACAGCTCAGAGCCTGGAGCCTGTTTCGGATTCCGTGTCTCCCTCTCTCTCTGCCCCTCCCCTGCTCATGCTCTGTCTCTCTCAAAAACAAATAAACATTTAAAAAAATTTTAAAAAAAGAAGGGGTTCGAGGTTCCGGAAGATGGCGGCGTAGGAGGACGCGGGGCTCACAGCGCGTCCTGCCGATCACTTAGATTCCACCTACACCTGCCTAAAGAACCCAGAAAACCGCCAGAGGATTAGCAGAAGGGAGTCTCCGGAGTCAAGCGCAGACTAGAGGCCCACGGAAGAGGGTAGGAAGGGCGGCGAGGCGGTGCGCGCTCCACGGACTGGCGGGAGGGAGCCGGGGCGGAGGGGCGGCTCGCCGGCCAAGCAGAGCCCCCGAGTCTGGCTGGCAAAAGCGGAGGGGCCCGACAGACTGTGTTCCGACAGCAAGCGCGACTTAGCGTCTGGGAGGTCATAAGTTAACAGCTCTGCTCGGAAAGCGGGAAGGCTGGAGGACAAAGGGAGGGAGAGCTGCTGAGCCCCCGGACGGCAGAGCTCAGCTTGGCGGGGAACAAAGGCGCCAGCGCCATCTCCCCCGCCCATCCCCCAGCCAAAATCCCAAAGGGAACCAGTTCCTGCCAGGGAACTTGCTCGCTCCGCGCAAACACCCAACTCTGTGCTTCTGCGGAGCCAAACCTCCGGCAGCGGATCTGACTCCCTCCCGCTGCCACAGGGCTCCTCCTGAAGTGGATCACCTAAGGAGAAGCGAGCTAAGCCTGCCCCTCCAGCCCCCGTGCACCTTGCCTACCCACCCCAGCTAATACGCCAGATCCCCAGCAACACAAGCCTGGCAGTGTGCAAGTAGCCCAGACGGGACACGCCACCCCACAGTGAATCCCGCCCCTAGGAGAGGGGAAGAGAAGGCACACACCAGTCTGACTGTGGCCCCAGCAGTGGGCTGGGGGCAGACATCGGGTCGGACTGCGGCCCCGCCCACTAACTCCAGTTATACACCACAGCACAGGGGAAGTGCACTGCAGGTCCTCACCACGCCAGGGACTCTTCAAAATGACCAAACGGAAGAATTCCCCTCAGAAGAATCTCCAGGAAATAACAACAGCTAATGAACTGATCAAAAAGGATTTAAATAATATAACAGAAAGTGAATTTAGAATAATAGTCATAAAATTAATCGCTGGGCTTGAAAACAGTATACAGGACAGCAGAGAATCTCTTGCCACAAAGATCGAGGGACTAAGGAACAGTCACGAGGAGCTGAAAAACGCTTTAAACGAAATGCAAAACAAAATGGAAACCACGATAGCTCGGCTTGAAGAGGCAGAGGAGAGAATAGGTGAACTAGAAGATAAAGTTATGGAGAAAGAGGAAGCTGAAAGAAAGAGAGATAAAAAAATCCAGGAGTATGAGGGGAAAATTAGAGAACTAAGTGATACACTAAAAAAAAATAATATACGCATAATTGGTATCCCAGAGGAGGAAGAGAGAGGGAAAGGTGCTGAAGGGGTACTTGAACAAATTATAGCTGAGAACTTCCCTGAACTGGGGAAGGAAAAAGGCATTGAAATCCAAGAGGCACAAAGAACTCCCTTCAGACGTAACTTGAATCGATCTTCTGCACGACATATCATAGTGAAACTGGCAAAATACAAGGATAAAGAGAAAATTCTGAAAGCAGCAAGGGATAAACGTGCCCTCACATATAAAGGGAGACCTATAAGACTCGTGACTGATCCCTCCTTTGAAACTTGGCAGGCCAGAAAGGCTTGGCACGATATCTACAGTGTGCTAAACAGAAAAAATATGCAGCCGAGAATCCTTTATCCAGCAAGTCTGTCATTTAGAATAGAAGGAGAGATAAAGGTCTTCCCAAACAAACAAAAACTGAAGGAATTTGTCACCACGAAACCAGCCCTACAAGAGATCCTAAGGGGGATCCTGTGAGACAAAGTACCAGAGACATCACTACAAGCATAAAACATACAGACATCACAATGACTCTAAACCCATATCTTTCTATAATGACACTGAATGTAAATGGATTAAATGCGCCAACTAAAAGACATAGGGTATCAGAATGGATAAAAAAACAAGACCCATCTATTTGCTGTCTACAAGAGACTCATTTTAGATCTGAGGACACCTTTAGATTGAGAGTGAGGGGATGGAGAACTATGTATCATGCTCCTGGAAGCCAAAAGAAAGCTGGAGTAGCCATACTTATATCAGACAAACTAGACTTTAAATTAAAGGCTGTAACAAGAGATGAAGAAGGGCATTATATAATAATCACAGGGTCTATCCACCAGGAAGAGCTAACTATTATAAATGTCTATGCGCCAAATACCCGAGCCCCCAGATATATAAAACAATTACTCATAAACATAAGCAACCTCATTGATAAGAATGTGGTCATTGCAGGGGACTTTAACACCCCACTTACAGAAATGGATAGATCATCTAGACACACGGTCAATAAAGAAACAAGGGCCCTGAATGATACATTGGATCAGATGGACTTGACAGATATATTTAGAACTCTGCATCCCAAAGCAACAGAATATACTTTCTTCTCGAGTGCACATGGAACATTCTCCAAGATAGATCATATACTGGGTCACAAAACAGCCCTTCATAAGTTTACAAGAATTGAAATTATACCATGCATACTTTCAGACCACAATGCTATGAAGCTTGAAATCAACCACAGGAAAAAGTCTGGAAAACCTCCAAAAGCATGGAGGTTAAAGAACACCCTACTAACGAATGAGTGGGTCAACCAGGCAATTAGAGAAGAAATTAAAACATATATGGAAACAAACGAAAATGAAAATACAACAATCCAAACGCTTTGGGATGCAGCGAAGGCAGTCCTGAGAGGAAAATACATTGCAATCCAGGCCTATCTCAAGAAACAAGAAAAATCCCAAATACAAAATCTAACAGCACACCTAAAGGAAATAGAAGCAGAACAGCAAAGGCAGCCTAAACCCAGCAGAAGAAGAGAAATAATAAAGATCAGAGCAGAAATAAACAATATAGAATCTAAAAAAACTGTAGAGCAGATCAACGAAACCAAGAGTTGGTTTTTTGAAAAAATAAACAAAATTGACAAACCTCTAGCCAGGCTTCTCAAAAAGAAAAGGGAGATGACCCAAATAGATAAAATCATGAATGAAAATGGAATGATTACAACCAATCCCTCAGAGATACAAACAATTATCGGGGAATACTATGAAAAATTATATGCCAGCAAATTGGACAACCTGGAAGAAATGGACAAATTTCTAAACACCCACACTCTTCCAAAACTCAATCAGGAGGAAATAGAAAGCTTGAACAGACCCATAACCAGCGAAGAAATTGAATCGGTTATCAAAAATCTCCCAACAAATAAGAGTCCAGGACCAGATGGCTTCCCAGGGGAGTTCTACCAGACATTTAAAGCAGAGATAATACCTATCCTTCTCAAGCTATTCCAAGAAGTAGAAAGGGAAGGAAAACTTCCAGACTCATTCTATGAAGCCAGTATTACTTTGATTCCTAAACCAGACAGAGACCCAGTAAAAAAAGAGAACTACAGGCCAATATCCCTGATGAATATGGATGCAAAAATTCTTAATAAGATACTAGCAAATCGAATTCAACGGCATATAAAAAGAATTATTCACCATGATCAAGTGGGATTCATTCCTGGGATGCAGGGCTGGTTCAACATTCGCAAATCGATCAACGTGATACATCACATTAACAAAAAAAAAAGAGAAGAACCATATGATCCTGTCAATCGATGCAGAAAAGGCCTTTGACAAAATCCAGCACCCTTTCTTAATAAAAACCCTTGAGAAAGTCGGGATAGAAGGAACATACTTAAAGATCATAAAGGCCATTTATGAAAAGCCCACAGCTAACATCATCCTCAACGGGGAAAAACTGAGAGCTTTTTCCCTGAGATCAGGAACCCGACAGGGATGCCCACTGTCACCGCTGCTGTTTAATATAGTGCTGGAAGTTCTAGCATCAGCAATCAGACAACAAAAGGAAATCAAAGGCATCAAAATTGGCAAAGATGAAGTCAAGCTTTCGCTTTTTGCAGATGACATGATATTATACATGGAAAATCCGATAGACTCCACCAAAAGTCTGCTAGAACTGATACATGAATTCAGCAAAGTTGCAGGATACAAAATCAACGTGCAGAAATCAGTTGCATTCTTATACACTAACAATGAAGCAACAGAAAGACAAATGAAGAAACTGATCCCATTCACAATTGCACCAAGAAGCATAAAATACCTAGGAATAAATCTAACCAAAGATGTAAAAGATCTGTATGCTGAAAACTATAGAAAGCTTATGCAGGTAATTGAAGAAGATATAAAGAAATGGAAAGACATTCCCTGCTCATGGATTGGAAGAATAAATATTGTCAAAATGTCAATACTACCCAAAGCTATCTACACATTCAATGCAATCCCAATCAAAATTGCACCAGCATTCTTCTCGAAACTAGAACAAGCAATCCTAAAATTCATATGGAACCACAAAAGGCCCCGAATAGCCACAGTAATTTTGTAGAAGAAGACCAAAGCAGGAGGCATCACAATCCCAGACTTTAGCCTCTACTACAAAGCTGTCATCATCAAGTCAGCATGGTATTGGCATAAAAACAGACACATAGACCAATGGAATAGAATAGAAACCCCAGAACTAGACCCACAAACGTATGGCCAACTCATCTTTGACAAAGCAGGAAAGAACATCCAACGGAAAAAAGACAGTCTCTTTAACAAATGGTGCTGGGAGAACTGGACAGCAACATGCAGAAGGTTGAAACTAGACCACTTTCTCACACCATTCACAAAAATAAACTCAAAATGGATAAAGGACCTGAATGTGAGACAGGAAACCATCAAAACCTTAGAGGAGAAAGCAGGAAAAGACCTCTCTGACCCCAGCCGTAGCAATCTCTTACTCGGCACATCCCCAAAGGCAAGGGAATTAAAAGCAAAAGTGAATTACTGGGACCTTATGAAGATAAAAAGCTTCTGCACAGCAAAGGAAACAACCAACAAAACTAAAAGGCAACCAACGGAATGGGAAAAGATATTTGCAAATGAGACATCGGACAAAGGGCTAGTATCCAAAATCTATAAAGAGCTCATCAAACTCCACACCCGAAAAACAAATAACCCAGTGAAGAAATGGGCAGAAAACATGAATAGACACTTCTCTAAAGAAGACATCCGGATGGCCAACAGGCACATGAAAAGATGTTCAACGTCGCTCCTTATCAGGGAAATACAAATCAAAACCACACTCAGATACCACCTCACGCCAGTCAGAGTGGCCAAAATGAAGAAATCAGGAGACTATAGATGCTGGAGAGGATGTGGAGAAACAGGAACCCTCTTGCACTGTTGGTGGGAATGCAAATTGGTGCAGCCGCTCTGGAAAGCAGTGTGGAGGTTCCTCAGAAAATTAAAAATAGACCTACCCTATGACCCAGCAATAGCACTGCTAGGAATTTATCCAAGGGATACAGGAGTACTGATGCACAGGGGCACCTGTACCCCAATGTTTATAGCGGCACTCTCAACAATAGCCAAATTATGGAAAGAGCCTAAATGTCCATCAACTGATGAATGGATAAAGAAATTGTGGTTTATATACACAATGGAATACTACGTGGCAATGAGAAAAAATGAAATATGGCCTTTTGTAGCAACATGGATGGAACTGGAGAGTGTGATGCTAAGTGAAATAAGCCATACAGAGAAAGACAGATACCATATGGTTTCACTCTTATGTGGATCCTGAGAAACATAACAGAAACCCATGGGGGAGGGGAAGGAAAAAAAAAAAAAAAAAAAAAAAGAGGTTAGAGTGGGAGAGAGCCAAAGCATAAGAGACTGTTAAAAACTGAGAACAAACTGAGTGTTGATGGGGGGTGGGAGGGAGGGCAGGGTGGGTGATGGGTATTGAGGAGGGAACCTTTTGGGATGAGCACTGGGTGTTGTATGGGAACCAATTTGACAGTAAATTTCATATATTAAAAAATAAAAAAAAATAAAATAAATAAAATAAAAAAAGAAGGGGTTCACTGAGAGAAATATTTGAGCTGGATCTGGAAGGATAGAAAGAAGCGAGGAGGTAGATTGGGAGATTTATTTCAGAGGAGAGAAATATCATAAACTGAAAATAAAAGGTAAATTTAAGGCTTAAGAGTGTACAGAAGAAATAAACGATAAGCTAGCTTGAATCTTGGGCTCAGCTATGGATGATAGGAAAGAATCTGAATTAGATCTTGGAGATTTACCCAGACTGGCTTTCAATTAATGACATAAACTGTGTTAAAAGTGATGTGTGTATAAAGTATATGCAATTAACAGCTTGGACATCATGAAATGGGGCCTTTATTAAAGGCTCACCCTCTTCTTTTCAGACATTTATATGGAGACCTCTAAGTGTTTCATGACTGTGTTTATCAGCTACTTCTCTTGTTGAAAACTCCTCTTACCATTTTTTTAATCCAAGTGCACATTTTCAGGATCTAACCAAAAATTCAGATCCAAGTCATGATTTCTCTCTTTGCTTAGAGGCTACATTGCTCATCTGTGCCTAGCAAGGGAAGCTCTTGAAAACTCTTACAAAACATGTTTTTGGTCATTACAGTGGAATCGAAAATTCTCCTAAAAGCTTGCCTTTTTGTGTCAATGTCTGTCTCTGTCTTCCCACCCCTTCTTAATCTCTTTGTCAGTTCAGCTTCTTTTATGATGGACACCCTCACTTGTGAGACTTTGAGTAATTTGGTATTTTGCCTATGATTGTTTTTAGCCCCACATACTCTATAAATCACCCAATACTTTCTATTTCATTAGTACCAAGCTGACACTTGAGAAACGTGGTTTGCTATTTTATTTTCCTCTCCCATTATTCATCCAGCCCCTCCATATGTATTTTTCTTACACATAAACCCAGTACTAAAAATACACATCAGTTGAAGGTTCTGCCAAAATACTTCATGAATGAGTAATACAACTTACCCGAGACCAGAAGAAGTGTGGGGGTCCTAAAATAAATCCCTTTGAAATGAATGAACCAATTTGTCTGGAACCTGACTTCATTAAGACATTATGAATAGCTATGTGGGATACAAAGTCAGCGGGTTGATATGAGGCTCAGCATACACGACACGTCAGCCTCCAAGAATTGGCTTCTCTCCCCAGATGTTGTAAGCTCAACCAGTGTTCTCAGGGCACAAGCATATTGCAGCCCCTGTTTTGTTTTGTTTTCATTCTTTCATTGCCCTAATCTTTATCTATAAATTTCATATGTATTTGTTTAGTTATATGTGACATATATGTTATTTATATGTAACATAAATCTGTATCTTCCTTCTGGATTGTAATTCCATGAAGGAAGACAGGACTGTTTTGCACTGTTTCCCACCGTGTCCCCAGCGCTAAATCAGTGCCTTGCACAGGGTAAATGTTCAGATTTGTTGAACTGATTTCAAACCCAAAGTCCAGGAAAGCCAAACTAACAGCTAACTCCATTTTTGCTTATATGTCTCCTGAGAATAAAATAACAAAGATGGGTTTGGTTGATGAGTGCCTACTACAAGGCTAGTACCGTGCTACCACACTGAAATAGATTTTGCTTCATGGTCTCTAATCCCTGCAACCCCCCTGCATGATCCATGCTTGCATTGCCTCTGTGAATGAGATCGGTGATGCTCAGAGAGGTTAGCTGACTCACCCAAGGTCATATAGCTGGAAAGCAGAAGCCATAGGGTTTGAACCTACGACTACTTTATCACAGCTTCTCAGGTTTATCACTCTGCTACTCCTTACCATGTATCTTCTTGACACTATTAGGGTGTAACCCCTTTTGTATTGATCCTGAATTGAAGTTTGAGAAAGGAATTGTTGCTTTTAGTGGCTTGCTGCTCCTTGTCTCAGTTGTTGCAGAGTTATACAGATGGCCACTCCTTCTCTGTCTCATCCCCTCTGGCTACTTCAGTCTTCCACATCCTTTGGGAAGAGCAAAATAAAACTGATCCCTTTAACAAAACTCAGCCATCTTTCCCAGGTACATTTCCAAGGAAATCTGATTGAACTCAAGCCTCACAGTAAAGCTCCACCATCAAATGAGCCCAGATTCTCTTCCTGCTCTTGAAGAATTTTACAATCCACATGAACTGTTTGGCTAGCTGCTTCAAGAGGGGTAAACTCTCCAGCTGAAAACAAAGCAGGAGGGGAAGTATGCCTTTTGCCTGCCGACCGGCATTCTTGTCTTCTGGATCCCATTCCAAGCCGATACCTGAGAGTTTTCAAGAGCTCTGGAACCATTCACTCCCCCCAGTGAGCCTGGAGTCATAGTACCATCCATCCAAATAAGGCAAAATGCTTCTTGTATGTATGTATGTATGTATGTATGTATGTATGTATGTATGCATGTATGTGTGTATTTGCTTTAAAAAGGTCCCTGAGGGGCGCCTGACTGGCTCATTAAGTTCAGCATTCAGTTCTTGATTTTGGCTCAGGTCATGATCTCATGCTTCTTGAGATTGAGCCCCCTGTCAGGCTCTGTGCTGATAGCACAAAGCCTGCTTAGGACTTTCACTCTCCCTCTCTCTCTCTTTCCCTCCCGCTTGCTCTCATGTACATGTGCATGCTCTCTCTCTCTAAATAAAAAAATAAACATTAAAAAAATGTCCCTGGGTTCATGTACATATTTTATTTTTTCTAATTTTTTAAAAAATTTTATCGTAGAAAGAGAGAGCACATGAGTAGGAGAGAGGGGCAGAGGGAGAGAGAGAGAGAGACCCAGGCAGGCTCCACATTCAGGGCCGAGTCCGACATGGGGCTCGATTCCATGACACTGGGATCATGATCTGAGGTGAAAGCAAGAGTCAGACAAACTGAATGAGTCACCCACGTGCTCCCATGTACATATTTTAAATGTGCCTTATTCCGTTAGATCACCATTGTGCTTGTCTTGCCTTTATAGGATGGAATAAGTTCTGAAGAATTTGAGGAACTTCAAATTAATCAATGAGTTTGCTCCACATTGATATTTCACTCCTCTGTAATACTCTGAACCATTATTCAAGATACAGCAAGTATAACTTATGTGCAGTGTTTCCTGATTATCCAAAGCAGAGCATTGTCTATATACAAGTTTGCACAAACTCTACAGTGCACAAAATAATTATCTATTTCCCTGCTGTTTACAGATCACAGACTGTAAATACCCTGTGGTCAGGCATCATATCACATTAATTTCATATTCCTTTCCTGTCACCTGGTATTCAGTAGATCCTCAGTAAGTGTGAAATGCATTGTGTATACACACAGGCTTTTCATCCTCTTTTGAAACATTATGATTGACAGCTCACTATTTCAAGATCTCGCCCCTTCTGCTGTTACGCAGATATGGTTATAAGATCATTATTCTTTCTTGTATTGGGCTTAGCTCAGTGTCTCTAACACTTCCAACTTTGGTCCTGGTTTTGCCTTCTGGGCCTACCCAGGTGAAGCATGCTTCTCTTCAAATATTCGAAGACAGTTGATGTGCCCCCCTCCAGGCAGGCACCTGACCTGCCTCTACTGAGGGCCTTCATAGGACAGCTTCTGAACATTAGCCATCCTGGTTCCTCTTCCCAGGATAATCTAATGACCAAAATTCCTCCGAAAGAGGGCACCGTACCATGTCCCATGTACGGTAGCACCACCGAGTGCTATGAAACTCTACCGAGCTGGACACTATAATTTTGAAATAGCCTCCGTAACATGACATTTTTCAGTATTACACCAATTCTCTCACATCTTTTTTTTTTTTTTTTTTACGATAAGTAGGTCAGATTTCTAATTAATCCTGCTATACAATTCACTTTATAACCTTAAAAGTAAAAGTTCATATTTATCAGTGTCCAAAGATGTTTGCAATCTTAGGGTGTTTAGGTACAGAACACTGAACTGAGTACAGTCATGTATTTTGGTAGTTAACTTACACACTATTTATGTAGCTGATACCCTGTTACTGATAAGCCTATAAATAATTAGGTTTTAAATAGTTGCATTCTGAGTACATTTCCAGGTATGTGCTGGCCTTCATTCACTACTCTGGGTAAGTGCCAACAAATAACAACAACAAAAACAGCAGGTTTTCATGCCCTGAACACCAGGCCCTGCACTAAGCACTTTCCATGCTTGTCAGCTAGGATGGGCTGGGTTTGCATGACGATGAACAATCCCAAATTCTCTGTGGTTTAAACAGCCTGTATTTTTTTTTTATCTCATTCTATGTCCAGTGTGGGAGAGGAGGGGGTAGAATCTTGCTCAACCTAGTCACTGGAGAGCCGGTTGAATGGAAGTTCTTTCTCAACACCTAATTCCTCATCATCATGAGAGAGGGAAGGAAACACGACAACATTTCTTTCCCTCATTGGTTCTAAAAGTCCCTTCCCAGAAGTGACACGTGCCATTTCTTCTCATATTTCATCAGCCTAAACAAAGTACATAATATACATATCTGACTTCATTGTTTGAAATTTCCATACCCAGAATGTAGTAGGGTGCCTGACCCAGAGTCACCACCAAGAAAGTGTGTGTTGAATGCCTAAAAGGATGGACAGATTGAGTCTTCAGTTAGGATGCCCCTGTTCCAACAAACCCAAGCTCAAAATGGCTTAAGACATGAGGAAACTTATTATCTCACATATTGAGAACTTCAGCAGGCAGCTCCAGAACTGAGTGAGTCTGAGGTTTGGGGAAGTCATAAAGGTCCCAGATCCTTTGGTCTCTCTGCTCTGCCATCCCCCAAGCGTGCTCTGACCATCTCCCCACCCCACCCCCCATGGTCATTAGGTGTCAGCAGCAGTTCAGCAACCATTATCCAATGACAATAAGACCCAGAGGAAGAAGAAATCCATTATTTTGTGGGATCCTCTGTAAAAGAAAGGAAACCTTTGCAGAAGCTCCCCCAGCAGATTTCCTGTCATGTCTCTGTGGCCAGGGTGGTATCTATACCACTTGTTGGCAAGTGGCATGGGGCTGCTCTGATTCCTTTAGTCTAATCAGACCCATCTTCAGCTTTGGGATGGAGTCACTCTCCCCTGGAGTCATGCCAATGAGGAGGAGAGTGGATCCCCGAATACAGCTGGAGTCTTGTTAACAAGAAAGAAGGAAGGAGTGGATGTTAGGTGGAGCACGTGAAAAGTCCCCAAAGGTCTTCTGACATTGGCTGTTGTCACCTTCAAGCTTTGATCCCTCCAGCTTTCTGGGTCTGTCGATGATCTGAGATTTTCTTTCATTTATTTCATCACCACCCATACCAACTTCAATTAAGTCAGAAGTTCGTTGTGACTGTGTTGGTTGTCCTTGCAAGGGCCAGATTCGTTTTATATAGAGTAACGTGATATCAGCTGTATAAAGTAAATTACTTCACATATATAAGGCATAAATGAAATATGATTTCTCCACAGAATCCTTGTAGACCTCCAGTCTACCAACATTTATATCACCTTAGTTACCACCTTGGCAGGGAGAAATCACTCAGCAATGTAATGAAGAGCATTAGAAAAAAAGGCTGGCATGGATTCTCCATTACATGATCCAGGGCTCCTGGCCATGCCTCATCTGTGCTGAGATGAGATCACAGGCCTCCTTCCAGACTGTTCTCCAACTTACCAGGATGTCTCCCTAGAATCTGCACCTCTGTTTCATTCCCCACTGCTTCTGCTTCCCTGTCTGTCTCCTAATTACTCTCTGTGTCACCAATTAAATACAGTAGGCACAGTATATGCCCTGTTAGATTCTTTCAGATCACCAGAAGACACCTATCATAGTGCTTATCACACTATATGACTTGTTTCATTGCCAGTCTTTACTTTTTAAAAAATGTCTGTTTATTTTGAGAGAGAACAAGCAGGGAAGGGGCAGAGATAGAGGGAGCGAGCAGGTTCCATGCTGCCAGTGCAGAGCCTGATAAGGGGCTCGAACCCACAAACCACGATATCATAATGTGAGCCAAAATCAAGAGTCAGACACTTAACCAACTGAGCCACCCAGGCACCCAAAATACTTTAGATTAAACTTTGTTTGGAAGAGCCAAAAACTAGAAACAATCCAAATGTCCATCAACAGGTGAATGGATAAATAAATTATGGCACATCCACACAAGAGAATAGTATAGTAGTGATAATTTACTAAAAAGCAGTAAAAAGGAATAAACTATTGATACATGCAATGGATGAATTTCACAATCATTATGCACAAACAAGGCAGGCAAAAAAGTATATATTTTTACATTAAATTCAGGAAAATGCAAACCAGCATGTACTGACAGAAAGCAAAACAGCGGTTGCTTGAGCGCGAGGTGTAAAAGGAGACATGGATTTTCAAGGAGCCTGAAAAAGGAAGTGACAGATACATTCTTTATTTATTTTCTTGATTTTGGTGATGGTATACAATGTGACAATTCTGACATGATCAAAGAGGATCAAGTTGTATATTTTAAATACATGCAGGTCATCATAAACACGTGCAGGTTGTTGTATTTCCCTATTTCCTTACGGTTGTTTTTGAAAAGCCAGATAATGTAGGCCTGTGGGAGTCATTGGCACAAAGTTTAAATTAAACTCTGAATACAATGTGAGGCTACTAATGGGTTCTAAATAAAGAAAGGGCATGATTAGATTTAAAATTTTTTTTAGTATTTATTTAGTTTTCAGAGAGAGACAAGAGTGTGAGCAGGGGAGGGGCAGAGAAAGAGGGAGACACGGAATCCGGAGCAGGCTCCAGGCTCTGAGCTGTCAGCACAGAGTCCGACATGGAGCTGAAACCCACGGACTGCAAGATCATGACCTGAGCCAAAGTCAGATGCTTAACCAACTGAGCCACCCAGGCGACTGGAACATGATTAGATTTGATACTTAGTGTGACAGAGGTGCTCAAAGCATGTTTTTTAAATCTTAGGTGACCTATCCTCATACATCTCAGAATAAGGCAGCCACGCAGCACTCAGATAATACTTGTTTCTACTAATTGCTTTGGCTTTGGATTGGTCAGAGTATTTGCTCTCTTAAATGGATAGAAAGGTCAAAGCTGGAGTGGGGACACCACACTGATTTGGGTGCACACTGAGTAAGCAATGAGCAGAAAGTGTGAAACCAAACATCCCACTTCCCACAATAGATTGAGGAACAACTGACCAGCAGAGGCAGAGCATATCCACTGGGTACTTCCTACACGAAGTCTGCAACATAACATATGCTCTTTCTAAGTGTTCTCTGAGGAGAAATGACACACCCAGGAGACTTGAGGAAGCAAATCTCTGTTCCAGCCCTTTCCTAGAGGATGGGAAAGGAGCCAGGCAATGTTAGATCAGGAAGTCTGACGGTGATAGCAAGTGAGGATCCTAAGAGATGAATAAGGGATGAGATCACACCCCCAGGGGCTCAAGCTGGTCATCACCATTTGAGAGAGTGTGTGTGGCACATCCGAGAGCCTCAGTGGCCATTTTCGTAAAAGATGAAACACTAGAAGAAGGGGTGGAACATCTAAGATAATCAAAAACTTGGGATTTGAAAACTCCTCAAATCTGAAATCGCTACCCTAATGCCAACGGCTTGTTTAGGCCTCAAGTTTAACCATTAACGGCCAAGGGGTAAAAAGAAAAGAAAGACCGACTCTTTGTCGACTGCAACCTGTTTCTAAGGTACTTTAAAGCCCTTGAAGAAGCACTTTTGAACTATCTTAAACGAATTAAGTTGTCGCTGACAGAACCTTTTCTAACACCTGACAACTAGCAGGCTGCTCTGGTTGGGGGAGAAATTTTACACATTGTTTTATCACTCACTTAATCGTGACACTATATAAACAGTCTGACCAAACCAAGTATGTTGTCAATGCTGGGAAATGCTTCTTACCTCCCACTCTGACAGGAAGTCGCCACTGTTGGTTTAGCTAATAGAATGTCTTAAAAGTTCCTTTGACACAGCCACTGGAAGTTGTTTCTTTATTCTCCTCTTATTTTAAAGAGTGAGACCTTCTTTCAAAATGGTCACATTGGGGCGCATGTACGAAGTGCCTGCCCTGGGCAGGCCTGGAAGGACTCGGGGAGGTGTGCTTTCCGGCCAGAGCTATGAGGGTGCACACGGGGTCTCGGCTCGTGCATTGCAGTTGATATACTGCAGAATTGGTGAAATTTCACGGCTCTCCATGTCTGAACGATAAAGGCCAAAGAGAAGATTTTAAGTGGGGCCTATCTTTAAGTTAAATACAAATCCAGTGGAGAGAGAGGACCTAACTCAAGGAAAGTTAGGTTCGAGGACCTAACTCAAGGAAAGGAAATAAAAATTAAAACATAGTTGCCTCCAGAATTGTTGTGACCCAGAGTAGTACTGCCTCCCTAAGATTATAAATTCCTAAAGATGAAGGGAGTTGTCAAAGTTGTTCCCCGTTCAATGCCCAAGAGACATTTTGTTCCTAGGAAAACAGAGACATAGACCCAGCTGCAGAAAAAAGTGAAAGACTGCCCTTAGGCTGGTTACTGAAGTCCTTCTTAGCTCCTCTCCCTCACTGAGAGATTGGGATACAAGAGAAGTTAATTAACATAGATTTTCTCTGTCTTCTATATAAATACACTCAGAAAATGGGAAACTAAGTTTTGTGGAATTCTGAGTCATTCTCTGGTGCAAAATCATGAAAACTTAAGTTTCATAATGGGGGGATCTTTCTGTGTATTATTCCTGACTGTATCCCCAGTGCCTGGTACCTCATAGATGCTCAGTAAATATTTTTGAATAAAATCAAGACAATTGATGTTCCAGCTTGTGTAAAAACATGAATTTCTGGAAATGTGTAAGAAAGAGGAGCTACTTCTGAGAAGTAATAGGAAAAGGAAATTTTATTTTATGGCTTTTTTTATGTTTAAATTTTTTATTGTGAGTTTGAATCATCTTTATAATTAGAGCGAAAGACCAGTAGTTAAATATAAACCACTCTTTTGATGGGCACTGATGAGGGCACCTGTTGAGATGAGCACTGGGTGTTGTGTGGAAACCAATTTGACAATAAATTATATTTAACAAAAAAATAAATAAATAAAAATCACTCCTTGACTCCTTTTGAGAAATAGAAACAAACAAACAAACAAAAAAGGCAGGGGGGCAGGGGTGCCTCCTGGGTGGCTCAGTCAGTTAAACATCCAGCTCTTCATTTCAGCTCAGGGCATGATTTCATGGTTTGTGAGTTCCAGCCCCCGGCTTGGGATTCTCTCTCCCTCTTTCCATGCCCCTCCCCCCGCCTCAAAAAAATAAATAAACTTTAAAAAAAAGAAGAAGATCTTTCCTCTTCAACCTGAACAGCAGCCTTGCCTCTGGGAGGATTAAGTTCAGTCTTTGAGGAGTGAGTCTCACAGGGTGTTTGTGTCGGTGCCTGTGGTTCCTAAAATGTGGTGAAATACTGAAGAGAGCTAGTTTGAGGTATATTGTGGAGTTAAAGAGATAAAATAAAAAGACTGAAGGCGTTCAGCATAAATAGGCGAGAATCTGGAGGCAGATTGCCAGAGTTTGAGCATTGCCCCTTCTCTTACTAGCTGCGTCATTAACCTTCATCAGTCAAACTTGCTAGATCTCAGTCTCCTCATCTGTAAAATAGAGATGTTGATAGAACCTGGTTCCTGAGGTTGCTATGAAGATAGAGCCAGTCGATACTATCAGGCACCTAGAATGGTGTCTGACACAGTAATCCACTCGGTGTGCGTCAGCTTTTATTAATGCAGAGGAGCATAGGAAAAAAATGAAGGTAAAAAAAACACCATGTATATTGATGTAAATTCATATGCATCAGCCTGTCTGGGTTCTTTTATGAGAATACAGAAACCTAATAATACCCTTTTTCTTTCCTTTTGTGCATATTAAATTGTTCTCAACTAGACACAGGTACAATTTCATTTTTCAACTGGTAGATCGAAGGACAGCCCCAGAGGTGAAAAATAAAAGATCCAATGGTGAAATCAGAGTCTTTGCATTGAAGTGAGCATTGAATTTTCTTCTCCTTTTACTTCTAAACAAACACATGTAAGAGGAAAGACAGGGAAGCAAAAGTCCAAACGTGAAAAAAGTGACTACACTCCCATTGTGCATACAAATGACTTGGGCTGTGTTTTGTGAACACGCCTGTTTGTTCACTGAAAGGCAGATAATAATACAGATTTCAAAAGAAACGGCAGGGCTTACTCTAAATGTGGGTGGCTGGGTAGATTTCAGAGCCTAAAGCTTCAGTTTCTATCATCTGCCCACTTAGACTAATTTGAAGTCCTAGCCCAGTTTCCGTGATGGTCTCCTAAAGGAGGAAACCAAGAACGGAGCGGGCTTGTCCACCCCTCTTCCTGAAGCCACCTGGTATTCCCTCCATACTTTCTCTGCTGCCTGTCTCTTAAACATAGCTTTTCTGTCTGCTCTTCTCCCCTCTCAGGGAACATGATCCTGGCAAGTCTTCGATTCATCCTTCCCCTCACTTCCCAGTGGAAAGTATCTGCTCACCCTAAAGTAAAATCAACATTATGGGTCAAATCAATCCAAATGACTTGAAAATCAAACTCCCCACCCAAAGTCTTCCTTAAGTATCAGTTTTGGCTTTCCATCTGGCTGTTTTCTTTGGGTGCTAATCAGAAACACATTTCTACTGTGGCTCAGTCTTAGGGAGGAATATTTTAATCCTGTTGTTTTTTTTTTTTCTTTTGCTACATCTTTCATCACTGATTGTTTGGCTTTTCTTTTATTCCTTCCAAACAGAGACTTATTTGCACTATGATATATCACGTACTAAATAATTAAAACTATCTGGCCGATCTGTGTTCCTATCTTGTCTCATTCCCAGTTGCGTGTCCCGTGTTCCCAGCAGCCACCTCCCCTCCCCCTCTGCCAGAGGTGAGCACAGCCCCAGATCTCCCCTGAGTAACCACACAATCTGAATTGACCATCTGCCCAGCAGCTCCTGCTGTCCCACTGGAACTAACAACCAGTGTGTTCACTTAATGGCTGTCCCAGAGAGAAATAAAAAGGAAGGTTGTCAGTGTGCAGAGCAAGAACAGCTCCAGCAAGCCACAGGGGGGTACCTTCTGTACCCAGTTTGAGATGAGTTGGCCCAAAGTTCATCTTTGCTTCTCCGTGAAACCATTAGACATCCCCATGAAATCAGAAGTCCTTGGACTTTTAGCCTCTAAAGGAATTAAGAGATAACATCAGGAGATAACCAGGCACTCTCTAAACACTTTACATAGATTAATTCATTCACTTCTCACAACAGCCCTATGGAGTAGGTGGCTTTATCACCCCCTATTTTAGAGGTGAGGAAATGGAGGCTCAGAGACATTAAGTAACCTGTCCAAGGTCACACAGTAGTAAACAGAGGCCCTGGGAGGAGAAGCAACTAGCCCACCACTTGAATCTCTTCTGATGTCGCCCACCTGAACCCCACTTTAGTGAGACTGGCAATTCTGTGCCTCTCCTGCTCCCTGCACACACTCCTTTCCTACCATTTGCACAGCTGTACTGCTCTTCTCCATTTGTCTCTCCCTTCTGGTCTTCTAGGCTGGGGACCCAGTCATATTGACCTGTAGATTCCCGGTGCCTAGCATATCCCTGGCACTTAATCCCACTGCAGATAGTTTTCTTCTCTTATTTTATTTACTTTTTTTAAAAATCTTTAATGTTTATTTTTCTTTTTGAGAGAAAGTCAGAGCATGAGCAGGGGAGGGACAGAGAGAGAGTGAGACACAGAATCTGAAGCAGGCTCCAGGCTCTAAGCTGCCAGCACAGAGCCTGACACGGGGCTCAAACCCACTAACTGTGAGATTATGACCTTAGTCAAAGTCATACTTACCCAATGGAGCCACCCAGGTGCCCCACTTCTCTTATTTTAATTCTGATCACTGGGTAGCAAATACCAGGCATTCTGCACTGAGAATGCTTCTGAGGAAGACTGAAATCATTGGGGAAGGATTGATTAGCCATGGCTCTCTTGGGAAGGAGGGTGGCTGTACCTCCACCCCTTATTCACTGTCCCTCGTTCCAGGGCCAAGAACAGTGCACATTCAGCTTGTTTGGTTCGTTTGTGACTATTCTGAGTATTTTGAGTAGTTTTGAGTTGTCTATTCCAGTGGCCTACAGATTCAAGAATGTTTCCCCATAAACCCCAGCGCTTTCAGAATTACTGCTGGACTGTAATTCTAACCACACTGTCTGAGGGGGAAAAAAATCGCCATTCTTACAAGTCCTTTTGATTACAATACTCGGGAATATCAGTCTTTGGAAATTCTGCCATACTGTAGCAAATCAGAAAAAGACCAGGCAGGGCTATGGACAGAGATTTGAGAGTCTTTGTGCATGGCTAGACTTAGACGCCAGGGTAAGAGATGAGTGCAGAGAAAGGAGGCAGATCGCTGGAGCAAGTGTCAGGCACACAGGTAGGAGGAAAGTCTGGAACCAAAGGGGAAGCGAAAAGGATTAGAGAGCTTTAAGGCCAGTGCTCACCCAGTCCAAGTGCTGCAGAGAGTGGTACCAGGGCCCCATAATGAAAAGATCCGTCAGAAGCAGCCCCACAGCACACACCAACCAGGAGGGAGAGCAAGCACTGTCTACAGAGAATTTAAAAATAAAGTAACCAAATAAAATTTCATTGCCTTTTATTATCACCATGCACTGGCAATTCTACACAATGCCAGTGAGAAAATCGTCTTTCCCCCCAAAATCTCTTGTTGATCTAAATTGTAGTCAATTGTTGCACTTACTGTCGAGTTTTGATAATATATGTCTAAGATTCACATTAGCAGACTTTGACTTCTTATCTTTAATGAATGCCTTTGTATCATACATGGGAGCTAATTCAGAGAATTCCCAGGTATAAAATTGCCGCCTGCACTCTCTTCTTTTTTTAAATTTGAATTTTATTTTTTAAATTTACATCCAAGTTAGTTAGCATATAGTGCAACAATGATTTCAGGAGTAGATTCCTTAGTGCCCCTTACCCCTTTAGCCCATCCCCCCTCCCACATCCCGTCCAGGAACCCTCTCCATATTTTGTTTGTTCTCCATATTTATGAGTCTCTTCTGTTTTGTCCCTCTCCCTGTTTTTTTATATTAGTTTTGCTTCCCTTCCCTTAGGTTCATCTGTTTTCTTTCTTAAAGTCCTCATATGAGTGAAGTCATATGATTTTTGTCTTTCTCTGACTAATTTCGCTTATGATGCCCTCTAGTTCCATTCATGTAGGTGTAAATGGCAAGATTTCATTCTTTTTGATTGCTGAGTAATACTTCATTGTGTGTGTGTGTGTGTGTGTGTGTGTGTATATATATATATATATATATATATATATATATATATATATACACATACCCCATCCTCTTTATCCATTCATCCATCCATGGACATTTGGGCCCTTTGCATACTTTGGCTATTGTGGAGAGTGCTGCTATAAACATGGGGTGCATGGCCTGCATTCTCCTCTAATGTAAGTTTGTAACAGCTTAGAATTATTTGAATGTGCTTCAAGTGCAGCAGCTTCAAGTGCAGCAGCGTGTCTCCAAACTCTTGCTACCACATATTCCTTAGTTTAAACAGAAGTTAGAAAAATTGTAAATGATAATACAGGGATCATAAAAACAGAGAAATACAATTTGAGTTTTTTCAGCTCTGCCAGTCTCTGTAAACACATGACTTTTTTTTTTTTTTTTTTTTGTATTTAAAATTATTTGACGGGAGAACCATTTGGAGGCTGCTAGAACTGATCCCAAATAAACAAAGACATGGACATTATTGCAATTTCTGAAGTTTGTGATAAAGTAGTATTTTTATGAATGTCTGATAAATAGGTTTCAGAATTTTTCTCCATATCTGTTTCATACAAAAGTAACTTTTCAAAATTAAAAATTTTTAGTGTGTTCTTTTTTTTTTTTTAATTTTTTTTTCAACGTTTTTTATTTATTTTTGGGACAGAGAGAGACAGAGCATGAACGGGGGAGGGGCAGAGAGAGGGAGACACAGAATCGGGAACAGGCTCCAGGCTCCGAGCCATCAGCCCAGAGCCTGACACGGGGCTCGAACTCATGGACCGCGAGATCGTGACCTGGACCTGGCTGAAGTCGGACGCTTAACCGACTGCGCCACCCAGGCACCCCTAGTGTGTTCTTTAATCAACCGTAAGAGAAGTTAGATCGGCAGATCTGCTTATCCATCCATAGATGGATGCAACATCTGACTGTAATACAAGGAAACAAACTGTAATACTTACATTTGTTTCTGTGGCAGGCCCATTAGTAGGTATGAGTTTTCCTTTTGTTCAAAAAGTACACTGATGTAATAAAGATGCATTAGTCCATTTACCTTTCTGTGCATTGCAATACTATAATTTTTATATTTTTAACTGCTTTATGTATAACACTCTATTATACATAAAACACAATAACAGAAAATGTTTGCCTTCTACATTTCTCTTCTGGCCACTATTATTCATTTTATTTCATGATTATTACTGAAAATAGGCAGTCATGTTGAGGAGGAAGAGGTTTTCCAGGGTGATCTCCGCAGGGTGTCAGGTATACTAGGTGTGCCTGTGGTGGTGGGGGGGTGGGGGGGCAGCCTCACCTACAGGGACTCAACACAAGCAGATAAGGTTAATGAAAGGGTGCAGGTGATAGGGAAAAGAGTGTGTGCAGGCAACAGTGGGGCACAAGGTTGCCAGTACTTCAGGGGTGAGGGTTGGGTAGGAGTTTAGGGCAAAACTTGGTAGAGGGATTGTTATCTAGCTGTGGGACCTGGGGCGAGCACCAGGGCCACACTTCCTGTAAAGTGGTGAGGTGTAAAAGGCTGTTCCGACCTGTGATAAAGAATGCACTTTCCTCCACTTACCAGCTATGAGCCTTGAGCAAGTTATGCAATGTGTCTGGACCCGTACATAAAGTGAAACACAAGAGTGATAACAGGACATGCCATGTTCTACTGTTGGTAGAATTCGAGAACAGGGCTTAGATCAGTGCCTAGGCACAAAGAGCATGCTTCAGTAACAGTTGTGAGAATACCTTGGAGGGACTTCAGTGACGACAGCCTGTAAAGGGAAAGGAAGGAGTGGGAAGCAGGGATTCAAGTTCCAATCAATCCAGCCACACTTCTGGAAGGTAGGTCCTGAACAGATAGAGATGCTACCAAAAATGGAGATGGAGGGAGACAGATGTTGTGTAGCTGGTCGCACTTTCATTCTAAGTTCTCCAGCTCTTCTAGGAGGTCTCCTCCAAGCCCCCCTCAATGTATATCAACCCCTCTTATTTCCTATATCGTGCTTGACACTTGACTATAGTGCTTGACACTGACATGGTCTTGTTCATTGATTTGTTTACCGTCCTCTCCTTCCACACTAGAATGTAAATTCCTGGAGAACAGCATTTTGACTGTTTTGTCCACCTCTGTGTCTGCAAAGCCTAGAATTATCCCTGGCCACTGCTCAATAAATATTTGTTAAATGCATTAATTGTTGAATTGATGTCATATACCCTCATTACCATGTAGATAAAGCAGTGATTTGAGCTCACTTTCCAGCAGGGAGAAAGAATCCAGGAGTAGGGGGCAACTTGACAACCTAGAGAGCAAGAATTATTAGGAGCTTCGGATCAAAAGCACAGGTGGAAGGTGAGAGAGGAGAGGATAGAGAATATTTCTTGCCCTGGATATCAGATTTCATCTAGAGCTGACTAATATCCCTCTAGCTTTCACTCTCAGACAGCTGGGCTCTGATACTTGTGTGATTAGGCACTTGCTGTAATTAATCATCTTTATAAAATAGCTCAGAGGATTATATCCAGCAAGTAGCCATCCAACCTTGTTAAAGCCTCGCAGCCTTTCCTTTATATGCTGGGTTTGCTCCCTAAAATAAGCAGACTTTATCTTACTCTCTCAGCAACTCTAAAAGATTCAGGCATGGTTTGTGTGAATCTTGTTTAGAAAGCTCCATACGCACATGGAAAGAAGCTTTTTGGCTGAGATAAAACAGCTCATCTAAACATAGTTAGCAAAGTGAGTATTTGCATCTTCAGAAAGGAAAATGTCCACCTACAGGTAGGAAATTACAGCTAAGGAAGGACTGGCAGAAAAAAGAGAATTTCCCTGCCTTCTGAGTTTTAACACCAGTCAATATATACCATGAAGCACAGCATTATGCCTACGGTGAAGGTTACACAGTTTACTCTGTATTTTAATGTATGCACATAGAGATGACACCTTTCTTGTGACATTTGTCTTTAATATAGTTATTTACCTTTGGAAAGGAGTCTTATTGGAACACTTGGCAAAGGTAAAAATCAGTCCTTTATGACCATTGATGCAGAAATGAATAAAATTCTGGGATCTGCAGCAGACTACATGATAAACAATAGAGCCAACACTACAACAGTGATCAAAAGATCTTTTTCCAAATTTTGGCAGTGGTAAAGGATATAATTTAAACTTGTTTTTCAGTGTAGCAATTATTCATAGTGAAATAAAATTTAATTTGATAAACAATAAAAATGTCATGAGTGCTTTCTATGAAAAGTTAGGAAAGAAGACATCTGATTAAGTTACATCATCCCAATGCCATTAGGAGACTCACCAAGCCACCTCTGATGCAAAGGATCCAGATTTCATTTGCCTTTTTTGCATTGTAATATCATATTTTTTTTACATTTCTTTAAATTGGCATAACTGTATGTATGAAACACAACACAAAACTTTCACTTTCTGCATTTCTTTATTCCCAAAGAGTATTTGTTCAGTTAATTAATTTTTGAATTACTGCTCTATGTCCTCAATTCTATCTAATCAGCTTGTTTGTCAACAGTGAGAATCCAGGGATAGGGGGAAGCTTGAGCATACCGGAAAGCAAGAATCATTGGAAACCCTCATTGCCAATGTCTGCACTTATTCATTCAACCAACATTTACCAAGCTCCTTTCCTGTGTGAGGCATTTTCATAGGGGGATGACCCCCTGGGGATGGAGGAGTCATCATGATGAAGACTCTGTGCTCCTGGATAAGCTCATCTAGACAGAAGGTAGATAGAGAAGACAGGAAAGCTGAGTACAGAGCAGTGGAACATGTTTAGAATCTGACAGAGCAATAGAAACAAGGGTAAGAGACTAAGGAGCACCTTGCATGACAGAAGGAACACAAGAAGAGCTTTACGTCATGAAAGCTTTCAAGATCGTGGCTTCAAGAAGAAGGGCATGGGCACTGGGGGCAACTGCTATAGCAAGAGACCAACCACAGGTAAGGAAAAGAATTGGCCTCTGGATTTGGCAAAATTCCAGTAGGCAAAGATATTGAAAAGAGAAAATTCAGTAGAGTTGTTGGGGACAAAAGCTACTTAAAGGAGAATGAAGAGAGAAATGGGAGATGAGAACGCAGAAGCATTAGGTTTCAACAGCTTTGATATAAAGGGAATTTTGAAAACAAAGCTAATCTGGGAACTAACTGAGTCCACTTCAGAAGACACTAAGTCTGGAGACCCAGAACATCTCTGCTCAGCTCACCTTCAACTGTTTGTGGCCATACAGAAATTGAAGCCTGATACGTCAGATTTCCAATTTTTGAAGAAAATCTAGAAGGCCATATGTTTTTTTAACCCCTTTTTTAATGCTTATTTATTTGTGAAAGAAAGAGAGACAGAGTGCGAGCGGGGAAGGGGCAGAGAGAGGGGGAGACACAGAATCTGAAGCAGGCTCCAGGCTCTGAGCTGTCAGCCCAGAGCCTCATGCGAGGCTGGAACTAATTGCGAGATCATGACCTGAGCTGAAGTTGGATGCTTAACCAACTGAGCCACCCAGGCGCCCCTAGTTTTTTAACCTCCCAATTGTACATGTTGACTCAAGTTATTTTAAAAATCCATGTGATAATCAAATCACATCTGTGAGCCAGATGGTTCAACAAATGAAAACCCCTGGTCTAACAATTAGAACTGTAGGGGAGGTTGGATGCCTGTCTTCTCCCGGTTCCACCTCTTTCTCTTTCTGAGTAATACCCACCTCACATACTTACTTTTCTGTATTCTGCTCTCAGAATGGTGGAAAGAATGTCAACCACTTGATTCTTGTCTAAGTTGTACCAAATAACTGGTTCCACCTTTCCTCAATTGAATTGATGAGTTGTTTTGATGTTTCAATTAAATATTTGTTAAACCAACAAAAAACAAGTAGAAAACTCAAAAAGCAATAGCATTTACCTTTTTTTTCTCTTTGTGTTGAGAATACTTAAGATCTATTCTCTCCGCAAATTTCAAGTATGTAGTACAGTATATTCACATTGCTGTAGACCAGTTCTCCAGAACTTAATCATCATGCACAGCTGAAAATGTGTACATCTTGACCAAAGTTTCCCCATTTCCCCCTTCCCCAGCCCCTGGCAACCGCTGTTCTACTCCCTATTTCTATACATTTGACTAATTTAGATTCCATGTACAGATGAGATCATACAGTATTTGTCTTTCTCTGAGTGGTTTATATCACCTAGCATAATGTCCTCAAGTTTCATTCATCCATGTTATCACAAGTGGCAGGAGGACTTCCTTCTTTTTTAAGGCTGAATAATATTTCATTGTGTGTGTCTCTCACATTTTCATTATCTATTCATCTGTGCATTAACATGTAGCTTGTTTCTTTGTCTTTGCTATTATGACTACAGGTGAATATTTCACAATGAATATTTCACAAAATAGGTGAATTTCAGAGGTCATCAGGTTGTACACCTTAAATACATGTAGCTTTTTATTGTCAATTGTACCTCAATACAGCTGGGGAAAAAAGATTGGTGGGAAATCACCCATAATATACATACACACTCCATGTAGGTAAGGGTACCTGGGCAGCTGCCGAGCATTCCAACAAATTGAAGATGCTCTACTCCTGTATCACATGCCCTGCACCGTTCGGTAATAGTAAATAAATGTAGCATTAGGTTAAAACAAAAAGCAATAACATTTACAGTAGCAGCAAACCAAACATCAAATACCAAAGCATAGAAAGTTAACAAAAGTTGTGTAAAACCTGCACACAAAAAAGCCCTCCAAAACATTATTAGCAGAAAGTGGAGATGATGTTACAGAAAGGAAGAGATATTCCATGTTCTGTGATTGGAGTATTCAAAATATAAATAATGTCAGTTCTTTCCCAATGGATCTATTGATTCAGTCGCTAGCCTTGAGGTAGTCAATCCCAACCAAAATTCCAAAAGATTTTCCTTGCCAGAGATTTCCTGAAATCTAAATGGAAATGTAAAAGGCAAAGAATGCCAAAGTAGCACTGAAGAAGAACAAAGTTGGAAATCAAGATTCATTGGAAAGCTACAATAATTAAAACTGTTGTGTTGGTATTAGGCTAGACAAACAGTGGAAGAGAATGGAGAATACAGGAATAGATATATCCATGCATATATAATCACTTGAATTATGACAAGGGGCCTTTTCATGGTGCTAGGACAGTTAGATATTGAATTTGGGTCACAGCATACACAAAATTAATCCAGTTATATTTTCAATGTAAGCTTGAGAGACAAAACAATAAAGTATCTGTAAGAAAACAGTGGAGAATATCTTCATGATCTTGAGGTAGTCAAAGATTTTTAAGCAAAAAGCATTAAAGTATCATAAAAGAGGGGGCACCTGTGTAGCTTAGCCAGGTAAGCATCTGACTCTTGGTTTCAGCTCAGTCATGATCTCATGGTTTCATGAGTTCGAACCCCACATTGGGCTCTGTGCTGATGGTGTGGAGCCTGCTTGGGATTCTCTGTCTCCCTCACTGTCTACCACTTCCCTGCTCACGCTGTGTCTCTCTCAAAATAAATAAATAAACTTCAAAAAAAGTATTATAAAAGAAATGATTGATTAATTGGATCACATCAAAATAAGTTATATTTATCAAAAACTGTCTTTAAGAGAGCAAAAAGGCAGGCCAGAGAATGGGAGAATATATTTGCAGTACCTATACTATTTGAACAAAGCATTCATATCCAAAACACATACGAAATCCTGGAAAGGGAAAAAGGACCAATAACCCAATAAAAGGGGGAAATGGGCAAAAGATGTAAAGGGCACTTCACAAAAGAAGATATTTATATTATCAAAAGCAGGAATAGGTGATCAACAACATTAGTCATCAGAGAAATGCAAATTAAAACTGCAATGAGATATCAATACAGACCCACCAGAATGGCTACGATTTAAGTGACTGATAATTCCATGTTGCTGGTAAGCATGAAGAGAAACTGAAACTCATATAGTGCTAAGAGAACTGTAAATTGGTATAACCATTTGGTAAACTTTGGTAGCTCCTACTAATGCTGAACTACACTTTGGGAATTTACTCACAACCTACCAATCGCATTTCTAGGTATATTCCCAACAGGAATGTGTGCATGTACCCCCCAAAATATAGTCAATAACATTAATAACAACATTACTTCTCAGAGCCCCAAACCCAAATATCTATTAGTGAGAAAATGAATAAATTGTGTTGTATCCATGTAATGCTATATAGCAAGATAATGAACAGATTTTAACTAAATGCAAGGATATGGACGAATCTCTCAAGCATAACATTGAGCAGGAGACCAGATGCAGTAAATACATACTATATAATTCCATCTACATAAAGTCCAAAATCTGGCAAAACTAATCAATGGTGACTAAAGTCAGGGCAGTGCTTACCCTTTGAAGGGTAGTGATTAAGAGGGGCTATAAGTGTCCTCTGGCATGCTAATAAAATATTCTTCCCTGTTCTTGGTGGCAGTGTTCCCGTTATGAAAATTCATCATGCTGGGGGCGCCTGGGTGGCGCAGTCGGTTGAGCGTCCGACTTCAGCCAGGTCACGATCTTGCGGTCCGTGAGTTCGAGCCCAGCGTCGGGCTCTGGGCTGATGGCTCGGAGCCTGGAGCCTGTTTCCGATTCTGTGTCTCCCTCTCTCTCTGCCCCTCCCCCGTTCATGCTCTGTCTCTCTCTGTCCCAAAAAAAAAAAAAAAAAAAAGTTGAAAATTCATCATGCTGTACACTTACAATCTGGGCACTTAGTGTGTTCTCATACAATAGATAGTTTTCTTTCAGAGACACTTAGTGAGCACCTATGATGCTCACATGGTAAAAGTGTAGTAAGTGTGGCACTAACAAGAGGAACATTGACATCATGGGACTTAGTACTCCGAGGGATTAAATGAGCAAGCTCTTTTAATGTAGAAATGACAGACCATTTTGAAGCTCAAAGACAGATGTACAGAAAACCCAAATTTGAGGACGATTCCTTCATCTGGGCATTTGTAAGAAATTGTGAACCTTCACATTCCCTGAGACTGCACTCACCCTTTCTTCCTCTCCCATTCATAAAGGCAGAGGTATTCTCTGCCCCATTCAAATCTCATCCTTCCACCTTTCCCCAGGTGGAGGAAATAATAATTTACACAAATTGCTATTTTTCATTTCCATGAATGTTTCCTCTTCTAGACTAAATGTTTTGAGAGCACAGGAGTACTATCATATCCTTTAATCCTTGCCTAGCAGAGTACTTGACCTATAGTAGATATTCCATAAACATTAGCTGGATGGATGGGTGAATAGATACAAACATACAACTTCTATGTAGGATACTTAACATTCTCTCATTTTACATCTGATGTATCTTAAAAATACATTTGAGTAATCCTTCAGTCATTTTCTGGTATGTCAGTTGATTGAAGGCTGAGAAGAAGGGATATCTTTTGGTGATATAAAGGGTTCCTTTCTCATAATTTAAACACTGCCCACTATATGAAGGTTGAGTTATCTCAGTCACTAGGTGACTCTAAGTGACTCCAGCCTATGTGATCTGATTAGCTGTTGGCACCAAGCAACCACATGTATCTAAAGTCAGTACTTTATACCCTCAAAATGTTTTTTTTTTTTTTTGTAACCAATATTTCTGTACTACAAGTTCCTCACTGTGAACTTTCATAGGAAAGTAAATCAGGGCCATGACAAAAAAAAAAAAAAAGTGAATTAATGACTTGGCACTAAAAATAACACCATCTGTAACCTAAGGACGCAGTCCTCCGACCTTGAAAAATATCTGATAGTCTTTTTTGGAATTGTTTTTGGACTGTCTTCCCACAGTAACTTTCTTAACCCCCAGCCTGAATGGATCTGCAGCAATCAGCTGCTACCACAAGACCCCATCCCACTGGTCACTGTTGACTGGAAAAGGGCCTGGACACTGGGCACTAGCTGAGCCAAAGAGTTTGAAATTAGGATTAAGGGAAAGAGAGTTAGTCTCTCCACTTGACTAGTCTTCTAATGTCCAAGTTTGAGAGCCATGAGCCACCAGGTTTGCCATGAGGACTGGCAGTAGAAAAACAAGTCTACGGAGAGTAAGACTGAGATAGAAATGTGGAAAGAAGCAGAGAAAGAGCTGGAGAAAGGCCATGGCCTGAGTTCCCAATAGTTGGCCATTTTTAGGTATTTCTGAGGCCAGGCTGTGCTTCTTGCCACCAGGTTCCATAAGATAAGATTCTCTCATAAAAATATTCCTTTGTGTATAATTTGAGTTGGTTTTTATAACTTAAACTAGAATATCCTCAGTACTCTGTCTTCATTCTGTTGTTTTGTAAGGGGGCACTAGTGGATCCTGAATATTCTGTTAAATTTTGCTAAGTTTAATTTATATATGGCAAAGATTAATCCATGAACATGGCATAAGCATGTGAAGTGAGAGGTAAAAATTTGCCTCCATCTTCCGTCCCTAAATAACTATGCTTATCAGTCCCTTATATCTCTCCTAAGAAAGCTTTAATGAATACACAGGCAGATGTATTTACATACTTTTTTACATAAACAAAATCATTTTATAAATGTACTGTCACTTGTTATTTTAATATGGATGCGTTCCAATGCCAGACAATATAGGTCTATCTTATGTATAAATTCCTAAATTACAGTTGCTGGGGCTCATGATTTACACATTTTTAAGGTCAGTGAGTATTGTTTAATTGCTCCTCCCAACCATAACTCTAACTTTGAAGAAAGGGGGTTTTAGAACCTCCTTTAAGTGTAGCCAGAAAGGATGTGGAGTAGTGAGTCAGACAAAGCACGGAAACACTGAAGTGTGAAAGGGAATACAGTTTTGTGTGACAGAAGCCAGAAAGATGTTCAATTCTTCCTCATCTGATAAAACCAAGGCCACTGAGTTCTTAATGGGCCGTATTGAGTCACCGCGGTATAGATTCGCATTCACCCACATCCTGCCTGCTGGAGTGAGGCGTGCCATTGAAAGCCCAAGCCCTCTGTGGCTGAGAATTCAGGAGCTCAGGAGATACAGAGAGATGGGAATTCTCCCTCTAGCCCTCTGCTCCCTTCCAAAAGTCCTTCTGAACAAAAATGGGAAAACAGTAAGGTTGGCTCCATCATCTAAAGGTTAAATACGGCACTTAGTGGTTTAGAAAGCACATTTTTTCAGTCCTGATAGGACTCTGGGAAAGCTGAAACTACAATGCTTCTGGTTACAAAACAGGCTGCCTTTAAACAGTGCCACTTAGGTGAAATAGCTGATTTAGACCCCCCAAAATAAACCCTTTATTTGTAGCTAGTACAAGCCATTTGTTAAGCAATAATTAGCTTTTCAGTTGGGTATTTGGGAGTCATGGAAACACAGCTCCAGGGAACCAGCGGGGATCTATTAGGGTTTGAATCCTCCAGGATGCTCTCTCAGGTTCTTGGGTCAAAACCCACCATGTCAGAGAAGAAGGAACTCCCCTTAGCTCAGAGCTTATTGAACATGGGCTCTTAGGAAAGAGATGAGTAAAAATTTCTGATAATCAATAAAGAGGTCCTAAATTAGCAAAGCTTTCTGCGAAACTTTGACATGTTAGAAAACCCTTAGAACTATAAAACTGGTTTTCTGCAACCACTTACTGCCTCCCTTGCGCATGCGCTTATGAGCGCATGCGCGCCCGTGCGCACGCGCGCACACACGCTCCACAAGTATCAAAGGTCATTCTTACATTTTCTTGTGGTTTGAGTTTTGTTGCCAAATCAGCGGCAGTAAATGTTGGCACACAGGGGCACGCCACATTCTATGTCCGGTTGCCCTAGGTCTCCGTTGGGAAACATAGTTCCCTCAAGTGACAAGGGCTTTGCCTTGCAATAATGAGTGTTAAAAATAGATGTGTACCAGCAAAAGGAACAGCCATGGGAAGTGGGTTTTGGCATTTCCTTTGGTCATGTGTGCATCTGTTACCCGCCAACCGATTTCTAGAATGTGATTACGGATAGCTTACAGTAACCATTTTTACACCAAATACCGAATTAATAGAAATATGTGACTCTTCAGAGGTATAAATGCAAACTATCAGGAAGAATCGAAGAAACTATCAGGATGATTTAGACCCTAAAATACAATAAATCAGCATAAGTTATAGGCTTAAATATTCAAGGAGTTTGCCTCCCTTCCTTCCTCCCTTATTAATCGACAGCCTTTCCATCAGTGATCTCGTTCAGAACCATAGAGGTAAGGCCATTATATGCTGGTGACTCCACAGCTCCATTTCCAGGCCTAGACCTCTCCACTGAGCTGAAAACTTGTGTAGCCACCTGCCCCTGACATCTCCAAATGATTGTGTAATAAGTGTCTCAAACTTAGAACTTTGTAGGGTTTTCTTCCCCCAAGAACCTATTTCTTTCCTGATTTCCCCCAGCAGAGTAATTGTGACCATTATTCACCCAGGTGCTCAAGTTCACCCTTGATTTCACTTTTTCCCTCATATCCAATTCATCAGCAGGTTGACCTACCTCGTTCCATATCCACGACTCCTCTTCTAGCCCAGGCCTCCATTTGTCACCTGAACTGCTAAAATATGCCTACTCTGGCTCCTGACTCCTACCAACCCATTATCCCCTGCTAGAACCCTGTCATGTCTTCCCATCATGCTCAGAATCAAGTGCAAATGCCTTAAGAAGACCTGAAGTAATATACAGTTTCCAGCTCCTACCTGCCGGCTGTCCCACTCCAGGGAGGCTCCATATGGTCCTGTGGCCTTGTTTCTGTTCCTCAGACATACCAAGCTTGTCTCCTAGGGCATCTGCTGCTTCTTCCTGGAATGTTCTTCACCCAGATCTCCACAGGGCTAGTTCCCTTTGTCACTGAGGTCTTATTACAACCACCACCTCCTTAGGCCTTACCTGAGCACGCAAATCTATATCACTCCTTCCATCCCTCACTCCTTATCACATCTGTCACATCACCATTTTTTACTTCCAACATGGTTCCCATCAGTACCTGAAATTAATTTTTCTTTTTTAACTTTTGTTCTCCATTTAGAAAGTGAATTCTTTGGGAATTAGGGACTTTTTCTAACTCCTTACTTAACTCCCAAAATCTTGCCTGAGTTGAATGAAACCTTGACTGACTTTGTAGACATGGGCAAAGACTGCCCCCGGCAGAATGAGGCCGTGCCACTCCAAATGAGAAGCATCATTATGTATTTGATCTCTGCCTCAGGTAGGAATTCTGGTTAGAGAAATGAAGGTTCCAGCCAGGGCAACCTGATAAAATGAGGCAGTTATGTCACAAACAGAAGGCAACTTGCAGCTTCATATTTCCAGACACATAAAGAACCAGAAAGCTTGTGACAGATTCATGTTTTCATTTATTTTGCAAACATTTATTGAGAGCCTGTTATATGCAGAGACTGGGGTAAGTAGTAAGAACTCAGTGGTAAATGAGACAGTGGTAGCCTCTGCTTTTGTGGAGCTCATAGTCTGATTGGGGAGACATGATACACAATTAACTACACAAGTAAGTGTGTAATTACTTTGTGATGGGAACTCGGAAGAAAACACAGGACACCATGATGGGGAGACCTGCATACTCTGGAGAGTCAGAGAAGGACTCCCTGAGGAAGAACTGCCATGCTGGGTTGGCACTGAGGCAAATTGGCAGAACAACAGGGCAATCCTTGTTCCTGTCTCGTTTCCCTTCTCCTTCCTTCTATTGCCAAACTCTTCACTGGAAAGGACAGCATTTTCTCAACATAAGCAGCACAAGGTCGGGTGACCCCACTGCAGGTGACAATTGGTCCTGTGTGACCTGCCTTGGGCAGCAAGGGGGAAGGCAGATGACCCACCTGAGTCAGCTTATCTCTGATAAGCTCACCCTTGTCCTTGCATATCCTCACTAAAAATCACTATATAGCCAAGAACTTTTCCAGTCAGGAAATGCCTCCATGACTAGGAAGGACAATATGGAGGACAATACCTCGTTATTTTCCTCATTGCCTGGCATTTACTCAGAGCTTCATGTGTACAAGCTAATGTCCCAAGCATTTACTTTCCTGACCTCTTTCCGTCTTCACCACTGTTGTGGTAGCTACAGGCATTCATGTCCCTTTTCAGAAGAGAAAAACAATATACCAGGAATTTAAGCAACTCACTCAAGGTCACATGAGAAAGTGACACACCCAAAATTAAAACCCAGGTCTGTTAGTACATGCTTAGCCACCACTCTTAAGCCATTTGCCTCTTGTAGAAATCAAACACTGGAAGCTTTTCTAGAGCAATCTGATTTACTCAAGGAGTTAAATGAGATACATCTGGGGTCCTGCAATCGCTGAAATAATTTGGAATGGAAGGAGAAGCCTCATTTTTATTCAAGGCTTTATATTACTTGATTTTACCGGATGTGAACCCTCCAGAGTTAAACTGTTTACTGGTTACATTTTGTACTTTCAAGGCACAGTGTACTTTGAAGATAAGACCTAATTTATTCTCAGAAAATTTATTTGAGTCAGAAACCATTGTGACCACTTTGCAGATAAGGCAACTGAGGCAGAGGAACAACAAACCAATTAGGGCCGAATCTCTTAAATTGTATCAGAAGCCAGTGAGAAACTACAGGTCCCATCTCCTGTGCTGGAGGCTGGTTCTCCAACATCTCCATGTCTGACCTTCCTTATTCACAGCATGAGGGACCTAGGCAAGGGCTTCTCTGCGAACTTCACTTTTCCCCAGATTCACATTACCCAGTGTCAGATGTTGTGGTCCCCAGTTAGCTCTGCCTGCCCAACAAGCATGCTCTTTTTGTTTTGGGGAGGGGGCTGCCCGTTTGCCAACATTCCTATGAGGACCCGCTCTCCCTTGAGAGCCCAAGGACAGCTCCCCATCCAGGGGGGTGCAGGCCCTGTGGAGCAGTACATGACCCTGCTGCCCCCAAAGGGACAGGTGTGGCTTCCCAAAGGAAAATGAAGGTGTCATTCAGCAAAACCCACCTATGCCTGCCACAAGGGATGTTCTTCAAGGTGCTGGAGAACTTACGCTTTCTCCAAACCTTGATGCAAGAGGCCCCAGGCATGGGTTCAGTAAGGTGAGCGATACTGTGACACAGGAAGGCATGAAAGGGCACTGCAAGGGAACAAAGGAAAATTTGAATTTGAGCATCTTGTTTGAGGTTCAAGGGAAGGCTCTGAGGAGCGGAAGCAGACCATCTGGCTGTTCTTCCAAATTTTCTTCTAACTCTTCTTTGCTTTTGCTCCAGAGTCTGCACCAGGTGGCTATGTTCTCCTACCGTAAAAGGAAGGCTTATTTTGGGTTTTGGTTTTGAACTTTCCAAACGAAGCTATTTATAAGGAAGATCCCTACTGTTTCATCCTTCATTAGGGAATGAAGGAAAGAAAAGTGTGGACTAATTTAAGGCCACTTAGGCGAGAGGAAACAAATGTGACACCAAGCCAGAAAGGCACTGGTGAGGTTATGGAAGAGAACAGCAGAGGTTAGTCACAGAGGTGCCCAGAGGACCAGTTCAGGCCCTCTGATGTGTGTGAGCCAGCACAGTGGGTCTTCTTAATTAATTGCCAACATTTAAAGGTTAAAGTATTTCACATAAAAAGATTCTGCATGGTGACATTAGGCTAAACTTGAGGGGCATCTGTTCCCTCTGGACACCATCTACATCCTCTGTCCTCCACATCTCTTTATGCCTACTCTCTACCGAGGTTAGCTGCTAGGCTCCCCAGAGCCATCTGTGGTTTGCAACCCCTGCTCTAGAGAGTTCTTCTACAAGGAACAGCTGCAGCCACCAGGAATCCATGTAGACATTTCTCTCAACTTTGATGCTCACCCTGGAAACTGAGCTACTCCTAAGACCGTTGTTAGAATCTGCATTAATTATCTTGTTATGCTTTGTGAGCCCTCACTTTGAGGAAGGGAGCTTAAATCAGTCCCCAGACTGGTTGGAGAAAATAAGATCCGTTAGAAATGGGGTTTACACTTCACTTAAGCTTCTGCCAGACCCGGGAGTTCAAAACGAACCTTAAAGAAAGGTGATTCGGTGTGTATGGCATGGAGTGAGGTCTGCCAGCCAGAGGACATGGCCAGCTTCTAGGAAATGCCAAAGCCTGGATCAGGCAAGGTGGAAGAAAGGATGTGCGAGCTAAAACCATCAGCTCCACAAAGGAACTACAGAATAATACAGAAAAGTAACAAAAAAGATATCAGAAGTATCTGTGCCCAAGTGAGGGGCTTAACAGTCCTATTTCTTGGTGAGCTTAAGCAACTTTAGAAAGTTAGTAGATAAATTTTAGATTACAGGAGATGAATGTTTTCAATAAATTAGTGCTTTCTTTGTATATTCATTCAGCAAACATTTATTGAATACCTACTGTGTGTCAGGCAATGTCCTGGGGTTTTGAAGGGCTGAGCATAGAGATGAGCAGGAATTTAGTTTTAACTTGTTATTTTTATCTCTTTAGTTTATCGATGTGAATTTTGGCCTAAATTTCCCCTAAATCTCTGTAGCATATGACCATTAATTCCTAGAATAGTAATTTCAGGGTTCAAGTCAGAGTAGCCTTGGACACAGGTAGCAGGTTCATAGCATGGGAGGAAAACCACCCACTCAGTATACATATCACTGTATACATATATTTGTTTATCAATTAGATACATATAGTGCATATAGTGTAACATATACTCTATAATATATAATTAATATATTATATATTGTACAATATAAAATATAATATATATTAATATATAATTATAATTATTTATGTTAGAGTGTATTTTTATGGTATAAAATTTACAAAGAAATGGACAATTTGAAAAGAATAAATTTTTAATTTACTTTTCTTTATTTATTGACTATTTTTTTTAAGTTTATTTTTGAGAGAGAGAGACAGAGAGAGTGAGTGGGGAAAAGGCAGAGAGAGAGGGAGAGAGAATGTCAAGCAGGCTCTGCACGGTCAGCACAGAGCCCGACGTGGGGCTCGAACTCACAAATCGTGAGATCACGACCTGAGCAGAAGTCAGATGCTGGACTGAGCTGCCCAGGTGCCCCATTATTGACTATTTTTTAAAATAGAAGCCCTAATATATCCCTGCCACTCTGCAGTGAAGGGTCTCTGGGGTGTATCACCCCATGGTGAAGCCTGGATGAAGCCACCAGCTCCTAAAAATGTTGTGTGACTGTATGGTCAGATTATCACCTGTTCACATTCACAGGAATTTGGCTGGTCCTCACTGATCCAGTAAGTGGAGGATAGGATGTCAGCTCCAAACCTTCCCAAGGCTGATAAGATCCCAAGTAATCCTCTAATACACTATACTCACAGAGCACTGACTGATCTTCCCTAAAGTAAACCTGTTTATGGGATTCCACTGCTTGCAGCACTTGGTAGGCTGTCCTTGTGTTCAACCATAAAGCACAGAACCCAGAAATGTCCTTCAAGGCCCTGAGTCTATGGCCCCATCGCCTCATCCACCCCATGGCCTCTCCCAGAGGCTCCTTCTTCCCCAAAGTTCCTTCACTCACTTTGCACCTTGGATGTCACTTCCTCAGCATCCCTTCCTTTACTTTCTCATCCCAAGTCCAGTCACCCATTAATGTTTTCTCATCATATTTAAATTTTTTTCCTTGACATCAGTTATAATAATTTAAAATCACAAATATATTTGTATATTTCTGTTTGATGTGTATCTCCACAATAAACTGTTAGCTCTCCAAAGAGAAAGAAGGTACTTGGGACATTTGTAGGTGCTGTGTGCCTAGCCCAGTAGATAGCATTTAGCATATGCTCAATGATGATTTATTAGAAGAAAAAGGGAAAGGAAAGAAGGATGAAATGTATTCCTTTATAAATATATAAGCACATACATATATATTTTCAGAGAACTGAGAAAGAATGAGAAACTTGCTAATAGATCCTGGCAAAAAATGTTGGTGAGCTTCCCTATTAATACCTGCCTGTGAGACCAACCACTAAATGTGTTTGTAAGTACAGTAAAAGAAAAAAATAGATCAACTAAGGTAGGCCAGCAATTTTTTTAAGTCATTAAAAGAAGTAATTCAGGTGTTCTTATGTTCTTGGCTCCTAATATATACTAAAAAAAAAAAAAAAAAAAAAAAAAACCGTTAAAAGACAGAATGATTCAATAAGGTGTAAGCAGCCAAGAAACATTAAATGCCTAAGTTATAAGAACAATATTCAATGATGATAAAAAAAGTTAAATAAAAATAGGAAAGAAGTGCTACCAAGATAGTAACATATTAGAAATACAATAGTAGTATTTATGTAATGATTCCTTTGTACCAGAAATTTTACCTATATTAATCTTATTCTCCTAACCATCCTTGGAAGATAGGCTCTATTTTTATCCCCATTTTATAGACAAGGAAACTGAGGCACAGTGACTTCACATTGCGCCCACAGTCTTGCAGACAGTAAGTGACAGCCTCAGAGTCCAGCCCAGAGCACCTGGGTCCCATCTTCCAAAGGTCTCAAGTATTACGCTGATACTGCTGCTTTTAGCAACATGGAAATACGTACACATACCGTAACACCTGTTGTTTCAAAGAGCAAATTTATTTTCACCTATGGCCCATAGGAACTTGATTCCAGATTTTTATTTCTATGATATTTTAAGAGGGCTGTTAATCTTTGAGGTTAACACGTGTGTCTTGAAAAGGGAAGACTGCCCTGACTTTCTAGGGGTGGGTGGGTGAATGCCACCCAACAGTATAAATGTTTGGATAAGGGAATTCATGCACTTGGCAAATTTTGATTTTATATCTACTAAGTTGGAGTCACTGCTGGGACCTGGGGATTCAGCAGCCATCCAAATAAGCATTGTCCCTGTCCTCGAGAAGCTTCTGCTCAGGCAGAGGAGAGGGACACTACACAAGTAAGTCCTCAATGATGACTGTTGTGAGAGCAGTTAAGGAAGAAGGGTCGGGGTGCTGGGAGCAGGGAGAGGCCAGGCGTGGTGAGCAGCTAAGACAGGTGGTCTCTGGAGCATTTGTCTCAGCCCTCAGCATACGGCTGGCCCCTAGGCCAGAGAAGATGCTTCTTCACTCAAATCTTGCCCCTTCCTCGCTCCACCAGATGTGTGACCTTGGGCAAGTCAGGGCACCTCTCAGTGCCTCCATTTCCATGTCTATAAGATGTGGAGAGTACAATACTCATCCAAGGAATGTAATGTGAGGATCAAATGAGACAATAATTGTATAGCACTGAGAGATTCTGGCTGCTATCATTATTCGGAGAAGTATAATAGTATTATCTGAAGACCAGAAATCTAAAGCGAATAAAATTGGGGAGATGTCAAAGGGAGTATCACTATGAGGGAACACTTTAAACAAACATCAATTTTCATACCAAATCACTAAGGGGTTTGCTGAAGCACTTGTAAGATCTACCAAAACAGCCGTCCCTGTATCTCTCCGTACTCATCCCGGCTCCAGATTCCCAGAGCCAGAGAGAGAAGGGTCTGTTTTGGCTTCTCCCTGAAATTTAATTGAGTGTTGTTGGTTTTCCAGACACCGCACATTGACATTTCAGAGTTTAATAAAGTTGCTTGGGAGTTTGTAGGAAGGGTCTTGGACTCCCCTCCACCTTTTGCCAGTTTTTCACCTAGGATTATTAAGTGATGGTAATCATAATTGTAATTCTATATCCTTTGAAGTAAATTTGAAATTGAAATTTTTAAGTTTAGTATTTATCATTACTTTAAAACACAGCAAAGGCATACTTCCGTTTCACCGTGGCTCAGGAACATGTTGCCTTGACATTTATTTTGCCTGTGCCAGGTTTCTGGATCGAAGGTTCACTTTTCTGCATGAAACAGAAAAGACTCATAATGGAGGGAATCTCCCTGGGAGCACACCCCTTCCTTCCAGCGTGGCATCCCAGCATGTTCTTGGGGTTGTCACAGATGGCAGAGCTGGGGAAATACCCACCGCAGGGAACTACAAGGAGGCCAGGGTAGAAGAGCAGGGGGAGTAGATCCCCAGGCCTGAAGAAAGGAAGAGAAATATTTACACCTCTCCTCAGTCATGGAGTCAAGTCTCTCCAAGCATGCTCAGGGGGCCTCCTGAACCTTGAAACTTGGACCGAGTCCAGACATGAAGTATGGAAAGGCGCTTTATGCAAGGTTTGCATGACCACCACTGTTTGGCCTCACTGTCATCTTGGCTGAGATATACAAGGCAGGTTCTGGTAACCGCTCCCTATGATTGCCATGCTAACAAAATTGTTTACATGGAAATTAGGAAGATTTCAGAATCAAAGGGCATGTGGACATTGTAATCAAGAACATGTCTTTATGTCCACAGCACTGTGCCCATATGGTAACGATTCCATCTGGATGCTAATTCTAAGTCAGTTCCTTCATGGCATGTTTCATAGTGCTCAGTGTTGTTGTCTGTTTAGTGTGCAGTTAGCTCTCCATTTATATGAGACCACAGTATCAGCCTTCTGAGTAAGGAGAAAGATAGATCCTTTGTAGGGGTTGCCGAAAACACGCACGCACACATGTGCTAGTCAGATTCAAAAATCACTTAAGTTCTTGATGAAGAGACTGCCAACTCTGAGCCAATAATCCTGAGCTCCCCATAAGGACAGATGTCCCCTAAGCAGTGGGGCTCATGCCAGCCCCATGCCAGAGACAAAGGGGCTAGAATCTACAGAAGGCAAAGGATTTTGCCCTGGGAATCAGAATCTCTCCTCCTCAGGCTCCTGCCCCTTTAAGTAAATCCGCCCTACAAAAGAAAGATATGTTTATTTGTATTTTCAGTTAAGTTGACTATTTATCCACATTTCCTGCCGATGAGTCATTTATGCAGTTTACTGAGAAAAAAAAACAACAAATTGAGAACTGAAGCACTGCAAAATTAAGGATCAAAGACGCAAAACTGACGTAAGCCCCAAATAGGTATGGGTTAAGAATTTAATCAGCAAACCGATCAGTCAGCACACCAGGACAGGATTGCCAGGGAGGCTGTGTTTTCGATTTTTTTCTTTTTCCTGAAGTCAACACAGCCTGTCCCTATGGAGCACCTTTGTTGGTTTTGCTCATCAGATGCTTGTAAATAAAGGACATACTGGTATCTGGTCAAGGAACCAAATCACATTTGCCTGGGGTCCATGTGAGGAAAGACTCCAGGCTTACTGCATGTGATGCTTGTGTAAAAGGTGTATATGTTTGTCTCTGTAAAAAAGAGTCCTGAGTTGAGGGAGGACAAGAGAAAGATTGCTCTGTTTACAGTGTGCAAAGGCAGATAGAGGCATCCGTCCTCGGGGTGAGAGGGTTAGCTGTGCTTCTGGAAAGCAGACGCGAGATGCCCACATATACCCTAAGTGGTGAGGGCTCCATTCCACACACACACTCATTTGTCATTTTCTACTCCAGGACCCACTTGACTGCACAGCCAGATGATAAGTGTTATTTTCATCTCTTCCTCTGGACCCATTTTATCCAACTTTTTAAAAAATCAGTCAGAGAGGCAGATACATATATCCACACAATAGCCTCACTAAAATATCTGAAATGATGAAAAACATCAGCAGAGAGCTTAGAAATGGATACACATAACATGTCAGCAGTATTACCTGTGTCAATCCTCAAAACAATCCTGTAAAAGGCTTACCATTAGTACTCCCTTTTCATAAGTGAAGGAAACCGAAATGTGACTTGGCCAATGTCCACAGCAAGTAAAGGGTGGTCCATTTTGACTTGAGGTTCAAGTTCTTAGCCACTACTGCACTATGTCCCTTTGAAGACGAATCATTTCTGTCTACATCTCACTGTGTTATCATATCAAATCGTTTGTATTTTGAAAAAAAAAAATTCTCCAAATTAAAAGCCTCTTAACATCACCCTAAATCCATAATCCATAAAGCACAGCTTTGAGTTATCATTTACATTTTCTTTATAATGAACACAGGAAGAACTCTGAACTTTTCATTCAGCTGGTTGAAATGCTGTCACCTGTTCCTAACATAACAGGTGAAGTTACACAATCATTTTCCAGCCGCAGTCCTATCTCTGCTCTTATGACCTCCAGCCTTTAAAGGACCGTCCCCATGGAAAACCCACAAGGTTCTCTGGAATGCACACAATGCACCAAGTACACAGCTATGTTTATCAGGTATGTTCTCACTGGTCTTAGGTGTTACAGATGTCTCAGCTTCCCCGAATGGAAGAGACACCTCTGCTCCATTCTGTTTCTCCATTTACAGAAACCACTTTCAATTATCCCCTCTGCCACCTGTTCCTTCAATCTCATTCTTCTCAGCTTTGCATACTTCAACAAGTGTAATACTATCCAACTGCAGTAAAAATTTCACTATTTTCCAAGGTCACATAGTGCCTCTGACTTCACCAAGGGTTATAGAAAAGGATCAGCTTTGAAAGTCAGTCCCTGTACTCTCTCCCTTCTCTGCATCAGCTTGGGCATCCCCTGTGCTCCTACTGTCTATAGACAATGACTAGTCTTGAAAGTGAGATAGGAGAATGACCTACATTAACCTTTATTTTCTAAAGCTCAGCTTAAAATATGTAGAATGGAATCAGTTACATGTGAACTTCCGGTTTGCAATCCAATAACCCACTCTTCTTAAATGTATATTCATCCAAAACCACCCTCCTCAGCAGAGCATTTTTTTAAGCTCTCAGGGGATCACTCTCTTCAACTCCCTGGGCCCCAGTTTGCCCACCTATAAAATTAAAGGAATGGATTAAACAATTTCTCAGGTCTTCCAGCTCTCAGGCACTTTGATTCTAATCTAGGTTTCCATTTTCCTACACTAGAGTTTTGATCCATCCATCCACCCATCCATCCATTTATTCATTCATTCATTGAAAAAAATGTAAATATGGAATGCCTGTTTTGCAGTAGACAATGTTCTAGGCAGAGGGATTTGGTGATAACCAGGATGAATAACATTTCTCCCCCATGGGGTTTATGGCCTTCTCTCTTTCATCTACCCCAGATAATATGAGAGTGTAAAGAAAACCCATAGTAGTGTTGACCCAATAATCTTGGATAATCAAGTGAAATCTGAGTTCAAATTCTCTGACTACATGTATAACCTTGGGTAAGTCACTTAAGCTCTCTGAGCTATTCTTTATGTAGAGAAATGGAGACCAAAGCCTATGTCATGGAGTTGTTATAAAGAATACAGATGTCTGCAAAGTGCCTATCACATAGTAAGTGCTCATTTATGATAGATGACATTGGTAATATTGGGAGAAGTAAGAGCCACTAATGCATCCTACATGTTTCCCTTGGGCTACTCTCCTAGTTTTTGTTTAACTGATGAGATTGTTGCCAGACAGGACATGTCCTCTGAATTAATCAGAACTTTGCTGCCTACCTCTTTCGTTGAAGTACATGGCATTGCAATATAATTACCCAATGGGTTGTATCCTATACCACATTTCTATTGCTGTTGTAAAAAATTACCACAAATCTAGTGGCATAAAACAACATAAGTGTATTGTCTTATGGCTCTGAAGAACAGAAGTTAGAAATGGGTCTCATTGAGCTAAAATCAAGGTGTCAGCAGACCTGCATGCCCTCAGTAGGCACAGGGGGGAAAATCTGTTATCCTGACTTACCCAGCTTCTAGAACCCCTTCCTCTATCTTCAAACCAGCTGTTTAGCATCTTCAAATCTCTGACTCTGGAGTCCCTTCTACCTCCTTCCTCCATCCTGAAGGCCCTTGCAATGACCTTGGGCCCACCTAGATAATCCAAGACTTTATCTCCCTATTCTACATTAGCTGATTAGCAGCCTTAATTCCATCTGCAACCTTAATTCCCCTTTGCCATGTGACCCAACACATTCCAGACCCTGGAAATCAGACTGTGGACATCTTGGGGAGGTACCTTTTCTGCCTACTGCTTCTCCTCTCAAGGTTCTCTCAGCCATCTCCAGCTTTGCATTTCTGTTGTCATTTCCCTAACTTTGCCTGTAGTCCCCACTCTGTAGAAACCATACCAGTATGGAGGGCCCAATAGGACCTTTCTGGGAAACAGACCCACTTTTCAGACCATGAGCCAAGGGGCCTGAGCCCTGGGCAATTCTTGGGTAGTAGGATGAATCTGCCCTGTTCCCGCCCTCCCTACTGAGAACTCATCTCCCACTGCTTCCTCCTGACTAAAGTATGAACACTTACATCATCCTGGCCTGGAAGGATGTGAAGAAGCCCCAGTGTTGCTGTGTTGCTGTCCTTCCTGATTTCCTGACATGCAAATTCTGAGCAAGATAAGTGGCCTCTGTCAGCATCTATGTTTTTAGGCGGTTGGTTCTGTAGCAATAGAAATTCCGCACAACTGGGAATTTCACTCTATGAGCATAGCAATTTTTGTCTGATTTGCTCACTAGTGTTTCCTAATATTCTAGAGCAGTGCCTGGCAATAAGATGTGCTCAATAAGTAATTGCTGAATAAGAGAATGAGTGATGAATTCATTCCACCCACTTTGCCTGGCCAACTTCCCTGCAAACTTCAAGCCTCAGCTTAAATATCACTTTCTCCCAAAAGGCTTCCTCAGACTTCCCACCCTCTACCCATTAGATGAGATTCCTCCATTCTTTGCCTCTTCCTTCATTATGCTAATCCCTATTATAATTCACATAATGATTCTTTTAAGCACACATTTAATGCCTGTCTCCCTTCTAGAATATGAGCTCCCTGAGAGCCAAGATGGGGTGTGTCATGTTCCCAGCTCTACCTAGCACCCAGCAAGTGCCCAGCACCAGTTAGGCACATAGTAAATATTGTTGCATAAAGGACAGAGGCTGCTCTACAAAAAAGATTTTATCTAGGAAGTTCTGTGGATCTGTAAAGATTCATCCTAAAGAGCAGCACATACCATCATTGTCCATGAAATACCAAAAAATCTCATTACAACGGCTTTTCTTCTTGACTTTTTTTTTCTTTTTTTTTTGCTCAACGGCCTGACAGAGGTTTCTGCTTTCCCCACGCCCCAAGCATCCACACAGCTGCATGCTGAGCCCAACTTATTCAGAGAGACAGCTTCCTGTCACATGGGGGACTCCGGAATTAGTGTTCTGCCACAGCTGAGCAGTCACAAGGGCCCCGCTCATCCTCAGGTTGATCCCAAGGTCCAAACTCTCCAACACCTGTGTGGCCTCTGCACGTTCAGCGCCAGCTACCCGGTCGCACTCTTCCCAGTGGGAAGGAGACCAGTCTGGTTCTTCACGGGCACCTATAGGGATAGGTGATGAAGAGGGGGGCGGACTGGGGCTGTTACAGGACTTACTGCTGGGGATCTAGGAGAGAGGCCTGGAGCGCCAGTTGAGAGCCTGAGTGGAGAAGTACAGAGACCACTCAAGGGTAAGATAAATGCAACACTTCCTGTTAGTTCAGTGCTGTTTATCTCCAACAGGTCCATCACCATCTGCTAATGCCAGCTTCCCACCTCCATCAAAGGGATGGGTAAACTGTATCATTGGGATCGAGGATCTAATCTAACTGCGTCAGGTTAGCTCTGCCACTTATGGCTTACTCATGTGAGTCAGGCATTTGAGAGCCCCAGGCCTCAGTTTCCTTACACGATGAAATGACCATAATGCCTATCGAGTGGTGCTGTTGTAGGGATCCAGGATTCATGAATAATAGTAATCACAATATTGACAGATAACAGTGTGAGAGCACTTACTACTTACAGACGTTGTATGATAGCGTGATAAACTCTAGGTACATAAAATCACCGAATCCTCAAAACTCGCTTCTGAGAGAGAGAGCTTCTTCTTATTCCCATTTTGTAGATGAGGAAACTGAGGCTGCAAACAATGGTTCAGCCATTTGCCCGAGGCGCTCCGGCTGACACAGTGCCACAGAATCCATATGGCTTCCCATTACCCTCAGGGTTCGGAGCTCAGACTCCACAGCCCAAAAGCATAGATTAAAATCCGGGCTCTGCAGCATACCAGCCAGATGACCTTCCTCTGTCCACTCATTCCTCAACCTGGCCAAGCAACTCTGTGGAGATGATTTCCCAGGCAGCATCCCGCTCATCTCGAGGGTTGCCCCGGCCACATGACTGGATAGTAATTTATGGGGAGCTCAGTTCAGCAAGAATACAGCCACCTTCATAAAGCTTTCATTTCTCCTCTCTGGATATATAAAGGCCCTGTTCTAAACTAGGCTTTTAATACCCTTCACTGTTCCCCATACTTCAAGTTGGTCTTCTTCCAGACACAAGAGCTGAATATACTTTTTATACCTGCCCTTGTTATTCTGTGCTTCTGAAGAAGACCAGGAAGCGGGTGGGGTTCCCTGTGGCCCACAGAACTGCCGGGGGCGCTAACCCCCCAAAGGAGTCTCGCCACAGCAGCAGGAGAATTGGGAGGATTATAAAGTAAAATTGTCCCCAGTGGTAAAAAATCTGACCTAATAGTCAGTGCCTGCCTGGGTGTCTTCTCAGTAAACAGTCTGAAATCCTGTTTCCCCTGGAATTACCACCTTGTTGAAATTTGCTTTTGGTATTTACCAGATATTTTGAAGACCTGGATATGCTGCAGGAAACAGAACCCCACTAGGACACCCCAAGCTGTGCTGGCCCCACCCTACCCAAAAGCCAAAATGCTGGCAGCCTAAAACCCAAGACTTCTCTTGAGCCAGAAAACAGGCCTTTGCTCAATTTAAAAAGGCAAATGAGAAGGAAACTTCTGGACCAGGTGATAATTTCAGGGTGATTCTCCTTTAAAAACAAACACAAATATTTTTCCTCACCATGCTTATAAGGATACAGGAACCACACGGTAGGCTCCATCCTAGGTGGATTTAATCCTTAGGGACTGAATTGCAGAATGCCCTCCACCTCATTTGCAGATAAGAAAAGTAAGGCTCAGAGAGGTCAAGGAACTTGCCCATAGTCACAGAGCCTGTGAGGGCAGATAGGACTCAGATGTAGGTCTGTCTGACTCCAAAGTCTAGTCTTCCTTTGTGCCTCTCTGAAAACTGGATTGATCGCATCTCTTGGGCCAAGAAACCCTTTAGCCCCCTCCACACTCCTGCCAAGAAGCTGCTTCAAAGATGGTTTGAACAAAGGAGAGATGACAATGTACTCACGGAAGAGTGCCATGCACATTTTCACTATGCCTGCACAAGAAGGGACAGCTACTGGTGACAAAGGGAATGTTTCAATCTAATAATTGGGCTTACTGTCTGCATGACAAGTATAACTGGTTTGACTGATGTTGTCAGTGAGCTGTTTCGGGGAGGGATAGGCCCAGTTTTGTAGCTGAAGCAACTAGTTAATCTGCTGAGCTTTCCATTGTCACTGGGACACCACATAGAACCAAGGTGTTCAGCTCAGAGGTTTCACACTTTGGCATAAGCTTTGCCACGTGGCTAACCAACTGCCCAGAATTCTAGGTTTGACTTTAAAAGATCGGGTTGGAAGCCTTTTCCTTTGTAGGAATGTTCAAAATGTTCAAGGCCACCTCTGTGCAGCTGAAACTTGCCAGCCATTCACCACTCCACCGGACATTATATTACTGCCTGATGCCTCCGGTGGTATTTTGGAAACCATTGGATTTAAAAAAAAAAATTATTTGAGACAGAGTGTGTGCAGGCTCCATGCTCAGTGCAGAGCCTAACGTGGGGCTAGATTCCATGACCCTGGGATCATGACCTGACTCGAAATCAAAAGTAGGATGCTCCATCAACTAAGCTACCCAAGTGCCCCATGGATACCACTGGATTTTAAAATATAATATTTATGTTTTAGCAAGAGTATTATGTGAATACATGCTTAGTGTAAAAATAAATTCAAATAGGGGCACCTGGGTGGCTCAGGTCATGCTCTCACAGTTGGTGCATTTGAACCCTGAAATGGACTCTGAGCTGAACAGCTTGGAGCCTGGAGCCTCTTTCAGATTCTGTGTCTCCCTTCCTCTCTCTCTCTGCCCCTCCCCTGCTTGCACTCTGATCTCTCTCTCTCTCTCTCTCTCTCTCTCCCTCTCTCTCTCTCTCTCTCAAAAATAAATAAACATTTTTGAGAGAGACAGAGACAGAACACAAGTGGGTTAGGGGCAGAGAGAGAGGGAGACACAGAAGCAGAAGCAGGCTCCAGGCTCTGAGCTGTCAGCACAGAGCCCGATGCGGGGCTCAAACTCAGGAGCTGTGAGATCATGACCTGAGCCAAAGGGCTTTTAAAAATTATCATTGGTATCATACTATATAAGTTATTCTAGAGCATGTTGTTTTTATTCAACAATCTCTTTTTATTCAGTATGTAGAGCTCGATATTATTCTTTTAAGCTGCTATACAGCATTCTGGAATTGATTGAACCATTTCCCTATAATTAGACATTTAGGTTATTTACAGTTTGTTACAGCCATAAACAATGTAGTAATGAACTCACACTGTTATCGTTGTATATCTGAGGGAAGATTCCTTGATTGCAGGCACTGCAGTGTATGTTCATGTCCGTTTTTTATTTTGATAGAAAAATGACCAAATTACTTGTCTCTCTCCTCAGTAAAAAACCAAAACCAAAACCAAAAACCAATACCAATTTCATCCCCAACCAACAGTACGTGAAAGAAAATGAAAAATGGGCAATACCGACACCTCCAGCCACTGCATGAGAGTGGGTCTTTGCCAGCTAAAATGTTATTCTTCATACCAGAACTTCCTGGTAGCTGATAAGGGAAGTTACCTCTGGTTCCGCAGAGGCATTTGGTGAGCGGTCCCCTACTCTACTTTAGCTAGGCTCCACTGCCAGCTCGGGTTCCCTCCATTTTGTGTTCTCCTGAGCTCTCATCTTTCCGTATCCTAACTGATGTATTCATATTGCAGCTCCTCAACTAGGGAATGACCTCCTCTGGGGCAGAAATGATGCTTTAGCTCCCTTTGTATCCCCAACACCTATCACGGTGCCTGACGTTTGTCAGTCCTTTCTGAGCTGTGGCTTGAATCAATGGCCCTAGGCAGGGAGGGAGAGGAAGAGAGGGAAGAAGAGAGAGGGAAGGAAGGTAGGCTGGTTCCCTGACAGAACTGTGAGATAGAGTAAAGCTCTGTATCGAGTGGAGAGACTCCAGCTTGCTCGTCCTGAGGTACCCTGGAAATGTGAATGTTTGGAACCGGGTAGAGAATGTATTTTTTTTCTTTACCCAGTCACATACCTGACAGAGGTGACATGGCCCATCTCCATTCGAAAAACGGCAAGATAAATGCAGGATTTTTGAGACAGAAAAACCACATTCGTTTTGTTCTTTTGAGTTTTCCACTTTACTCTTTCCTTTTCCTGCAGCTGTCTCAGATTCTGGCAAAGCTGTGTGTGGGGAAACGAAGATCAGAGCAGTTTCTGCTTTGACTCCAAGGGTCTTTCCCAGGATCTGTTCTCTTAGCGCTCAGAGGGTTTCCTACCACCACGCTGTCTTCTTTCCCGCTTAATTTTCCAGGCATCCTGCAACCTTCCTGCCCACTCCCTCCTGCCTTAACTTTCTCTCCAATGCAAAGGAACCCCCTGAAGGGAATCCCATGCTCATTATTTAAACAGCTGGAGAACTGCTTTGTCTTTTCTCTGCCTACACGTTGTATACAGGACTTACAGGATATGTTTTATCATTGACTCTTGAGCTGACTGAGGCGATCCAGGAAATATTTAAAATTTCCCGACTGCAGTCAAGTTCAAGACACTGCTAGAGCCGCTCAGGCTGAACTTGCAAAAACCATATCCAAGGCCCATATCACTTAATGATCTCAAGTATAAGAGGAGAATCTATACATAAAGGCCAACATCCACACACAAGAGGAAGGAAAGGGGAAAAATGAAAGGAGGGGAGTGGATCCTAAAAGAAGGACATGAACCTTCTAATTGAGGACAAGGCAAAGCTGGCACATCTTATTTCATTCAACTATAATGATGGATCCGCAGGTAGCACCTTCTCTGGAAATCCCTCTGGCATGCTAGTTTAAATATGCTGCATTAATGCAAAGTAAGCTGCCTGTGTGTCTGGAACACTTGTTTTCCTGCTAATGACCAAATGTTTACTATATCCACCAGCTGCTTCAATACCCCAGGCCTCCGAGATGGCTGTAATGAAGCAGCAGCATTGGTCATCAGCTTCCCTCGGCAATGTTTAGTGCTTTCTGTTCATACCTACCACCTGCCACCCAGAGGGGCTTTGTCTTGTACGAGCATTCCTCTACCATTACCATTTCTGAATGGGAGCTTTGTGACTGGAAGACCCCTGTAGGAAGTCTCTATATTTGTTGTTGTTGTTGTTGTGTTGTTTTCCTTCTTAAAATCAATTTATTCTTTTTTAATTTTATTTAAATCTAAGTTAGTTAACATATAGTGGGAAAGTGATCTCAGGAGTAGAACCCAGTGATTCATCATTTACGTATAACACCCCGTGTTTGTCCCAACAAGTGTCCACCTTAGTGCCCATCACGCATTTAGCCCATCCCCTCACCCACCTCCCTTCTAACAACCCTCAGTTTGTTCTCTGATTTTAAGAGTCTCTTATGGTGTGCCTTACTCTCTCCTTTTATCCTATTTTTCCTTCTCTTCCCCTATGTTCATCTCTTTTGTTTGTTAAATCTATATATGAGTGAAATCATGATATTTATCTTTCTCTGACTGACTTATTTTGGTTAGCATAATACATTCTAGTTTTATCCACGATGTTGCAAATGACACATTTTCATTCTTTTTCACTACTGAGTAATATTCCTGTGTGTGTATACACACACACACACACACACACACACACACACACACACACACGCACACACACACACGCACACACACCACATCTTCTTTATCCATTCATCAGTTGATGGGCATTTAGCCTCTTTCTATAATTTGGCTATTGTTGATAGTGCTGCTACAAATATTTGGGTGCATGTGCCCCTCTGATTCCGCATTTTTGCATCCTTTAGATAAACACCTAGGTTAATTACCTAGTAGTACAACTACAAGTAGTTCTATTTTTAATTTTTTGAGGAACCTCCATACTGTTTTCCAGAGTGGCTTCACCAGTTTGCATTCCCACCAGCAGTCCAAAAGTGATCCCCTTTTTCTGCATCCTTGCCAACATCTGTTGTCCCTGAGTTGTTAATTTTAGCCATTCTGACAGGTGTGAGGTGGTAGTATTTGAAAGCCAATTAGGAAATAAAAGTATTTTCTTATCTGGAATTTTTTTTCTGTCTTCTGTCTCCTATGCTGCCTACCACAAGCACTACCAGCTCTCCTATGCAAGGACATCTTACTAAATGCTATCCCCTGCTTTCTGGTTTTATATATGTATATTATATACATATATATATATATATATATATATATATATATATATATGTAATTGATAGAAGTATGTAATGTACAATAATATAGTAATTATAATTATCAGCACATTATGACCTATTTCATTTCTCCAACTAGTAACACATTTGAACTTCCTCAAAACCAGAAGTTCCTAGCCACAACATTGAAAGACTTGTTATGTGTACCAGTGCTTTTGGTAACATGTTGCCGGCACCCAACTCAAACCGGGTTAAATAATAAAAAGAATATATTAGCTCCTACCAGATAGATAGATGATAGATAGATACTTGATAGGTCCACCATTGTGTGGACTTCAGACATGTTTGTATATGGCTCCAGCCCCCTTAATCTGCAATTCTGTGAGTTGTGCTGGCTTTGCCTCTAGCTTACTTTGCTCATGGTAGCAAAATGACAGCAGCAGTCCCAGGCTTCACATCCACACTGCACTATATCTAGGAGAAAGCTTCTCTTCCTTTTCCCAGCCTTCCACCCCAAGCATCCAACCACAGTCCCATCTTTCTCTCCAGGGAAACACAGGTCACATGCCTTCCTCTGAGCAAACAGAATGTTCACAGGTTTTCTTAAGTCAATGGAGCCTACTCCTCAAGCTAGGAATGGATTAGTAGCAACCTAACCCCATGACTACTGTGCCCTGGGGGGGGGGTGTGAAATGGGGATGAGAAGGCGGGCAGGAATGTCCCCCACACAGAAGGCACTGGAGGAAGAGGGGGAGAGATTCTTATCAGTGTCACAGTCCAGAAGTTTCCTTACTAATAACATGAGTGAGCTGAGCATGTGACATATTATCTAACAGGTATGACTCGAAAGGTTAAGAATCCCCGTTCTAAACCATCAGCTACTCAAGGGCAAGAATTGTTTTCTTTGTTGCTATAGCACATAACAATGGTGAACCGAGTTTACTCCTGGTCTCCCTTACCGCTCAGCTGCCCCCCTCTGTTTTCTCTCCTCTGACAGTATCCTCATGTTTACCCTCCTCTTTCCTAGACCCACATTCCATCTCCCCAAAGGTTTCTCATCAAGGAAAAACATGTCTACTGTCCAGCCCCACCACCCTTCTCTGGAGAATGTAGTTTGGAAAGAAGATGATAAGTGTTTAGATGCGTGATCAAGTGAAGTGACTTCATTAAGAGCGTCACATAGAGAAAGATGTGTTTCCTGTGTCAACAGCAAAAGGCACCCATCCATGAACTTAGATGCCATTTGTGAAGCCACGTGGCCAGACCTGGAGTTGCATTAGGCTTTGATGCGACTGGATTTTATAAAAGAAAAAGCTTTATGTAGACTGAACATGTGCCATTTGTCCTGCTATTTTAGGATATACATTTCCTATTATTTGTGTAGAGGTGATGAGTTAAAGCTGAGCTACAGGTGTGCTTTTTCAGTTCCCCTTGAGACAGGTACTTGGCAAAGACCTGTTTATATAGTCTGGGGTATAACCTGTGGCTATGAATTTCTTCATCTCATAGGAAGCTGGTCTAAATAGGACTACACTGGGGTACCTGGGTGTTTCAGTCGGTTGAGTGCCCAACTCTTGATTTCAGCTCAGGTCATAATCTCAGGGTCGTGGGATCGAGCCCCACATTGGGCTCTGTCCTGAGTGTGGATCCTGCTCCAGATTCTGTCTTCCTCTGCCTCACTCCCCTACTTGTGTTCTTTCTCTAAAAAAATTAAAATTAAATAAAAATTTAAAAAATAAAAATAAACAGGACTAAATTATGATGTTTAGAAGTCATAAGCATGGACTGATGATGGTGCTCTCCCTTCTCTAATCAAAAACAAAAAAAAAAAGCGCTTAACTAAAAATATAAAATTTGCACACATGCAGAAATCGCAATGACTTCATTTTGGCTTTATGAATGGCAAGATGCTGAATATATTCAATTGATTTGAATTCTTTTCTCCCCTCCTTCCCCATGCCTCTCTTCTAGTGTCCTTGCTTTGCTGGTGGGATTTTAAGTACATGCCTATTCTATCTTTTGAATATTCCAGCCGTGGGTCTAGAAGGGAATCAGATAGCTACCTTTGCCCCAGTGAGGTTAGCTCTTCTAACCTGCTGACTGAACTTTTCCTGGAAAAAAACAAGAACAAACAAAAACAGAAGCCTTAGGGAAGCTTAGTTCTACCAAAAGCAGTGTTGAGTTCACCAAAAGAATCCAGCCTCCCAGACAGTGAACACTTCAGCTGCTGATGCGGTGACCTCATGGTAAGAGAAGTACCTTCTCTGACCAGGAAATATTAGGACTACTCAAGAGTCCATGTCCCTCAGCCCCACAGGACAGAGACCATCCAAAGCTCCATCCAAAGCCAGTCCTTCATCTTATGTGCACTTGACCCAATCCCCCTTAGCTACTCAACGACAATGCTTCAGCAATTCTTCCCTCCCTTTCTTACATCCTCAGAACTCTCTCCTTTATACTGGGTCATTCCCATCAGCCAACAAACATGCCATTACTTCTTTTACCTTTAATAAAACTAATAACCTCCAAATCCCCTGAATCTACAGCCCATTTCTCTACTCTCTTTGGCAATCAAACTCCAAAAAACAGTTGTCTGTTCTTGGAGACTAATTCCTTCTCTCCCATGAAGTCTTGAATCCAGTCCAGACATATATCCCCCACTCCCTCAAGCCATTGAAAGAGCTCTCTTCATGGTTACCAGTGACCTCCTGTTACTAAATCCAACAGTCGATATTGAGCTTTGACATTGGTTCATAGGACACCACTCTCTCTTGGTTTTCTTCTTACCTCCCAGGCTCTCCTCCTCAGTATCCATCGCTAGTCACTCATCTTCTCTGCAAAGTTGGATTGCCCCAGGGACTCCATTACTTCTCATTTTATACTCCCTCCCTTGGTGATCTCATTCAACTCATGACTTTAATCTTATGTTAACAACTCCAAGAATTCTATCTCCAGCTCAGACCTCTCCCCTGCACCTCAGACTCATAACACAGGCAACTCAACACTTCCATTTGAATGTCTCATAAATATTTTTTAATTCAACGTGTCCAATGTGAACCTTTATTTTCTTCTTCCACTGACTCCCATCCCTACCAAATCTGTTCCATCCTCAATCTTCTCCACCAACTGAGATGGAATCCCTTTTTGCTCAAGTCTAACCAATCCAGCAGCACATCTATATTGAAAATAGAGCCAGAGTCCAGCCTCTCCAGTTATTAATACCTGGTCCAGACCTCCCCAGGATTACTGGCCACCATGCATCCACCTTGCCCTCTATAGTCTATTTGCAACACAGCAGCCACACCAATCCACAAAAATCATATCGTAGTACTCCAGTGGCAAAAGCGAAGGTCTCAAATATTTTGTCCCCCCTTTGCTTCCTGATTTCTCTCCTACTTCATTCCCCTGCTTAGTTCCACTGCAAGTACTCTGGCCTTCCCTCTCTCTCTCAAGCACATGACAATTTTTTCACCCCCTGCAAATGCTTGCTGAAATGTCACCTTCTTGATGAATCCTATCTGAGCATCCAACTTCAGAGTGAAATCTGCCCATCTCCCCCGACTCCTAACCTTCCTTATGTTGTTCTGTTTTTTCCAAAGCATTTACCACTTTCTAACATGCTATATAATTACTTATTTTCAGTGCCTATTATTTATTGTCAGTCTCCTAGCAACCTATGGAATGCAAGTTTGGAGGCAGGGAAGTGTCTGTTTTATTCACTTTATATCCCAGGTGCCTGGTGCAGTGCCTAGTACTTACTGGGTGCTCAGTCAATTGTAATTGATTTCTATTCTATAATCAAATATTTTCACTTTATACATTGTGACTCTTTTCTATAATGAATACTTTCTTATTAAGTTCTTCATTTTTATTCTGGTATAGTTAATACATGATGTAATATTAGTTTCAGGTGTATGATTGAGTGATTCAACACTGCCTTACAACACCTGGTGCTCATCACAACATGTATACTCCTTAATCTAATTCACCTATTTAGTGTTTTTGTATTCTTTGGGTAAATATCCACTAGTGCAATTACTGGATCATAGGGTGGTTCTATTTTTAACTTTTGCAGAATCTCCATTCTGTTTTCCGCAGTGGCTGCACCAGTTTGCATTCCTACCAACAGTGCATGATGGTTTCTTTTTCTCCACATCCTCACCAACATTTGTTTATTGTGTTATAAATTTTAACCATTCTGACAGGTGTGAGGTTGTATCTCATTGTAGTTTTGATTTGCATATCCCTGATGATGAGTGATGATGAGCATCTTTTCATGTGTCTATTGGCCATGTGTATGTCTTCTTTGGAAAAATGTCTGTTCATGTCTTCTGCCCATTTTTTAATTGGATTATTTGTCTTTTGGCTGTTGACTTATAAGTTCTTTGTTTATTTTAGATACTAACTCTTTATTGGATATGTCATTTGCAAATATCTCCTCCCATTCAGTAAGTTGTCTTTTAGTTTTGTTGATTGCTTCCTTCACTGTGCTGAAGACTTTTATTTTGATGTCATCCCAAGAGTTTATTTTTCCTTTTATTTCCAGGAGACATATCTAGAAAAATGTTGCTACAGCTGGTATAATAGAAATTATTGCCTGTGCTCTCTTCTATGAGTTTTATGCTTTCAGGTACCACATTTAGGTATTTAATCCATTTTGAGTTTATTTTTGTGTATGGTATAGGAAAGTGGTCCAGTTTCACTATTTTGCATGTTGCTGTCCAGATTGCCCAACATTTGTTAAAGAGACTGTCTTTTTCCCATTGAATATTCTTGCCTCTTTTGTTGAAGATTAATTGACCATATACTGATGGGCTTGTTTCTGGGCTAACTTGTTCTATTGATCTGTGAGTGTATTTTTGTGTCAATACCATACCATCAAAAAGATTACGACAGCTTTGTACTATAACTTGAAGTCTGAAATTGTGATGCCTCCAGCTCTGTTTTCCTTTTTCAAGATTGTTTTGGCTATTCAGGGTCTTTTGTGGTTCCATACAAATTTCAGGATTATTTGTTCTAGTTCTGTGAAAAATGCTATATTTTGGTATTTTGATAGAGACTGCATTAAATCTGTAGATTGCTTTGAGTACTATGGACATTTTAACAATATTTGTTTTTCCAATCCATGTTCATGGAACATCTTTTCATTTGTTTGTGTCATCTTTAAATTCTTTCATTGGTGTTGTATAGTTTTCAGAATACAGGTCTTTCATATCCTTGGTTAAGTTTATTCCTAAGTATTTTATTATTTTTAGTAGAATTATAAATGGGATTACTTTCTTAATTTTTCTTTTTGTTGCTTCATTATTAGTATTGACAAAAGCAACAGATTCCTGTACATTGATTTTATATCCTGCAACATTATTGAGTTTATTTACCAGTTCTAGTAGGTTATTTTTTATGAAGTCTTTATGGTTTTCCATATATAATATCATGTCCTGCAAATAGTGAAAGTTTTACTTCTTTGTTACCAATTTAGATACTTTTTATTCCTTCTTTTTGTCTTATTGCTGTGGCTAGGACTTCCAGTACTATGTTGAATAAAAGTGGTGAAAGTGGACATCCTTGTCTTGTTCCTCATTTTAGCGAGAAAGCTTTCAATTTTTCAGTATTGAGTATGATGTTAGCTGTGGGTTTTTCGTATATAGCCTTTATTATGTTGTGGTATGTTCCCTCTAAACCTGTTTTGTTGAGGGTTTTTATCATGATTGGATGTTGTATTTTATCAAATCCCTTTTCTGCATCTTTTAAAATGATCGTATGGTTTTTATTCTTTCTCTCAGTAATGTGATGTATCACATTGATTTATGAATATTGAACCGCATGGCATCCTGGGATGCCACTTGACTGTGATGAATTATTTTTAATGTATTGTTAGATTAGGTTTGCTAATGCTTTGTTGAGGATTTTTGCATCTGTGTTCATCAGAGATATTGGCCTATAGTTCCCTTTTTTTAATGTCTTTATCTGGTTTTGGTATCAGGGTAATGCAGACCTCATAAAATGAATTTGGAAGTTTTCCTTCCTCTTATATTTTTTGGAATAGTTTGAGAAGAATAGGTATTAACTCGTTTTTAAATGTTTGATAGAATTCACTGTGAAGCCATCTGTTCCTAGACTTTGGTTTGTTAGGAGTTTTTCATTACTGAGTCAATTTCATTGCTGGTAATCAGTCTATTGAAATCATCTATTTTTGATATATGATTTATGCTTTTATGTTTGATTCTATGTCCCATCCTATATGGATAAGTGACATACAAAAGACCCTAATTTCATGTCTTTGTCACTGTCATGTGAGTAAAAATATATTCATATTTTCTCTCTAAATGAAAAGGACTTTCGAGCCCCATCTCTCCATATCCATCCTAAGCATCATTCCTGTTTTGGAATACCACAAGGAAATTAGCAGGGGATAATGAAAATCAGAACAAAAACAACAATCTGTTTCTCTCCAAATTGCAGAATTTGTAGTTCAAGCACTTTAGCAGTGGCATAATGGTTAAGAACACAAGCTTTGGGGTCAGACTGCCTGATTTCTTTTCCTGGGCCCAGGACTTATGAGGCTTCCTTTTTGTCTGTTGTAACCCTGTCATTACTTTTTAAATTGTTGTTGTTCCCAAAATAATTGGATGGAGGTGTGGTAGGCAGCATCATGGCTCCCAAAAGATGTCCTCATCCTAGTCCTAAAATCTGTGACTTTGTTATGTTCCATGGCAAAAGGGATGTTGCAGATGGAATTAAGCCAGAGAGATTATCCTGGGTTATCTGAATGGGTCCAGTGTCATCACATAGGCCCAAAAAAGCAGCAGAGGAGGAAAAGAATCAATGAGAAGAGGCATGAAGAGCATGACACATGCAAAAGACTCAACCCACTGTTGCTGGCTTTGAAAATGAAGGGGTGATGAGCCAAGGAATATGGGTTGCCTCTGGAGGCTGAGAAAAACCCTAGCCAGAGGCCAACAAGGAAACAAGACCCCATCCCTACAAGTACAGGAAATGAAATCCAGCAACATGAATGAGCCTGGATGTGGATTTTTCCCCTAACACATACCATTTATTGTGTACCATATACTCCTGCAGAACGGCTTTCAAGTGGGATGGTGTGACTATAAACAAGCACAAGTGCCTCAAGTTAGACACCATGCTAGAATCTTCACACGCATCATCTCATTTAAAAACACAGAGAGACTGGGGCACATGTATAGCAAGACCTTTACACTCAGGGTAGAACATCAAGAGTTGGATTGTGAAAGGGAAAAAAATCACACCAGAAATCATGGCTGAGGTTACTTGATTTCACAATTACAGTACTTTTCATTAAAATCTATTATTTTTATTATAAAAAGATTTCAGGGGTGCCTGAGTGGCTCAGTCATTTGAGCACCCAACTCTTGATTTCGGCTCAGGTCATGATCCCAGGGTCATGGAATCAAATCCCTCATCAACTCTGCACTGAGCATAGAGCCTGCTTGGGATTCTCTCTCTGTCTCTCTCTCTCTCTCTCTCTGTCTCTCTGACTCTCTCTCCCTCTCTCTGTCTCTCTCTCTCTCTCTCTCACTTTCTCTCTCCCTCTGCCCCTTTCCCCCACTCACACTCACAGTTTCTCTCTCTCTCTCTCTCTCTCTCAAATTAAAAACAAAAAAATTGGGGTGGGGGGCATGCCTGGGTGGCTCATTTGGTTAAGTGTCTTACTTCGGCTCAGGTCGTGATCTCATGGTTTGTGGGTCCAAGCCCTACATCAGGCTCTGTGCGGACAGCTGGGAGCCTGGAGCCTGCTTCAGATTCTGTGTCTCCCTCTCTCTCTGCCCCTCTCCTGCTCGCTCGCTCGCTCTCTCTCCCTCTCTCTCTCAGAAATAAACATTAACATGTTTTTTTAATTCTCAAAGATATATAACAGAGACTAAGATGACAAAAATCAATTTACCCATCATCCCAATCAATCAGATGTAATAGATCTTACCATATTTTACTCAGATCAAAACAGAATAGCCCAGATATGCTGTAAGCCCCCAGGTGCCCGGCCAGCTCTCATCCCCTCCTTACTTCCTCAGAGGTAGCCTTCTTCTCTAAGTGGTGGAAATGCTCCCTGTTCAGGTTTCCGCATTGTTACTACATGTGCACATACCCATATCGCATTACATAGTGTGGGTATTTCAGCCTTACAAACGGTAATGTGCTGTACTTTGCATTCTGAAACTTGCCTTTTCTACTCCACATTGGTCTCCATGCTTATCTACATTGATATCTATAGATCTAAGTTATTTGTTGTAGCTGTTTGGACAGCATTCTATTGAATGAATTCACAACAGTTTATTTGCTCATTTACATATTAATAGACATTTAGCATGTCTCCCCGTTTTTTGCCATTACAGACACTGCCATAATCAGCTCTCTCATACAGGTATTGCTGTGCGCATGTGGGGACTGTCTCTAGTTTATATATCTGTCACTCACATCTCGGAGAGAACTCTTGCCACAGAGGTCACGTCTGTCTCTGCAGCTTCACACCTCCTGGCATTGCCAGATATTCTGGAAAGTACTTGTCCCGATTGACCCGCCCAGAGCAGCACTTCAGAATTTCCCTACCTCGTCACAGCAGTCATTATCATCAGACTTTTAAAACATTTCCCTGAGAGTTATGGAATTGTTCTTTTACTTATAATTCCTTAGTGAGGGTGACCATCTTTCCATATCTTAACTGGCCAATTTCTCTCTTCTAGAAATTTCTTATTTATATCTCTTGTCCATTTTTTTTAATTGAAAGGTTTGTCTGTTTCTGGTTCGTTTGCCACTCATTACATAATCCAGAAACACATTCTTTGCTCATTTATGCATTACAAGTATCAGAGCACTTGGGTGGTTAAGTGTCTTGACTCTTGTTTTCAGCTCAGGTCGTAATCTCACAGTTGTGAGATGGAGTCCCCTGTCTGGCTCTGTCCTGATGGTGCACACCCTGCTTGGGATTCTCTTTCTCCTTCTCTTCCTGCCCCTCTCCCCAACGTGTGTGCAGGTGTGTGTACTTACTCTCTCAAAATAAATAAAAATTAATAAAAATCAAAAACATAAGAACTACAAACATCTTCTCCCAGTTGATTTCTTACTCAATTTTATTTTGGGTGCCTTTTTTAAAACAAATGTGGAAACTGACTTAACACAGACAAATTTATCAATCTTTTCTTTTGTGGTGTGTGATTCCTGGGTCTTGTTGGTGAAACCCTCTCTATCTGCCCTCAGAGGATTCTTAGAGGTGACTTTGAGAACATCAAGGAAGGAGAAAGGTGAGAAGGGGCCAGATTTGTAAGCTTTTCTGTCTCTGCTCCACTCAGAATAGCACCTCATATGTCTGTTTTATATTTGGACACCTGCATAGATTTGCATTGAAGAAATTTTCTTGCGGTTAAAAAAAATGTTTAACTTTGAATATTATTGCATTTGCACAGAGATTCCTGTCCACCAAGACAAAAAGAGAAAGATCATAAGTTACATGAACTCGTAAGAGAAAATAAAGAAGAAATATAATGTGCCATGTAGCTTTTGTTTGCTGGGAAAAGGAGGACAATGTCCGTTTTCTTAGAGAAGGAAGCTGTTAGTACTAAGTCCTAAGCGCAATGCACCCTGTGGACATTGGTGAAGGAGGAACACAGAAATAGCATAAAGAGTCATTTTCAGAATGTTCAGGAAGATTCTCTTAGGGCCTTGCTAACTAGCAGGAGACAAAGAGTTCATCTCAGAATACAGGGTCCTGTCAGAGCTTTACTGAAATAAGATAATACGTGTATTCTGGCCACAGCCCAAGTCACAGATCTGCTGTGAGCTTCACATAAGACTGCTTATTGGTGCCTTGCATCTGGTAAATCAAAGGGTCTGGTAGAAAGAGCAACTCTCCCCTCACCAGGCATCCACCCTGATTTTCAGCCTCTGTTCTCCTCTTCCTTCACTCTGGTAGGAGTAACAGAACCTACTATTTAATGAACTCTAATCCTTCATGTCTCTAAAGATGTGTGTGTTCAGCAGGCTATAAAGGTACAGTAAGCATCCACAAATCACTTCTACCTTCCAGTTTATAAACCTTTTCCCAGCCACAACTCCACATTTGTGAATTTAGTTCCTGTTACCACATGTGGGAATCTAGCTCATTCTTTATTGTGGTGATGGCTGGATAGCCTTTATTAGCTGGATGATCTTATTTGGAAATAAATACACATGTCTTCAGAGATATGTTTCTATGCCTAGCAAAAGTGTAAAGCCAAAAGAATAAAACATTTTACTTTAATATTAACCTGGTTTCTTCTTTAACTCTTTTGCTCCTCCTACATATTTATATTTTTCCCATAGTTTTTCTTTCTTTTCTTTTCTTTTCTTTTCTTTTCTTTTCTTTTCTTTTCGGGGGGGGGGGTTGTATTATGGTCTCATTATACATTCTCCGTGCTTAGTCTCTATGATTATGCTTCACTTTGCTTTTTTTTTAAATGTAATCTGCTTAGGTTTAAAATGATCTGTTTTGTCAAACAGGGTTAGCACACATGATATGTTTCCTGGCATCCTGCCACTTCCCCATCACCCAGCTCTGTGGATTTAAGGCTTGATTCTTCAGGAATGTGTGGAACTGTTCTGAATAAAGATAAAGTAAAGAATTCAAAACTCTTCTCCCAAGAAAGGCATGCAGAGTGATTTTTCATACCTGTACAGTAACGAGGCTGAGTGAGGCATTTCCTTTGAGCAGTAAGAATATTAGAATTAAGTACCACTCAGCCAGATTTTTCTGTCCTCACCCTGGGGTATGTATCAGAGGAACTTCCATTGTGTATTCATCTGTGGACATTTCCCCCTGAAAGTATTTGTTTCATGGGGCTGGAAACTGAACCAAGCAAAACGAACACAAAGATTTCTCTCCAAATTGTAAGAGACCTGTAGGCACAGCTCTAAACAACTCCAGGGCCAACACACATACAGCCTCATGTGTTTCCTCACAAAATATCATGTATCTCAACTTCTATGACTTTCAAAGTATAAGGGAGCTAGATTCACTCATTACTGTTAAGGTCTTGGCAGGCAGGCAACAGAATTCCACTCATAGGGTTTCATCGAAGAGTGTTTGATAAAGGAATTATTTATATGGTAAATGGATCCCACAAAGGATGTGGAAGCTTCAGGGACTGCCAGTGAACAGCAAGGAGACGTTTCCAACCCTAGAGCTGAAGAGGAAGGGAAGGCAAGGGTGTTGCGGAGCCTAGTGAGAGCAGGAGGACAGAGCTGCCTGGCAGGAGCTGTGGTCAAAGCAAGTGTGGCCAGTTGGCAGTGGGGAAATGAAGAAGGGGCAGTCACAAAATAGTCCAGCTCCTCTCCCTTTCTTCTTCTTGTCTCCTCTTCCATTGGCCAAACCCAATCAGCAAAGCCAGCAAGCTAGGGAGCCAAGTTAGGTAGCCCATGGATCAGTCTGCTGGGACACAGAGAAGGGTAGAGAAATGCATGGCAGGAAAGGCAGGGTTGCAAGTAGGCAGATGGAAAATGATCAGCACTGGGGTTAAGTGGGAGGAGGTTTGAAATTTGCTCAAGACTGTCTTTTCAAGGACAATCTGATTTAGTTCGTGAGACTTGGGATTATAAATGGCTTAATTTGTTTGTGAGGAAGCACCTCAGTCTGAGTGATCTGGCCTTGCTGAGACATAGGAGCTGAGAGCCAGCTAGAAGTCTACTGACCTGTCAGAGTGATAAGTGTTTGAGCTAGAAGGGACCTTTCAGAAAGCATCTAATTCAACCGCTGCTCTTTAGAAATAGGAAAAAATGAAGTCTGTAATGTTTCTTCCTTCATTCTTTCCTTCCTTCTTAAGCAGACAAATATTTATTTGATTGCCTGCTCTGTGCCAGGTACTATTCTCATGAGAATTCAACAGTGAGCAACACAAACTCACGTCGAGCTCACCTTCTAAGCAACAACAGTAACAAAAATATATGATAGGTCAAAGGGGGATATGTGCTGTGATGGAAAATAAGGCAAGATAAAGGGTGAGAGAGCCATGGAGGACAGAAGATGGGGTTTCTCCTTTATTCCATAGACGTAGAAGACCTCTTCAGTTGGCATTATTTGAGCTAGGATCTGAAGAAGGTAAGGGAAGAGCCATGTGGACATGCAGGGCAAGAGCATTCCAGGAAGGTGGGGGGAACAGGAAGTGTCAGGGCCCCCTGAGTTGGAGCACGCTCAGCACAGAGCTTGGTGAGACAGGAGGGAGGTGATAGGAGGTGATGCTGGCAAGGCAGCTGTGAGCCAGAGCTGAGGAGCCTTGAAGGCTGTGTGGAATTTGGTTTCATTCTGGGGTGATGGGAAGCCATTGGAGGTATCAAGAAGGGCAGTGATATGGCTCATGTGTTGAAGCAGGGAGCCCAGTGACAGGTTGTTCACAGTCATCTGTTCACAGTCACCTGGGGGAGGGAGGGGAGACCAGCATGGATGTGGTGAAGGTGATGAAAAGTCGTTGGCTTCTGGATGTATTTGAAAACAGAGCCACCTGGATTTGCTTCTGGAGGAACTGGAGAAGAGTGGGACACCAGAATCAAGGATGACTCCAAGCTTTCTGGAAAGATGGTGCTGACATTGCTGAGCTGGGAGAGGAGAAAGTTTGGTGGGGCAGGGATATAGGCAGGAGTCAGGTGAGGGGCTTGGAAAGCTTTAAAGTCTTGTTTAGATATCTGCCCCCCCCAAACCCCTATATATGTCTACTAATACAGACGTGTGTGTGCTTGTGTGTGTGTGTGTGTGTGTGTGTGTGTGTGTGTATGAAGCTCAGGACAGGGGTTGATACTTCTATAAATTTGGAGTTAGCATTTAAAGTCATGTGAAGATGAGGTCATCTATAGCAGAAGTGTAGCTATAAAGCAGAATAAAACTTAGTGCAGAGCCTGGAACACACTAATAATAATGTTAATATCATCATCATCATCATCATTATCATCACCACACTCAGCCCTATGTGCCAGGCATGGTGTTAAGACTTCCACATACATTGTCTTATTCAATTCTCCTAGAGACTCTATGAGAAACTCACTATCATCCCCATTGTACATCTAACTAAAGTGAGGCTTGAGGAATTCATCAGCCTGCTGAAGTCACACAGCTAGAACATGGCAAAGCTGGGAAACAAGCCCAGTCTGACTCCAGTCGAAGCAGCCAGCCCCAGTGTCCAGAGCAAGTTTGTGGCAGACAGTGTCTGATAAGCTTCTCTCTGTGGTATGTTGCCTCTGCTGACAAAGTTCTTTTGCTTCCATGCAGTTACTCAAAATGCAGAATCACACTAGAGCATGGCAGCATCCAGATAGCAAGCACACCCCATGCTCAGCCCCACTTTACAGAGTTGATGTCATTTCTCCCTTCAACATTATGAAGTGCTTGACTGTGTTCTGAGGCCAAGGTTCTGAACCACATACCTTCAGCGTCTCGCTGGTGCTCAGCATGGGACCTTGCCCACAGAAGCTGCTCTCTCATTGTGGACTGATTGACTCCAAGTCGTCTGTGGTTCCACTAGCTTGGCTTGGGTGGTGAGGCAGAGAGTGAGAAAGGAAATGTTATACTCATGGCTGGGTTTGTACATGAGGGCCAAGAAGAAACCCACCTTCTGGTAGTCACATGAGACAGACAACTTCCTAGGTATGTCTGTGATACAGTGGCCTGTTTGGGAGAAATAATCGCAATGGAGGACATGAACTGATGGGTGGTCAGCGTCCATGCTAGAGGCTCCGTTTGGTATCAGCCTCCTCTGGGGCATGGCATTCCCTGCCCCAGTCACGATCCTCTCAAGCATGAGGTTTTTCTGTGTTTTGTACCTAAGCAGACAGCACAGATAGCATCACTGTGAATCTCTACCACCGGCCTTCTGAAATGTAAACGAAACCATAATTGGAACCTTTCAAAGAGACATTTGGGTGAAGAGACTCTCCGTCCTTGGTTGTAAATAAACTGCCATCTGAAAAAGACAAAATGATAGCAATGTACCAAAATGTAAAGAGACACACACCTCGAAACACCAATGTGTCCAACACTGGCTGCATGATATATAATTTCCTCAACCTCCATTTCCCAAAGTAATCAGGAGCATGGGGAAAGGGGAAGAGCTCAGGCTTCAGAACCAGGCAAGCCCAGGTCTGAATCTAGCCCTGATGTTCCTGGGTGGTAGGTTTGGGCTGGGTGTCTAATTCCTTAGCGCCTTGTTGTTCTCATTCATAAACTAGGGAAGGAGGGAGAATAACTCTTAGTTCATAGAGTTGCTGTGAGGCTATAACGGATAGCGGCTATAACGGTGCACGGATAGCACCAATACAGGAATTGGGCCATCATATGGTATGGGATATGGTGGCTCTAGAGCTGCTGCTGATAATGTTGATGGTGGTTGCTATGGTGATGATTGTCATGATGGCACTGGTAGGCAGCATCCAGCCTAGGAGAGGCCTGGCATCTGAGGGATACAAACTGGAAGTCTGAGAGAGAATTCCTGCTTTAAAGAAGAATGTTTAGTGAAGTTTAACTAAAATACTTGAAAACCTAACCACCGAATAAACTGTTTATTAGTATCAATGAGGATATTTAACATTCGTTCGCTGTTCACTTACGTGCCAGGTGTGGCACAAAGTAGTGTATTTATATTTCATTTAACCCTCATGATACCTGTGTTGAAGAACAGAGTGTAGTTAGTGCCATGTCATTTTGGAAACCCAAGGCTCTGAGATGTTAAGTGTCTGCTCCAAGGTCACACATAAGAACTGAAGGTCTGCCTCGGAAGAGCTAAAGCAGGAATTCAAGCCCAGGGCTGAATTCCACATCTCCAGCTCATAACCACTGTACCATATTGCCTGTATTCTGAGCAGATATACAGTACTGTTCTAAAAGTAGGGCGGGCAGGGTGCTCTGAGATAGTAGAGGGTATGTAGGGCTTATGCTGATGGTTCTTTTGAGAAATTCGCACCCACTGATAGAAGTGTGTTTGGGATACATGTGAGGGTTTGAGCTAGAGAATGCAAAGAAGCAAATCAGAGAGATACCTTATTGACCCTGCATGGTATTTCTGCACTCACAGGCAGGGGATTTCACTTTGGAAATCCAGATGTGTTGCTTTTTTTTGAAAGTGGGATGATCTAGAAAAACTGGATCATATTCCAGAATGCCTTCAATTAACTGGAAGGCTGTTACCTCAAGCTTAGGTATATTTTCTTCAGTTTGCCCAATGTCTGGAACTCCTTACTTATTTTGCCTGCAAATTTTGCTTGTTTGTACACCTGACCTGACCCTATCGATATTTGAAGATCTCCTGCTATTGAAGCTCAAACATGGAGCAGGGCACAGCTCAAGTTGCAGTTAACAGAGCAGAGGTCCTTGCCCCGTAGATGCCAACACTGAAGAAAGTGAGAAGGACCCAGATGTCCCACGGATCACCTCCATCAGGAGGCCATCTCCACCCAAGGAAGATCAATCTTTTGCCATAACAATGGGAGGGTGTTCTGATCATTACACCATCAGCCAAGGTGTCCTGCTCACCCAATGCCTGTGCCCTCTGCCCTCCTTGCTGGCTATTGACCATTGGTTCCTTTCTGTCCCTTTCACAACATTTCTGCTACTCTTTGTTTTTACTGTGGACTTCCTCCTAAGAGTGTTTTGGAAGGCTATTTTTTTTATTGTTTAAAAATACCTTGTTTTCAACTCTCCACAATTAGTTCCTGAGTTTATGAGTGAGCAGGGCCCTCACAAGCCAACGAGATAATATAAAACCTCCTTGTAAACCTTTTGTTGAAAAGATGCAGGTGCAAATAGAAGTAGAAATAAGACATCATCTTATCTATATCGCACTTTATGATTTTCAGTACACAGTCACATCTGCTCTCTTGTTTGATCCTCAAAATAATCCCGTGAGGTGGGTAGAGTGGGAGTAATGTGTTCATTTTTCAAAGGCCACAGCTCAGAAGTGACGTGCTCTGAAAGGCTCAGTGGTCACTAAGAAAGAGAATGTGGACAAGTGCCCAGGTCTGACCTGGAATGGAGCTCCATAGCATAACTCACCTCCTGCCTCACCAATTAGTTGACCACCTTATCACGGACCTTTGCTCCGAGGGAACTGAAAAGTGCAATGCAAAGGCCAAGGATCTACTCATTTTATCTCCTTCTTCTTGTCTTTCCTTTTTCCCCTCTTTCCACAAATGGCTATGGAGCACCCATACCAGGCCAGGTACTGAGCTCATCCCAGGCAATACAATGAAGTCTATGTGAATAACGCCAAGTGAAGGTGGCTCGAATGCTATAAGAATGCCACTTTGTGGTTGCGTGACTTTTATGACTTTCAAAGCCATTTCACAGCAACCCTGTATGCTGAGTGTGTGACTCTCTCACAGATAGAATTTAGGCCCTGAAAAGCCACATGACGTACAGCTAGTCAGCTACAGAGCAGAAACTCAAACCCAGCTCTTAATACTTTGTGCTCAATGCTCTTTCCACTACTCATACTAATAGCACCTAGTATTGCCTGGCACATAGTAGCTGTTTAAGAAACGTTTAAAAAACATAAATGAACATCACAGTGCTTCTCAAAATGACTGAGAACATCTAACATTAACATTCCTCTTTCAAGGCCAAGAAAACAAGGCCTTGCAGGAATCTTGCAAACCTAATACTTAGTCAAAGCCAACAATGCCTGAAATTAATCACTATTATTTTCACCTAAAGCAACATATGAAGCTAGAGAGATAGAAAAACAAACACCTCAGCTGTGGCAGATAACTGCAGATAAAGCTTTTTCTTAGGTTTGTTGACATTCTTCTTTGCCCAAGGACAATCTGTTAAGAAGAAAATATTTTCCCTATCTACCTCACACTACATTCCGGACTCAAAGTCCAATATTGGATAATAAGTAGTGAAGCAAATTGCTTAAACTTCTCAGGCTCTTTTTTCCCTAGGTGAGTTTCCAGATCTACTATGGGTTGAGTCCCAAGAGCCTCCTCCCTGGTTTTTGTTCTCTTTTGCAAAGTGGTGGGAGACACATGGGGAGCAGTTTAGTAGAAAAACTTTAACTTGCTTGGTTCACTCATCAGTATAGAAGCATGACTGAGCAATTCAAGAGACAGTTCCTGTGGTGTGAACCTTTCCTGTCGGAGGCCTGGCTGAAGGCCACACCCTTCACCTTGGGTGGATCCAAGAGGCTCTGCTGCCTGGCACCACTCTGTAACACAGTCCACCCTTCCTTGCAGAAGCTGGAGCCAAAGTCAGTTTTCCTCTGGAAAGGGAAACCTGGATCCTGGCAAGAAACAGAGTTGCTGTCTCATTCCCCAACTTAACAGCCTCCTCTTCCTTCTCCACCAGTTGGTTCATCTTGCTTTTATCCCATTCACCCATCTCTCCGCCGCTCCCAGAATTAATAGCTTCCACATTGCACTAGGCATGGAAGTGAGAGACAACAAGAGCATGGAGCCTATAAAACACAGGATATGGAGCTATAGAGAATACAATCCTTATTTTATATTTAAGCCTCTGACCAGGTGTCTTTTTTATTCTCTATTCAATCATTCAGTGTTTCTCAAAGTGTAATCACTACACCAGAGGCAGCAACATCACCTGTGAATCTGTCAGAAATGCAAATTCTCAGGCCCTACCCCAGACCCGCTGAATCTCTCTGGGTGGAGCCCAACAACTTGTAGTTTAGCCAGCCCTGCAGGTGAGTGTGATGAACATTCAAGTCTAAGAACCACTTGTTTAAATCTTTTCTTCTTCCCACTGAGTATCATCCTCCCAGATGATATCATTCACCCTCACAAATCTCTCTTCTAATATTTATATAAATGGACAGAGATTTTGTGATCATAATAACTGATACAGAGTCTTAAAACTATATAACCTTTTAGATAATGTCAGAAGAAATGTCAACCTCTGAAAATCCAGCTGAAAGTACTAAGGTGTGGTGGAAGGAGCATGGACTATGATATCAGACAACCATAAGTTCAAGTCCACCAGATGTTCAAATGCACCTGCTAGCCTTGGGGTTTTAGTCTAATTATTCACACCTTCTGTACATTAGCCATAAAATGAGGATAACAGACAAAAGTTACAGGGTTATTATGAACAATAAGCACATGTGAAGTGACTATAATACACATCAACCACTCAGGAAACATTCCCTTCTTCTTCTTCACCCCACCTCCAGTATAATTACAGTAGACATACACACACCTGCACCTTGGGGTGTATTTCTATACCAAGAAACACCAAGGCTTTATCAAGGAGGTCAATATATCTCCTAGGGCCAGTCAAAGACCATAATATGTCTATTGTCTAGTCAAGATGCCCAGCATCTTTCCTCAGAGTTAGAATGTGACCAATATAAAAGGTTATCACCTACTTCTTTTATTTGATCTAGTCTTATGATGACTGTCATCAGAAGAGAGTGAAACCATAAGAGACTCTTAAAAAAACTAAGGGTTGCTGGAGGGGCTGACAGGCATTAAGAGGGGGCACTTTTCAAGATGAGCACTGGGTATCACATGTAAGAGATGAATCACTGGGTTCTACTCCTGAATCCAAAACTACACTGTGTGTTCACTAACTTGAAAATAAATTAAAACAAGAAGAAGAAGAAGAAGAAGAAGAAGAAGAAGAAGATGGAAGTCAGCCTGAAGCCTAGAAAATGGAGATTTTGTGTTTAAGAATTTATTAGTTTTCATCCAAAAGTATCCAACAAAAAGAAAGTGACAGATACTTTATCAGAGGAGCCCTAATGATTTGGACCCCTAACAAGGCAGAGGGGCAGTTCAAAACTTTTCCACAGTCTGGGCAAAACAGTCCTTTAAAATATCCTATTCCCTTTGTGCTGAGCCTGCACTAATAATTCATTGTCTAACGACTTTTTCTATGTGACTGATCCTAAGTTGTTTTTTTTTTTAATTTTTTTTTTAGCGTTTATTTATTTTTGAGACAGAGAGAGACAGAGCATGAACGGGGGAGGGTCAGAGAGAGAGGGAGACACAGAATCTGAAACAGGCTCCAGGCTCTGAGCAGTCAGCACAGAGCCCGACGCGGGGCTCAAACCCACATACCGCAAGATCATGACCTGAGCCGAAGTCGGATGCTTAACCGACTGAGCCACCCAGGCGCCCCCTGATCCTAACTTTTTAAACGAAGCATGGGACTCTGCACATTGAACCCACAGAAGTAATTACAGTTGCTTCCCCCACCCCTAATATCCAAATGAAAAGACCAAGATTTAGAAGCTAAACCCAGTTTTTCTGACATCACCAAGACCTGAGATTCCACCCCAGCAGCTGAGCTCTTAACCACTAAACCTCAGATTCCTGATTCACTTTTCCACATAGCTCAAGATGAGGAAGTGAATCTCCGGAGTAGTGGAGAGCAGCGTTCTACCCACTGGCAAGTTCTGTACTCCGACTACAAATCAGTCAGCTGCCAGCATTCTCATTTATAAATCTGTCTCCAGTTAGTATCTGTCTGAGTCAGTGCCTGGGAGCTTGATAAACTCAGGGACAGCTGATTGAATAAAGTTTCTAAAAATACAAAGGTGAGGATTAGGTCCTGTCCTGAGATTACCTCACCAAGGAAATGCCTACCTGAGCAGACCTGTTGGAGGCAGACAGCTAGCCAGCCAGTTAATTTCTTTCATACCGCCTTAAATGCAGTACAATTCAGTCACAGCTATATAATACTAGACAATTCAGAGAAAAATTTAAGATGATTATGTTGGAAGGAACAAGCTCTAGGAGCTTTAAGTATATAATAAAGTGCTGCCAGAAATTCTATATTAAAGAAGGCAAATAGTTTTTAAGTAACAGATCCAATCAACTGGCATTAGTAATTTCCTGGGACTCTGCATTAAGAAGGGTCCTGAGACCCCTTCCGGACAAAATAGTAGAGAATGTCGTGATTGATTAGTGAGGTCTGCCATGATCACAGGAAGTTGGCATGGAAGTTCTTGTGTCTTATATTTTGTCAACCTTTCCCTTAATGCTAGAATCTCAATTGATGTTGACAATTACATTGAATGCAGTGTCCAATTAAATCTAGGTAGAAAATAATATATCTTGAAAAATATTTAAATTGTATGAAATTATATTGGGGGGGGGGGTTACTTGCTGGTATATGTGCAAAGTTAAATTTACTTTTCAGTACTTTTGTCCCCAGAGATTAGTTTCCACCTTCACATGGTAAAATGCAAAAGGGAAACTTTCTTTCAGTGTAAGAAATGTAGGGGTTCATTTGGGTGCTCAGTTTTCTTGAGGACAGAAGTAGATGTTGCTTTTGAGACATGGGTTTATTTATCCCACATAATCACATAATCGTAAGTTAAACATTTTAAGGGTATAAAAAGAAGTTTAGGTTTTATTTTAAATGTGATAGAAAATGAGTCTCTTTGGGGCATCTGGGTGGCTCAGTCAGTTAGGCATCCAACTTTGGCTCAGGTGATGATCTCAGAGCTCATACATTCAAGCCCTGAACTTGGAGTCTGGAGCCTGTTTCAGATTCTGTCTCCTTCTCTCTCTGCCCTCCCCCACTCACGTTCTGTTTCTCAGTCTCTCAAAAATAAATAAACATTAAAAAAATTAAAAATAAAGAAGATATGTCTCTTTTATAAAGTGGAAACATAAATAATTTAAGTCCCCCAAAACTGCACTTCAGCTGTCATTATTTGCAGTTGATAAAACTGTGTACATATAATTATTTTTAATTTACAGATTGAAATTAATAATTCACAGATTTACTGATTCAAATGAATTAACTGAATACAGTAAAATTGGTGGATACAAAGTCAGTGTACAACAAAACCAACTGTTTCTATATATATGCCAGCAACAATTAGGAAATGAAAATTTTAAAATACCATATAAAATAGCATCAAACAAGCACAACAGAAGGACAAATCTAGTGAAGGATGTATAAGACTTCTACACTGAAAACTACAAGACATTACTGAAAGAAATTAAAGGAAATCTAAATATTTGAAGAGCTCTTCCATATTCATTGATTAAAAGACTCAATATATTTATGCCCAAATTGGTCTATCAATTCAATGCAATCTGAAACAAAAGCACAAATTTTTCCCTCTCTCTCTCCCTCTTTGTCTCTCTCTCTCTCTCTCTCTCTCTCTCTCTCTCTCTGTGTGTGTGTGTGTGTGTGTGTGTGTGTGTGGTGCATGTACATGAAAAATAAATTGGCAAGTTGTTAGGTAAGCTTTAAGAAGAAGAAACCAAGAAGACTTGTACTGTTACCAAATCTTAAGATTTGGTATAAAATTAGAGTAATTAAGAAAGTGCAATAATGACATAAGAACAGACAAATCAATGGAATAAAATCCAGAGAAGACGTCCACATATGTCGTTACCAGATATTGGACAGTAATGGCATTACTCTGCAATGAGGAAAGGATGACTTTTACAATAAATGATGCTGAATCACTTGAATGTTTATATGGAGGAAAGGGAATGAATCATGACCCCTACCTCACACCATTCACAAAACTCACCTTCAGTTGTGAAAGGAAAAATAATAATCTTCTAGAAGATAACATGGGAAAATACCTTCATCACATTAGGATGAGCAGTGATTTTCTTAAACAGGACATGAAAAGCACCTACTATGAGAAGATAATTGATAAGGTGAACCACAGTAAAATTAAAAACTTCTGCTCATCAAAAGACATTGTCAAGAAAATGAAAAGGCAAGCTGCAGAGTGGGAACAGATATTTGCATAATTAACAAAGGACATGTGTTTATGTTTTTTTAACTTTCCTAAATCCGTAAGAAAAAGACAGGTAATCCAACAGAAAAATGGACAAAAGAGTTGTCCAGTTCACAAAAGAGGATATGAAAATGACCAATATAAGGGCTTAACATCTTCTCTATCAGGGAAATGCAAATTAAAACTACAATGAGGTAATACTACACACCCACCAGAGTCACTAAATTAAAAAACAAAAACAAAAAACTTGTAATTACAAGTGTTGATGAGAATGTAAAGCAACCAGAGCTTTCCTGTATTGCTGGCACATAGATTGGCACAACACTGAGAATTGTTTGGCACTGTCTACTAAAAACACATTAGCATGCTACGATATTGCCAATTTCACTCTTAGATACATAAAAAAAAACAGAAACATGCATATATGTGCACTGAAAGACATGTACAAGAATATTCACAGCAACATAGTTTGGAGTAGCAAAAAAAACAAAAACAAAAAAACCACAAAAACAAAAAACCAGGAGCCATACAAAAATTCATCGACATAAAATATATTGTGGGCTATTTGTACAACACAGTGCTATATGGCAGTAAGAATGAATGTCTGCTTCATGTAGCAACATGGATGGATTCCATGGGTAAACATATGGTTGAGTAAAAGAAGCCAGATACAAAACAGCACATACTGCATGATCTGTATAATTCCATTCATATAAAACCAGAACAAAATTTATTGTCATAGAAATCAAGAGTAGTTCTCTTTGGGTGGAATGGGAATCCATTTGGCTTGCTGAAACTCTTCTATATTTTTATTTGGTTGGTGGTTAGGACAATGATTTCACCATAAAAGCTAGTTTCTAGTGACAGGAGTCAGAATGGTGGGAACAGTGAGTTTGAAGGGGAACACAGAAGATTCTGGGAGCTAGTGATGCTACAAGAAGCTATATATCTTGATAGGTGTGGTTATGTGGGGCCCCCATTTTGCAAACATTCATCAAACAACTTACAGTTTCTGTCCCTTTCCGTGTGGATTTTTTACCTCAACAAAACTTACCTTAAAAAAAGTTATGTTTTTGAGGGAGAGAAGACAGGAAAAGCCCTAATTAATATGGACTGACCATCTTCACTGGTGATAACAATAACAGAAAACATTTACTGAGCATGTTAACATATGCCAGGCACTGCTTTATATGGATGCTCTGGTTTTATTCTCACATGTCCCATGAGGATTGGTCCTATTATATCCCCACTTTACAGATGATGAATCTGGGGTTTTGTAAGCTCATGGGATTAGCCCAAGGTCTTAGTTAGTTAGCAGCAGAGCTAGGATGCCAGCCTTGATAGTCTGTCAAGTGGAAAAATGAAATTCAAATGATGTTTCTTTAAAAAAAAAAAAAAAAGAAAGAAAAAGACAAGGATGTGTATCGCCGATGTCTGGTCATATGTACTCTTAGAAAGCTACCCACCATGCACCTGCCCCGCCAATTCACCCTCAGCCTCTCAGGCCCAACAGAAGGATGTCGTCAATCGGCTTTTCCTTCACACGTCGTCAGCCTCCAGGACTGGGGAGGGGCAGTGTGTTTGAGTTGGATCTCAGGGAATTGCTGTGGCAAGCTCTGGCTGGATTTTTTGTAACTGGAGGAGTGATGTAATGGTATTTAACCAGGCTGGAAAACAGGCCTCACCATGAGCAATGTGTGAAACTGCCCTCTGTCATTCCAGGCTTCAGACAGACCTTCAGCCCATCCCACCGTGCATCTCTGGCACACATACCCTTCACACCTTCTCTCCTAGCCCCCTGGAGAATGCTCTCTCTCAGAACCTCACGACTGAAAATGTTCAAGCCATTCCCAAGCACTGCCTTTCGCCGAGAACTTGGAGTTGTTCATCAACTACAAGCATTTCTCTGGTCTGAATTGAAAGTAAGATGGGGCACTTGGCTTGTATAAATTCTGTAGAAGTTTTTCACAGACCTTGTGGTGAGTGACCAATTTCTGTCATTTCTTCAAGACTGAAATAAAGCCAGTTAGCAGGAGGCAATGAGGTGCCTGGAGTTAGGAGAGGCTTCTAGCATCTGCAGATCAGAAGCCAGACTCAGGAATGTAGACCTTCAGCTCCCCTCAGAACAATGAACATGATGTTTAAGCAGCAGAAGACCCCAATATCCACTGTAAGTTACTGACATGGCTGAACCGTTCCTTTCCTCCCATTGTGTGCCAGGGTGATTCCATGAGATTCTTCTTTTCCTAAGAAGGCTTTAAGTTCCTAATATAAGTTTATCAATATTTCTAGGAAAATCGCCAGCATCCAAAGGTTCTCCTCAGCTAGTGATTTTCATTGGGTTCCATTCACCTTGACACATTCTCATTAATTACCCACTCATATTTTTTTATGTTTCAGTTAATTGCAATTCTTTTTATTTTTTTAATTGAGCATAGTTTACCCACAATGTTACATTCGTTTCAGCTTGTACCCACTCATGTATTTTTCTAATTAATTAATTAACTAGCTTATTCCCTCATTCATTTAACAAATGTTTATTCATTCCCTACTGTGTGCTTTGGGAAATTGGCTGTGAGCAAGGGACATTGTTCTTCTCTTCCCCAAGTCACACAGGTAAGCATTCCCAATCCAATTTTTATATATAACTATACATCTAGACAGAATTTACTGAGAACCTACTATGTGCTAGGCACTTTTGTAATCATTTTTACATTTATTATCTCATTAATTCTCACAAATCCCAGGAGAAATTTCTCTTTCGTAGATGAGGAAACTGAGACAGAGGAGCTAAAAATAATTTCAGCCCCTAGCTAGTAGCACACACAGCTGGGATTTAAGCCAGGCAGGCTTATTCCATAATCCATGTACTTACCCACTTCAATATGTAAAAATATATGAATTGAGAAAAAATCTGGAAGGCTACAGCCAAATGTCAGTTGAAGTCATTTGTTATTTGGAGATAGGGAGAGGGTAGAATGACTGGTAACTTTTACTTTATTCTTGCTCTCTATTCTCTATTATCATCGTGTTCATGCTTGCTCTTGCTGTCTCTCTTTCTGTCCTCTGATTCTATTTTACTCATACGGTGAGAGTCACTAAGGGTATAAAAGCATTTTAGAGCAGATCTGTAGGAGTGAAGCAATGGAAGAGGTAACTGGGGGGCAGAAGCTTGCCTTTGAGTTGAGGTCTGGCCCATGAAGACACCTTTCCCTCAGGAAGTACCACACAAGAAGGAGATGGATGTTCACCTCAGGATTCTTTCAGCATCCTCACTTCTTTCTGCCTCACTGGGAAGCTTTTTTGGTAACATTGCCTGGTATTTGCAAATAAGAATATGCTAAAGTAGGTAGGATTTTTAGTGACCACGCCAGCCACCTGAGAACAATGTGTACTCAGGGAACAAACATGTTGCATAATCAACGGCCCAGAGAAGGTTAACTGCACAAAAATATCTGCTCCGGAGTAAGGCTTGGTGTCAGCTCAGTCACTATGACAGGTTACCAGTAACCCAGGCTGCAGATGCTCCTCGCCCCAACCACAGCCCCGGTGTGAAGTAAACAATTACAGTATTCTTATTTCAGAGACCTGCTCTTAGGCCAATACCAGTAAGTTTGCTTATTTACAACAGCAGAGGATGAGGGCTGCTTCATTTGCTCAAAGGGAAAAAGACAAAATGCAGTGTTCATGTGGTAGCAGGTATTTTCCCCTCTAGGTCATTTAATCTTCAAAACAAATGTATAAAGTAAAATATGAGCATCCCCATTTTACAGATGAGGAAATTGAACTTTGAAAAAGGTTAAATCACTCATCATAGAGCCGTTTTCCAGGAGAGGAGCTGATCATCAAAAGAAAAACAATCTTTAAAAAAAAGAAGAAGAAGATGGAGAAGAAACCTAAGAAAGATTTTGGTACAAAACACATTGCCAGCTCACTCATGTGGATGTTGAAAATGAAGAGGTTAAGGAGGACACCCATTCTTTTGAGAATTCATTTGCTTTTCATAAAGTAGACCTGAAACACCATTTTCTCACCTAATGATATATTCAGACCAAAATGCTACCTCCTGTGGCTCAGCATAGGTTATATTGGAAAGTTGTGTTTTCTTCTGAGTGCAACCAAAAGCCATGGAAAGGATTTTGTGGGGGAACTGACCTGTCTGATTTGTGTTTAAAGGTCATGCTGGGTGCTGACGGGATAATAGATTGAATGTCTGTCTTCCCAACTGGACAGAAGATGATGTTCTTATTTGCTTTTCATTCACTTATACATGTCTGTGCCCACTCAAGTGTCCTCTCCATGAACAGTGGAGACTGTGACTATTTTTTCACTACTGTGTCATCAGTGGGTGGAACAGCATCTAATCCAGATTTAGGTTCCTGATAAATATTGGTTGAGTGAATTAATACAAGAATAAGACATTGAATGAAGTACCACATGTTGAACATAAAGTATGTTGAGTGCTATGAGAAAGCATAGAGTGCCAAGAAGGCATATCAAAGGAGAAGTTGACCAGGGATGGGAGTGTGATAATATAGCCTGTTTCTCTATTAGCTCAGAGGCAAAAATGGAGAGAAGTAGATTCAAGGCATATTGGTGACATAAAATCAATGGTGCTTACAGATGGACTTGATATGGAGGCTGGGGGAATGTGCTAGGTATGAAGACGAGCTTTGTTTGCTCAGCCCTCTAAACTGGACATCCAATTCAATTCAGGATAAGTAAGTGACTGTTTCCCAAGTTGTTTATTAGCTATTTGTGCAGAAAAACTGCAGCATAGCAAGGCTGATTTTCCAAATAGTGAGATTCTGTCCCTGAAAATAGGATGATAAGAGGGGTTATTTTTATAATATTTACAGGAATCAGTTGGTAGCAGTCTCTCTATGATGCTTTCTTCAATACTCCCTCCCTTAATCTCCTGATATTTCTATAAGGTTTCCATGACACCACAACAGTTTCATCCATTCTGTCAAAAAAATAAATAAATAAATAACTGGTCAGGAAAAAAAAAAAAAAAAAACAAGCGTGAACCTGAATGAATGCACCGTCTCTCCACCCCACAAAACACATGCCCACACACACACTGTTGCTCCTAAGCACAGAGGTAGGTACAGATATTTACAACAATCAATCGCCTTGAATGCTTAGGTTAAAATAGCTTTCATATTTTAAAGACTTTTGTAAACCATCTGATTAATATTTATAAAGAGCAATTTCCAAGTTAAGTGTTCTTCCACTCTGGACTCTGAAAGTGATTCTCTTGAGATTCGTTGCTAAAGGCAGATGCTATTGTTTTACAAATTACACATGAAATTCCTCTCATCTTATCATCCTCAAAGACCTGCTATTATTTTATTATCTTGGTTTCAAAAGCCAGTAGCAAAGGAGATTATTTTCAGAGATGTGTATGAAGCATAGATTTCCCCTTTCCCTCAACTTCCTTGTTTAGAATTTGTTGGCTAGATGGCCCTCCTGAACTTGCCTTGTGATGGGTTGTATGTGAGATTTCCAATTTTTTTAACCTTTTGACTTCCTTCACCCATTTCTCATACTCCCACATCCATCCTCCCCGTTCCTCCCACCTCTAGCAACCATCAGTCTCTTCTCTGTATCTATGAGCCTGTTTTTATTTTATTTTATTTTATTTTTTTTTATTTTTTAATATATGAAATTTACTGTCAAATTGGTTTCCATACAACACCCAGTGCTCATCCCAAAAGGTGCCCTCCTCAATACCCATCACCCACCCTGCCCTCTCTCCCACCCCCCATCAACCCTCAGTTTGTTCTCAGTTTTTAACAGTCTCTTATGCTTTGGCTCTCTCCCACTCTAACCTCTTTTTTTTTTTTTTCCCTTCCCCTCCCCCATGGGTTTCTGTTATGTTTCTCAGGATCCACATAAGAGTGAAACCATATGGTATCTGTCTTTCTCTGTATGGCTTATTTCACTTAGCATCACACTCTCCAGTTCCATCCATGTTGCTACAAAAGGCCATATTTCATTTTTTCTCATTGCCACGTAGTATTCCATTGTGTATATAAACCACAATTTCTTTATCCATTCATCAGTTGATGGACATTTAGGCTCTTTCCATAATTTGGCTATTGTTGAGAGTGCCGCTATAAACATTGGGGTACAGGTGCCCCTGTGCATCAGTACTCCTGTATCCCTTGGATAAATTCCTAGCAGTGCTATTGCTGGGTCATAGGGTAGGTCTATTTTTAATTTTCTGAGGAACCTCCACACTGCTTTCCAGAGCGGCTGCACCAATTTGCATTCCCACCAACAGTGCAAGAGGGTTCCTGTTTCTCCACATCCTCTCCAGCATCTATAGTCTCCTGATTTCTTCATTTTGGCCACTCTGACTGGCGTGAGGTGGTATCTGAGTGTGGTTTTGATTTGTATTTCCCTGATAAGGAGCGACGTTGAACATCTTTTCATGTGCCTGTTGGCCATCCGGATGTCTTCTTTAGAGAAGTGTCTATTCATGTTTTCTGCCCATTTCTTCACTGGGTTATTTGTTTTTCGGGTGTGGAGTTTGATGAGCTCTTTATAGATTTTGGATACTAGCCCTTTGTCCGATGTCTCATTTGCAAATATCTTTTCCCATTCCGTTGGTTGCCTTTTAGTTTTGTTGGTTGTTTCCTTTGCTGTGCAGAAGCTTTTTGTCTTCATAAGGTCCCAGTAATTCACTTTTGCTTTTAATTCCCTTGCCTTTGGGGATGTGCCGAGTAAGAGATTGCTACGGCTGGGGTCAGAGAGGTCTTTTCCTGCTTTCTCCTCTAAGGTTTTGATGGTTTCCTGTCTCACATTCAGGTCCTTTATCCATTTTGAGTTTATTTTTGTGAATGATGTGAGAAAGTGGTCTAGTTTCAACCTTCTGCATGTTGCTGTCCAGTTCTCCCAGCACCATTTGTTAAAGAGACTGTCTTTTTTCCATTGGATGTTCTTTCCTGCTTTGTCAAAGATGAGTTGGCCATACGTTTGTGGGTCTAGTTCTGGGGTTTCTATTCTATTCCATTGGTCTATGTGTCTGTTTTTACGCCAATACCATGCTGTCTTGATGATGACAGCTTTGTAGTAGAGGCTAAAGTCTGGGATTGTGATGCCTCCTGCTTTGGTCTTCTTCTTCAAAATTACTTTGGCTATTCGGGGCCTTTTGTGGTTCCATATGAATTTTAGGATTGCTTGTTCTAGTTTCGAGAAGAATGCTGGTGCAATTTTGATTGGGATTGCACTGAATGTGTAGATAGCTTTGGGTAGTATTGACATTTTGACAATATTCTTCCAATCCATGAGCAGGGAATGTCTTTCCATTTCTTTATATCTTCTTCAATTACCTGCATAAGCTTTCTATAGTTTTCAGCATACAGATCTTTTACATCTTTGGTTAGATTTATTCCTAGGTATTTTATGCTTCTTGGTGCAATTGTGAATGGGATCAGTTTCTTCATTTGTCTTTCTGTTGCTTCATTGTTAGTGTATAAGAATGCAACTGATTTCTGCACATTGATTTTGTATCCTGCAACTTTGCTGAATTCATGTATCAGTTCTAGCAGACTTTTGGTGGAGTCTATCGGATTTTCCATGTATAATATCATGTCATCTGCAAAAAGCGAAAGCTTGACTTCATCTTTGTCAATTTTGATGCCTTTGATTTCCTTTTGTTGTCTGATTGCTGATGCTAGAACTTCCAGCACTATATTAAACAGCAGCGGTGACAGTGGGCATCCCTGTCGTGTTCCTGATCTCAGGGAAAAAGCTCTCAGTTTTTCCCCGTTGAGGATGATGTTAGCTGTGGGCTTTTCATAAATGGCCTTTATGATCTTTAAGTATGTTCCTTCTATCCCGACTTTCTCAAGGGTTTTTATTAAGAAAGGGTGCTGGATTTTGTCAAAGGCCTTTTCTGCATCGATTGACAGGATCATATGGTTCTTCTCTTTTTTTTTGTTAATGTGATGTATCACGTTGATCGATTTGCGAATGTTGAACCAGCCCTGCATCCCAGGAATGAATCCCACTTGATCATGGTGAATAATTCTTTTTATATGCTGTTGAATTCGATTTGCTAGTATCTTATTAAGAATTTTTGCATCCATATTCATCAGGGATATTGGCCTGTAGTTCTCTTTTTTTACTGGGTCTCTGTCTGGTTTAGGAATCAAAGTAATACTGGCTTCATAGAATGAGTCTGGAAGCTTTCCTTCCCTTTCTACTTCTTGGAATAGCTTGAGAAGGATAGGTATTATCTCTGCTTTAAATGTCTGGTAGAACTCCCCTGGGAAGCCATCTGGTCCTGGACTCTTATTTGTTGGGAGATTTTTGATAACCGATTCAATTTCTTCGCTGGTTATGGGTCTGTTCAAGCTTTCTATTTCCTCCTGATTGAGTTTTGGAAGAGTGTGGGTGTTTAGAAATTTGTCCATTTCTTCCAGGTTGTCCAATTTGCTGGCATATAATTTTTCATAGTATTCCCCGATAATTGTTTGTATCTCTGAGGGATTGGTTGTAATCATTCCATTTTCATTCATGATTTTATCTATTTGGGTCATCTCCCTTTTCTTTTTGAGAAGCCTGGCTAGAGGTTTGTCAATTTTGTTTATTTTTTCAAAAAAACAACTCTTGGTTTCGTTGATCTGCTCTACAGTTTTTTTAGATTCTATATTGTTTATTTCTGCTCTGATCTTTATTATTTCTCTTCTTCTGCTGGGTTTAGGCTGCCTTTGCTGTTCTGCTTCTATTTCCTTTAGGTGTGCTGTTAGATTTTGTATTTGGGGTTTTTCTTGTTTCTTGAGATAGGCCTGGATTGCAATGTATTTTCCTCTCAGGACTGCCTTCGCTGCATCCCAAAGCGTTTGGATTGTTGTATTTTCATTTTCGTTTGTTTCCATATATGTTTTAATTTCTTCTCTAATTGCCTGGTTGACCCACTCATTCGTTAGTAGGGTGTTCTTTAACCTCCATGCTTTTGGAGGTTTTCCAGACTTTTTCCTGTGGTTGATTTCAAGCTTCATAGCATTGTGGTCTGAAAGTATGCATGGTATAATTTCAATTCTTGTAAACTTATGAAGGGCTGTTTTGTGACCCAGTATATGATCTATCTTGGAGAATGTTCCATGTGCACTCGAGAAGAAAGTATATTCTGTTGCTTTGGGATGCAGAGTTCTAAATATATCTGTCAAGTCCATCTGATCCAATGTATCATTCAGGGCCCTTGTTTCTTTATTGACCGTGTGTCTAGATGATCTATCCATTTCTGTAAGTGGGGTGTTAAAGTCCCCTGCAATGACCACATTCTTATCAATAAGGTTGCTTATGTTTATGAGTAATTGTTTTATATATCTGGGGGCTCGGGTATTTGGCGCATAGACATTTATAATAGTTAGCTCTTCCTGGTGGATAGACCCTGTGATTATTATATAATGCCCTTCTTCATCTCTTGTTACAGCCTTTAATTTAAAGTCTAGTTTGTCTGATATAAGTATGGCTACTCCAGCTTTCTTTTGGCTTCCAGGAGCATGATACATAGTTCTCCATCCCCTCACTCTCAATCTAAAGGTGTCCTCAGATCTAAAATGAGTCTCTTGTAGACAGCAAATAGATGGGTCTTGTTTTTTTATCCATTCTGATACCCTATGTCTTTTGGTTGGCGCATTTAATCCATTTACATTCAGTGTTATTATAGAAAGATATGGGTTTAGAGTCATTGTGATGTCTGTATGTTTTATGCTTGTAGTGATGTCTCTGGTACTTTGTCTCACAGGATCCCCCTTAGGATCTCTTGTAGGGCTGGTTTCGTGGTGACAAATTCCTTCAGTTTTTGTTTGTTTGGGAAGACCTTTATCTCTCCTTCTATTCTAAATGACAGACTTGCTGGATAAAGGATTCTCGGCTGCATATTTTTTCTGTTTAGCACACTGTAGATATCGTGCCAAGCCTTTCTGGCCTGCCAAGTTTCAAAGGAGAGATCAGTCACGAGTCTTATAGGTCTCCCTTTATATGTGAGGGCACGTTTATCCCTTGCTGCTTTCAGAATTTTCTCTTTATCCTTGTATTTTGCCAGTTTCACTATGATATGTCGTGCAGAAGATCGATTCAAGTTACGTCTGAAGGGAGTTCTCTGTGCCTCTTGGATTTCAATGCCTTTTTCCTTCCCCAGTTCAGGGAAGTTCTCAGCTATAATTTGTTCAAGTACCCCTTCAGCACCCTTCCCTCTCTCTTCCTCCTCTGGGATACCAATTATGCGTATATTATTTTTTTTTAGTGTATCACTTAGTTCTCTAATTTTCCCCTCATACTCCTGGATTTTTTTATCTCTCTTTCTTTCAGCTTCCTCTTTCTCCATAACTTTATCTTCTAGTTCACCTATTCTCTCCTCTGCCTCTTCAAGCCGAGCCATCGTGGATTCCATTTTGTTTTGCATTTCGTTTAAAGCGTTTTTCAACTCCTCGTGACTGTTCCTTAGTCCCTCGATCTTTGTGGCAAGAGATTCTCTGCTGTCCTGTATACTGTTTTCAAGCCCAGCGATTAATTTTATGACTATTATTCTAAATTCACTTTCTGTTATATTATTTAAATCCTTTTTGATCAGTTCATTAGCTGTTGTTATTTCCTGGAGATTCTTCTGAGGGGAATTCTTCCGTTTGGTCATTTTGGAGAGTCCCTGGCGTGGTGAGGACCTGCAGTGCACTTCCCCTGTGCTGTGGTGTATAACTGGAGTTAGTGGGCGGGGCCGCAGTCCGACCCGATGTCTGCCCCCAGCCCACTGCTGGGGCCACAGTCAGACTGGTGTGTGCCTTCTCTTCCCCTCTCCTAGGGGCGGGATTCACTGTGGGGTGGCGTGTCCCGTCTGGGCTACTTGCACACTGCCAGGCTTGTGTTGCTGGGGATCTGGCGTATTAGCTGGGGTGGGTAGGCAAGGTGCACGGGGGCTGGAGGGGCAGGCTTAGCTCGCTTCTCCTTAGGTGATCCACTTCAGGAGGGGCCCTGTGGCAGCGGGAGGGGGTCAGATCCGCTGCCGGAGGTTTGGCTCCGCAGAAGCACAGAGTTGGGTGTTTGCGCGGAGCGAGCAAGTTCCCTGGCAGGAACTGGTTCCCTTTGGGATTTTGGCTGGGGGATGGGCGGGGGAGATGGCGCTGGCGCCTTTGTTCCCCGCCAAGCTGAGCTCTGCCGTCCGGGGGCTCAGCAGCTGTCCCTCCCTTTGTCCTCCAGCCTTCCCGCTTTCCGAGCAGAGCTGTTAACTTATGACCTCCCAGACGCTAAGTCGCGCTTGCTGTCGGAACACAGTCTGTCCGGCCCCTCCGCTTTTGCCAGCCAGACTCGGGGGCTCTGCTTGGCCGGCGAGCCGCCCCTCCGCCCTGGCTCCCTCCCGCCAGTCCGTGGAGCGCGCACCGCCTCGCCGCCCTTCCTACCCTCTTCCGTGGGCCTCTAGTCTGCGCTTGACTCCGGAGACTCCCTTCTGCTAATCCTCTGGCGGTTTTCTGGGTTCTTTAGGCAGGTGTAGGTGGAATCTAAGTGATCGGCAGGACGCGCTGTGAGCCCCGCGTCCTCCTACGCCGCCATCTTCCGGAACCCCGCCTGTTTTTATTTTAGATTCCACATATAAGTGAGATCATACGGTATTTGACTTATTTTACTTAGCATAATGCCCTTTTGGTTGATCCATGTTGTCTCAAATGGCAAAATCTCCTTTTTTATGACTAAATAATATTCTGTTGTGGGGTGTGTATGTGTGTGTGTGTGTGTGTACATATACACAACAATTTCTTTATGCATTGCTCCATTGATCTTTTTCTCTGACATGAATATTTTGGCTGAGCACAGAGAGTTCACTCACAAGTTTCATATCCACTCTCCAGATCCAAAGTGTGCCTTCTGCAACATAGTGGGCTTTTGAATCACTGCCGTGGTGACTGGTGGATGTATGTCTATGTCAGCGTTTCCAAGTTGTAAAGCTTAGATGACTAAACAAACAGCATGTGTACTCAATCACTTCCTCCTTCCTCCTCTGACTATAGCATGTTGGGTTTTCGTTACATGGGTGCACCCGTAGATGGTGCACAATTCTTGTGAAAACAGTCGAGAGGCTGTGCTATCTTCTCAGGCTAAATGTTCTCTACAAGGCAGTAGCCACATAAAATACATCTAATCATCAAAATTCTTGGGGATTTAAATAACAGGGTGAGAGTACGGCAGCCTCTCTGACACCAGAGGTGTCGTTCAGAGGTCTCACAAATACCCACGCTCGTTGCCATTGTTCTCAGTTTGCAACACATCCAATTTCTATTGATTTTCTCCTTTGTCTTCATAAGTGTGAAGTTTTATTAGCCCTATAAACACAATGAAAGCCCAAACCAGGCACTTCCCTGGGACAGCCTTATGGGTCTAGCTGGAAAATTTGTACCTTCTTGATGTCTGCAGAGTGGCCATATACCTTTATGTGTCTCAGTTTCATAAAGGGCTTGATGAAGGAGCTCTGTGATGCACAGATCCCAAAAGTAAATGAACATGTCATTGTGAAAAATCTCTGGAACTGTTCTACCACAGTTATGCTTGGAACCCTGAACAAGAATATGAGACAATTTTAATAGACAGGTGTGTAAAATATAGCACAATGCCCCAGTGGCTTTTGAGCATACGTTTCCTTTTTGTTTTTCTTGCATATAACATGTATATGGGTAGGGGGAGCATGTTTGATCTTGCTTAGAACTCTTCAAAGTTTGCCCGTTGCAGCTGTGTCTTGCCATAGCTTACAAGGCCCTGCATATTACGGGCCCTGCTTTTCTGCACTTCGTGCTCAGTTACTTGATCCTTTTTCCTCTGTGGTTCAGCCACCTGGCATCCTTTCATTTCCTCAACACCTTCATCTCCCTTCCCACCCCAGAGCCTTTATACACCCAGTTCCAGTTCTGGACAACTCGCCCCACAAGTACATGTACACAGACATTCACCAACCACACTCACTCATCAACCACACACCCTCTTCTACCCAGTTAGCACCTACTCATCCTTCATATCTTAATTCAAGCACCACTTTTGCAGGAAAGCAACCCTCCCAGGTTAGATTAGGTTCTTATCTTATACCTTGTCATAGAACCTATTCTTTTCTTTCAGAGCACCTGACTCAGCTGGCAATTATATAACCATTTGAGTAATTCTTTATCAATGGCATTCTCCTCCCTAGATTTTGTAAACCCTGTGCAAACACAGACTGAATCTATATTTTGTTCACCATTGTATCCTCAGCCTTCCACATTGAGCCTGGCACATAGTTGACCTATAGTAAATATCTGATGGATGGATGGATGATGGATGGATGGATGAATGGATGGATGCATGGATGGATGGGTGGATGGATAGACAGATAGGCTTAAGTACATGTGTGTGTCTGTCAGGTAATTGGGATATTGCTGCTGTAACTTACCAAGAAGATTTTCAGTTTTCTTTAATTGAGACTTTTCTGATAAACAGAAAGTAGAAATGACACTACTCTTCATATGAATCAACTTGTTTGCTAATTCTGCTTACGGAATCAGCATTCACTCAGTCACATAAACGCCACAAATGATTCATGGGCCTCTGGTTAGCAATGAAGGAAGAAAAATCTATTTATATGACTTATGAAAATCATATAAATACCATGTCTTGTTAACTATGCATCGTTGTTCATTTCACCTTAATCACAAAACAGCAATCACTCCTCTTTAACACCATTAACAAATCGTAACGTGCCAGAGATAAGATACTCAATAAACACGTGTTTAAATACATTAACAGTGACCAAGTGAGTGTTCCGTTACACACCCTGCACACTCAGCAGCAGCCGCCCTCCCTCCCCACCTCCCCGGTGGAACGGCCTGTGAAATTTGGGACAGTTCCAAAGAGATGGGATGAAGAGTACAAATACGCATGCTGACGCTTACAGAGAAATGACATGGGAAGGTCCCATCACCCACTACTGACTGGTACAATACAGCTGGGAATGCATTTTTCATTGTGTACCAGATAATTCAAATAGTTGCAGAATGGACAAACGTTGATAAAAAGCACATTAGGGAATCAGAGAGCTTAAAATAGTCAAGATTGCATACCAAGGTCAGGTTGAACTCTGGCTACTAACTGCTCGTGCCCATCCAAAAGCTGGCTTAGGGAGAAATGGCCATAGTAATATTCTGCTAGTAAAATTACATTTAAATATAGAAACCAAGGCCTTTTATAATTACCTTATACTTTGGTTTCCAAGTATGTTGTCCAGTCTTGTCTAAAGGGTCCAACAGTCAAAGGAATCATGGAAAATCAGTCTCATGATTCGTGAAAATGCGCTCTAACGTATCCTATAAAGACTAGTGGTGAGCTCTAGAGCAATATATGAAAAGTGTCCCTAATGCAAGCCTGATTATCGTTTTCATTCCTTTTAAAATTTTTAAACTGAGAATGATATTTTAAAGCTTGAATTAATCTGCCTGGATTTGCCATCATAGAAATAATTCTCCTAAATCTATGGTTTGTGTTACTTTTAAAAATAAAAGTTATACATGCTCATTGAGATATGTATCTAGATTTACATATAAATATAGGGACATCTATATAGGTAACTGCATTAAGTAGTACAGCCATTTATAAATTTAAAAATACCCTTCATTTGCTCCTTCTCCTGCTGCCTGTCATATCCTGTTTCCCAGAGAAACTCAGGGCTAACAATCTTGATATATTTACTTTTATTTTTACACAAATAGGATCCTACCATAGACACTATTCTGCAACCTACTTTTTTCTTTTAAGATGTATTTTAAATACATTCCTTCCCATTGAAGGAAGCTGAATGAAGACTGCACAAGACTTTTTGTCCCCATTGTAACCCTTTTGCAACTTCTTTGAGTCCATTAATATTTCAGAATAAAATGTTTTTTAAAAAGTGATTAGCTTTGGGGCGCCTGAGTGGCTCAGTCAGTTAAGCATCCGACTTCAGCTCAGGTCATGATTTCACAGTTCGTGAGTTCAAGCCCCACATCGCGCTCTGTGCTGACAGCTGAGAGCCTGGAAGCTGCTTCAGACTCTGTCACCCTCTGTCTACCCCTCCCCTGCTTGCACTCTGTCTCTCGCTCTGTCTCAAAAATAAACATTAAAAAAAATAATAAATAAGTAAAAGTAAATAAATAAAAAGTAATTCGCTTTTGATTTTAAAAAAAGGTATCTTAGTTATGATGTCACTTCGGCACATTATAACTGCCTCACTCTGTTGACTGTGTTATGAATATTTAATTGTTTGGATATGTGATAATTCTTGTCATTAGTCTCCTTTTGATGGGTATTTACATTGTTTTCCACTCCTCTGGTGTTACAGTAACAATGCAGTGGACAACTTTTGCCTACTTTTGCCTTTTGTACTTTTGCCTCCAGCTGTAAGGTAATTTGACACCCCACCTGTTTCAATTCTTCTTGTGTATCAGACATGTATCTAAACTTTACAGTCTCAGGTAATTGTGTCCACTTGTGTCCAGGGGAGTTTTGTATTGGCAGAGTCACACTGTTGTAAGAATCATCTAGTCAGAGCAGACATAAACAAATTACTGGAAGGTTTGTGCCTACTCCTGCAAGCTGTCTTTGCTTTTTGGCCACGGTTTCTCCTGGAGGGGGTACATGTTCACCAGATCTTTCCTCTGTATTCAGAGGACAGTCTTTAGGACACCTGTGTGACTGAGCAGCCGTCAACCTTGACACACTCAAGCAAACAAAGCCATCTGCAAGTTCGGCAAAGAAGAGAGAAGGAGTTTCCCCAAGTTGGTTGAAAACACAGGCAAAAAATAATGAACTTCTAAAAACCAATTGCTTAAAATGGTGCATTTGTCAGGCCTTCTAAATTTAGCACCAATTTCTATTTGACAACCAATGACAGACTTCATCAGAATTTAATATTTCATCCCTAGCATGATATCAGACTTGTCTTGAATGTTAATACTTGCCACCATTACACATAATCCATGTTTATATGTATTAATGGAACAAATTTAGGAGCTCCTACTATTGCTGGGCACTGTGACATAGATATTGGAATACAAAAATAACTAAGGTACCGTCTGTACCCCCCAAAAAACACTCTATCCAGGATAGCAGTTCTTAACCACCTTTGCAGCCATAGTCCCCCTTGAGGACCTGATGAAACCATGGAACTAGGAAAATGTGCATGTGCATATATACCCAGAACTTTACGAATGATCTCAGCTAGTACTCCAAGCTTGGGAGCTAACCAAGTCTATGGACCTAGTTTAAGATCTCTTGGTCTGCTGGAAGTGCAAGATGGGCAACGAGAAAAATTCGAGATCATCCAGCTGGAAGGATCCTCTAGTGAAGAATGTAGTCAATACCTTATCATGCTTCTCATTTGCAGTGCTTCCCTCTATCAGTGTTCTCCTGTAGTAAGCTGACCCCATTTCTGTCAAATAAGGCAATATGCTCAGAGAAATGATGTGACTGGCCCAAGGCCACTCAGCTATAAGCTGGAAGAACTCCAACCATAATCCAGGTCTATGACATGTACTCTGTTTTGGCAAATGGAATAGACTACTAACATGAAATGCCATGAGCATAAGTTAGAAAACAAAAATCCTGGTGTCCAAAACAAGTTGAAAAGTTCTGATCAGTCATCAGGATTAACTTTTAAAAGTATTCCACCCTGCCAGCCCCCAGTCTCTTTCAATATCTTTCCCTTTCTTAGTACTTATTTGTTATACAATGAGTCCCCCCCCTATTAAATTTTTGGATTCCTTGAAGACAGGGGCTATGGTTGGTTTATTTCCACTTCCTCAGTGCCTAGCAAAGTGCCTGCCATAGTAGCACTCATTGTTCATTGAGTGAATGAAAGTTCATTACAGAAAAAAAAGAGATTAAAGAGACTGGCTTCTACCAAATGTTTTCCTTGGTTCACGTCCTGCCTTCAGAGATTATCTCTAGGAAATGAAATGTGTCATCAGTTCATTGACATATTACAGTATTTTTCCAGCATTTTTCATTCTCCTTCCTCTCCATACCCCTTTTCTTAGCTATCTGTGATATTTGATAAAAGTGGAACCAAGCTGGGCCAAGTCTAGTTTAAACATTCAACACTAAGCAGTCTTTCACTTCACATAATCAAAATTTTTCCATGTTATATGCCAAAATACAAGAAACCTTAAGAAATAATTTAATTATTTAAATTATTTGCAGGGTTTGGATATTTTTTAGCTGGAAGCTTATTGGAAACAAAAACAAAAACAAAAAAAAAAGGAAAAAGCCAACTGTAGCTTACCACCCAACCCAATCCAAATGACAACTTTGGAAGCATTGTGGTTGCTGAAACAGTAAGTGAATGGTTTAACCCCTCTTGGGTCTTAGAAACCATACCCAGCCTTGCCAAGAAGGTCTGAGGGATTAAGTCTGCATTCTATTTAGCCACACTGAACTCCTTGAAGGCAGAGTCTATTTTCGATCTATCTTTCTTTTTTTAAAAATATTGTCTGGCATATAGTGAGCACTGGGTAGTTTTCTGCTAAATTAAGTTGGATTTTTGCAAAATGTATACATATCTGTAATACATGTTTATGTGGGTATACACATTGTATAAATATTCTATGTGAGTGGATATCCTAAAAGGGCAGGCTATGCCCCATATCATCCCAAACACAAACTGTAAAAAGCCCATAGTACTTATTTGTGTGTGACCACAGCTAAAGTCAGTTATGTTGTAGAATTCTATCTAGTATGTGCCCACTCTGGTGAAAACCACTCTGCATAGAACCAATTCTTTACAATAATGTCTCTGAAACATTTTCCTAATTCAAAGTATAACATGCCCCTTTATACTATCGATTTAATGGATACTTTCAAACTCAAGCCATGAGTGAAGACAGTAGTACCCTGCTTCAGCCAGTAAGTTCCGCTGTGCCACATCGACCACCCTCTCGGACACGGAAGGCTCCCCTACACCATTGAGAGCAGACTGTGGTTCCACATAGTGAGTTGTAACCCTGCATGAATAGCCTCTCCCTGCCATTTGTTTTAGCCTTGCTGTACAGTCCTAATCCACGATGGCTGATGACGGTGGGCTGGTAGTGGAGCTAGACGAAGCTTAAAAAAAAAAAAAAAAAAAAAAAAAAAAGATCAAAAAGCCATGCAAAAAGGGCAGTTTTATGAAGGTTCAGTGTGCTTTTTATTTTTTTTTTAATTTTTTTTTAACGTTTATTTACTTTTGAGACAGAGAGACAGAGCATGAACAGGGGAGGGGCAGAGAGAGAGGGAGACACAGAATCAGAAGCAGGCTCCAGGCCATCAGCCCAGAGCCCAACGTGGGGCTCGAACTCACGGACCGCGAGATCATGACCTGAGCCAAAGTCGGACGCTTAACCGACTGAGCCACCCAGGCGCCCCGGTTCAGTGTGCTTTTTGGGAAATGGTTAACACAAAACAGAGGGCTGAAATCAGCAGGTAATGGGATTTGTGGAAGTTGAGCCACAGCAGCAAGAATCTAGGAAACATCACTGTAGGCTGAAAGGGTCACCTGCAGCTGGGAGCAACCAGGGTCCAAGGTAGGCCAGAACACAGAGGAATTGGAGGAACCAGGAGAACGATTGTTAAAGCACAATACTGCGACAAGTCCCATTTTCAGACATACACGCATAATTCCACCATGACATTCTTGAATTTCTTGCTAGAAGCACCTAGTCATTCTAGGAACAACAAGGTGGGCCAGGAGAAAGTTCTGACCTCCCTTCCTGTCTAGGTGGCTTTTGCAACAAAAGACACTGAACTGGGAGGAAACATTTGGAGTTACTAACACTCAACACGCAATGATTCCACTTTCTCTCAAACTACCTCTCCCCATCCAGGGAGTGAAATCTGAGGGCTCTGAGGAGGGGGGCCAGGCCATCTCTACACCTCTATGCCTTGTACTCTCTGGACCCACACTGGGTGGATTTAAATGTGGTCACTCTCCACCATCACCTAATTTAGCACCCTGGCACTTAATAAATATTTAACACTATCAAATGTGCTTGCAGGAACCAGCTTGGAAATGAATTGCCTCGTTTTTAAGCAGCTGCTTGGGAATTGTGCGTTTTACAAAAACTGAATTGACTTGTTAGTAAAAACAAATGATTCCATGTGTTACACGATATTTTTTTAGTGTTAGTTTCAAAGCCACATGCCCCAGAAAATAGATCCCTTACTAAGAAGGAATGACTCAATTTTTTATTAAAATGATGGTGTTATTCATCTGTTCATTCGGCAAATATTTGAGCACCTATTATGTGTCCAGTACTATTCTAGGCACTGAGAATGCAGTGGTGAACAAGGCAGACAAGCTTTCATGGTGATTACATTCTAAAAAGCAGAAGTAAATACACAAATAGATAGCTACATGATGTCATGTACTGTAAAGAAAAAGAAAGTAGGGAAAGGGGATTAAGAGTGAGAAGAGATGCCATTTAACAAAGTAGAAGACATCCCAGAAAAGGTGACACTCAAGTAGGAGACCAAAATAGAATGAGAAAACAAGGCATATGAGTATCTGGAGAGAGTTTCAGGGAGACAGGAGAACAAGGGCAAAGGCCATGTGATAGGGACATCCTTGGAGATGCTCAAGGGACACCAAAAAGCCAGGATGTTTGGATGCTTGAGGAGGAAATGAAAGATGATGTTGAAGAGGGAGCAAGAAGTCACATTTACCAGGGTGTACAGGCTGTGCTGAGGGTGCTGGCTATCATCCCAAGTGTGATAGGAAGTCACTGGAAGCCTTTGAGTAAGACATGATCGCACGGAACTCTAGATCAAACACCCCAAACAACTTTCAAACCATCCAAGTAAAAACCTTCTCTTTCCAGTCAAAGGGGACTAGATATTTAGGGAATCCCTCATGTAACAGTATATCAGAAAGTGATGGACATACACTCCAAATGTATGCTGAGTTGCTTATATACAAGACAGATCCTTGGAAGCTAAAAATATGAGTGAAGAAGGTTAAGTAAGCAGTGGAGTGGCATTTGCCACAGGCTTATCGGCTAATTCCTGGCGCCTTAAAATCTGTATTTTAAAAGGCTTTCCACCTAAACAATGAAAGCAAACCCTGAGATAAGAGCAGAGCAGTACAGTAGATCATAAGACTCAGAGTTGACACCCCATTGGTTAAAAAAGAAAGAAAGAAAAGAACCATCATATAGTAGGAGATGGTGGTAATAGATGCCTGTTTGGGTTAAGGCCTTAGGTGGCATGTAAAAAAATTTTTTAGTATGTCTGAAAATTCCTAAATATGATACTGCAGTCATATAGATTTGGGACCATAATTTATAAAACTTTTGTGGCAAAAAAAAAAGAGAGAGAGAAAATTTAAATTGGTATGAGGTTAAAAGTTTCCCAAGAAGCCTGCTTCTACCAACACAAATCCTTTTGGGAATAAGATACATCTCACAGATAAAGTGTGTAAAAAATATGAGATCACTATCAAAAAATGCATGCAGAAATAAACCACAATGAATGAGAGATGACCAACTATAAACTACAAAAAACAACTACAAACTGTAGAATCAGACAAACCAAAACGTCTAGTAATATACAATGTATCAACTATAGAACATAAGATTATTTGAATAAATGTCTACATAAATAAAAGATGGTACTGAAGTTGTAACAAGGAAATAAACTATGGGGCACCTGGGTGGCTCAGTCGGTTAAGCATCTGACTTTGGCTCAGGTCATGATCTCACACTCGGTGAGTTCGAGCCCTGCATTAGGCTCTGTGCTGACAGCTCAGAGCCTGGAGCCTGCTTTGGATTCTGTGTCTCCCTCTCTCTGCCCCTCTCCTGCTCACTCTCTCTGTCTCTCTCTCTCTCTCTCTCAAAAATAAATAAACATTAAGAAATAAGAAACTATCAAAACTGATCAGGCAGATATGAAAAAACAAACAAACATAATTCCTAGACATGAAAATATAAAAATTAAAAGGAGAAATTCAATGTAGTGTTGACAAAACAAATTAGACATAATTCAGGAGAAAATTAATGAACTGGGAAGTAGAAGAAAATATCCAGAGAGAAGCCAAAGAAGAAAAAAGGCTATAAAAATAAAAGAGGAAAAAAATGAGAGCATAAGAGACAGAGGAAATAGTGATAAAGTCTGGATATACTTTCATTAGAGTTATGAAAGGACATCATGGAATAGAAATATTTGAAAAGGAAACTGACTTAGAACTTTCCAGATGATGAAATCGATGACTTTGAGTGTTTATTCAAATTCGAAGATCCCAAGCATGATTTAGAAGAAGGAGGAAGAAGAGGAGGATGGGAGAAGAAAAAGGACCAATGAGCTAATGAAAAGAAATAACACATGCTTAGACATATAATGGATACTGCATCACTGAAAGCAAAGGGGAAAGATCTGACTGTGTAGTTTTTAAAAGTCAGGAGAGAACTAGAATCTTTTCTAATAATAATATATGTACCACTACTTCTAAAGCAGTGGTTAAAGGGAAATATACTGCTTATATTAGAAGATATGAAAGGCTATAATTACCTAATTATCTACTTTGAGTGTTAGGGAAATTTTTTAAGGATAGTAGATAGAAAGAAATAATAAATATAAGAGTAGAAGTTAACAAAATAAAAAAAACATTCAGTAGAAATGTTTAACAAAACCAAAAATTGGCTCTTTTAAATGACTAATAGAAGTTACAATACACAATAATTTACAAGATTGATCAAGGTAAAAATGAAAGTAGGCACAAATAATATAATTGCAAACAAGAACATAATTAATATATGGTATAGACATTAAAAAGGTAAGAGAGTTTGAAAAAGGATTTGTACCCAAAATATATAAAGAGCTCTTGCAATTCAATAATAAAAAAATCAAACCCAATAAAAATTAAAATGGGAATATACATAAAGTACAGAAAAATTATTTTAAAAACATATTACAGAAGAATGAGTAAAGGAAATGATATCCAGCATCATTGATCATGAAAAGCACAATAAGATACACATATATTAGAATGAGTAAATTCTTTAAATTTGAAATGAATGAATGAATGAATGAATGAAAGGAAGGAAGGGAGGAAGGATGGAAGGAAAGAAAGAAGGAAGGAAGGAAGGAAGGAAGGAAGGAAGGAAGGAAGGAAGAAAAGAATGGGGGAAGAAAGAAAGGAAGGGGGAAGGAAGGAAGGAAGGAAGGAAGGAAGGAAGGGAGGGAGGAAGAGGGGGAGGGAGGAAGGAAGGAAGGGAAGAAGGAAGGAAGGAAGGAAAGAGGAAAAGAAGGAAGGAAAGAAGGAAGGAAGGAGGGAAGGAAGGAAGGAAAGGAGGAAAGAAGGAAGGAAGGGAGGGAGGAAGGAAAGAAAGAGGGAAGGAAGGAAGGAAAGAGGGAAGGAAAGAAGGAAAGAAGGAAGGAAGGAAGGAAGGAAGGAAAGAAAGAGGGAAGGAAAGAAAAAGGGAAGGAAGGAAGGAAAGAGGGAAGGAAGGAAGGAAGGAAAGAGGGAATGGAAGAGGGAAGGAAGGAAGGAAGGTAGGAAGGAAGGGAAGAATGAAGGAAGGAAGGGAAGAATGAAGGAAGGAAGGGAAGAGGGAAGGAAGGAAAGAAGGAAGGAAGGAAGGAAGATAGGAAGGAAAGACAGAAAGGAGGCAAGAAAGAAATCTGATAACAGCAAGTATGGCAAGTATGTGTAGCAACTGGAATTTCATGTATCACTAACAGAAATAAAATTGGTACAGCTACTTCAAAGAACACTTGAGCAGTCTAAAATAAATTAAGCATATACTTCCTATGTGACCTAGGAGTTTCACTCCTCAGTGTCTACCCAAGAGAAATAAAATCATATGTCGCCAGAGTATTTGTACACCATGTTTAGAGTATCCATACTACAAAATAGTCAAAAAGTAGAAAGGATCCAAATGGGCATCAACAGGAGTTGATGGCAGGCATCTGACATGTGACAGGAATATTACTCAGCAATAAAGAGAAGAAGCTACTAACACAACAGCATGGATGAATTTCAAAAACATCATGCTAAATGAAACAAGAAGTGTACAAAAGACCAAGTACCATATGATTCCATTTATATTAAATTTTGGAAAATGTAAGGGCGTAAAAGAAATATATGGCTGCCTCATGACAGGGATTGAATAAAAAAGGGTATAAGAATTATTTCTCAGGTGACCAGAGTCTTCTAAAGCATATTTAGTGATATTTGCATGACCGAACGCATTTACAAAAACTCATTTGAATTCACACTTAAAACGGATGAATTAATGGCATTTAAATTACAAAAAAAAAAAAGATGCTGAAAATGAAACAAGATGAGAGGATATTATAAAAACATTATGTCAAAAATTTGAAAATGTATATAAAATGGATTGTGAAAATTGCCAAAACCTAGAAAAAATAGAACACTTAAATTGTACTATCATCTTTAATAAAGATCAGACTGTAGTTACAAATCTTCCTTGCATATGACATAGGCTCCAGACAGTTTTACAGGTGAATTTTACCAAATAGTCAAGAAGCAGATCATTTTAATCTTAAACTATCCAGAAAACAGGGGGGAAAAAAGGTGAGAAGGGAAACAGTCTCCACCTACTTTTAAAGACTTGTAGGGGCGCCTGGGTGGCTCAGTCAGTTAAGTGTCCGACTTCAGCTCAGGTCATGATCTCACGGTCTGGAAGACGGAGCCCCACGTTGGGCTGTGCTGACCGCTCAGAGCCTGGAGCCTGTTTCAGATTCTGTGTCTCCCTCTCTCTCTGAACCTCCCCCGTTCATGCTCTGTCTCTCTCTGTCTTAAAAATAAATAAATGTTAAAAAAAATTTTTTTTAAATAAAGACTTGTATAACCTTGATAGAGAAACTGACAAGAGAAATTGGAGAAAGGAAAGCTACCCTCTAATCTCGTTCATTAACTTAGATACAAGAAATCCTAAGCATTATGTTAGCAAACCAAATTAAGCAAGGTATAAAAAACATAAGTCATAACTTAGGTTTTGGGCTAATTCCCAAAATGCAAATTTAGTTCAAATTTACAAAAATCTGTTAATGTCGTTCACCATATCATCTAGTGAAAGGGAGAAAACACGTGATCATTACAATAGATCAGAAAAAGGAGTCAATAAAATTTAGCACCCATAGTGATAAAACCTCTTAGCAAACTAGGAACAGAAAGGAGTGGTCTTAACCTGATAAACAGTAACTATAGAAAACCTGGAGCCACCACCATGTTCAGTGGAGAAACATTACAAGCACCCCTATTAAAGTCAAAATCAAGACAATGCCCTCCATCACCACTTAATTCAATGATATATTGGAGATCCTAGACAGAATAGCAAGCAGGAAAAAAGAAATAAAATATATAAGCATTGAAAAATAAATACAACTCCCAACCGATATAATTATCTACATAGCACAGAAATATCTACAGGCCAATTCTTAACATTAACAAGAGTTTAACAATCCTACTGGATAAAAGATCAATATACCAAAGTCAGTTGCAAGTCTATAGTTGCCAGCCATAAGCAGGTAGAAAATATTTATTTTTAAAAAGATAGCACCATTAAGCTACTAAAATACAAGGTATTGAAGAATTATTCCCACAAAAGATGTAGAAAATTATGTAGAAAATTATAAGCCTGTTGAAAGGATATTTATTAAGTGTTGACAATGTGCCAGGCACTCTGCGGGTAGTAGAAATACAAAGGCTAGTAAGACGTACTGTTCCCATTCTTCAGTGCCAACAGGCTGGTGACAGAAACTGTGCCCGAGCAAATGGATGCCACACCTTGGAACAGTGCAAGGGAGGTGTGTTTAGATACGATAACAGGGATGAATCATGGGTAGGTGGATCAGAAAAGAGGCATTCACAGTTGGAGACACTTCAATGCTTACTCTGCAGATGAGTAGGGATTTTCCAGGAGAGCCAGGAGAGAGAAGAAGTAGGCAATGCTTGCAAAGCAGAAGGAACAGGATGGGAATAGGAAAAGGCAGGGGACAAAAAACCCTGTTCTCCACAGTCATAACCAGCTCAACAGGGATTTACTGAAAATGCCATCAGCTGCCCCTCTTCTGACCTTCTTGGCTGTCATATCCATCCCATCCCATCTCTTCCCTCCACATCTGCCTGTTAAGCTATTTCCTGGACCTGAAGACCCAATTCACCTTGCTTTCCCTACCCTCCCATGTCACCCCAGTGTGATCCATCTCTTCCTCTGTTCTGATAGTAACTTGGACCTCTAATTTTAATGGCACTCCAGCTGCATTCTTCTCTTTTATCAAATAACGACTGAAGTATTTCTACTGCCTTTGCAAAATATCAAGCTGATAGAGTGGGCACTCAACATACGTGTTTTAAATGGACTGTCATTGCTCACTTCTGTAGAGTTGCTCTTTGCAGAAGATTGTGATCTGCAGGAAATCTTCATTGTTGTTACATGACATCACGGTGAATGACCTCTGTCGAACTTACAGGGGGACCATCTAACACTTGGCCTCTCAGATCAACTCAACACTTTATGCTTTAAAACAGTATGGGTCTCCTACCTTCTCACTGCTCCGTCCTCTCTCACCCAAATCCCGTGTGGGAATGCAGACAGGTTATTGACTACTGGGCTGCATTCTGCTGGTTAAAATGTTAGTTTGCATATCAGCTTGTTTCCACCTGTGCACTACAAAGCACCCTCACCTACACATGCACGGAAATCATTTGATATTTCCTGCTGCTGTACAAACTCTACATCATTTTTTAAGTTCATAAGTTTGCACACTTCATTGTAAATAATGCTGTTCCTTTTTAGGTTCAGAGGAGGTATGAAAGTATGGAGTAGCAGGAGGGGCACTGGATTTGGAGTTCCAGGAAAACACTGCTGTGAACTTGGGAGAAATGTCTAAAATCTTTAAATCTCTAATTTTTTAGGGCTTCTGTTTCCTCATCTTCAAGGAGGTGATAATGTCACTCCATGACCTATCTCATTTGGCTGCTATGAGGATCAAATAGGCCAGGTGATTGTGCTAGAAGTTTGAGAAGTGTAGAGCTCCCTTCCAGTCCCATGTGCCATCACTGTTATGAAGAGTAACCAACACAAGTTGGTAATCATTTCCCTTATCATGAACTTAAATCCTTTGAAGCTAGTGTTATCTACTTCAGCAAAATCAGCTCTGTTGAGGCATGCTCAGAAAGTTTATTGAGGACATCACCATTTTTAGATTGCTAAGATGAATGCATGAGTGAAATTTATCATCTTCCTTCAGCACCTTTCAGGATCACCCAAAGTCTATCGTTTTTTTTTAATTGAGATGTAACTGACATATAACATCATGTAAGTTTAATGTACATAACATAATTGATTGGATACATTTATATTGCAACATGATTAACACAGTAGCGTTAGCTAATACCTCCATCACTTCACATAATTATCATTTCTTTTTTGTGATAGAACATTTAGCAACTTTAAAGTTTATAATACAGGATTGTTAACTATAATCACAATGTTGTACATTGTATCTCCAGAACGTACTCATCTTCTAATGCAAGTTTGTACCCTTTGACAATTCCCCCACCCCCAAGCATCTGGTACCACTGTTCTATTCTCCGTTTCTGTAAGTTAGGCTTTTTTAGGTTCCACATATCAGTGATATCATACAGTATTTGTCTTTCTCTGACTTCTCTCACTTGGCATAATGGCCTCAAATTCCCTCCATGTTGTTACAAATGGCAGAATTTTTTTCTTGTGATTTAATAATATTCCATCGTGTGTGTGTGTGTGTGTGTGTGTGTGTGTGTGTGTGTCTATGTATATACCACATCTTTATTCATTCCTTCACTGATGGACACTCAGGTAGTTTTCATATCTTGGCTGCTGTGAATAATGGTGCCATAGACATGGGAGTGCATATATCTTTTCTATACCCTATTTTCATTTCATTTGGATATATAGTCAAAATTGGAACGCTAGATCATATGGTAATTCTATTTTTAAATTTGTTGGGGAATCTCCATACTATTTTCCATAGTGGTTACATCAGTTTACATTCCCTGCAACAGTGCACAAGTGTTCCCTTTTCTCCACCCCTTCACCCACACTTGTTATCTCTTGTCTTTTTGATGATAGCCATTCTAACAGGTATGAGGTGATATCTCACTGTGGTTTTGATTTTCATTTCATCACTGGTGTTTAGTGATGTTGAACACCATTTCATGTACCTGCTGGCCATCTGTATGTCTTCTTTAGAATAATGTCTATTCAGTTCATCTGCCCATTTGGTGATCAAAGTTTTTGTTTTTCTGTTACTGAATTGTGTGTGTTCTTTCTATATTTTGCATTGTTAGTCCTTTAACAGATATGTGGCTTGCAAATATTTTCTCCATTCCATTCCATTCTCCTGTTCATTTTGTTGATCATTTCTTTTGCTGTGCAGAAGATTTTTAGTTTGGTGTCGTCCCTCTTGTTGATTTTTGGTTTTGTCATCTGTATTTTGGGTATCATCTCCAAAAAAATCACTGGCAAAATCACTGGCAAGCAGCGTTTACCCTACTTGTTCTTCGAGGACTTTTATAGCTTCAGATCTTATGTTTAAGACTTTAACCCATTTTAAGTTAATTCTTATGAGTATGTAGGATAGGAGTTATATATCATTTTTTTACCTGTGGTTATCCAGTTTCCCAATGCCATTTTTGAAGAGACTATCCTTTCCTCACTGAGTAGTGTTCTTGGCTCCTTTGCCAAATATTAACAGACCACATATATGAAGATTTATTTCTGTGCTCTCTATTCTGTTCTTTTGGTCATGCATCTGTTTTTATGCCAGTACCATACTGTTTTGATTACTATAGATTTGTAGTATGGTTTGAAATCGGGAAGTGTGATGCCTCCAGCTTTGTTCTCTTCCCCAAATTTGGTATAGGAGGAACAATCCTCAACATAATAAAAGTTATGTGACAAACTCACAGCTAACATTATACTCAGCAGTGAAGATCAGAAATAAGACAAGGGTGCCCACTGTCACCACCTTTATTCAACATATACAACTGGAGCCATCAGTCAAGAAAAAATAAATAAAAGGCATCCAAATCCAAAAGGAAAAAGTAAGTCTCTTTATTTGCAGATGATATGATCTTAAATATAGAAAATCCTAAAGACTCAACCAAAAAGGAAAACTGTTTATAAACAAATTCAGTAATGTTGTGGCACATAAAATCAACATGCAGAAATCAGTTGCATTGCTATACGCTAACAATGAAATATCTGAAAAAGAAATAAACGAAATAATCCCATTCAAAATAGCATCAAACTCAATAAAAAACTTAGGGACAAATTTAATCAAGGAAGTGAAAGATGTGTACAATGAAAACTACAAGACTTTGATGAAAGAAATTTAAAATGCCATAAATGGAAATTTTTTTCACATCCATGGATCAGAAGAATAATATTGTTAAAATGCCTATACTACCCAAAGTTTTATAGATTCATTACATTCCCTATAAATTCCAATGACATTTTCCAAGAATTAGAAAAAAACAACCCTAAACTGGAACCACAAAGGATCCCCAAATAATGAAAGCAATCCTGGGAAAGAAGAAACAAAGTCTATTTTTTAAAAGAGAGCCATTGCTTTACATATATATATATATATATATATATATATATATATATACATATATATATATATATATATTATATGTGTGTGTATAAATATATACTTATATACTTATATATATTTATAATTTATATATAAATTAGATATATATAAATAATATATCCATTATCTGGTGGCACTGTTTCCAGTAAAACAAACCACCAGAATACATCCTCTTCATATTTCCAGAAAGATTACATAATAGCTCTAGGTTCCCTATCTGCTAAATGTTGTCAAGAATCCCTCCTCAACCAACACCTGTCTGACATGCTAGAATCTTTCTTTAATTTCCTATTAAATATCTAGCATTTGGAGCTAGAAGTCATCGTCATCTCCTACTATTGTAATCCTCCATCATGCATTCAGACAGTGAAATACTATGAAGCTTTTTAAAATGAGATTTAAGATCTGCATTTACTAAGTTAAAGAGATTCATAATATGGTTAAATATTAAATGAAAAAAAATAGTGTGTTATGAAGCAGTACTATGGTATGATCTCATTCGTGTAATAGAAGATATGAACTTGTTTTATCACATAGCTAAAGGTCTGGATGGAAGTCAAACTAGGGTAATGATTAAGTACCTAGACTTTAGTGTCAGACCCATTCTCCATTTGACTGGATGATGGTGGACAGGTTGTTCAATCTTTTTCCGTCTCATATTTTTTCTTCTTTAGAGGAGGTATCAAAAGAATTTGCCTTCTGAAGTTATTAGAAAGATTAAATGCATGAAGTGTATAAAAAGAATTTGCCTTCTGAAGTTATTAGAAAGATTAAATGCATGAAGTGTATAAAACATTTAGCATAGTGTCTGGCCCACAGTAAGTAGTCTATAAATGATACCCATTATTATGATGCTGAGTAAAAAGATACAAAAATGTCATCCAGTATTATCTCTGGGCATAGACTTAAGAATGATCTTTAGGTACTTTTTTGGGCCCCATCCCTACCTTAGTCAACCATTCTAATGTGTTGACGTGTACTTTTTGTATATGCATATTATGAAATAAGATTTTATAATGAGCTATTTTAATTATGTGGAACTATCATATTATATGTCTCATTGACATTAATTTTTTCACCAAGCATGATGTCTTTAAGACCCATCCATGTTGCTATGCATACCTTTAATTCATTCCTTCTCGATGCTTTTAGTACTCCAGAGTGGGTGTCCTCAACATTTTATCCAACTGCTCTCTCAGCAATTGGACTCAGGGTGCTTCTGACTCTCCACTGCTACGAATAACATTGTAATGAATCTCCTCAAGCACATCCTCTCAAGGATCCATGTGAGATTTTCTTTGAAATACATACCGAGGGGTAGAATTGCTGTGTTTGGGCTATGTACATTCTTAATTTGCCTAAGTAGAGCCAGATGCTCTCCAGAAATGCCGTAGTAGTCTTGCAATGATGAAGTTCCTTGTATCCCCACTTCCCCACCAACACTCGGCTCTATCCATCTTTATAACTTTTACCAGTCTGATAAACATAAAGCATTAACTCATTGTTGTTTTACTTTTCTTGGATTACTAATGATTTGAGGCGTTGTTTCCCTTCATATGTTTAGTTAGCGATTGAAGTTTACTCTTCTATAAATGTCCTGTTTGTATCATTTGTGTATTTTTCTATTGGTGTCGCTGCCTTTCTCTTGTTGATTTATAGAAGTTACTTGTGTTATTCATTTAGTGAGGTCTAGACATTGTAAATACTTTTCCCAATAATGCCTTCTGTGTAACGAATGTGTGCATGGTGTCTTCTTTGAACAAGAAGGCTTAATGTTGATGGACTCAAAGTCATCAGCACTTTGCCTGAGATTTGTGGCTTTGAAATTCTGTTTGAAAAGCTTTTCCTTGCCCTTAGGTCACCAAGATATTTTCCTACATTCTGCTCCATTAATCTTTATAGTGGTACCTTTACTCCTTCAGTCTTCACTTCATGTAGAGTCCACATTTGTATGGTATGTGAGGCCAGGATCCAGTTTTATTTCTGTCTCTGTAGTGAGTCAGTTTTCCCAATGTAGGCTGCTAGGTACTGACTTGTGATATCTTTTTCATCATATTCAAATTTCCACATATACATATGGGTCAGTGTCTGAACTCTCTGTCCTATTTTATTGGTCTATTCATCTGCTTTTTGTACCAGTACACCACTATTTTTTGTTACTATGGCTTTGTTGTGTGTTTTCATAGACAGACCAAGCTCCCTCTCTATTCATGCTTTTTAAGCTTGACTTAGCCATTCACAAACTTTGTGAACTTTTTTCCCTCAATCTGTTAATACACTAGCAGATTCATCCAAATAAACTTTAAAGCAACTTGTTACCATGTTCCTCAAATACCCCTAAGAAGAATTTTTTTAGGGTTGTACTGAATTTATCAATTAAGTGAAAGAATTGATGCCTTTGTAGAATAACATTAAGTTGTGTCATCAAAAAGCATAGGGTTTTCTTCATTTATTCAGATCACCTGTTATATCCCTTACTAATATTTTTTTTAAAAATTTAATCTTTATTTATTTTTGAGAGAGAGAGACAGACAGAGCGTGAGCAGGGGAGAAACAGAGGGAGAAGGAGACACAGAATCCAAAGCAGGCTCCAGGCACTGACCTGTCAGCACAGAGCCTCATGCGGGGCTTGAACCCACGAACTGCGAGATCATGACCTGAGCCAAAGTCGGACACTTAACTGATTAAGCCACCCAGGTGCCCCAAAGAGTACTTTTCTGGGGTGCCTAAATGGCCCAGCCAGTTAAGCGCCTCACTCTTTTATTTTTATTTTTTTTTTAATGTTTATTTATTTTTGAGAGAGAGAGAGACAGAGTGTGAGCAGGGGAGGGGCAGAAAGAGAGGGAGACAGAATCTTAAGCAGGCTTCAGGCTCTGAGCTGTCAGCACAGAGACGGATGCAGGACTCAAACTCACAGACTGTGAGATCATGACCTGAGCTGAAGTTGGATGCTCAACCTACTGAGCCACCCAGGCGCCCACCCTTGCTAATATTTTAAAGTTTTCTGTTCTCTCTGTAGATACGTTATACATTATTCTATTAATATAATTAACTCCTAGATACTTAATACATTTCTTGATAGTGGGAATGATGTATTAGTATTTATTCCATTTCTCATTGGCTGTTGCTAATGCTAAAAAAAAAAAATCTCATATTCAGTAAGCTTGGTTTTCTCACCTGTTCTAATAGTCTGTCTTTGAAATCTGTTGATTTTTCTAGGTAAAAGATTATATCATATGTAAATCAATACAACATTATCTCTTACCTTCTTTCTCTGTTAGTCAGCTTTCACTCAGTTATGCTACAATAACAAACAGTCCCCAAATTTCAGTGATTTATAACAACAAAACTTTCTTCCTCACTCATGTAACACATTGAATATATGTTGGCTTCAGCTCTGCTCTGTATGTTTTCTTTTTCCAAGATCCAAGATGAAGAGGCAGCTCTAATTAGGACCATACCATTCTTGGAGCAGAGGAAAAGCTCAAGGGTGCCAGCTAATACACACAACAGTTGGGAAAGCTTCTGCTCAGAACTGGCACCCTGTCAAATACATTCGTATTCACCAGACAAAACAAATCCCTTGGTCAAGCCTGGTGACAATAGGGTTAAAGTTTCCTCCTCCCAGAGGAAGGTCTTACAAATTACATGGCAACAGGCAGTGAGTGTGCTTTTTCCTGCAGGGAAGGGGTTAGTGAATAATTGTGAACAAGAATATAACCTACCACCCCTCTCACTCTCATTCCTATTGTTTCTTTGTCTTTTCTTTAGCTTCAGCCAAGACCTCTAGTGGTAACAATGAGCATCCGTGTCTTAACTTCATCTTGAAGAGAATGAATCTTAATTTTCTCCATCAAGTGTAATACTTAATATAAAGAGTTTTTTATCAAGTTAAGGAAATTCCCTGCTATTTCTAGTACTAGGAGTTTTGATCATAAATTTGTGTTGAATCTTATCAAATGTGTTTTTATCTTGATTAATTTCATCACAATTTTCCCCATTAATTTAATACACTAGCATTTATAATAAATTTTCTCTGTTGAACCATCCTATATGTCTGAGAAAAAGTCTGAATCTTGATGTATTATTTTTAAATTAGCAGTAAGTTAACTAATATATCATTTACAATTTTTGAACCCATGTTAATAAGTACAAATGGCCAATTGTTTTCATTTATGTGTTGTCCTCACCTAACTTTGAATAATGCTATGCTAGCCTTGTAAAATGATGTGCATACATTTTGCCCTTTTTCTTTTTCTGAAAGCATGTGTGAGGTAGAGATTAATATTCCTTAAAAATTTGGTAGAACTTTCCAAAAAACCACCTGGGTCGGGAGTTTTTTGAGAAAAACAGAGCTTTTATCATTTTAGGTTACTTAATACATACAGGTGTAGTCAAATTCTATATTTCTTTTCTGTGTCAGTGTGGCATTTAATCTTTTTTTCTAGGAATTTATCCATTTTAACTAGGCCTTCAAAATTATTAGGCTATAATTGATCTTAAAATTCTCTATTATGATGGATAGAAATATACCAGAATGTTTGAAATTATCACCAAGAGTAGGATTAAGGATTATTTCTATGTTTTCATATGTTCTATGTTCTTTTTGTTATAGTCTGAATGTTTTACACTAAGATATTGCTTTTATATAATCAGAAATAACTTTGGCTCTTTCCCTTTTGAGTTGAAATTAATACGTAAAATTTACCTAGTCTCGAGTTATTTTCAAACACTCATGCCTCATCAGAAGAAGGCATTTGGTGAATCCTTGGGCAGACTTTGTTTCTCAGGCACTGATTTCATCTCTAAACAAGGGGGAAGGATTTCCAGGGGAAAACATAAACTGTGCGTGGCCCTGAATCTCCCTGTGCACTTCCAATGTTTTCTAAGCAATAATAATTAATAGGCACTATCTGGCCCTCTTGGATTTATACCAATTTGGTTTATATAAAAGGACATTTTTACCTAGCAAGCCCTGGGTACATTTTTTGTTTCTTATTTGTAACTGAACTCTTGGAACATCCATTGTTTGTTCTGTTTGCCCTTGTACTGCCTTCACTCTCCACTCAAGTATGGGTTTTATTAAGCAGTGTATATTTCATTTAAGGCCTCGGAAATGTACTTTTTGAGGAAACAGCTTTTCTTGGTATTTTGTGGTGAGTGGTGACTTATTTCTGTTTGGTCTTTAACATGTGTTGTGTGTGGGTCCTGACAATTCAATGAAGCTGTTTTCTGTTGAAAAGCTGTCAGAAAACACAAATCAAATCCAGTAACTGAATAGACACAGCCGAACAGGTTCAGCTAGTTCACATGCATTTTAAGACGAATGAAAAAGAGGTAGGGAGAGTATGTGTAAGGAGGGATTTTTCACTATCCTCCCTTTCAATTAAATGTCTTTAGTTCTCTAGAAAAATGTCTACAGTGTGTGTGTGTGTGTGTGTGTGTGTGTAGAATGATATATTCAGAATGATAGATTCTTCACCCATCTTTGTGTTTCAGTCATACTGAAATAATCCTAGCCTCATTAGTACATTTTCTTCTCTTTTTAAAAAAAAAAATTTAATTTTTATTTATTTTAGAGAGAGAGAGACAGAGCACCAGTGGGGAAGGGGCAGAGAGAGAGGGAGACACAGAATCTGAAGCAGGCTCCAGGCTCTAAGCTGGCAGCACAGAGCCCGACGCGGGGCTCAAATTCACGGACCAAGAGATCATGACCTGAGCCGAGGTAGGACACTCAACCAACTGAACCACCCAGGTGCCCCTCATTAGTACATTTTCTTGACATCAGTGAAGGAGACCACAGGACTCTGGAGTGAATTAATTTGGGAGGGACTAGAAAGCACACACAAAAAATTGTTTTCATTCACAGAACTCTCCGCCCTCATCTTCAAAAAGAGGAGGAGACCATGGTTTGGGAATGTGGCACATGGCAGATGTGCCCTCCTCCTCATTAGATGGAGGTACAAAAAGACTAAGGGAGAAAGAGACTGAAGGCATAGACCCCGGCTCCGCTAACCTTAAGCTGAGTGACCTTGGGCAAGGTATTCACCTCTCGGTTTGGGTTTCCTAATACAAAAACAGCACTTAATTCATGTCTTGTCCTAAGGATTAATGGAGATAATATATAGTAAAGCCCCATACTTGATATGGTTATGTCTATAACTTTTGTTTGTTTCCCCACTTGCCTCATCAGGGCAAGAAGTTTTGTTGGCTTTGTTTACTATAATATCTCCAGCAGCTAAAATAGTGCCAGAATTATAGCAGGTCCTCAACAAAAGCAACATTTGTTTATTGAATGCTGAATAAAAAGAAAAGGCATTTATTTTAGTAACTAGAACATATCTGGCAGTAGGTGTTTAATGAATAGTACTACAATGACAACTATTATAGGCTGTAGAAATGGTGGTGGTGGTGGTGATGATGGCAGAAACCTGGGAGTGAAGTGCTGTGGTTCATAGCGAGGCTCTGGGAAGCAGGCTGCATGTATTTGCTTCTGGAACATAAGTATGGACTCCGACCTGGATCTCACTTTGCTCATCTGTAAGATGGGTGTCATAATAATGGTATCTACTTCGTAGGGTTATTGTGAGAATTAAATTCGTTAATATTTTAAGCATATTTAGGATAGTGCTAGCCATTACTATCACATCTACTACCTATGTAGTAGATAGTAGGTAGTTACTAATTAGTAACTGCTATTAGGGGCTTAATTTTAAGGGAGGGCATTGAGGGAGACTGCCTCATCAGGAAGATACTATGTGAAAGAAAGAAAAATCGTCAAAACAATGGAAGATGCCATTTTCAATAGCCAGTAAATAAATACAAGAATCTTTATACCTAACAAGTAATCAGAGAATGGTGATAAAAACAGGGAAAAACACATTTGACCCATTAGATTGCCAACATGAAACACTGATAGCACCCAATGTTACCAAGAGGTGGGGCAACAGACACTTTTGTACATAACTAGTAAGAGCACAAATTGGGACTGTCAGCTCTCTTTCTCAATCTTTCCTCTGTCAGTTCGGCCAAGCCAGAGTAGAAGCCCCTTTGAAACCCAAAGAAGACTGGCTAGCAGAGAGATGCTGCAACCAGAGCTCCCAAGACACTGTCATCTCAAAGTCATGTGGCTGCCACGATTCCTGCAGTGGGAGTGAAGGCAAGACCTGCAGAATCATGCCAGAAGGCCATTTTGACTGTGAGGTGGGAACAAAAAACACCCAGGCAGTTAGTCTGTGGCTATAACCTAGCTGTTTTAATCCACAGCCTCAAGAACAACACTGACAGCCATAGATCTAGACTGTTTTAGGAATTAGCCACTAATAATGACACCTTGTATTGACAGAGTGACTTATGCATTCTCAGAAGATTCTCTTTGCTCTGTTCTCTCGTAATGGGTTTTTCTGCTGAGTTAAGTGTCCCCCATGGCTCAGATCACTTTGGCTGTGATTTAGCTGAGCTCTCCATGTTCGTTGAAATACTAGATGCAGCCACCTGTGAGCCAGGTGTTTTGTGTTGTAAGGCAGTTTAAAATGCTCCCTTAAAATACCCATGACCTCATCCAGTTCCCCCTGGACATGGAAACTAACAGCTATTGAACCTGTATACGTCTGGCATTGTTCAAATGTTACCTGACACTTAATCCTCCCTGAAACCCAGGGGTTTATATCCCCATTACACAGATGAGGCCACTGAGACTCAGAGAGGTAAAGCAAATTGCCTGAGGTTACTTACCTGGTCGGTAGACCTGAACTTCAAGCCCAAATCCATATGACTAAAAATCTGTGTCCTCCCCACCACACACACACAATTAAACCACCAAAGCCCAACCTTTAAAACAAACCAACAAACAAAACTATTTCTGAAACTGCATGAGAAAAAAACCATTTTCCCATAGTTGACTAGGATCAAATAGATTTGTGTAGCAAGCCTATTTAAAAGTTCTATCAAATTAGAAGCCAAATTATGTTTTACACTCATATCCAAGCAGTTAGGTGTAAATGTGATGATGACGTGAGGGGGGTGTTGGTGGAGGTGATGTCTTTTATTTGTGGAGCGCTCAACCTGTGCCAAGCACTGTGTATGCTCAGTGCGTTGCATTCTTGCCCTGACACTTTCCATTCTGACAATAAGCCAGGTGTGCTGTGTTGTATGGCACAAGCCAACCCAAGAGCCCAAGCGTACCCAGAGAGGACACAGCAGTCCCGAGATTTGGCCTCAAGCCCCCCGACTCCAGAGCCTTCCTTCGAATCGCATCTCTGCGCTTTGTCTGACATAGGGCACCGGTACAAGAAAACAGACCCTGGAAATATTCCACGAGTTTCCACTGCACTGATGGCCCATTCTCAGATTTATGTATTTCATTCTGCAAGGCTCAGACATATTTAGACACTTTAAGCTAATCATTACCTGTCACAATTTATCTGAGCTGTTCATTGTCAGCAAGCACATGTAGACTTCAAGACCCATTTGCCTTCTGCTTTATACCATTTTTTTTTTATACAGCCATAATATTAATAGATGGGCTCTATTGCTAGCAGAAGGCCATTTTTGTGGACTTCAATATCATATAGGTAGATTCTTGACCTAAATTAATAGGATCATTGCCTCAGTCTTCAGTAATTTGGGCTCATGGTCTTGCGCACAATTGAGACAAAAGTCGGTCAGGGCTGAGATGACACGGTGTCCTCCAAGGAATCGAAAAAGAGCTGAGCTGAGCCCTGCCCAAGGCCCGTAGATTCCAGGAACCTGAAGTTTAGATCCCCACCCATGCATCACCTCCCCTGACAGGGAGCAGGGCTGCCCACTTGGTTACCTGACTCCTCACCTCGCGCTCAGAGGTCGTTACTATAGTGATGTGTGCCTGCTGTGTGCCCGCCAAGTTGGCGGCCACAGCACATACCTGTGGCATGGCGTTTCTGCTTGACTTGACAGCAGGCTTTTATACAAGTGGAATTGTAAGCTCTTATTAACAAACTTACACACAGTCTCCGCTCTTTTCCTGCTAGAAGCAGCATGACAGCCAGCTGTTGAGTCTAGTAAAGCATCCCTTTCATTGGGCCATTTGTGAACTATCCCTTCACTGAGGTGAGGTAGTTCTTTCTAATTCTGCCCAGTATATTAGTTACATGGTGGAACTTGGAAGGATGGCAAGGCGAGGGAGAGACATCTGCAAGTGTTGAAGACCCAAGTAGACCCAAAAGATTACTGTCTTTTCTTCAATAAGATGTTGCTTTCAGTCCACCCCATACCAGCCCCACATCTCCAATACCAAACTAAAATGAGTGAATAAAATTGTGAGCTAAAAGTCTGCCGCTGAAATAGAACAGGGGACTTTTGCAACTGCACCCTGGAGTATAATTTCCTTGAGGGTGGAAACTTTTAAGATTTGGTAATAGCAGTCAAAGAGACAGGAACAATGGTTTATGACTCACATCCAGCCAACAAGGATGGCAAACAGTATAATTTGAGGGGCACCAAAGGGCCTAAAATATGACAACATATCAGCTCCTAAAATTCCCACCATTAACTTCACTACCTACAGGCCTAGTAGACATGCTCATGATGTTTTTAGTATTACTCTTTAATTTTAAAATTAATACATGCGCAAGATTTTAAAGAAAAAATATTACAGAAAGTATACAATGAAAACTAAACTCTTTCCACTCCCTTGAGCCTTGATTCCATACTCCAAAATTACTATTAATGTTTCATAAGTTGTATGTCCTTCCAGAAATTGGGTAGTGTATACTAGATGGATGGATGGATGGATGGATGGATGGATGGATAGATAGATAGATAGACAGACATATATGTATATATGATTCTGCATAAAAGTTATTCAAACAAATAATATCACCTTATTCACATTGTCTTTACCTTACTTTTCTACTTAATACATTCTGGGCATCTTTCAAAATTAGCATTTTTTTTAATCTTCTAAATTCTTCTAAATAGTTGTATGGTACTTCCAAAGTCCCTCCTCCTCTAAGTGTGCTATAATTTAGGGGCACCTGGGTGGCACAGTCAGTTGGGCGTCCGACTTCAGCTCAGGTCATGATCTCACAGTTGGTGGGTTCGAGCCCCGCGTCGGGCTCTGTGCTGACACCTCAGAGCCTGAAGCCTCCTTCAAATTCTGTGTCTCCTCCTCTCTGTGCCCTTCCCATGCTCATGCTCTGTCTCACTCTGTCTCTCAATAATAAATAAATGTAAAAAAATTTTTTTAATGTACTATAATTTATAAACATGGTCCCTTAATTATGGGTATCTGGATAATTTTAATTTGTTGCTCTCGTAAATAATATGGAAGTCAACATCCTCAAACATATCTCATTGCATATGAGGGCCTATATCCACAAGTATATCCATAAGATTGTTTTCAAATAGTGGAATTGCTAAAACAAAGAAAATATACATTTTGAATTTGAAAATATTGCCAAATTTATACCAAACCAGTTTATGCTTTTCAGTAGAATGCCATTCATACTTAATAGCATTCAATGCCATTCAGTATAATGGCAGCCATAAATCTCCCACATCTTCACCAACACTGAGTCTTATCAAACATTTTAATCTTATTAATTTCATTAAAAATCATTCATTTTTATATTATTTTTGTCAGTTTAGTTGCTTATAATTGCTTTGCTTTGTGTTTCTTTTATTATGACGTGGTAGAACCTCTTTTCATGATTATTAGTCACTTGTATTTTTTTCTGCGATCTTCCTCTTTGTAATCTTTGCTCATGTCTTTACTTTTTTCTCTTTTGTGCATTGAATGATACAATCTCTAAAGATAGCCTTTGTCACATGTGCAGCATATATTTTCTCCTAGCTTATTATTTATCTTTTTACTTTGTGTATGGCATTTCTTACAATTTAGAAGTATCTCATTTATGTAGATAAATATACATGGATAAAAATTGATTTTTTTGTTTATTTATTTTGCGAGAGAGAAAGAGAGTGATCAGGGGAGGGGCAGAGAGAGAGGGAGACAGAGAATCCCAAGCAGGTTCCACACTGTCAGTGCTGATGCAAGGCTTGAACTCATGAACTGTGAGATCATGATTTGAGCCAAGATCAAGAGTCTGACTCTTAGCCAACTGACCCACCCAGGCACCCCAGTTTAATAACCGTTGGAATATATGTGTTCTAGTTAGACATTTGATGATCCCTTTTTCTGACTCCTAGAACCCATGTGATTCTTACCATGTATTTGACATGTAACTTTTACTGAGTTGTATTTTAGCTAACATCTGTGTGTGTAGTGTGTGTGTGTGTGTGTGTGTGTTAATCCTTACAACCAGATTAAAAGCAACTTGAAAGCCTGGAGAAATGAAAGCTTCTTTTTCATTCCCCACCCCATAGTGTCCAGTATCTAGAAAAGAGAAAGTTAGACTTGGGGGATTTCAAATTAGAACACTGCTAAGAAGAGTACCGTGTGAATCTAGAGACACAGAGGCCCTAACTTAAACAATGACCCAAAGGACAAGTAAGAGATTTCCCAAAGAAGGTATGAATGAGTCTCAAGATTAACCCAGTCTCCTTCCACCTTTTGCCTAGAGTGAAGATAGTTCCTAGTGTTTCAGGCTTTTGCCCCCACCTGCCTTCCCAAATTTATCTTGTACCACTCTTTCCCTTTTTCTCTATATCCTACACCCTGGCTTTCTATCTATGATTCAAATGCATGTCAAGTTTGCTTTTACCTAGGGCCTTTGCCTGGAATATTCTTCCCCTCAATTTTCACATTCCTGACTTCTCTTGTTGTTCAGACCTGCGGCAGACTGGGTTTTCCACAGTTGACTGCATCAATATATATTCTACAATGTGAGGTTGATACTCTTCCATCAAGAAACGGGGGTCTATGTTGCTCCCTGTTGAAACTAGGTCAGTTTTTGCAATTACCTTAACCAACAGAATGCAACAGAAGTGACACTATGTGACTTTCGGGCTAGGTCATAAAAAATAATAGTGTTTCCACCTGGCCCACTCTAGCTTGGGACACTCACCCTGGGAACCCAGCCACCACATTGTGAGACCAGGATACCTGGACAGATCCCATGGAGGTGTGCAAGGAGCAGTCCCAGTTAAGTTCTCAGCTGGCGGTGAGCATCAACCAACAACCATGTGCTTGAACAAACCCTGAAATTCTTCCAAGCCCAACCTTTTGAATCTTCCAGCTAAGCTCCAGACATGGTGACCAGAGACAGGCTGTCTCCAGTATGCACTCTCAGAATTCCTGACCCAGAGAATTCCAAAAGCATAATAAATTGTTGTATTAAGCTACTGAGTTGATGGGTAATTCATTATGCAGCCATAGTAACCAGAATAAGACCTCAGCTTAAATGAGCACAGAAGAGGGCTTCCCTGACCTCCCAATCTAAAGCTGTGATCTGCTTACTGCATCACCTTACTTAATTGTAGTCCTCCACACAACATTCTCTGCTGGTTTCCTTATTTGTTTGGTCAGTTTGCTTATTGTCTGCCTGCCTCCACTGGAAAGTCAAGTCCAAGTGCACAAAGATCCTAATTCTCTTGTCTACCCCAAAGTCTTCAGCACCTCCAACAGTGCCTGGTACCTACTAGGTGATCAAGGAAAGAGAACTCTTTTCTTTGGGGATATGTTGTAGTTTCCTTTTCTGTGGCTGTATGTATACTTCAAAGAGTGGTTTAAGACAAATACAAATAAAAATCAGTAATAACCAGGAGATAAATATCTGAGACTTTTTAAAATCAGGCTTACAAATGACAGAGAGGGAAGAAATAAAGGAAAGTAAGGCAAACTCTTTAAACATTAAAATAGAAAAAGGAAGAAAAAGATCTTGCCAAAGAAAGTGATGTTTATCAGCCACATACACAACTGAATTCTACCCTTATGATATGGTTTGTAATTTCTTAAAAACAGTATAATCCTCCTTGTTTACTCAAAGAATAGCAGCATGTTGGTCAGAGAATTCAGTAAATGATGTGGGAAAAGCCAGCTCTTTGAAATCTGATTTTTTTATGGTTACATAGAATGTTAAACCAAAATTTTTCTCCATTCCCCTACTCATTTACCACTCTTTGCCCAAAAGTGGTTGGAATCAGTGACCAAACCGATGGAATATGAGAGAACCCATCGTGTATGAATAGAAGTCAGGCTCTTCGAAAAGCTTGAGTCTAATGGTTCTTAGCAATTGTTCATGAAGTAAGTCTGGGTTAGCCAGCTACCTAGGAAACTTCTTCCTGAGACAGTGAATCTTAGAGCATCTAGAAATGTCTTGTTTCCTCCCTTGAACAGCACATTTACACTTTTGTTTTTGAAATCAAAACCACCCTTGCTATCTTACAAATGTTGGAGCCAATTAATGGTTTCATTGGCCTTTAAAGAAAGTATTGGAATCTCAGAAAGGAGCATAGAACTAGAATATTATACAGAGTTGCTAGGGTAATAGGTATTTTTGTGACATCCTTGGGAAAATGAACACCTAACAGCCATGAACTCGCAACTTGCTTGTGCCTATTATATCTTACAGCTTACAGTGATGACTTCTTGTCGCTAAAAAATGTTCAAAGTTCCTTGGCTAAAAAAGGCATAGGAGATGAGCATGGCCTGTTTGAAGCTAACTATTCCTCTGGAATAATAATATATAATACATAACAAATAATGCCTTCCAGAGGATGCAGGATTAAAATGAAAGATGCTTAATCCTCTTCTCTTCCCTGCTATCCAACACTTAAACATGACTCCATGGACCTTCATTATGTACCCACTTAAAATACCCAAGTTGATCTCATTTACAACTGCCTTCACCTTTCCTTCTTATTTGGCACCAATTGTGGAATTTTTATCACGAATCTCAGTTTCACTAAGATTCTTCACAGCCCTCTCCTTAAGTATCGGTTGAAAGAAGTGAATTCAAAGATTATAAAGTAAAATTACTTACCCTCTCAATCATCATCTGTTGAGTCAAAAGATAGCTGGGAAACTGACCTGAAAACAGGACTTGACCAATCATTAAAGCATGTCTTAATAAGACCAAAATAGTAGATACAAATATACCCATGAGTTAATTTTACTTAACTATACAGGATGCCTAAAAATCCCCTTCTAGCCTTTCTTCATGCCCTGATAGGAAGGCAATTAAATGAGGAGAATATTAAAATTAGTCAAAAAGCAACAATACTTACTATGCAGCCATTGGGACCGTCTGCTCCATCCTGCATTTCCTAAGTTAGGTTAAGCCAGGTCTCCATGTCCTCTTGTGACTTGGATGTCAAACAGATGGTCTCTGGATAGGAGTTACCAAACCAACTGTTGGCTTCCCAATCTGGAACTTGCCTTCCTACAAGGAGACTAAATGGGAGCTAATTAGATGTCATTTACTTATAAATTCTAGTCACAAATTAGATTTTCTGCCTTCAAAGTTAATGTCCTTTAAGTGTTCCAATGCTTTTAACCCAACAATCCCTGTTTTCTAAATTTCCCTTCCAGTTCTTTGCCTTCTCTATTTTTACACAATTATTAGGAAAAAGTTTGTTTCAAAAACAATCAGAAAAGAACCCAAACCCAGTCAGCCAAATAACCACAGTCATTGTCGTCGTCATCGCCGTCATCATCATCATCATCATCATCATCACCATCATCATCATTATCTTTATAACAGGGTGCCAAAGGCCAGCCTGGTTTTAAAAGAACAGATTGCAATAAGCTTAAGATTCTTGAGAGTTCTGTCTGTACTAAATTGAAGCTGAAAAATGCACACTTTCCTTATTCCTTTGACCAAACTCCATATCCTAACTCAAGAAAATAAGCTTTCAGGAGCTTTTTTGGAACAACTTAAATGGCAAGTTGAAAATCAAATAGCTCTGACACCACAGTGGTTTTGATGAGTTAACTACCAATGTATATACCATATGGATGAAATTCTTCCTGAAATGCATGTGTGTGTGTTTAAGGGTAGAGTGCTTGGGGCAAAACACATTTCAAGCTTTTCAAAAACCCATTATTTGCAAAATCATTTGATGTACTTTTTTTTTTTTTTTTTTTTTTTACTGATTCCAAATCTGGCCTATTTCAAAGACAAAGAGTTCCTGGTCTTTCTAGGCACCTTTCCTCTTTCTTTCTATATAAGCACATTCCTTCCTATCCTCAGAGAGAGAAAATGTCCAACTCCAAAAGCCCAGACTGTACCCACACCCTCAAGTCTAACAGCAAAGCAACACACTAGAAAAAGAGACACTGAAATTCACTTCCAGTGGAGTAGCTAATGGTGGGCTTCTCTATTCAACTCCAGCAGCCCACCATCACTATAGGATGTTTTGTAGCCACACCATCCTGTCAATGCATATGGAGCTTAGGGTTGAACCTTCTTTCGTGGATTGCTATTTTTTTTAAGTTTATTCACTTATTTTGAGAGAAAGAGAGAGAGCACATGCAGGAGGGGCAGAGAGAGAATCCCAAGCAGGCTCTGAGCTGTCAGCATGGAGCTGGATGCAGGTCTCAAACCCACAAACCATGAGATCATGTCCTGAGCCAAAACCAAGAGTCCAACACTCAACTGACTGAGCCACCCAGGTGCCCCATCATGGACTGCTATTAAGCCAAGTTTCCCCAATCCCAGAATGTATCCCATCACTGAATTTTGAAGTTAAGTGCAGGGATATACAGTTATCTTTATGAGCCTTCACCTTGTTGATTTTGATTCATTGTGTAGTATTTTAAGATTATTCTGAATCCTGATTCAGTCAACTGAAGTCAGCTCCAGTGGAGTTACATTATACAAGAGGATTTCAGTCTAGTGTCAGTGTGTTTAGTGTTTAGTCAGCTATCACTGGTATTCTAGATAAGGCTCAGAATCCTTCTCAAATAGTGTTCCAACTCCTGCTACCAATCAATCTAGTTGGCATTTGAGATTACATCTATTCACTCTGCCTCCTGCTTTAGATGTTCCCTTTTCTCTTCATTAGAATTATTCACAGTGGGCAGTCAGAATTACAGTCTTTAATATCTACATGTGTCTTGAGCTAGATCTATTTTAGAATTTCTGCCTATGACAAGCCTACCCAAGTCATTTGAAAGCCATCTTCCCAAAACCTGAGACACACATGTGAGTGCCTAGAATCTCCTCACTTAATGGCAGGGTCACCTTCTCCAGGTTCTCATCCTTTCCACATCATCAACCAGTGGCCTGCTGGTAACAGGAAAAACAATGGTAAGCTCTTGGGGGTTTTTCCCATACTTTGACAAAATAAAAATAAATCAATAATTTATCAAGGTATATAGGGAAAAAAGCAATAGAAGATTAACTGTGGTTGCTATTCATACCAAACCACATGAAAAATGTGGAAAATACTTTCCTAATGACAGATTATATAGGCCAAAGGCAAGAGAGCACTGCTTGACCCATCAGCTAAGGGTCTCAACCAACTATGTGTCAATAATACCTCTTCTTGCTTTCTTATGTTCCAATGTCAAATTGATTTCATTCATCACCTCTAAGAATTTGTATACAGATCGTAAATCTAGTGAAGGCAGGGGTTTTAACTTATTCACCTCCACAACCCCAGGGCTGGGCATGGTACCTAATGTATATTAAATACTCAGTAAGTATTTTAAGAATGAATGAAAATGAAATTTAAACAATTACTCCCTATTGTTTCTTTCTGAAAAGTATTAAGTTCTTCTTCTACCAGAGTTTTTACATAAAAAGCAATTTGAGTAAGAATGAACAAGTTGCTCTATTTATTGAACTTGATTTTCTGAATTTAGCAAATCAGAACTTTTGAAAGCAAAAGTAGGATTTGTACCCTGATTAAAAGCAATTTGAGTAAGAATGAACAAGTTGCTCTATTTATTGAACTTGATTTTCTGAATTTAGCAAATCAGAACTTTTGAAAGCAAAAGTAGGAGTTACTGATTTCCTATCTTACTCACATCTCTCCCCACTCTTAATCTTAAAACACAGCACGTGCTCATGCACACACACACACACACACACACACGCACACACACACACACACACACAGAGGAATGATGGAGACAGTGTCGAGAGCATATTATAATATTTTCTTCAGCAACTAAAGTGGATTTGCACACAAAACTATCCACAGTGCCCCTTCTATCTTTCTTGTATCCAGGAATATTTTTTGCTAACTGACTGGTGTGAGTTTGGCCTGCCAGTCAGCTCTGGAACCAAAGAGGAGCTAAGTGGCTCCCATAAAAACACAATCATCAGATTAATCTTGCTTGGCCAGGTACCAGTCCAGCTAACCATCCATTGACAATCTCATAACCTTCTGCATTCATCCAAAACAAACAAAACAGTGCCTGATTCTAAAAGGAAGAAGAAGAAGAAAAAATGAAATATTTCTGTCCCATTTACCTTTCAAATAAAAGACAAAATGTAAGCTAGGGTGTAATATGAAAAGCATGGGTTTAGTAAGATCACAGTAGCTAAGTCACTTTGGGTACAAAGTGTATATTTTTGAGTGTACCTGGTGCTTTCAAATCAGGACATTATAATAACTGAAAATTATAGGGCAGTGATGGAGCTTCGTGGCTCAGAGCACAGCCTTTGAAGTTATGCAGACCTGAGTTTCAGTTCCTGTTTTGTCACTTTCTTTCTGTGTGCCTTTAACACATTATTTAATCTCTCTGTGCCTCAATTTCCTCAGCTGCAAAGAGGATGCTAACAGTTTCTATTTCATGGGGTTGTTGTAAAAATTAAATGAGGTAATCCATGTAAAGCACTCACAAAGTGCCTGACATAGAGAAACACTTAATAAATGCCTATTATTATAGCCATGATTCTTACATTAATCCAAGAGGAATTGATTTGGCAGGAAGGTTGAAGGATGGCATAGAAATAGCATAGAAGTGTCGTACCACTGAGAACATAGTCTTTTTGAGAAATAAGCTACCCAGCAAGCCCAATCACTAATTACAATTCATTTGGAATGAAACAGAGACAAACATACCATTGTAAGGACCAGGATAGAAAATTGCTAATGAGGATTGAGACAGTGGTTTGAGGAAAAGGCAGATCAGTCTAGTGTGCTGTGGACAGAACCCTCTGGCCGGTGGTCCCAGACAAGAACGTACTGTGAAAGTCTTCACCATTCCACCCAAAAGCTGAATCAGAGTCCTGAGAAGCCAGATCAGTCCTGTCTTACATGTGCCTGCCCTTTGGTAGGCAACAACCTGGTGCGTGGGGAGGTAGACGTTTTACATGGGAACTAAAACCCTTCCAGGACATGCTATAAGGGAGGGTCAGGAGGTATGCTACACTAGGGGATCTCTCCATGGTGCCTGAAGTTGAGTGTCCGCATTAGAGGTCCTTGCAGTGGAAGCTTATGCCGCATGCAAATCTATGTTTCGTTAATGTCTTTCACTTGAGATCCTACAGAGACAAGGTGGAGAGGCCCAGACCTCATGGAGCTCACAGCTTAGTTAAGTGGGCAACTGGACTGTGTGACAGTACGAGGTGATGAGTGCCGTGGTAGAGATATATACAGGGTATTTGTGGAGCTCAAGAAGGAAACACGTAACTAATCTTGGGGGGTGAAGTGTCTGCTTAGAGAAAATATCAATAATGGGATCTGAAGAATGAATAGGGTTAGAAAGGCAACAGGGGCCAGAGGGGGAGAGAAGGAAAGAGGGACGAGCATGGGCGGAGGTCCAGCGGAAGAGTGAGAGCATGGCATATTTGAGGGATTAAAAAATGGTCTGTGCAGCTGCAGGCAGGGAGCAGGGAGCACATTCATTTTTGTGATGGATATCCAACATTAATTTGCACTTACTCTATGCCAGGCCCTGTGACAAGCAGACCCATTATGAGTATTAGCTCATTAAATCTGCACAGCAATCCTATGAGCTAGGGACTGTGGTTCACCTCATTTTACTAATGGGGACATTGCAAATGAGAGAGGTTGGGACTCAGATATTAAGTCCTGAGTCAAAGCCCTCACATCCTGTAAGTGAGCTGGGTTTTCTACCCAGGCAGCCTGGCTTGAGCATTCACACTGCTCCTTCCCGGGGCACAGGGTCCTGCCACTGCAGGGTAGCTCACCACAGAAGTTTTAAGACACAGGGGATTGGAAAGTACTCTTGTGGAGAAGCTCATATCTATGGTTTACCTAAAGCTAAATCAAAATAAACCTGCCCCCACCACCAAAATCTCCAAATATGCTTCTCAGTGATAGAAAGTATGACCACAGGTTTTTTACTTCTACAAATTTTTAACAGGTTTTACCTCTACAGGCTCCCATTCTTGCCAAGTCTCAGTTGAGACTATTTTGGAATCCTTTAGGTAGAAAAACTGCCTCATCTGAGAGGGATGTTCCATCTGGAACTCAGGCAAAGTTTCCAAGCGTGCCTGAGGCTGGATTCTCTCCAGATACCAGGGGAAGCGCCCAGGTAGCCATTCGAGAAAGAATAAAAGTCACTGTAACTTTTCTACACACAATAGCCAAATCGAATATCGGTCACTGTCAAAGTCCGACAGCACCTAGCCTAATGTCTTGCACGTAGTAGATGTTTTAAGAAATATCAGTCATTAATGAGTAGATAGGAGCATAAATAAATAAATGAAGGAAGTTTCTGTTGCTTATTTGTTTCTTGGCTTTCTCCTTAACATGGGGTATGATAGCGTAAGGAGAAATATGTCTGTCTGGGGCCAGAAGTTGTAAGAACAGATACAACTGTATGACCACAGAAGTCACAGCATCTTGAAGAGATCTTTGCACACCCATTTGACAAAAGCATTACTCACAATGACCCAAAGGTAGAAGCAACCCAAATGTCCATCCATATATGAAGGGATAAACAAAATGTAGTGAGTACATACAATAGAATGTTACTCAGCCTTGAGAAGGAAGGAAATTCTGACACACACATGCTACCACACGAATGAAGCTTGAGGACATTATGCTAAGTGGCATCAGTCAGTCACCAAAAGACAAATACTCTACAATTCCACCTTTATGAGGTACCTACAGTAGACAAATTCACAGAGACAGAAATTAGAATTGTGGTTATCAGGCATTGGCGCGGGGGGGGGGGGGGGAGAGAATGCAGAGTTATTGTTTAAAGGTATAGAGTTTCAGTTTTGCAAGATGAGAAAGAGTTCTAGAGATGGGTGGTAGTGATGGTTACCCAACAATGTGGATGTACTTAGTACCACTCAACTATACACTTAGAAATGGTTAAGATGCTAAATTTTATGTTATGTGCATTTTACCACAGTTTTTAGATTTTAAAGGCAAAATAGAGATGTTTTCAGATACAAAATAATTAAACTATTAAGCCTAATTTTAAGTATTGGCATATGATATTAATTACTGTATTAAATAACATGTTTTATATAATATGTAAGCACACTATAATATAGTAATTCACATAGCTGACACCTACTTTGCACACCATATTGTAATGTAATGATAATCTAACAATAACAATAATTGTGATTATAGTTAACATCTATTGAACACTAACCAGGTGCCAAACTTTATTTTAATTATTCTTTGCCTCATATGTTTATAATAATACTATCAGACAGCTGGTATTATTTTCTCCTATTTACAGATTAGGAAACTGAGGTCCACAGATGTTAAATAAGTCTCCAAAGGCACATAGCTGATAAATGCATAGCTGACATAAATGAATAGCTGACAGGTGGTAGCTGCTTTGACACATTCTAGCTAGACCAAGATGTTTGATGCACCTGACCAACAGTTTGGATTAGATGGGCCAGAAGTCCCAGTAATTCACAACCTCACACCAAAACTCTCCAGCTACAGCTGATCGATAATAAGAATAACATAAAAGGGGCTCCCAGATGCCTGGCACCAGAATGAGGAGTTTAGATACATCATCTTGTCCAGTCTTCCCAGTAATGATAGGAGGCAGGTGCCACCTATTGTGCCCATTTCACAGAGGAGGAAACTGTGGCACAGAGAGGTCAAGAAGCTTTCCCAAGGTCATACAACTAATGAGTGGTGGAGCCAGGACACAAACACATGCAGCTCATGCTGGACTCTGTCCATTGACCATAATGCCAAGTGAGATGCCAGTTTCTTAAATTGTGATCTGAGATTTAAAATTTGTTTATTTTGAGAGAGAGAAAGAGAGCATGAGCAGAGGACGGGCAGAAAGAGAGGAAGAGAGAATCCCAAGCAGACTCTGTACTGTCAGCCCGGAGCCCCACACGGGGCTCAAACCCATGAATCGTGAGATCATGACCTGAGCCAAAACCAAGAGTTGGATGTTTAACTGACCGAGCCACCCAAGCACCTCATGATTTGAGACTTAACTTCTTGGCATTAGTCATAACAGTTACAAGAAGAGTTCATCTTAATTGAGCCCTCACCATAAATCGGGTTACATGCTTCCCATGTATTTGTTACCTCCTAGGTACCCCAAAAGGACCCTCT